>NC_140458.1:24272028-24872028 GCF_963576455.1 Neolamprologus multifasciatus | reverse complement strand
GAATAATAATAAAAATAAATAAGTAAATCATTCCTTCTGAGCTCAATTCTGTAGCAAAGCACTTATGGCAACAAGTCTACTGCCAAACAGTGACCCGTACATTACAGTGGAAAGCAGTACAGTGCAGACAGTTGAGTTGTGTGCTTCAGATTAACAAACGTACAATTATTGAGGAAGAGGAGCACGGCAAAGCCCAGCGTCGATGTGGCCAGCAGGATCAGACAGATGTTGCAGGGGATCATGAAGTAGCGCACCACCAGCGACACTTTGTGCTGGTACCTGCGGTCCCGCTCTTGCGGCGGCGGTGAGGGATAGTGGCACCCGCTCATGCTCCACTCCAATGACCCGCGCCCCTCCAGCGTAGAGGAGACGACGGGACGAGGAGCTCGGCGAGGGGTGCCCAAAGACCCGTTGGAAAAAATGATGGCGGTGGGTTAGGGGTGACAGGTGGTGAAGATAAACTGAAATTTAATGCAAAAAAAAAAAACAACAACAACAACAAAAAAATAGATGGTGGCTGTTTCAGTTGTGGTTCCAGCTGTGCACCGTGGCAGAGACCCCGTGACTGTTTCTGTCAGAGAATTGCAGCAGGAAGCTTTCAGCGGTTTCCAAGCAGCACATTTTTAGAGGTAATAACATCCATTTGGGGAAGAGGACAGGCTGAAGGGACGGGGACGTTGGACTCCTACAGCCCCCCACCCGTCCACACGACCTCCATTCTCCTGTGGCCACTGGAACAAAAAACAAACTAATGGGATTCTAATGTGGAAGTATGCTTGTGTGTGTTCTCGAGTGATTTATACTTACAGAGCAAACGTGTGTGGATTTAAGTGGGTGGTGATTAATGTAGCTGAATATGTGCGTTTAGTGCGCTTGTGAGGTATACAACCTAAACCAGGAATCTGTGCGTTTGGATTGTCAGATATCCAAAGGGGAAAAACTTCCAGAGCAGACAGACGATAAATCCACAGAAGGAATCTTTTCTTTGCTGTGACCCTGATTGATAATTAGCAAAGGAGGAGTGCTCCCCTCTTCTTCTTCTTCTCTTGTCAAACGCCTTTACAACGAATGCCGACGCCTGGCGCTCGCCGAAAACATCATCACGAGTATTTCCCTAAGAGGTGATGGCTGCAGATCTCATTAAGTTTCCTTGTGGCTGTTGCATGCTGGAATATCGGAGCATAAGTGCTCTTATCAGCGATGATCAGCCCAACTGCTCTTCAAACTGCACACAACTTTTTTTTGTATCCACAGGACAGCTTGTTTGCCTGGTTACGGTGCGGTCCGCCGCACACCAAACCCATCCAAATCTGACATCATCACCGGAGCACCTTGCATCTTCCGCCGTGTGATTTGGAGGATGGTTAGAAGGCAGCTGGCTGCCTCTCACTCAACCATATGGAGATGGTCTGTGTTTTCTCTCCCCCGCTTGTCCTGCGTGACTGCCGCTCCTCGCTGGTTCAAAACCCTTTTATTCCAATCGAGTCGCATGGAGGGGGGAGAGCAGCTGCCCCCACCTTTAAACCTTCTGGAGAGCTGGGGCCAAAAGCAGGTCAAAAGAAGTGGCTGAGAGGAGGGGAAAAAGTTAGAGAGGCGAGCGATCGCCTGCTCAACCTGTCAGTCCACAGCTGTTTGCTTCCTAAGCAGCTA
Organism: Neolamprologus multifasciatus; assembly: GCF_963576455.1. NCBI lineage: Eukaryota > Metazoa > Chordata > Actinopteri > Cichliformes > Cichlidae > Neolamprologus > Neolamprologus multifasciatus. The sequence goes on along the minus strand of NC_140458.1, from coordinate 24,870,378 downwards.
CAGAAAATCCAGCGACGCTATGAATGAAAAACCTCATAGAGAGAAAAGGAGAAAAAACCTCTGTGTGGTTGGGAATGAAGCGAGGCGCTCGAGGCAGGGATTTGCTGGGCATTATTTCCTTGTGTCAGAAGCCTGTGAAAGAAATTCCAGCCAAATAATTAGAGGATAAGGCTCTCGCTGACCCTTGTAAGAATTAGGCTGATTTGGCTTCTGCTGTTTTACCTTTCAGAAAAATAACTTGTCCAGCATTGTCTCTCATTCTTGTGTTTGCTGCCTCTCTTTTATACGCTTGTCCAAGCATCCAGTCCCCTTTTTCTCTGGGATATCTCAGTCCAGAGGCGCTCCGAGAGTCCTGGCCAGAAGGCTGTGGCTCCAGCTTCTCCTGCGTGCGTATCCAACATTCACTGACAGCCAAAACAACAAATTAGGCTCCGGGTATTCATAGCGCGCTTAATCCCCAGGCAGCAGGTAGTGGTCCCGGTGTCAGTGCACTCAGTCAGCCAACTGAGGCACGCAGGAGAGAGTCAATGAGAGAAGTCAGCAGACAGACAGCGCGAGAGGGAAGTACACGGGAGGGAGGAGGAGTGTTGGCCACGGGAAAAGCAGCTCCTTACACTTCTGTCCACCTTTCTTTTTTTTTTTTTTCTTGTGGATGAAACTGCAGCGACATGTCGCTGGTTTTCCAAACAGTGTCCTCCTGAGCACGCCTCTCTCAGCCCTCAGTCAGCGGAACGGATGAGCACATAATAAGTGAGCGAGAGAGATGGTGTGAGAAAGAGAGAGAGAGGGGGGGAGAGATAGACATGGGAGGGGGGGGAGAGTAGATGAAGGGCTGTCTTTAACAAAGGCAAGAAGGGAGGAGGGCTCCTAGTTGGTTGAAGGAAAAGAAAATGAGCAAGAATAAAAGCTTCGGGGAGTAGTACTCGAGTCCTGTCAAAGCGGGGGAGTGAGGTGGGGGGGGCAGCAACAGTGTAGCAGCAAAACAAAAGAGGGCCACAGTCTTGGGAGATGTCAACCAACTCCTCCATTTGTTTATAGCGTAATCAAAAGAAAGTCTCTTCCACAAGAGCTGGAGAATTTCCACAAAGATTTAATGAGGCAAACTGAGAGAAAATAGGCCCGCGGAGGGAGGAGGGAGCAAAACTTAAACACATTAAAGTCAATCATGTATTAACACTCTCCAAACAGCCTAACCCACTTGTCACCAATATGCACAACTAGCGCAGATAGAAGCCCGGGAAAAAACTCCACATCGATTTAACGCTAACTATATGCAATTAATTAAGATTCCCACTTGGATCTTTTTTTCCCTGACTTTCATGATAACAAGGAAAGGGTTTCTTTAAAAAGAAAGTAAGAAATGAATATGATCTGAGGCTATTCTATTTCACAGAAGGTCATTTTTGCTCTTTTAAACTGCAACGTACAACTGTGTGTTTTTTTTAAATGCTATAATGAGTTCAGACTGGATGGGTGGTTATCCTGTGTTTTAGCAAGACCCTGCATCAATATCTACTTTGAAGTAACTCAACAGCAGCAGGCGGCAGATGCAAGGCGGTGTCTATCATCAATTATTTATGGGTTTTTTTTTTCACTCTCTCTATCTGTGTCTCCATCTCCATCTTTGCAGTTCGCTCCTCACCCCACCGCCACCACCTCACCGCTTTACACAAGGGTGCACAGGCACATACACACTGATGGTGCATGTGCATCTGCACAATTCCCTCTTCTGTCTGACAGAAAGTAACACATACATATAGTAAAAAAGCTCCTTCTGTCTTTCTGCCTCTGTCTGTTTTTAGTCCACAAACTTACACAACTCTCTCTCTCACACACACACACACACACACACACACATACACAGCGCGCACATGGGGTTGGTGATCTTGCTTCCCCCGCAAAGTCGGTTTTATATTTTTGGCCAGTTGCTCTTTCTCAGGTTTAAGCCGAGCTTTTTGAGGGGAGGCTCTAATATGAGGGAGCTGGATTTTTTAAAAAATTGCCTGCTGAGGGTCAAAAGTTCAACCCCCCTCCAACCTCACCCTCTCCTGAATCCATCATCAACAAGCAACGCCACCCACCTAGAAGCACCCCACCATGTTTCTGTCTATTTCCAGACACGATACCCCAGCGAGTCCATATCAGCTCTCATATAGCATTACAAAACCTGATTGATGGACTGAGTGAAAAGAAAGAGGCAACAGCTGCTTTCTAATTTTCTGACAATCTTTTGTCTCGGTTTACACCTTCATTTATAACTTTGTCTTTTTCGTAGGAGACCTGGGAATTGCAGCAAGACCTTAAAAAAAATACTCTTACAATACAAGCATGGGAACCTGACAACATCACAAGACTTTTGATCATGAGTAAAATGCCAAATTCTCCCAGCAGAGGGCACTAAGAAGTCAGCCTAGCGCCTTGCTCTAATGCCACGACCCAAATAAAATCTTCCATTGACATCAAAGCTCAGCTGCTTTGATCCATTTTTAATGCCACAAGTATCGCACAAGCTTAACATCTCTCTCTGAAGGCTTTGAAATGGCAATTTCCATTAAGGAGCCGAAGGAGCTGCTCTCTTGCTTAATGGTCTGGCAGAAGTAAAAGTTGATATCTGTGCGGATATGCACACGTGTGTGAATTATCTTTATGCAGAGGGTGAAAGATTTGTCATGTTCAATAACTGATTGACAGTTACGCTTACATCAAGGTGTGTGTGTGTGCTTACTGAGTTTTTGCACGTGGGTCTGAGCAGCTCAGGCTGCATCCCGGTCTTCTTGCTGGCCAGTGCTCATATAATTGATCTAAGTGAAAATAGTTGTGGCCCTCTCAGAATGACAATTTTTCAAGGCCAAAAAGAAATCTCAATTGAGGGGAGACAAGAAAAGAGACTATTTCTTTTGAGATTTACTTACAAGCATCAAAGTGAAAAGGGCTAAATTTCTCGTCTTTTTTGCATCATCTTTGTTTCTCATACACGCTACGCTGAAGCCGCACAGCCAGGGGTTAAGGCTCACAGCATAAATGGTAATATTTTTGCACCTCTGCAGACATTCTCAAACTGTGGGGCGAAGAGCCGCTGCAGATGCAGTGTGGAAACCCAGGTGAAAAATAGACACGATGGCGTCTCGTGATGCTCTTATTTTTTATTTTTAATAACGGTTAATAATTGATCATAGCAGAGGCGTAAGGAAAGAACTTTTTTGGTTTCTGAAGTGCAGCTGGCCTGAAAAACTTTGAGTACCACTAGGTTAAACTATCACTAAGTGCTTTGAAAGAAGAAGTGGGAGGTGTTAGTGTGTTTAACTGATTCTCTAAAGGATGATCACAAAGCTAGGGGAATGGATCAAATGGGCCAGACAAACCACCAAGAGGATCAGGCTACAATGCTAGATGCGTGTCCTCCAGCACCTCTCGTCTCCCCTCCTCACCTGAAGTGCCGCCTTCAAGCAAGGATTTCGATTTTTATGCATCTCTTCCCTTTCTGATCGCATCTCATAAACTCTAACTGTATGTAATTTGTTAGGAGCAGGTAAAGATTTACATACCACGCTTTGTCTGAAGCAGAACAAAACGCAGCCGTCATGTGAAGCATTAAAGGACCGAACGTCAAATCTGCATCGCCGACACTTCTGCTGTTGCACAGGCTTACAGAAAGCAATTTGTCAAAGGCGGTACAGGTGACTAAGCACCGAGTCGAGCCAGAAAATGCAGTTTTGTTAGAAATGAATTGACTCCAAAGTGAATGCATAAAACAAAGTCATTTAAACTATTTTGATGGCATTAGAGGCTTATTTTTCGTGCTCTCTGCCTGACTCGGGTGAAAATAGTTTCCAGAGCTCACTCGCACACAACTATCCCGGATCATGAAATACGTATGAGGTCTTCAGCGGAATCTTTCATCAAATGATGTGTTTGGGGAAAACTTTGTGTAAATTTCTAACACTAAACACATCAGCAACAGTTTTGTATGGTAGGCTGTGTAGAAAAAAAAGGGAAAAAAACCCATCTCTGTTGATGAATACATCAACATCCCATTAAAGTGAGATTCTGCCCGTTTTTCAAAGCAGGAGCTATCAAAAGTGAAGCTGCTGCATTCACTAATGGCATCAGAGATCATCCTTTCCTGCTGTCCATTGTAAATAAGCATGTTAATGATGTTGATGAAAAGAAAGTCTGTTAAAAATTAGAAGGGATTTTTTTTTTTTAAATTGGCTGCGTCCACTGGCCCACTCAACTATTTGTGTGTGTCTCATTTCGAGGATAATTTACTGCATTATTTGTCATTTTGTGTTTCATTATTCTTTGGTGCATATGTGTTTATAGACAATTAGAATCTGCAGTAATGGGGAGTTATTTCAGCCAATGGCATCGCAAAGCTCAATCAGGAGTTATTGACAGCCATTTCCCATTACGCACTGTATTTATGTGCTCCTTCAGCGCTGCATTAAATCACTGGAGTGGCACTTCACATAAATGCATCTAATTTGGCTATAAACTATGTGTTCAAAGCCACAAATGTTGCTTAGGTTATTAGGTGGACATTAAAGGGCAGTGTCGAATTCTTCATGCGCATCGAGCCGCGTGGCCGGAGCTGGTGGACGAAAGCCCAGTTTCCTTACCCAGTGGGCGACAGCAGAGGGATGCTAGCAGGTGGGCTGATTGTCTTGCTACGGTATTAACTCCAATCATCATAAGTCAGACTTCACTGCACCGCCCAACAGTATTGCAGATTTCCCTGTCATCAAGCCTCCAAGCTGAGCGGAGCTCATTCAGCAATGAGGAGGCCAGGGCCCCACACAGCTGTGCACAGCTAATGGCATTAACCTCCACTAAAAAGGGGATCAAGAAAAAGAGTTGGAGGTAAAAGGACAGATGATGATGGGAGATGAAAACAAGATGGTTAAGTCACCAGTGTGATGATGACAACCTAAACTCAACACTACTTCCAATGAATGTATTAAATGTATTATCGTGTAGGACGTGATTCACAGTAAAGGGAAAAAGAAGCACTAATTAGAGACTGTATATAAAAGATGCATGTAGGCTCCGGAACATCACCCAGTGGTTTGTTTAGTCCCGATTGGAAAGCCTCTAGTTTAGCTACCCCGTGGTTTTCTCAAAATTATTCCTTTTGTTTTTATTATTGCTTTATACAAATCATGGTCACAAATTATTCCTTTTTTTTAATCCAAAAGTCAACACATTTGAAAAAGAGGGTTGAGTGCAAAGTTATTACCAAGGAAACTTGGTTAGCACGATGCATAAATACACTGTACAACTGCTGTATGGGTGCACAGGCACAGATAGCTGCAAAGTAGTGTTAGATAACACACAAATTTCCAAAATTAGACAGACTTATAGCCCTTTTCCACTGGTATCTACCTGACATGGCCTGCCTCCATTCAGTTTAGGTCACTTTCCATTACAATTGAGTACCACCTAATGTGCATTTTGGTCGTTATACTAATGCGCCTGAAAGTCCTGTGATGTCATTTTTAAGCGACACAAACACAACATAACAATGGAGGCTGTCGAGGTGATGGTATACCTCTACTTCACTGGCTTTTTGTCAGACTCTGGGACCATAGTTTTATTTTTCTGTGGAGTCATTTCCCTCGTTGCCAGCTTAAATGGCAGCTTGAATTTTCGTGAGTGAAGCCCTCTCTTGACTCAACTGACTAGCCAATTGGTGGCATGCGTTCTGCTGGTGTCACATTTTGACCCTTGGCACTGCAATGGCTTCATATTTTTACATCTAGGTTCGGTGCTAATAGGACTATGGTAAAGAATGATGGACATTTGTGTTTATAGACCTCTCTGCACTCAATCATACTCGTTATTAATCTCTGGCTCTCTTCCACAGCCTGTCTTTTATACTGTCTTCCTTCTTTCACCATAACCGGTCACAGCAGATGTCCGCCCTTTCCTGAGCCTGGTTCTGCCAGAGGTTTCTTCCTGTTAAAAGGGATTTTTTTCCTTCCTACTGTCACCAAAGTGCTTGCTCATAGGGGGTCATATGATTGTTGGGTTTTTCTCTGTATGTATTATTATTGTCTACCTTACAATATAAAGGACAGATGATGAGGTGACTTGAGGCGACTGTTGTTGTGTTTTGGCACTATCTAAATAAAACTGAATTGAACTAAATTGAAATTGAAAGTTTGTCGGTAACAGCTAAATTTCAAATTTTTACCAGAAAAAGTTGTACTTGTTTGCGTGTGCTTGGCCAGCATAGAGTTAAGTTATTTTCATAGAGGGGTGCCACTGGGTTGAATGTTTAATTGTATAGTCTTAATAGCTAGAACAAAAAAGGGCAGCTGGTGAAACATCTCCATAAACTTGAAGAAGTCCAGTTCTGTTCTTTTTAAAAGAACCATGACCCAGATGACTGAGAGGCTACACAGACTTAAGTGTATAAATATTTTTCAAGCTTTCTGAGGCTTCTGTTCATCATTTCTAATCACATTTCTTCTGGATTATATTGACATTTATCATCCTCCATTTAACAAGATGACTAAAACAGACATGCATGTGATCTGACTCTTGTCTGTTGACTCTAATAGCTTGTGCGAAATCTGTTACAAATGCGGTTTGACATCGCTCCACGAGTAAACAATTTTTTAGTCGCGCTGAAAAATTTTCAGATAATGAATTTGCTGCTGTGTCAAAGTGAAAATTCTGTTTCTATGACAGCTCTATTTCTCAGTCAGTGGATGATGGTACTACTGTCCGGCACTGATGTAAGCGTGAATGAGAGCATTCCCACACCGGGTGGGCTCCACACACTGTGAGTCACAGTGTGACACATCGGCCTGCGTTCGGTGTCAACTTGGACACACTATGACGCTGATTGAAGCGAAAACAACCCACAGCTAACATTCACAAATCCACTGATCACAGCACTCGGGTCATCTTAAAATCTAGCGTTTATGTTCCTTTGAGCCATTTCTCGATCGTAAGCCTGTGATCTGTTCACGTTTTTTAGTGCACAAGCTGTTCTTCCAGCTATGGCTGTTTAGCCAACCACAGAGGAGTCGCCAGCCAAAACGATCCACCTGTCCACACTCAACACTTCTGGGCACATTAGCCTCTTCTTCCCACTCCATCCCACGCTGCCATGACCTGCTTTTCAGCCTACGCTGAGGCAGCTCTTAGCCTGGGGCCCTAACCTGTCCACAGCTGGACACTAATTTCCCTAGTTCATACGATGAGAAAATTTCCGCCTCAGGGATCATCTGGAGCCAGAAGACGCCGATTCTCTCCTGAATGTTGATGTTCTCAAGGCTACTGCTCGCTGACCCTCTCCTTTCTTTTCCAACAGTCGTCTAAATAAAGAGGAACTCATTCACGGGGAAGTAAGTTGTTATTAGCCAGCTCTGATTTTCTAGCCAGCCCCTTGTGCACATCAACACCCACAACAACAATGATTACAGGATGTAATATCCTCCCCGCTTCACTGCCTTGCCCTGTTTACTCAGGTCTTCAGCACCAACATTTTCCCCTTAATGGCCATGTAGGAAATTATTCCAATGGACGGGCACAGACAGGGAAAAAATGAGACAGAATTACATGGCAAAAAAAGACGAGTGACATAAAAAAAAATGTGGGAAGAGGAGAGGGCGAGAGACAGAGAGAGAGCAAAAGAGAGAGAGAGATCGCAACCTGGGAGCTCTTGGCTGCTGCAAGCAGAGTTAGCGGAGAGTGACACTTCTCCATGTGGCTGGCATATGGAGCCAATTGTGGCAGCAGCACTGGATGGCTAGGAGCAGGGAATCAGAGAAGGAGTGGCTGGCTCTGACAGCCTTTACACAGGAAAGGCAAGGCTGATGCAGCTAAAGGATGATACAGATGTCAGTCTCAGGCCAAGTCAGCCATCTGTCATGGGGAACCAGCCAAGTCACACCGGCCTGGTCAGGCGCAGAAAGTAGCGGGAGACTCGTGATGATAAGTCATTATGAGCTGAGAGCTGTCCTTTCAACATGGCTTAAATCCAGTAGTACTTTGCACTGGTGTAGACAGAGGACAGTTAGACAGCGCAGTCAGTATAGACATAACAGATCTTTTGAAGCATTGTTTACTTAGTGTCTGATTGTATATTTCTGGATCTGAATACACTCTTCAAAGGTTTCCAACGTGCACAAACACGCCTTCGCTTTAGCCCGCACAGTGCTAATTTGCATCGATTTTACAATGTAGCCACCTCTGAAATTCGCTTTCACACAGACACATAAATGCATGCATGCACGTCTCTAACGACTCTCAAGTATTGTACTGGCACAGATTGAAAATGCACAGAAACCCAGCCATCTGCAGAGGTGAGGTAGCGAAATAATGCATGGAGGAGTGTGTGGGAGACTTTATTATCTCTGCTGAGAAGGTTCGCAGTGATGTTAAAAAGTCCAAAATTCAAGAAAGTATAGTTTCAAAAGCTTGCATGCTAAGGCCACAGGGATATGTCTCTGCCCACAAAAAGTGAAAGATACTTCAGGATTTCTTGCAAATAAAAAAGGTTTCGGTTAATGAGCAGCACGTCTGAAGCAGAACATTATGCACATTGACTTGAAGTAGGAAAATTCTATTTTAGATTTCAGCTCCATCAAACGCCTTATGTTCTTCTGTGCTGTGAATCCCTCGTGTTCTACATCAACAATGCTGCCTTTTATGAACAAATAATTACCATTGCCTTCACCTCTGTTTATATATAGCGTGACATTTTGCCATACATCTCGGTGACATATACATATTGTAAACAAGCAGATCTACCTGATTGGCTTTCTGGCATCTGAGCTGACAGTGACAAGCTATTATACAGCGGGACCTTTTCATTTGCATATATACTTATGAACTCACTCCCTTCCTCCTCTTTTTTTTTTCCCTTTCGTTTTCTCTCCTCTCAGCTCTTTGCTGGCGGCTGGCTGCTCGTCGAGCAGAATCTTCTCAGAGAGAGGGCAGAGAGGGAATGTTAATTGGCAAGCAATACCCTCTTGTTGAGACGCAGTCCATAAATGAACGACTATAAATTATTTATATGCCTAATCAGACAGCATGTGCTCAACTTATTCTCTCAAACAAGACAGCTTCTGTGCTAGTCCACTTCCCCCCCCCCCCCTCCCCCCGGTAAATAATTCTAGTTTCTTTTGATAAGAGTGCAGTCACACGAGGCTGTGTGCTAGAAGAAGAAGCCTAATGAAAATATGGTGCCGCAATGATGAAATAGCTGTTTTCTGGCTGCAATCACGGTCAGGAAAATGAATGACCCGCTTAGCACCAGGTATTAAAATGCATCCTGTGTTTGGAAGGTTTTATTCTGGTAGACGAAAAACAAATGCAGCCCAGGTGTAAATGCGCATAAGGTACACTAAGTATTAGCAACCCTGGGATAATGAAATGAGACTAATCCATTTGGAATGGATAGTCTGTACATTCAGCTGGGACATACACAAAAACTCAGCGATCAATCCGTCCATCAATTACTCTTCCCCTACAGGAAGAAAAAAAAATGGATAATTGATGAAAACATAATTGTATATGATCTCTCCCGGAATTAAAACATAATTTGTTGGTGGTTTTTAATTGATATATTCAAAAATTTGCCATCGTGCATCAACTATGTACCTGTTTGTAGAGGAATTCCTGAATTTGTTTAACATCTATGAGGTTCTGACTGGACTCTTGAGGGCAACAAATTTGCAACACACAGCAACAGACTTACAATTTTCTCAGATTTCTCACAGTTAATCGCCATATTATCGCAAACTTATTTATCACTGTTTTGATGCACCAGTCGCTTTGAAGGTGGTCACAGACACTGCCCTCATCTTTAAAGTAATCACTTCAAAGGCAACAAAATTGCAATTTCACTGCATACAGTGGCAATAATTTTTTGCCGTGTCGCAGTCTCTAGCCAGTTTCCCCAAGTGGGAGTTTAACATTAAGTAATGCGAGTTCAGTTTGTCCACTTAACCTTTAATTTGGTGATTAATTTCATATTATGGACTTGTATCTGAAAACACAACCTGGGGCTGTGGATATTGCGATAGCAATTTTCGCTGCTTTCTAACCTTAGAAATTAATGAACGTTAGGACATTACGCCCCTATTTTATGCTGCTAATTTGTTGTACAGACCTTAGAGGTTTCTTTCAGCTGCTCCCTTTTTCACAAAAGGCTGCCATGGCAGATGACTACATGTGATTTGGCAAGTTTTCATAGCAGACAACCTTCCTGACACAACCCCCAAGGATGTGGATCACCTCTTGGTCTCACAATATTAGGCAAATGGGTAACCAGTACACTATGGAGCCACTGTTATCCACAGTGTTAAGACTAAATTTTAATTTAACAAAGCATTACAAATATACTTATATTTCTTAAAGCTGTGTTTGAAGACTCTTCAAAAGGCTTTAAAGTTGTGAATGTGAGCCTAGTTAAGCAAGACCATATGTGGAAACAATGTGGATGCCAGCCATTATGGTTGCCACTGTGGTCCGCCTTGTGTCGGTGCAGCAAAGGCAAAACAGGTTCCGGTCTGTATTACTATATCCTGAGTTTCTGGGACTGTAAGGTCAGTGCTTACATAGATTTTTGCATCATTTCGAAGCAAACCCACGCCAGGGGCCATTACTGGATGGAGAGAGAAGAGCGCAACCAATAAAGAACCATCATTTGACTCTTCAGACGTCTGCAAGAGCACAATATATCCTGCTACAGCCCCAATGTCTGTCAAACACAAGGCTTTGGCTTCATCGGTTCCAACATTACAGTGCTTTGAGAGTCTCAAGCACACATCCACTCATACAAGATAGGCACACTGTCTTGGCATTCACACACTTGACAGAGAAAAATTTACAGACAGACATTTCTTCCTTCAAATGCCACAAGGTGCTGGAGGGTTAAATTAAATGGACCGCTAAAAATTTGCAACAAGAAAGAATACTAGAGTGCAAACAGGTTTGCTTCAATGGATGTTTTAAAAGTGCATCTACAAAAAAAACAGACATTTCACACTGAGATTTCTGAAAGAGCCAGTTTGAAGGATTTGCTTCTGTTTCGTGACCTCTCCTTTACGTGTTGTCTAGACTGCCATTTTCTGGAAGCCCCAAACTTCTGCTTTAACAAATATCTTGTTTGCCAAAGTGTCCTTGAGCATGACTGTAATTTGTGTCCAGTTCCTGAGTGCTGTCCTGTTGCAGAGCCTGATCTCTGACCTCCATCTATGATGGGACAGGAGAAAAGAGAATTTGTACACAACGATCGATAAAGTACCATTCGTTCTGATGCTGGGTCACAGGAGAAACACCTCAATCCTCCCTTCTGATAAGCTTCAATTTTAGCTTGTAAGTAGTGTCGACAAAGGCGGCGGTTCAAAGCTAAATCCTCACAGAGCAAAGCAATTTTTAAGCTTTCACATTAATTCAAGCAGTATGCTTGTCTGTCTGTATTCTGGGCTCTAATGTTTGGACAGAGGGCCTGAAAATATAGATATGCAGAGAAGCATTCCAGCTAAGCAGACAGGAGATAGGTCAAGCAGTCTACAGATGGTATGTTTTAGGGCCAAACCAGAAGATTCACTTATTCAGAGTGTTCATTCAGTCCTTTTTTTCATGTCAAAAGATACACCATCACACCCTGCGGGCATGAAAACCCTGTCACTCATCACGCTTTGGCTCATTTCATTGTAACCAGCTTAGCAAAAAGTCAAGTGAAAACATAGCAAAACCTAACCCTCATCATGATGGACGTTTTTGCTCTTCAACTGGTGCACCTTTCTGACAATGAGGGACCTTTTTCTGTATCCATCAGCAAGCAGCAACACCCAGAGAGACAAAACTTTAAATATTCATTAGTGACTACCACCTGAGACAGCTCCACTAAGCTGAAGTACAGTCTGTAAAACACAACGCGACCAAGCAACAACCCCATCATTTTCACTCTTTTCTGTAAAGTCATGTCAGTGTACATACAATAAATATATGGAATACTTATATCTAACTAAGGAGCAAAAATCCAGTACTGGTTTGGCCCTTCCTATGGTTTAACTTTTATTTCCTGAGCAATCGGTAAATCTACAAAAAGTTACATTTTAGCTTTGGTGATCATACATCCTCACATTCCTCCAGTATATTTTGACATAGTCCAGAGCTCTGTATTGCTGGAGGCCAGAAGGCCTGTAAAAAACATGTGATTTGTCCAAAGCACACCAGTATAGTGCAAGGCTTACACGTGCCCTTGAATGAGGATAACCGCATACTCATTCGAAGAATGGAATGGGTGATGGCTCAGTCTCACAGTAGAGGGCCAATCCATTCATATACTTGTATAGATTTCTATGTGTCATTTCCTAATGGACCTCCCGCTTCAATGTCTCAAAGTGCACGGCTGCCAAGACTCAATCACAGCAGAAACACTGCGTGCTGATACGTCAACCCGTGTATCACCCAGAAGTGGCGGAGGATGAGTCACTCGCAGGCAAAAGAGGATAGTGGACATGAGTTTTGTGAGTGAACGCGTGACAATCATGAGCTTGGCATGTCGCCGAGGCAACAAGCCTCCTCATCCATTATTCATCTGGGTAACAAACTGATAAATGAGGTAAATGAAGAGGAACAACGACAGTGAAAATCATGCCGATGGACCAAAAGAGACATTTAGAAGTCGGCTGCACCAGCAGCATCCTGAGGTGCATATTAATCTGTGAGGTAAACAACAAGGTCTGGACACAGGGTCAGAACGAAGCGCCTCTCAGAAGAAAACTCTTCTCTATGAGAAGACTAATGTGAATGTGGATTAAGCTTCCAGAATGGGATTTGAAGGAAACGTATCTGTATTACAGGGAGAATTCGCACATGACACTGTCAGTCACCCGCCAGGACACTCTGAGACCCCTCTCCACTGTCCACCATCAAAAAGAAAAAACAACAACAACAACAAAACAAGTGAAATCCATCTGCAGACCAACTTACAGTTGCATCAGTCTACTAGCACAGGTACAGAGAGCATAAATGATATCCCAGGTCTCACATGTCATGCCAAATTAATGCAACGCAATCTGTACCAGACAGCAGGGGGATGAATTATTGCCCTGTTGCTACGGTAACATCTCATATGCAGAAAACACATTGCCGCGGTCTGAAAAATGGTGATTTGTGAGATTTCGTTTCAGAAACCATTCCAATGACGAGGAAGAAGCAAGGAGGGATAAATGGAGAAAAAAAAAGAAAGATTGGCAGCGAAGGAGGGAAGGGAAAAAAGAGACACTCAAATACAGTGAAGAGAAAGAAGAAGAACAAGACGGAGACGAAACGAGGCAAGGCTTCACTCGCAGCAATTTGAAGCAGTCCTTCAGACAATTTGGGTCACTTCTGTCACTGTATTTCTATAAGGCAAGCAGAAACACCTCATCTGCCATTCATTTCATTTCCATTCCAACACCTGCAAGCCATTTGCATTCTGTCAGTTTTACCTCTCCCTTTCATTTCTCCACATGCCACTACATTTCCTGAATGATAACATACTGGCAATTTCTACACTGGCATAGCCTGGGCCAGGACCACAACACCACCTGCATCCAAAGCAGGGGGAGATTTCCAATATCCAGTTTCTTTCTTTTTCTTCCTCCCCTCCGCCCCAAGTCCCAGTCTGACTCTCATGTTTCCAGCAACAACACCCCTCCCAGCCCCCTACACCTCCCATTCCCGTTGATCCAATCCACATCTTTGCCATCTGACCCTTACGAGCCCCTGCAGGACATAGCGACTCCCCGGGGACCTGAGGTCGGATCATATGTTCCCCTTCTCCATAGCAACAAATGAACCACACACGCTGAAGAGGTCACCTGACAAACTGTCATCCAATCTATGGCGTCATTTCTTACAACAGGCATCGCTGGATCATTAAACCAAGTGCAAGTGCGCAGCTGTGCAGATCACATCAAGGCTGGTTTCATCAAGTTAAACGCAACATTTCTCCAAATCCAGTAAGAATGAAATACAGGCCCAATTTCTTAGTGTGAAAATTTAAAGAGCTAAAAAAAAGTAGTTCTGCTTGTCAGGGCTCATCTCGTATCAGATATGCAACACAGAAAGAGAGGAACAAAGAAAACATCTGAGAAGCTCAAACTGCTACATACCATGCAATTATTACACACCAATAGCCCCAAAATGTCAGAAAAATGAAGCCGTGCTTGAATTTTTGAGGATTAAGGTCCTTTATGCAACACTTCATGTTTACGAATCAGGCCAGTCTGTGAAGATTTATAAGAAGGGGCTACCAAAGGGATGAGCGAGAAAATAAGGATCCAACACTGGCGAGTCCAGCGTGAGCACTCGCTGCTCGCTGCTCGCTGCTGTTTGTGCGACACTCGCTCCAGCAATAATCTTTCAGTTTCTTTTTCTTTCTTTAGTTATTCACTTTTGAAGATTGCTGCAATTTCTTTTAAGCAAGCAGTGAAGCTCTTTTTTTCCAGATTGCCTCGCTTCAGTTGTGCTCTTTTCTCTCCTTCAGCCTTGGTGACTATTACTGTTTAATGCTAACCACACACAGGTTCTATTTTTACCATGCAAAGCAGGAGAATCAATCAAATTCTCGCGCGTGTCCCCAACACTGAGTATTTACACCAGAAAATGAAAAAGGCCTTTTGTTATCACAACAGAAGAGCAGCAAAATAGATTTAGGAAATTGTGAAATTGTTTTGTTAATGTGAATGATTAAAAATTTGCATTTCAATAGGCAGAAGCTGAGAATTAATTAGTTTTATTATCTACTAATTTGTTGATTCCTTTTATTATTATTTTTTTTTAATTTTGATTAATCAATTAATTCCCATGTAGTAAAGCACAAATTAATATAATTTTCCAGAGCCTAAGGTGACATTTTTAAACTGCTTTGATTTGTCTGACCAGTGGTCTCGAATCCATTAATGTTCTCAGCTTTCAACAACATAAAGCAGAGAAATTGGCAAAAACTCACATTAGTGCTCATTCACCCTATTTCCAAGAGTAAGATTAGAAGAAACTCTCATGTCTGTACAGTACATAAGAAGTCTTGTCGTCATTGTGAGGTTGCTAGGCAACCAGCAAAGACTCCAGAAAGTCATAGGACTAAGCCAAGAAACCGTCACACACATATAACCCTCTCTATAAGCACAACTTAATGTGTTTATACGTTTCACAAACATTATAAAGCATGCATTTCATTTTACATCATTAGCACGCAAATATGCTGTCGCAGTTCTAACAGATTCAGAAAGCTCTTCTTCTTCTTCTTCTTTTGAGCTTTTATGAGAGATTTTATCCACTGATCCACTGACCTCAGCTCCTAAGAATGAGAGATGATAAAAAAAAGCTACTTTCACTTGCTCCCTTATTCACAATGAGTCACCACCACAGATAGCTCCACCTGTTTGATTTAGCAGAGTTTTCCTCCACATGCTCTTCCTGACACAACCCCAAAGGGATTTGTTCTTTTCCAAGGATCAAACTGGGAATCTTTCTTTTGTTTGGCAAATGTGTAAACAACTGCACTGTGGAACCACTAAGAGTGTCAATCAAAACATCAACATCCCAGAGTCCAAAACCAGTGCAAATCACTACTGTCTATTCTTTTAAAGCAGCAACTGACTTAGTGTTTGGTTTCAACTCTTTTCCAGCTTTTTTTCTGGAATGAGAAAGCTCTTGATGAGCTATCCTCATCTCATGTGAACAAACTGAAGCAGCCTGTAGGAACACACCCCAGGAAATCTTGGCCTGAAATACCCTCCATAGAGGATATATCAGCAGACTCTGCAACTGGTTCACAGATTGATCTCCTACTAATAAGAAAGCAGTCCAAATGGTGCTTGTGTGGAAGCACGACTATATGACTCTGGATGATTAGAGAGGCGTATTTATACTTGGGAATCCTTTCAACATGTGTTAACATGTTAACCTTGAGAATGTACATACATGTGTCTGATCGGGATGTGTAGCGGTCCTGTGATTGAGAATCTAGAGCAAACCCCTTAAGTGGAGAGATGGGGAGACGGAGAGAGAGACAGAGAGAGGGAGGGAGGGAGATCATCAGAGCCATTACTGTGTGATAAATGATTTGCTAGCTGGTGAGTTGCCCTGAGGGAACTAGTGGGGCAGAATGTGTGCATGTGTGTGTGTGTGTGTGTGAGAGAGAGAGGCAGGAGGGGCGGTTAAACCTGTGGCTTACTTTTATCAAGATCCCATGGCACCCACGTACTGCTAATGCAATCTGGTTTGCTACAAAGGGAAAAGGGAGGTTGAGGGTACAGCACACACACACACACACACACAGAAATGAACTCCAACTGACTGAAATCAAACTTTCTCAAACACACACCCACCCGCACACAAAGGGTGAACTCAACTATGCGCACTTTCTATCGCACAGAACCAGAAGCACACAATCAAACTTCTGCTCATAGACGCACACACATATTATCTCAGACTCGCGCTCTTACACTCTCTGCAGGCAGTCACATCTCAGGGGAAAAGGAGCTGGAGCCAGGGCCAAGCTCAGAAGAGGAGGAGGAGGCAAATTAGTGCAGAGTTTAAAGAGCAGAGTGGTCGACGAAGAGAGAGGGAGAGACAGGGGGAGTTAGAGCAGACCAGAGTTGAGGAACAGTCCGACTGCTTGAACAGGGGTGGAAGATGTGTTAGGTATGAAGGTGGTAAAAGGTAGAAAAGATGGAAGAATGGAACAGGAGAGGGATGTAGCAAAACGATCCAGGTGCAGTAAGTAAAATAGAAGGATTAGAAGTTAAGAGCTTGAAAAGGGTGAATGAACAGAGAGCGAGAGAGAGAGGGAAGAAAACACAGGGGAGCTGGAATGACAGCGAGGAGAGAGACAGCGAGAGGGTAATGGCTGGTTGGAGAGGTGCGAGCAGCTTCTGCCAAGATAGAGGAAGAACCAGAGTGGGAAAAGAAGGAGAGAAATTGAGCAGTGTAACCCCCAAGACCCTGCTGTCTTCACAGGAGAGTGTTGTGTGTAGGTTGATGTGTGTATCTACATTGGTACTATGGTGCACTCTGCGCTGGCAGGTCTGAGAGCCAGTGTCAGGCTCCTCAGGTTGTCCATGGTTAAGATTGGGAGGGAGGGATTTCTGGTGCGATTTTCTGATTGCTGGGGTAAGACAGCCTGCCCGCTTGCATGTGTGCCTGGGCTGCTGGCTCCAAACTTTGGATGAAGCCCAGGAAGTGAGGCGCAGCTGGATGAGCTCTGGCACCAACTCTAACTACCAAAATCACCAGGCAACACCATCCTGAGGTAGTATGCTCACACACAGGTGGAAACATTACGAACCCAAAAGCATGCAGCAAAATCGATCCACGTCTTTCTGACATTTTGTAGGCAAATATTTCCAAATTAAAAAGTGTCAGAAAGGCTGCTAATGAAAATATTCATTACCTGTAGCCTCTCTTGATTGGTGTCACTAATGGTCTTCATGTCTACTAACTCATGGAACAAAAAAAATTTAAAAGTTGATTAAGAAATGTTAACCTCCATTTATTACAACTGATGAGCAATTATAATACGGCACATTAAACCTCCATTAGAAAACATGAAGCAGAGTGCAGGCTAATACTGAGCTGCCTGGTGTTATGCTGACCTTTATCTGACATTACTTCCCTTTTTCTTCTACAACTGAGTGTTGTCAAGGCTGGAGTATTAACAGTAATCCGTGCCAAGAAAGCCCAAGGAACCACCAGCAAAATTTGCTCGTATACAGTAGTGCTGGTTCAGATGAATGTGCCTGTGGACAGAGGGTTGTTTAAACAAAATAGAGGGATCGTGGTGCGAGTTTTCGTGGTCTGCAGCAAGTGCTTAGAGTTCAATCTAGCTGCATGAGAAAATATACCATTGTAGTAATTGTTAGCTCAAAAATACACCTCTTATTAAATACCAATAAACACAGAGCTATGTTACTCCAACATTACAGCCTGAAAAAGCCCAGATGTCTGACCTTGGATCGAAGCAGGATTTGGCTTCAAAGCCCAAATAGCTGATGATGCAAGACATAACTTAGAGTAAGCTTGATCATCCGTTCAACAGAGTTTATCTTTGCTCAGTCCCATATCCCCAGGTCAATAATGTTGACTCATCGACCACTTCTTCCTCTGTTGTCGATAAAGCACACTACAGCCTTTTAGCTGCTGCTTTGGCTCTGTAAAGAAGAAACATAGCAAATGACCCCCAAGGACTGGTCAAGACTGAGGAAAACTGAGGCTGATGCTGATGATAAAGTCCCATTCATGGGGCTCCACATTAACTGTATTCTTGTGACCGTTTTCCTTCTTAAATTCACAGAAATCATGCTGGCATTTAAGGAGAAGATGTGAAAGGGGATTACAAAGGCAATATTTGCACCTGGGAGTACTTAGACCACTGATGAGATAAAGAAGAAAAAAAAGAGATTTGGGTGCATGCTCTTTAAAATCATTCCTAATCTCTAGTGATTTGAGATTTTCTCTTTCCTTACACTGCCCTCTATCATATTGATCAGTGCATCGGCTGCTTAATAGACAGGTAGTGAAAAAAGCAGGGAAAGAGAAGGCTTGAGGTGAAAGAGTCACAGAAACTGACCAGAATATTGAAATGGTCAATTAAAGCAGTGCTTCTTGGAACAGCACGAGGACAGCCTGAGAGTCACACAGGCCTCTTCAGGTGGGGGGAAGGGGAAGGATTATTATCTCCCCGTGACTGAGGCGCCCACAAAATAATTCACCTGGAAATCAATTTCCATCACGTCTATTACAGACTACCGATGGACCAAGAAAGAAAGAGAACGAGAGAGACAGACCAAGAGAGGCTCTCATTTCCCCTTTTCATCCTTGTTGTATTTTTCTTCCCTCTTTCACTGCCCAAACCATTTCCACAGCAGAGTGCACTGGCCGCAGAAAGACATCTGCAGTCGATCATGATAAACAGTCCGCATCTCCCACATTTGTTTCCCTTAAAAACCACAGAGCTGCATGAGTAAAAGCTACAGCTGCTGCCTCTTCATGGACTTCCTTCTGCATTAAATCATGACGTAAGGGGATAAAAGTCCAGAAGCGCAGCTGCCGATGGATTCGTGCCATTGTTTACAGTGACACAAATTTCATTAAAGGAGGCGTGACCATTTTGATACGGGACTTTTCTTTTTCTTTTTCAGAAATTGGCCCGTAATGAAGAAGTGAATCCTATTTTTATTACTCATATTTCATTTCTGTTTGCAGCTCAAAGAAGTGGGCAAAGCATCTTCAATTTCATTTTAGAATCTGTTCTCTGAAACCCAAACAACAATTTCAATATCTTAGCTGCAAAATGCTGTTTTCCTTTCCTTCAAAACAAGAGCAGGTCATAAGAGCTACCTTTCCTTTTTAACAGAAATTGAGTCCTTGACTGAAGAAAGAGTGTGCAAAACGAGCATCAGGTTCGCCACTTGTCTAAAACCTAAACTGTTTCTTTTATTCTAACAATGGCAACAACTCTCATTCACCATCCAAACCTCCAATTTCTGCAGTTTCCCTCTGCCGGATCCTCATTATCGACCAAGGAAAACAGAGAGGATGTGCCTTGGTGTGTGTATTTGTGGAGAGGGGAGCTGGTAGATAGGAGCAAACGACACGAAGCAGAAGCCGGCGAAGTGATGGGTGTGACTGAAGGGATGGGGGTTGTCAGCATTTGTAGGTCAGCGTAAATGTTTAATGCTTTATGCTGATGAGCTGACACTCTTATCTGTCTCTCTGGTTCTCTGGGAAAAAAAAAAAAAAAGAAGACGCACTCTGATACCCACCGCCGCTTGCACACACGCGACTGCCACATATTTGCAGGCGTAAGCCACCCACTTGTGAGCCCCTGCTTATACTCACCCCGACCTCTCGGCACGCCAATTAAGTAGGTATGTGACAAGACAGCCAAAAGTTCCAATTAGACCAATCTACCTCTGCGACATGTCCCCTTATACCAGCCTCCCCATGGCAGAAGCAGCAGCCTGCACCTTCCTTTCCCCCACTGGTCCTAAATGGTTTTCCATGCATCACTCTCTCTTCCAGCACTCCTATTTACCCCAGTTACATCAGAATGAGGAGCCCAAATAATGCAACTTTAATGGAGCCACTTTAGCATTCAGTCTTAAAGCGGGGGATAGATGTTTCAGTTATGAGCATGCATAATTATTAAGCCTGGAGTACACATTGTAATTGAAAGGGTCTGATAACAATGCTGCCTTGTTACATGCAATACATTAGGAAATGGGGAGATGGATTAGAGTTACATGACAGGGAGGGGGGGAGAGAGACTCCATTCTGTTTGCAAGGTTTAGCAAAGAAACCCATAATGGCCTGTTTATCTTATCAATTAGGGAGCCATAATATTTTTTGAAATGAGAAATGGGGCTTGCCACGGGGCACAATCACCTCATAAATAAGGCACCTTGCTAAATAAATCCACTAACCAATTTATTCAATTTACCACACAATGGCTTATAGCTTAATTTCAGTGATAATGGGAGCACACACTTGAGGAAATTAAACTGGAGAAGTCGAAATTTCATGAGTCATTTCCAAATGACCCCCAAAGGATGTTAGAGAATCAGGTGGCAGGAATGTTCAGACAGCACAGTCTGTCTGTTGAATAAATGCGGCTTCGTTTTTTTTTTTAACAGAGAGAAAGCCAAAGGGCACGGTTTGCTTTTTTTTTTTTTTACCGTTTGATCAACAATCATTTCAAATACTGGTGCAGTTCTGGACACATTATTTTCAACACGTCGTCATTAAGGATTCAGTGGAAGCCTGGCCGTTAATGGCTTTTAGATGCTGCCTCCCACACCCTACTTGATGGGGCATGCTTTCCATTAAAGTAAAAGTATTTTGGATGCTTATAGTTCGATCATAAAGCTCCATATGTTGCGTTGTTATTTCTCCGGCTCTGTCACAAACAAGCCTCCTCGCTGTTACAGCGTGGGGAGACAGCGCTGCATGAAAGCCAACGTGTCAAAATCAAAATTCATCACTGTCGATGACGGTAATTGGTCTTGAAAAAGAGAAGAAAAGCACGTTCTGTGCCACTGGGCTGATTAAAGGCATCACACACGCAAGCATACACACAGTCTGTTACTTGGGGCAGATTCTTTTTTTGCTTGAGTTTTAAATGTAGCCACATCTTATTGTTTGAATGTCAAAAAAGATCCATCGCATCTCCCTTTTAACACAGCACACAGTGTGCGCGGAGCGTTGGACCGTGTTTTGCTGCTGAATGGTGTTTGTGGAGGTTTAGCTGTACAGAGTGGCCTAAAGCACTGCTGGGACAGACAAGACAAAACTGGGTCCTTTACACTGGGTGTGGCCTGGATTCACACAAAGCCCCCAGTGGGTGAACGCCTAAGGAGAGTGTCTGTGCATGGATGGATGGATGGTCAGATAAGTTTATTGGGGACACCAGAGTGGCTCCATGGTGAGTAAGGGATAATGGAGAGTGGCAGACGCAAGGCAGATGGACATATGCTAGGACAGATATGGATGTGGGTCTCGGTTAAATTTAAAATACATCTTAGAGCTTATTTGAGAATATGTTATCAGTCACTAACAAATATACCAATGTATCAACAACAACTAATCAATATCAGCATGTTTCACAATCTCACGTATTACACTCATGTGTCAGGATCTCCAACAATGGATGAGATGTAAATTACATTTCCCTCACTAAACCAATGATTTTGGCTGAAATCCACTTCTATGTGGAAACACATTATTACCCCATGTGGACTAAGAGCAACCCCTAACACTTTAAGCCCTCCCCCATCTAAGTCCACAGATGACACTATCGCTTTTAACTCCCATTTTTCTTAAGCGCAGATCCCTCAATGCAACACCACTGCAACACGTCGGGGTCGGGGCCGCTAATGGAGCCCTCACCCCATGTCTCTCCCATGAGGCTGTCTGTCCTGAGGAGGAAATTAGGTGGTGTTGGGAGGGGGTTATGTAGTGAGGGTGTGTGTGTGTTTTGACAGGGGAGGTAAGAATTCTGGGTCAGGGACTCAGTGGAGGCCTCTTAATCTGGAGATGGACAGGGTGGGGTGTGGGCAGACTACACACACGCAGACACACACATCAGATGGGACCCCCTACCAATTTACATTTACCTACTTAGCATGCCCCTGGGCACGTGCACGCTCTTATCCCTTCACTGCAGCCTTCTGCATATACAGCAAGTGCGATCATGGGTAAAAGAGATTATTTTACCATAACCCAGATATTCTAACCCCACATGACCTACTGGGTTACAACAGCATCAGTTCTTCTAGCAACACAATAACCCCAGAAGCGCACCACATTGATGAAGCTGACGCTGCATTGGATACTCAGTCAGTAGGATGACATGGGTTGATGCAACAGCAGCTCAAATGATAAATTAAATATGAATGTGCATGAATCCCCCCACCCACCCCCCACCCCCTTCATAGTTTCCCTCCCCCTTTTCTTCCTTTAACGATCAGGGGCATTGAGGATGCGGCCATAATATTTCTAGTTCAAATCCTTTTCATGGCTTCCCTCTCTCATTCTTCATTCCTGTCACCCATGGCTGTGTTTTTCTTTCTAAAGAGCAGATGCACTATTAAAAAAAAATCATTAAACTAAAATACCTCAGTGACAGCACATTTTGCCTGAGCTGCAGTTGTTATTCATATGAAAAGTACGCATCTGAATGACAATGCTCTCCGTCTGCCTTGACCCCTGTTATGTAAAACGCTGATGAGTGTGACCCCAGAGAGAAGAAGGAAGACAGCTTCCGGGCTGAGCTCGGGTTTGGACTCTCCAGACTCTTGGAATGAAAAGGTGAGCAACTGGAAAAGCCACCTCCCTACACTCAGTGTTGGAGCATTTGTGCCCCCTAGTGTACTTACTTGTCCAAGCAGCTTCAGGCTTAACACCACTTTTGACTCAAACACGAGAAAACACTGGAGTGCATGAGAAGGTGAAATGCAAGAGCAAACAGTTTCATATATTTGTGTCAGTGAGAATGAAGAAGAAAGCAGCACTTTATCTGTGGGGAAGTCACCGTGGGACCCTGTGAGCATATTCAGAGTTTTGTATAAGCTGGAGGAGGAAAGGCAGCTTTTTTAATCCAAGAAAAGTGCTCTTTAGTGACCCACATACTGAATGTATCTCTACAAAAGAGAGCTGATGAGCTCATAGACACTCTAGGGGTTCAGACACATAAGGGCTCCTTGAGAGCAATAACAAAGACTGCAGAAAAAAGGTTAGCTCCAGACCCAGCTGGGAAACCCATGAGGGCACAGTGGCCGTTTTCATCTTCGTCTACTTCTTCTTGTATCATGTTTCAGTCATACACGTATTACTTCCTTAGATGAAATCGTACATTTGTTGAGATGTTCAGGTTAACAAACAATCACATTAAGTGGAGAAATTTTGACTATAAAAATTGACTATAAAAAAAATTAAACAACGGAATCATGTAGATCTGATCTGAACTATAATTCATTACTGTGTGTCCTACATGAGAAAAAGCAAATCAGAGATACAAACTCCATTACAGCCACAGCCACAGCAAACAAGCAACATAATAACAGGAGACATTCAACCCCAACTCCCATCTATCCAATCTTCTCTGATTGCTGTACTGCAGAGTTTAACACAGGGGTAGGGAACGTTGGTCCACGAGAGCCGGTGCTCTGCAGGTTTTAGATATCACCCTGGGTCTACACACCTGAATCAAATGATTAGTTCATTACCAGGCCTCTGGAGAACTTCAAGACATGTTGAGGAGCTAATTTAGCCATTTAAATGAGCTGTGTTGGATCAAGAACACATCTAAAACCTGCAGGACACCGGCTCTCGAGGACCAACGTTCCCTACCCCTGGTTTAACAGGTAACAGTTGTACTGTGCAGCACGCAGCCATTAGATGGCAGCAGATTCAAGGAGTAGCTCCTTTGTGTTCTTTCATACTATTGGTGCCCAAAACCTCCACAGACAGATGGAAGAACAAACATTATATCACTCTGTAGAGACATCTTATTTACTATATCAGTAAGACTGATGAACACATAATTAAAACGCTGATAAATCTATGATGTTCAAATGTCAACACACTGCATGTGTTGTAAATTAGATCCATGACATTTTAAATAAAGTGCTAATGATGTACTAACCATTTCCCATAAAAGACCACACATTTTGAACTGATTAATGCTGTTTGTCACAATATGTGCAGTCGGGGTGAAGTCCTCATCTATGATCATTATTTGAAACACAAATACTTCTAGCAAGTTATTTCTGTAAATACCTGCTTCCGTTTCTAGTTTTTATTGTAACACTAAAATTAGACACTTGGCATGTGTCATGCTATAGTAAAATGAGTTATCTAGCTGATAGCCAAAGTCAGACTCAGATGTAATCCATTTACTGGAAGTTCTCGGTTTTTGCTTTACACAGAACCGCAGAACACTACAAAAGTTGATAGCACCAAAACAATTCACTGATTCGCAAACCGCAGGGTTGGCACGGGCTCCATAAAGTGTTCCACACACCTTCACGTTCGCCTGTGAGCCATTTGTTTACAGCATTTACAGCAGGTCCGAGCAGAAGCAGACAGAGGTTAATAATGCACAGTGTGGGAATAACTATGACTAACAAGCTTGGTCATAACACAAAGTTCAATAGAGCCATGAAGATAAGACGACACATATGGTCCAGAAATCACTGCAGAGAAGAAGAGAGAAAACACAGCTGAGGTGCTGCCTGTATCTGGCTTTAGCAGCAGATGATGAGGTCGAACACAGAGGATTGTGTTCATTCCCATCGGGGGAAAGAACGCATTGGATCATTTCAAGGACTCTTGGTCATGTTCCAACAAAGTCGATTAAGTTGCACAAGGTGTGTGCCCATGCATGTGTGTGGAGAATGAATGAGAAGAAGAAGAGAGAAAGAGAAATTTCCTCCAATAAGGAGAAGAAGAAGAAAACTAACTGAGGGGTAATAGCAAAGCTGCCAAAAAGGAAACGTGCATCTTAATAAACATGCCCCTGGGCAACAGTAAGCTTACACACAAGTCATGTCACAGCTGTCGATCAGGAAGAACACACATTACTCAGAGACACGAAAGCTCTGACTAAGAACTGAAACTGATGGAATTCTACGTTATGCATTGTACATCATGTGAATGTGCTGAGTCTCACAGAAGTGCTAAGAATCATACATTTAAAGAGAATGCAATCAGAAGACCACAAGATCATAGAAGAGGGGTTATTTTGGTTTTAAACCAGGTCACTTCAACAAGCTGAAGAACCTAAATGAAGCAATCAGCTGTAGCCCAGCTTTGCTTGCAGCCCTTCAAATGAATAAACAGGTGGACATCACATATTAGATTACCCTTACATGGGTTGGTCCAATCATCCAGACCTAGTGACCTATTTTAAATAATTTATTTCAGTATGCAATTTTAAAGAAAGCGATATCCACCTGCACCAAAACTTACCAAGCTCCTCTATTTTTCTAATATTTGCCTCGGTAGTTTTTGCATAATGTAACTGAGAGATAGAAAAAACATATAATACCTGGACCCGGGGTATAGAGTATGTTTGGGGAGTGTGATTGTGTGTACATGTCCATTTACGTTTATTCCTGCGTTGGGTGAGTGCTGAGTGTTTGTATATGTGTGCATGAGGGTGGGAATGCATGTCTGTGTCTGTGTGTGCCTGTTTGTCTGTGTCTATATGTCAGGTCGGGTCTTAGACTTCACCTCTCTGGGAACTCCAAGGCCCTCCAAAGTGTGGAGCCACACTCCCTGCCGGTGACTGATGCCCTCAGGGGTCGGTGCGTTGGTGGTTCTTGGTGTCCGGGGCTGGGCGCTCAGGTATGTACCAGCTCACTCCCGGTGACTACTTGGCGGGGCCTGGCGCCTGCTGCTCGGTCAGGCCTCTTCCGGGGCGCGGGGGGCCCTCGGGCCTCCGGCCTCTGTGCCTGCGGCTCGGTTCACTCTGGCACAGCTGGCTGCCGGCAGAGCCGGCGGGCACGCCGGTGCAGCCCCCTCTAGCTTCTGCCCGGTGGCTACTGGGTGACCCCTCATCTGGGGATCCTCAGCCCTTCCCATGAAGGTGGCACGGATGCCCCTCCGGTGGTCCTCCTTGGGCTCTTGCACTCTGGGGCCTCTGGATGTCTGGGGCCTGGATCTCCTCCATGCCTGCTTCATGCCCTGGGGGACGGGGCTATGGCTCTCTACATCCTCTAGCAGACCATTACATGGGGAAACCATTTGAATACAAGCGCGCCGATCCACACAGGTGTGCACATGGGTGTTCATTATTCGTAGACTTAAATCACACCTTTCTTGGCTGCTACTTCAAAGCACATTGTGCGCTGTCTGTCCTGCGTGCTGCACAACAACATTCAATATTTAGTATTTACTGCTGTTTACACTTAGCTAGATTAATGCGATGGTGTTGTGTATAGTATGTTGCATTGTTTTGTTTTGTTTTTTTTGCTTGTTTTCTATTCTTTTTCTCTCAACAGGTGATCCCGGAGATATTTTTTCTTCCCCCCTTTCTCACTGTCCCTCTCCCCTTCTGTTTTTCTTTTCCTTCCTCTTTCTTTCTCCCTTTCCTATCCCTCACTCATGTCTGTCCCGTCTGTAACAACTGAAAATAAAATAAATAATAAAAACAAAGGTCGATCAAATGGACCAATACGGCAATGCCATGATGATCCATTTGGCAAAATAAATCCATTGGGTATCCTTGTTGGTCTTCAGACAACAATTCTGACGGCTAAAGAACCAAATGGGACAGGCGAAAAAAAAAAAAAAAAAAAAAAAAAAGAAAAAAGAAAAAACATATGGACAGGCAAACACGCGGGACTGTTGTCATATCAGCTAATATAAGATGATGGATGATTTGTATTTGTATTCTGCTTTTCCAGATATTTCAAACCTGTTAAGCTGACCTAAACTGAGTGACGACGACTGTTTCATATTACCCAAATCATTGCAGCTAAACAAAATAAACTTCTGTAACCATCGAGAGCGCCTTTCATGTTGTTACCGCACAGTTGGTATTTACCAAAGTGCTGAGAGACAGGGAGTTGTCAGCCTTGCCTTGCTTCAGGGCACCAAACATATGCTGCTGAGAGTTTTTGCTCTCTGTGCAAAGCTTACTTTCTGCTGGAAACAAACACTCAGCCGCAGATTGAGTGAAATAAACACTCGTGTGCGCCCATGCTGCTATGGAAATAAACACTCTTTTGGAAAGAAAAGTGTGCGCGTAGCAGTGAGCAAACCTCTAAAGGCCCAGACACCTTTAAATGGATAGAGCACATGCACAAAATAAACTAGAAATATACTGACATAGATACATCCTGGAGAACTAGGACAAACTACAAGAACAGACAAATATAAAAGTTCATGCCTTCTGAAAGTTAGAGGACAGCATTGCTATCAATGGGTAATGTTTTTAGGGCCACATGTAAGTCTGTTTAAGAAAAACACCCTTAAAAGATCATGCAAAGGATGTGAAGGAGGATACTCTCGAAGCAGCTCATTAACTATAGTAAACAGTTTACTTTTTACCATTGGTGGTAATTGGTGTCTGTTATGAGTTTAAAATTACCAAGACCTGAATGACAGAATGAAAGATGTTGTTACACACAAAACTCAAGACTGTGCAACTTTACCTTCATACAACACTGACAAGCGCCACATGATCTAACACTAAAAGCATGCTCGAGAAACAAATCTGCATTCAATTCAAACACATTAGCAACTGGGATGTGTGAAAAATCCTATTTAAACAACAAAGTTCTGCACTGAATAACACATGCCGAAGGCTGATTTTGACCAAAGGTACAGTAAAGGACTCTATTCGACAATAGTCATTCCAGCACTCCATTCCAGCACTTTACATAAACAACAGCCCACTGTAGAGCAGCGAAGACAACACAGTTAGAATGTATTTAGCTTCAAAACACCAGCACCTAAACAACACTTTAGTAATGATGGCTTTCCCTAGCATTGCATAAGAGGCTGTTCTTCACTGTGGGAGATATAATGATAACAACAAAACAACAGGACACTCCATTCAGACTTTTAATAAGCATTTCATGGATATACGCATATCAACAATGAAAAGTCACAAGTTTAGTCCTTAAGTTTCTGCGCTATTTCAAGAGGATATCTAAGGAATAGTTGAAACAGAAGGTCAGGATGGCCTTGAATTCAGGGAGGGTTTTTTGACTGGTACTTAAGGATACCTCCCATCCAAGAATGAGCTCCCTATGACCTCAGGGAGAGAAGGAAGATAGGATGCAAAACCAGATAAGGAATGAGAGAACCTTGATGGGGTGTATTCCCAGTGATAAACAGACCATGATGACAAGGACAATATGGACTTTGAAAAAAATGTTAGTTAACCTGTTTTGGAAAAGGCGTTTTCACTCAAAACAGAGCAGATCTCCCATTTAACCTACATGTTATCTCTACATCGGATATCAGATGCCATACAATTTATTCCTCCTCACTCAGACTATCTAACAGGTCCTCAGGTGGTCATCTGTTTTTCTAACTATTCAGAAAATGCTTTACTGCTTAAGCAACTATCTCCAACTCTTTAAGCCCAGTGGTCATTTATTTCTAACCCTTTCCTTTCAACAAAACTAGAAAACCTCCAAGGTCCTGATGAAAGAGGGCAAAAAGAAGACCTACAGGTTCTCTCGCCGGTAGCTATCGATTGTGTCTGTGCAAACAATACAGTGTTAAAGCTATACAGAAGTGAAGGAATCTCGTGGCCACTTATCCATCTGTACAATGAACGCTATTACTCATGCAGCTTATCATTTAAAACTAATGACATCAATTCTCTAGGGGACAAAAACCTGAAGAGCCACAAGCTACAGGACTTAACCCTGTAAATCTCATTACTGCACAGACTGACCTCCCAAATCAGACAGCAGGTAATTGCACACTCTTGCATCTGAAAGTCACATTAAAAGCCCGATAATGGCTCTCTGACTCAGAATAAAAGGAAACATCAGAGTGGACAAGAAGAAGAACAACGAATCTCTCTTTGGCAAAGAAAGGAAATTGGTACCTGCTTGATTCATAGCAAGGTCCACAAAGGATGCACTCTCCAGATCGCATTCGTTGTTAATGGTGTGCTACTTGTGAAAAGGGCAAAAATACCTGTTTCTTGATGAATAGGGCTGCTTGAGAAAAATGCTAGGTGTGGAGATAATAAGGGTCCGCCGGTGATAAAAACCCACACAGTTCACAGCTGAATGGGCTATTCATGTGCCATCAAGCACTGTGATGAAGCAATAAGAAAAACATTTTGTCTAACAAAGCAGATGAGACTGAGGTCCAGTAAATGGTCAAATGTAACACAAGTTAGGAAAAATAAAACATGATGG
The DNA here is from genome assembly GCF_963576455.1 of Neolamprologus multifasciatus. NCBI lineage: Eukaryota > Metazoa > Chordata > Actinopteri > Cichliformes > Cichlidae > Neolamprologus > Neolamprologus multifasciatus. Next base: position 24,840,973 of record NC_140458.1, on the reverse strand, counting down.
ACAAGGTTCTTTTGCTTCATTTGAATTTTGAACAAATTAAAATCAAGCAGAAAAAAATTGTTAGATAAAAGAACGTGACATATAAGACTCACTATGAACAATTCAAAGCACACAGAATGAAATAAAACAGAAGAAAGATGCTGTAGTAGTAGTCAGAACCCAACGGGTCCCACAGAAACCCAGTGGGATCAGTTGGGAATCTGAAGCAGGCGTGCCAGATCTCCATATTTAGAGTGATTAAAAAACTCTGCTGCATTTGTTTATTCAGGTTAGTTCACCTAGGCCAGTTTGAATGTTGTCATTAAAGCCCCCGAATCCATGCAGTCTTTGGATTACAGCTAATTTATATTTTACATAGTTCAAAGAGGCATGTGCTGTATCGTACACCATAATGTTATTGTCTCAAGCAGAGTTTAATGAGACTATAAAAGTAGGGCTGTGCAATATGACCAAAATCTTATATCCCGATATAAAACATCTATTGTCCGATAACGATATAAATCACAAAAATTTAACATTTTCTGTAAATTCTGTGAATCTCGGGTAGCTGAAGTGCTTCCAGCTGGGCGTTGTGTATCTGGAGTCGAGTGTTTTACCGATGCATGAAACTACACATTTTTAGACATAGGTTGTAACGGCCGCCGTTTTCTTTGCGGCGTGCTGCAGGGAAAAGCCTGTTCTAACGTTTGAGTCTAAGGTTTATTTTTTAGCACCTGACGGCTTTTTTTTGCTTCTCATCGGTAAATACTCTGCATACTATTTCCCGTGATTCAGTTTATTTTGAGAAGTCTCAACAGGATCTTGAGCTTTATTGTGAAAGGTTTATGTGGAAAATAAACAAGCGGACACGTGATGGTTTTACCATCGTTGTTGCTAACCACAACGCATAAAAACAGGCGCTTGTCCGTCCGTAGTGTGGTTATATTAAATATAAGAGAAAGAGAGAACTTTAAGAAATTAATACTACAGTGACCATCAAAACGATGAAAAAATATTGCCGTAAACAGTTTATTTTGCAACACCACAAAACAAACGATAGCGTATAATGAAAAGATAGACATTTTTATATCGTCATCCGATATATATCGTCATCCGATATATATCATTATATCGAACAGCCCTATATAAAAGCATCACAGCAAAGAGAAGAGCAGGATAGAAACAGCAATGACAAATTTTGGCTTCTGTGAAAACTCTGCAGTTCAACCTCATTTGGGAGTAGGCGATATAAGTTTTAGTCTCAGCTGTCACATGTGCTTGTTTGCAACAGCTTTCTTGAGCTGGCTTGTATAGCAGTTAATGAGATCCCGAAGGAAACCGGTGTTAAGCAGGTCAGAGACTGCTGCAAGCACCAGAACATTCATAACCACACTATGGATGACCTTTGACCTCACTCCTATCCTTGTGCTGGCTATATAATTTTGTGAAAGTCTAAAGCCTCACTTGAGGGTTACCCAAGCGAGGCTAACCCATATTCATGCACAGCCATCTGCGTTTTTTTTTCCATGCATGTGTAAATTACAACTGAATGTTGTAATGCTGTTCCTACCAGACATTAGGACTATTTAACTGCCCTGCTTGCTTTAACCTGTCCAGCTGTCTATGCAGGCCGTGTAAGTGGCTGCTTTACTTGCATCCTGAAGCACATTTTTAAGCTTCCAGTCTATATTCCTGCAGTGACAAGCCAAAATGACTGGGCTGTCTGTATAGACAGCACTGGCATTACATCTTTTTGTGTCTATATACGCAGCTTGACACAACAGTAGCAATCTACGACACCAGCCCTATACCGCATCAAATTACAAACGTATAACATGCATGAAATGAAAGACTGAGGCCCTTAAATCTCTCAGTAAGTAAAATTACCAGGTACAGAAGGGCAAATTGCAGAAATGTTGTTCACCCATGCAACAGGTGAGCACAGTCACAGCACCCTGGTCCCTGTAAGAATGTATGCACAGTCTACATTCTGTGCATACACAGAATGTAGACTGTGTACAGTCTACATTCTGTACACAGTCTACATTCTGTTACAGTCTACAGATAATACAGTCTATTATCACTGTTGTACAGTGATAATAAAGAATGGGATAGGGGATGAGATAATCCTTGTCATATTAAATAGGATACAAGTTACTTTACCATTCATGCCTCTGACTGATAAAAGTTATCATTACCAGCCTGTTTTTTCCTCAGTGACAAAGACCCTAAACACTCTGAATTCCTAAGGTTGCACTTTAATGGTACTGTCCTTTTACTGCTTTTCTCCAAAGGACATATGAAAATAACTCAGCTGGGAGCAAAGAAGCCATAGATAAGCATCTACTTACCTGCAACAATATATTTGTGAGCTTCAGTATGCAAAAGAGGGAGAAAAGAAGGAGGAAAAAAGCAGTGAGTGATTAGATTGCAAGCCAAGCATAAATTCCATGCTTTTTTGTATGTGTATTTTTTTTTACATGGATAAGCCTAAGGTGGATTAGTGTCATGAAGCTGATGAATGAGAATGATGATGAGTAATAAGTAAGTAATGCCCACTGTTTATGGCAAAACATGCATATCAGTCTTAGTGGAAACAGATGCCAAGAAAGTTCCAATATATAGAATGATGCGAATCTTGCATGTACTTTGAATAAGCAGCACAAAGCTTTGGGCCTTACACTGTCAGCAAAGTCCAACAATCACAACGACAGAATGCCTGCAACAACCCACTTTACTCATGAGCGAATCACTAGAGACATGCAAAATAATACATTTTACTCCTCTCCTCTCACACACAAATGTCAATCTGCTGATGCAGATTGAGGAGGAGCAATGTTGACGAGGTCTACGAGAGGCTCATGCATAAAAGATGGGCTGAGCAAGGCTGGAAGAGGGAGCGACTGACTGGGGAATAGCACAGAAACCACAACTCCCTCCATCGATTACTAGCCAGGCACTCATGGAGATATTCTGTCCATGTCTGAGCTATATGTTGGCATCAGATCAAATTATGTTCTCTTCCAGGAAACGCAGACAAAATGCTCCTGTTTGTGGGTCATGACCTTTGCACCAAGCCTGCGTTGCGCATTTTGCAGTGTCACCACATTTTTAGACAATTATCAAAATATAAAATGAGAATTTGAAACACTCTTTGTGATTGGGCACTCACTGCATGGTGGCTAAAGCGGCCACCATCCAAGCTACCAATCAGGCAACGAGGCTATTTCACTGAAGGTTATGTAACGATGAACCCAATAGTGCGCAGCTACAACAAAAAAAAAAAATGTAGCAGTTATTCTGCAGACAAAACAGGTGTTTTGATGAGTTTTGTCTTGGGGCTGGTATTAGGAAAGCGCCGGCTCTCCTCCTCTGTTCCGCCCTCTTGCATTTCTCTTATCCTACTTTCTCTACTCTTGTCTTGATCCTCATTATTCCAAACTGGGGTCTTTGTGGGAGCAAACGGTCTATTATCCAAAGATGGAGCTTAGGACAACTTAAAGCTTTGGAGGAGTGGCTATTTATTTGGGTTGAAAGACAGAGAAGAAGTGGGGGAGTGTGTGTCTGGCCTGGCATTCCCATATCACTTAGGCTAATGTGATTAAGGGCGAGTGAGAGAGGGAGTTCATTTAGCTCAAAGTGTGTTGTTACTAAGTGATTCACGTCAGGGAGATTCAAAGGGGGAGAGGCAGGGATACTGCCAGTCACTGGACTTCCTTGAACACACACATATGCATGGACGATCAAATAAGAATAGCAGTATGCTGCATTTTTAGTGCCTGGTGCTGAAATTAGCACGCATGAATACACACACAAAAATGTTCATTGGTACCACCCAAGGTCAGAAATGAACAAAGTCCCCATTATTCCGTTTCTTTCTTTTTTTTTTCCCTTTCTTGTTTTTCATTTAACTCTTAACACTCCCGGTTGCCCTCTGACTCACCACTACAGCTCAGCAAGTGTTTCTTTAAAAGACATGATCTGTTCCAAGCTAAAAACACGGAAAACATATATGAGGGGTAAACAGGACGACAGACTTATTTAGGCAGAAGAGGTAAGAGGTGGTGGATGCAGTGTCTCGGTGGTGCATGAAACACAGCAGATGGATCTGCTGGACTTTTGAATGGCTTTTTGCATGCTGCCACCCACATTCCCATTACACTAACAGACATTGCCTGTTAGTGGCACTTTGAACTGAGCTCTCACACACGGAAAGAAAACCTGTTCCATATTAATGAGAAGAGACAGCAATCTCTTTTGACTTAAACATCTGAATCTGCTGATCTTCTATTAAATATCTCGAAGTATTTTACATTATAGATCTTTTGCTTTTAATATAAAATGAATATCAGACTCAAAATCAGCTGAAGCAACAACAATTCTCTCTAAACCCCAACCAGTTCACCAGCAGTGCCCGACTAGAAACAGCGCACCTACTTGCCCTCTACACCTGTAAGCTCAAGCATGTTGGTGCATTTTTGTAATGGTTCTAGTCGATTGAAATAAAGGCATTTTGCCACTTGTTAAAATTACAGAGAGTGCCTGGATATGGATTCGGATAATTTTCTGTTTTCCTTTCTTATTCCCCATCTACGTGATTTAAGGAAACACTAACATTGAGGAAAATCTCCTTCCTATAGAAACTGAGCATCTTAAAAGAGCGGTTTTAAACAAGATTACAGTGAAGTTTGTTTTTAACCCTTTCACGCATAGTGGTCACTATAGTGGACAGCTATTCAAAGGCTGTTTTCTTGTATTTGTGTCAGTGTTGATGGTATACTTGCACTACATTGGACACTGATGTGTCACTCCATACACATCAGTTGTCCAAGTGTAAGTGTAAAAAAACTCTTTGAAAAGTACATGTTTAAAAAAAATGAAGTTCAAAAATCTTTTTTTCATGCCTAAAGACGAATAAATATACTTAAAAAAAATCCTGATTGAGGTTGTAAAAGTAAAACTTATCATTGCAACTTACCTATAAATCATCACGTACTTGCAACTTTGACTTGAGACAAACAACCAAAAGCCCACATCACCCAAGTTCTTCAGTTTCTCCTGGTTGCAGTATGCCACAGAATTGATTTTAAAGCCATATTATTTATTTATAAACCCGGGGATACCTTTACACCAGTGAGGAGAGGACTGCCGGTGGTGCTCAGGGCAAAATTGAAAACAAGAAGAAGCTGCTTTTAGTCATTACGCAGGACAATCCTGGAACCAACCGCTCGGTAGTCTTATAAATGACCCTAATGCTTTGTTTAAAAAAAAAACAAAAACAGACTAAAAACTTAACTAAATGCATTTAAACACATCATTATCACTCTGTCAGTAAGATTTATTTTTCACCCATGTATTTTATTCTTTGATTTCATGTATATTCTTTTAGATTCTGCTGTCTGTTGTTTAACTTTTGAATTTTTTTTTTTACTTTAAACTGATTTGCTTTTGCCTGTTTCATCCCATTTTAATGGCGCATTAAATCAGCATGTGTATATAAATCCTGCTTTATGAATAAAACTGCATAGTTTTCCCAGTGAAAGAACATGTCACACATCTTATGCTATAATAGTGTTTTTCTCTTAATGCTGTAAATTACACTGGTGAATACACAGGAAGGCCTGTGTCAACATTTGTGTATTTGTCATGAGGGAAGTGAGTATTTGGTACTCAGCTGAGATCCGCTCCACCCTCCACCACCAAGAATACTGTCCATTCTCAAGAACACCACCCTCCCACTCCCCCAAACAGGAAGGAATTTACAGACAGGAAGAAAAATGTGTCATCCCTCCCGCCTCCTTTCTTGCTCTTTTGTACCCTATCACATACCTCCCTCCATTTTCACATTGGTCAAAAAGCAGGAAATGGGAAAATACAAACTCTAACTATGGACTGGTATGTTTGTATTAAACCCAAGATCTTAACCACCTTTCCAGATGCTGATAATCCTCAAACTCTTGCACTCTCCTTCTTTGTCTTCAACTGGAAACTAGTGGTGGACATCATCAGCGAGCAAGAATGAAAAGAGCCTTTTGAGATTCTTGATTCGAAAAGACCGTTTTTGGAGATGCAGACAACATATGTGAATCTGGACCCAAGAGAGCCTTTAGGTCAGCCACAAAAAGGTCCTGGAACTGGGAAAAGGGGGAGATTTCTAAGGGACTTGGACCAACGACTGCACTTTCTCACACGCAGGACACTGTGGGTGTAAAAAGTCCTATCAGTTTCCAGCTGTGAGGTGTATACAACCCTTTCACCGTCCCCTCCTTTTCTTCAGCACTTGAATAAATAGAGGCTGAGAAATGGGCCGGAGGGGAAGAGAGCAGGGGAAAAAAAGGAGGGTAGGATCCCTTTGGTACTTGTTTACCTCGTGCAGTCCATCCTTCATGTCGCCCCAATTTACGTGGCCTTGGCAGACTTTGCCAAACAACTGCTCGCCAGAAGAATGAGCAAGAACTGCATTGGTTATTTTCACTCTGGCGGATTTATCTCAGTTGATGGGAAATTAGGAAGTGATGTCAAGTGAGTGTTACCATCTCCGACTGTCCTCGCGCCGGACCGTTTAGAGTTCTTAATAATTTATCTATTAGTTAATGCAGTGGAGTCGTGTTGGACGAGAGAAACAAGCATGCAGGCTTGTTTTCCCTGTGCACAGCGGCCACATACATTTCGCAACGAGTCATTTGCATATGCAGCGCTGTGATTATATATAAGGGAAGATAGAAATGCAAAGAGGGGTTCCCTTCGCTCAAGCAGAATCTTTTCACAATAGCGCAATTTCACGCCACGCAAATCTGCAGCTCCTCTGTGGGCCCGGGCTGCCTTAATTTAATTTTGTGTGAGGGGAGAGATTAAACACCCACAACCACACATCAAGATAGACAGCCAGGACTGACTAAAAAGCCACAAAGACAATAAACTGACACATTTAGACCAGGTGGATTTTGCCAGTTTTGTTCAGTTACATCTCCATTGATGCAACGGGCTTCATATACTCTGTCTTCAGAAATATTCGTTTAAAAGTGCAGATTATGCGATTTTAGGAGATGCCTCACAGAAACTTTCTGGAGAAATCAAAACGCTTCAATCTTTGGGACTCGTCTTGTTTCAAAACAGGAGACCGCATTAATTCAGCTCCTTATAAGGAGAGAGTGTTATCTTTGGTTAAAGGAGGGTCCAACTCCCATCCTCCTACCAACATTGTGCTCCATGTTAGGACGCTCCCTGTCAGCACTATTCCTCTGTGGTCCATTTACATCTAGGCCTGACAACCCCCAAAAGTTCCTGACATTCCAGCTGTAGCAAGACATGACCGCCTTTGCTTAAACGTTTGCACTGTACAACTTCAAGATGCAGCCTTATGTCCACCGAAGGCGAAAGCTAAAACCAAAACTTATAAACCCCTAATTTACTGAGAGCATCGGTAAACAGCTAGCCTTTATGAGACACCACCAAATTACTGGCTTATACCTTCAGCTGCAAAAAAACATAAATAACAAGTAAATGAGAACAACTGAAGTGAGCTCAGCTGTACTGAAACACAGCTGGAGGAGGCTGAACTTGTGAAACTAAATCGGTCTATCCAACCGATTCACACTTTTTATACTGTATATTCCTGATTCACCAACACTGGTGACTCATGGACACTTATTTCACAAAAAACTCAATATGTCAGTAGAGGAGTTCACAACTCAGACAGGTATAATAATGACTGCCAAAGCATATTTGACAACTGGCCTGACCTTTCCCACCTAATGCTTCTGTACCAGTGCCTCTCCTTACTCTGTGCATGGGTTAAATTCCAGTAATTTTTCTCCCTGCATAGGCAGAGAGGTATGAAACTGGACACCAGTGCAGGTAACGTCTGTCTCATCAAGGTCAAAAAAGCACAGGGAAATGAAAATTAACAGAGCGATCAATAAAGCAGCAAGTCCAACCTCGCGTCCTGTCACAGCCAATGACATCACTGAATTTTCAGCCCTGGCCTCACTTCAGTATAAGGTGTCCTATCAATAACCGCCACTTCCCTTTAAATACATCCCTCCCCCAATCAGAAACATAGCCTTTCCACCTGATCCATTAATGGCTTCTAAAGCTCTCAATGTTAAAGGAAAAGGCTTTTAATTTGGCCAGTTAACAAGCTACTACATTCATCCGCAGAGCAGGAGATTCGTGGAATGAGACAGCACCACAAATGAGAGTGTGGGCAAAATGAGAGGAAGGTAGGGACCATCAGCTATCCTACAATCCACTCAGGACCCTCTACAGGGGTGCAATTATCAAAAACACACATTAACAGAGGACAAGAACATTTGGTTGAAATCAGGCAAAAAAGTCTGATCCGATTCTTGAGACGGGAGACATCTGAACTGATGATGAGATGAACACAGGCTGAAGTGATTAGCCAGCAGGCAGAAGACGTGCGCAGGACTGTAATTGAGGAGTGTTATGTCCTTGAATGCTGACGGGTACAGGCACTCAACAGATGAGAGATATCATAATTAGCTTCATGTAAACCCACTGGCAGAGAGGACTTGCGAGATCGGGATATTGGTTAATTACGGATCAGCCTGGTGTATTTAAAGAGAAAATCTCCATTATAAAAAAAACTTGGGTTACAGTTAGCTCTCCAGTGCACCTCCTGTCATGGCTGACAGTGCAGAGTTTGTGTTAAACATGCAAGTTAATTTACAATCTTTCTACTTTATCAGTGTTTTGACATATGCAAAAGTGGATTCCAGCTTTGCCGACTATATAAATCTAGCTCTGCCAAAGAAAAGCTACATGATGAAGAGAAATACACAACAGCAATGTTTTTTAGGATTTTGATTAAATTAATTAAGTTATGTTCCCTTTAACAATACATAACAATAGAGGAGAGATTATTTTGCTTTTTCTTTTCTTTAAAAAAAAAAAATCAATCCTGTGTAGTTAAAGACTTATTTGTTTTGAGACATTGCAGTCTACATACCTTGAAATTGCAGCTGGAGCTTACAAATTTATTACAAAAAAGCCTAAGAAACACCCTTCAACTATGTTACAAGTGTTGAAGTTGCATAGTTTGTCCACCAGAGGGTATCTGGTGACATCCGTGGTGGCACCACATGGTTTGGAACTCCACAAACACAATGGCCACCTGATCTGAGCAGAGTCGGGCAAAGTAAATAAAAAACTAAGCGTATCAAAAGTTCCGAAAATCTGTTTGGGTTTTGTGTGTATGATTTTTTTTTTTAAATCCACTGGCTATTGGATGTTGGCTTTTTAAATAACTAAACTAACAGCCTTAAAAAGTTGTTATTAAGCTGAAAATGTTGTCCGAGCATGAATGCAGAGCACTTGATGGTTTCTGAATTGTGCTAAAATAACATTTAATAGCAGTTATTGTTTGTACTTTTAATGAAAGTACCACGCCTTTAACTGAGGCCCAGCCGACTTGTCAGTAAAATCCATAAAAGTCAAGGTCTTCACTCATTGGACTCGCTATTCTCCTGTGAAAGAAACAGAATGGGATGTGGACAAAGCGGTCGTTTTTGTCTTGTGTGGGCCGAGATAAAGTAGTCAGTGAAAAGGTTGCCATCCATCTTCATTCGCCTGCCATGAGCTTTAGCGACTTCCGCCCCCAGTGTAGCCTGCATCTTTTCTGCTCTTCTTGTATGTGTGTGTGAGTATTGTACATAGATAAGAGGTTAATGAAGTGCATCCACCTTTGTCCCTTCGCGAAATGAAAGAGACTTCATTAAGCAGCCCAGCTCAGTGTAATTCCATCCTGGTAATACATGGACGAATATAAAGAGACACCTGAGGATGGCATTCATAGACGGAACAATGACAGAGAAGCCTGCGCACGTCCACAGATACGTTCAAGCTCCTGTTAAAATGGCACTCAGGTTTAAATTCAAGTTACAATTCTTTAACAGGTCCATCTGAGTAAAGGTTACGTGAATGTTCTTAAAAGAAATTCTGAGAAAAGTTGAAAGAGAGATATCACAATTGTGACATCAGTACCGTGTCCCGTGTCTCTACCTCTTCCTCTTCCTCATCCCAGTCCACCCCCTCCCCTAAACTATTACCTCTTTCCTCCCTTCCTCCTGCTCTCCACATCCTTTCATCTCAACCTCCCACACATTTCAGGTCACCGGGGAGGCAATCGTCTTAAGTGTTCCAGCTGACAATGTGAGCTGATGAGAAACCTTCCTGTGAGTGTTGGCTGGCTAAGGTAAGCTCCTGATCCACCCTGCACAGCATACAAATGCACAAAGCAAGCTCATCTGTACCTTTCTCCTCCCCTTCTTCTTACTCAAAAAGTTTCTATCTAATCATAAGTCCACAAAGAACAGAAATTAAAGGAAGAGCCAATTCCACTGCTTTCAGAGTTGACAAACCATTGTCAAAAAATATCTAGACTGCTGAAAATCAAACCTAATAGGGGGATGGATGTAAAAGACCCATGACATTTCCTTTTTAATAATAATTTTTAAAATCTGAACACAAGGTTAAGGTGAGGGGGCGCTGTCAATGTCACTAATCTCTTTATAGCCACCTTGAAGAAGAGGTCATTACATGTATTGGCCACAAAGGCAAGGCTTTGCTGACTCTACAGACCTTTCCCATAATGCTTCGGTGACATTGGGTTAGCAATATCATCTAAAATAAAGGGCAAGGACAGTGGGTGCAGGAGAGTCAACAAATCCCAATTTACAGAAGAAAAAAAAAAGGAAAATTTCTCAAGTAGCAGTTTGTCTTTCACATTGTTAAGTTGTTTGATTTTATACCAGTGGACTTGATTCTTCCATCAAAATGAAACTGTGTCCTTCAAACCACTTTGAGCATGGCTTAGAGCAAGCCAAACTCCAAATATGACTGCAGAGGTCATGTTACGCACAAAACATATGACATTTATGAGTGACGATTGGAACCGAACTAACTTTTGGTTGCTTGACGCTGAGCTCAACGAATTAATCGTGACTTTATTTCCTCTGCTCTGACAAGTATCAGTAAACAAATGTTAAATGCCAACAGACAAGCTGAAGGCAGCAGTGGGTTACGAATGGTTTGTCACACGTCCGTTAGTTTGCATTCATTAGTGAGTAATGTCACCGTTAATCCTGTGGAATCTACACACTCCTAACCCAAACACTATGTGAAAAATTTGATTTTTACCTTCTGAAAAGGTTTTTTTTCTTCACAGGAAAAGGTTAAGTTTAGATTTAGGTTTATATCTAATCATTTTTTCAAAGGTGCCATAACTCACGCCAAGCTTAAGCAATATTGAAATTCTTTAGAGATATATTTTTATATCTTTAAAGAATTTTCAGGTGGTACATCACAGAAAGAGGGTTCTGGGTTTGAACCTGATGGCCAGCTGGAGTCCTTGTGCGTGGTGCACTCCCTGTGCCCGCGTGGGTTTCCTCCTGGCACTCTGGCTTCCTCTAACAGTACGAAGACACGCTTGTTCGGTTAACTGGAAATTCTAAACTGTCCGTAGGTGTGAATGTGAGCGTCAGTGATTGCCCCTCTCTCTGCATTAGCCCTGAGAAACACTGGCAGCCTGTCTAGGGTGTCCCCCTCTGGCTCTATGATAGCAAGGCAGCTGGGATAGGCTGGGATAAACAGTTAAGAAAATGGATAGATGGACTGTTAACAGTTTTTCATAAGCAGATTAATGATAAGCAGCATCACTGAAACTGGACATGAGCCTGAAAGCACATTGGAAAAACACTTATCTTTATGAATACTGGCCAAAAACTGGGAACGCGTCAGGTCAAATCAACGCCATCTGCTGATAAAGGCAGTGAGATGAAAGTAGTTTTGCTAACTGGATGTCTGGTGTTTCATGATCAACACACTCTGTACCAAATGTGAATTTAAATTGATCACGGCACAAACTTTGTGGGTAAGAATTGCTGTTAGTTTATAGTTCCATTTTTCTAAAACTTCTTCAGATAAATGGGAAAATTATGTGTCAAAATTAAGTTTTATGAACATTTTGATGCCTGTGTTTTAAGATGCAGCTGGCTCTTTAGAATCACCTGAACATATTGAAGAAGGAGTATAAATAAGCTTCCTTTAACATGCATGAAGCCGAACTAGAATTAAGCTGTAATTGATTTAAATTAATTTCAAATGAATTCATGCAAATACAACAAAAAATAAAAGTCTTTAAGACAGTTTAATAACACTGTTATCTCCAGTACGGTTCACTTTTCCCACATTTTCTCTCACCAAAGAAAGCCTTTCAACCGCCTGAAACTCATTTTATGCCTTGAAAAATCAAATTATATTTAATTTTCATCCAAAGGAACCCATAGCTCATAAAATGAAGCGCTCTCTCTCTCTGCTGGGATTTAGGACTGCAAACACTCTATTAGCAAACATGGCCAGCCGCTTGTATAATGGACAAGGATAGGGATGTATAATCAGCCTAATTGGCTCTGGGTGGATTTAATAGCGTCACAGAATAGTCATGTCACGAACCACTAATTAAATGCTGTAATCAATATGCCGCCTCATATACTGAGCTCCTGATGCGGTGTCTAACAGCCATGCCTGAGGGTTAGAAAGAGGACGGCGTGTGAGAGTTCATTCCTTCATGTAGGTACGTGCATACGTGCATGTGTTTGCGTGTGCGTGGTGGTCTGGTGGTGTGTGTATGTGTGTGTGTGTGTGTGTGGGGGGGGTTATCAAGTGGTGGAGCAGGTGTGCAGACAGGAACCGTTTGATCTAGCTGGACAGATCCACTGAGCCTGACAACCTGTACACCATTTATATGAGGGCGAACTCAAGGCTCTGCGCTTGATAAGATTTTAGCTGGTCTTTGGATAATTCTCCTAATACCTGCAGGTCAAATGATTATTATTTTCATCAGTGGATAATGTGTCCATTATCTGTTTTGATCCATTCACTAACTGCAACTGTCCAATGATCAATCAATATTCTCTAAGTAAATTAACTGTGTTTCTTCTTAATGTAAAGTTTGTTTATTTTTTAACATGTAGCTTGTTACTATCTGGACCTGCATCCTCAGATGTCTTCTTTTATCTGATAACTCTGAAGTAAACCATACTTAAACTGTAATGACACTGAACAGATAAGCACAATAATCCTGCAGTGGAAGTTTGAAGTTTTGCTTAAAGAATCACTGTAATGATAACTCACTCTCAAATACTGCTTGACCCAAGCACTTTTCTTCCATTTAATGCCCTACATTTGTGTAAGCTCCATCAGTTAACGACTGGAAAAGACGGGATTGCATTTATGACATCTTACAAGAGTCCAAAGATAAAATGCGGCTTTGCTTTCCCACTACATTCCTGAACATTAAGGGAAGTTTCTTCTGACCCAAATAAAGCCTCAAAAGATGAAAACAAAGTGGCTATCAAACTGTTTTTGTTAGCGATAAAGCATGTGATGCAGTGAATGTCAAGTCCTACTCTTCTGTGCCTCAAATTTTTATCCTTTTTGTGTGTTTTTTATTATGAAAACAACCCCGTACAACTGTATTTTTTCAGATCTACTGGATCCATCCACCAATCACAGAATCAGCATTGATTCGGCACCAGCTGGATCTTTAAAAACCAATGTTGGGACACAGTCAAAATCCATGGCTGGCCTCATGCTGCACTGTTTCTTAGGCCTACAGACAAACCACAGCCTTATTTAACATCCATTAGCTTCCCAACTTTCAACAGTAAGCAGCACATGGTCCAGATATAGCAGAAATTCACTTGTTTCTTTTGGCTCTTCCAGCTGCTTGAAAGATGAGAGACAGAATTGCTCCCAAATGTCCCTCTTCAAAGTGAAAACTGTGGTCCTGAATCTTCTCGTCCTGTATAAGTCCCAAATGACAGTTCCTTTTTCATGTGACATATGTAGCTTCTGAAAGAAATGCCTCAACATAAAAAAACACACCTGTAGCCTTTTGTGACAGCATTAGCGCACAAGTAGGCTGCACCACTGACTTCATTCCCCATAATCCCTCACCTCAGTTCAGTCATTGGCTCTGACCAGCTTGCTGTGGCCTGGGAATGAGGGCTTTGTTTCAAACACACAGATAATTCAGTTAGGGACAGCAGAAGGTAGCAGAGGGATGTGGGAGGATGGTATTGAGTGTGTCTGTGTTTGTGTGTGTACATAAATTGGGTGAGGGTATTACCCTGCAAATCTCCAAACACAGAGACACACACACACACACTGGCTGGGGAGCCCCCTTGCCCCAGTATTTTTGGGCTTCCTTCCAGTTTTACATCAGCAACCACCCCCATCTGCCCGCCACTCTGAGCACCCAACAATGGGCACCTATGTTCCCACAGGGAGACCAAGAGATGCTGCTAGGGCCTTTCTCCACACAAACACACACACGTGAATAAAAACACATACATAACGGCATGGTGAGCGTGACAAGGACCACAAGGAAATTTGACTGTGTGTATCTGCTTTCTTGTGTTTCTTCTCTTCCAGTATGATGTAACCCGGCAGGACAAAAACAGTGAATGAGGAAAACAGAGCCAGGGCTCCAAATTCACACACACACACACACACACACACCCCTCGCTCCAGACGCCATCTTTCACAAGGTGAGATCTTTTTTATAGATGGGCCACAATAAAGAACAAGACAGCAGGACTATTGTAACCACTGCTGGTGTTTGTGTAGAGATATAGTTAGCAGAATGTTTAGGTTCTCTATTATGCTCAAGTCTCTGAGTCAAGAGCAGCCATAAAGCAAAGTAAAATGGGAGCTGTCAGACTTGAGAATTGGAATTCAGGGCAGGATAGCGCCGCCAAAGACATCTGGTTAAGCCATTTTTGTGAGTTGAGGGATTAGGTTACATTCTAAGCATCCACAGGGGGGACAGTGCAGAAATTACAATCCACCTATCTACGAAAAGTGAAACAGACAGGCTGCGGTGAGGAGCGGCCAGCACGTAAAAGGAGCCGCAACAACAAAGACAACGACAATGACAATATACTGCATAACTGTTGTGTAGTTCTCGGAGATTTCTTTTCTTGAAGCTATTAAGAAAGGTTTAAGATCAGTACCTGGTCATGGAGGATGGATGTCCTCCTCAAGGACATCTCAGCGTGATGTATGCATGCTGACAAGATGATTTAAACCTTAGACATCCACCTAAAAACATGGTGTCTCTTTCCAAGATGTCACGCCACAACCACTAAGTATTTCAGCACAACCAAGGTCTCAACAACTGAACATTAACTATGTGTTGACAGTAATGGCAGGCACTGAGAGAAAAATATGTTGCATGACTGTAAAACTTTGTGGTACAGAGATTTTATTAAGAGTCATTTGGTGTATCAGAGAGTATTTTATGGGGAAGCTTAAAGTATTAACTTTCTGTAGAAAAAAATAAATGTTCAAAGATGTCAGAGCCAATAAACACCTACGGTTTGACAATCATGTTGCAGTACTATTTAGTGTCATTGAACTGTATGTTACCAAGGTATCAAGACTAAGGAACAAAGAAGTGTTTTATGGATTTTTAGTGCACTACTAGAGTCTAATATGGAAATGATAATAAAAACAGATCAGCAAGGTAACCTCAAATATAACTTTATAGCTCAAATTTATGGCCTATGTATCAATCTCTCGATTGCTTTCTAGCTAGGTAGATTTTCATGTGAGTTCGTACACATATTGTTCAAGAGTTATAACATTTGAAAAAGTGCAATGGTAAACAGGAATGGATAAGATTCACCTTCAAAGTAAATGTTGTGCTTTCACTTTGAAGGCAAACTGTCTCTATTTCTATTTTGTGTTGCACTTTTCACAGTTTAACTACAGCCAGGAGAGCGGCCTGCAAGTGTTTGCAGACATGTCCACCATTCTCATTAAAACTACAGGCGACTGGAGAAATATGCTAGCTATCAAAGAAATCACAAGGAGGTTTTGATCATCAACCTCCAGCAACCACTTACAACCAGCTGAGGAATGAACAGTCTCTAAGCCTGTGTGCCTGAGACCTCATTCACATGATCCTACATGTGTGACAATCACGGTGAGAAACTAAAAAAGCTGACTAGACAGATGTGACAATTAGTTATTTTATATATCCCATTGCTCGCAGTTCAAATGATGAAATAATCATAAAGAAATAATATTAGTAATATTACTAAAATGAATAATATCATGTATAACAGATATATGCATAGGTTATGACTCTCATACAGCTATATATTTATAGAAAAGACGGATGAAACCTTCGAACTGGAAAGTGAGCCCACCTTAAGCTTGCACTTTTCTAGCTGACAGCAATGGTTAAAGTCTGCGATTGCAAAAACAAGGTTAATGTACATGTGTATATATGTCTAAAGAAAAACCATGAGCTTTCTGGAGAGCTTATAGTCCCAGTCACTACTTTCTAGTCCTTTTCAGTAATGATGTGTTTATTTTGTGTAATATGAATTAGAGCACTATAGATTGGGGTATGCTTTAGTGTGATGACAAGCCATTACCCTGTCGCCATGCAGTGTCATTGGGTTCTCTGTCACATACTCCCCTTGGTGGATGTGTTCAGAAGCCAAAACAAGAATACACCGTGAACAACAGTCATACTTTGCTAAAATATCTAGCTGTTCAGTGCGAAACTGATGCAATCTATGGTCATGTGACATGTTGGCAAAATTGTGCTGACTGCATCCATCTGTAAATATAATCGATGGGTACAACACTCAGGGAAGTTCTGAACATATCACACTTTAAAGTGTCAACCAAAGCAGCGAGCCATCAAAATAACAGACAAATGGTGCCAGCCCTTTCCTCTGGAGTGGAAGTCGCATGTTAGATTCCCTCCCAGTATCCAGTACGGGTGCTGGCTGGGCCTGCCATGCCAAAAGACACCAAGCCCTGGAATGGTGCGGCTACATCTGCAGCCTGTCCGCAGCTCGGACACGACGCATTTCACTGCATGTTGTACTCTGTATAATTGTGTGTGTGACCAATAAAGCTTGTTTCCCAAAAAAATAAAAAATAAAAAATACATGGAAAGGTCAAGCAAATCAAGCAAATACATTAATGTAGAGAGTTCTTAACCAAAGCTTTGAATAAAGCTGTTGAATTACAAATGTGCAACTGTGACGTGTGTGGGTGATGGAAAGAAGAGAAGAAAAGCTGATAGAGACTGAAAGAAAGAAATTCAAATCCATGTCCAAGTGATTAGCTGTAAAGTTATGCCCATTAGGCAAATGATGATTATTGGCTGCTCATTATTAGGCTATTACGGCATCATTAAAATGACATTAGTAGCCCATTTTGCGTCGAGAGCATTTAGACACAAACACATCATGAGAAAATCCCGCCTATAAGAATCGCTCGATCTAAAGACACACAATTTACGCTCGCTGTGATCTCACAATCAGAGACAGAAGAAGAGATAGAGAGGAATGTAGGTGCAGGCTGACACAGGATCAGCTTCGGACATGTATGGGCTTGCCTCATCTCTTCTATATAGGTGTCTGCTCCTCAGAGATGCACTACTCTTACCTGACATCTCAAGTCTTTGCTTAAGTGTGTACCTTTCATTCTGTTCTCCTATGTCACACACACACACACACACACACACCACAATGAAGTCAGCACAGTACATGGTTTTGTTTTTTAGCTGCGAACTGTGGAAGGCTAAAAAAAACACCCCATGTCGGAAGTAACCCATGCCGGGAGAGTGTGAGAATGAGTGTACCTCAGGAGGACCAGTCATTATGGGTGAATGGACAGGATGGGACTAGAGCCATCACGTGGAGGGGCTCAAGTTGCACACAAAATCTCATAAGGAGTCCCACACACAAAAAGCAGGTGGGGGTCCCAGTGCCTGTCACTGTGTGGGATCTTGAAGTACACTGGTACAGAGTGCGTGCAGCATTTTGCACACATGCATGCTCAAAAACACAAAGGCAGTTGTGGTGCTGGTATGAACCCATGTTGAAATGACTGCGTATGGTGGACAACAACTTTGAGATCCCAAACAAATGTATAGCTGTTTTGTCCAAGTAGACCATTTATTTTTTAGTATTTGACATATAGCAGACATATGCTGGGAAACTGAGATAACAGATCACTGTTAATTTAAATAAAATTTGTATTTTCTTTATTGAAGGATGGCTAAGTTCTAAAATGCAACAGAAAATGAAGGCTGTCATGGTCATATAAAAAAACTTAACAGGTACTCTAGTGGATTAAGTTTCTTTCTTGAACTTTCCTGGAATAGTAAACCTCATTATTAGAATTATGTATTTTTCTTTGAGGGGTTTATTGTTAAAAAGCTGATCATTATCATTATAATAATTGCAGTGTTGCATTAGGTATTTATTTAAGACCAGTAGAAATCTTAAAGATGCTGAAAACAGTTGTAGTTTAGGTAAACATATATTGTGTGATATTTGATGATCTGTCTGAGCACTAACCACTTGTGTCCATGTTGAAAAAGCTCGTCAGTGACACAAGCAATTAACTGTAATTAATAAAGCACTATTTAGTGAATGAGTACCTAATTATGCCTTCACTAACACCACATAGAAGCATTTTGTGCTGGATTATGTTTTCTGTGTCCTCCAAGTTAGGTTGGTAAATAAAATGTTAGTGAATAAAAGAATTTAGACCTCTCCTGCACAAGCTTAAAGGTCTTTGGCTGGACGAAAGATCACTGGAATTCCTCTTTCAGATGTCACGTCCTTAATCTCATTATCTGAGAGGATATGAAATCTGCATTCCTGCCTTCTCACACACACAGAAACCCACACACACTGCTCAGAGCTCCCATTTCATCTCAGAGGGACATGGTGGTTATACACAGTAATACTCTCACAAACACGCACACACAAATATGCCCATATAAGTATCACTCCGAAGAGCACACAAGGTAAACTTAGAAGAAGAACAAACAGGTAAATCCGAAGATGCTCTTTTAAAAGCTTCCTCTTCAAAATCTCTGCACTGCACTGAGTGACAAGTGGACCTCCCACTGTAACAGGCCCCGTGATGAGGCGTGACCACTCCTGACAGATGTTTTGTCCCATTTGGAGCGGCATGATGTGGTCATTGTAGCGGCCACTTCCACTGAAAAGGCCGAAGAAATCCCACACCAAACAGGGAGAAGAGTTTGGCATGCTACAGCAAACATCGCTTTCTGCCTTTACAAAGATGTCCTTACATAAAACTCACCATCAATCAATCAATAAGCCGGTGTGACACCGGCAGGGAGCTGCGGCACATCAAAGCCACATAACAAATTTGGGTGCAGTTTTGGTGCTTCTAAGTTTTCAGGTGTTTTCCTAAAGCAGATTTGAATCAAATCACCAGGCCAGGGTCGAAATTAATCAGCAAAAACCTTCTCTGAGCCACAAAAAGAAGGCATTAAAATCCTATTACTATGCACACAAAGCCTCCACTGTTTCTCAGCAATGTTACAGCACCCCGCAAGGTACTTGCATGCTAGTGCTAACTAGCACCATCACTGCCTTCTCTACCAAAGACCACAAATCTCTCAAGTTAACTGCGATGGCTAAAGAGGAGCTGTAGGGTGTTTTCAACAGCGTTTTGGTTTCCATTAAGACGGGACTAACCCTGTTAGACTGATCTTTGGGAACATGCTCACCACAGTGGGTAAAAAAAGACGTGTGGTACTACGTGTGACATACAAATGTTGTCACTAGAGACCAAAAAAGCCAGCTTAATGTTGCGCCTGACTATCGCAGCTGTACACGTTGTCCAAGGTGTACATTTTTGTATTTCACAGCAGCTTCAAACATGCCTTTTTCAAGCTTTGTAAAGCCATGTTGGCAGAGTTGCTGCAGCGAAAAAAGGGAGGGGGCTCAACTGGGAGTGCTTTAACAGGAAGGGAAGGGCCCTGAGTGGAGAACACATGAAAGGACGACTCCGTCATCTGGGAGTTTTAATGACAGACTGGGCGGCCTTGTTTTGACTGAAGAGCTCTTTTAATATGCATGACAAAAGACATCCTTCTGGGACCTTCCCTGCTAACAGCACCAAATCCCCTGACAAACTCCTGTTTGTTTCTTCATCGTGTCATCGTCAGCAGCGGGCAAAACTCTCCAAGTTTGATGGCCCATCCAGTCGGTTCAAGATCTGCAGCCTTTGTGCACAGTGAGCGCAAAACAAAAAAGGGCAGACAGTTCAGGTGCTTGGCTGCTGGAATGGGGCTCTTACTCAATATTATCTCCCATACTTAAGCTGTATAGAGCTCTTCGCTCCTCTTTTTTATGTTTTTATTGTGTTTTTTTCTAATCATCACAGAGCTCGCACCAAATCCTGCAGTGAAGAGTACCGAGCAGACACAAAACAGCCAGAAAATTCCCATAACGGTGAATTCTCACTTGGCAACCACTCTTGCAAAGCTAAAACATGGATTTCAAAACCGCCCTTTTACTATAAATGATTAAACAAATTCCCCGTTTTCCAAGTAAAATTCATGAATTGGATCATTATGTATGCAGAACCAGGTCAAATTCTAATGTACTGATGACTTCATGGAAAATGTCAGTGAACTACAGTGGGGCAAAAAAGTATTTAGTCAGCCACCGATTGTGCAAGTTCCCCCACTTAAAATGATGACAGAGGTCAGTAATTTGCACCAGAGGTACACTTCAACTGTGAGAGACAGAATGTGAAAAAAAAATCCATGAATTCACATGGTAGGATTTGTAAAGAATTTATTCGTAAATCAGGGTGGAAAATAAGTATTTGGTCACCTCAAACAAGGAAAATCCCTGGCTCTCACAGACCTGTAACATCTTCTGTAAGAAGCTTTTCTGTCCCCCACTCGTTACCTGTATGAATGGCACCTGTTTGACCTCATCATCTGTATAAAAGACACCTGTCCACAGCCTCAACCAGTCAGATTCCAAACTCCGCCATGGCCAAGACCAAAGAGCTTTCGAAGGACACCAGGAAAAGAATTGTAGACCTGCACCAGACTGGGAAGAGTGAATCTACAATAGGCAAGCAGCTTGGTGTGAAAAAATCAACTGTGGGAGCAATCATCAGAAAATGGAAGACATACAAGACCACTGATAATCTCCCTCGATCTGGGGCTCCACGCAAGATCTCATCCCGTGGGGTCAAAATGATCATGAGAACGGTGAGCAAAGATCCCAGAACCACACGGGGGGACCTGGTGAATGACCTGCAGAGAGCTGGGACCAAAGTAACAAAGGTCACCATCAGTAACACACTACAACGGCAGGGAATCAAATCCCGCAGTGCCAGACGTGTTCCGCTGCTGAAGCCAGTGCATGTCCAGGCCCGTCTGAAGTTTGCCAGAGAGCACATGGATGATACAGCAGAGGATTGGGAGAATGTCATGTGGTCAGATGAAACCAAAGTAGAACTTTTTGGTATAAACTCAACTCGTCGTGTTTGGAGGAAGAAGAATACTGAGTTGCATCCCAAGAACACCATACCTACTGTGAAGCATGGGGGTGGAAACATCATGCTATGGGGCTGTTTTTCTGCCAAGGGGACAGGACGACTGATCCGTGTTAAGGACAGAATGAATGGGGCCAAGTATCGTGAGATTTTGAGCC
Source organism: Neolamprologus multifasciatus (assembly GCF_963576455.1). Lineage (NCBI taxonomy): Eukaryota > Metazoa > Chordata > Actinopteri > Cichliformes > Cichlidae > Neolamprologus > Neolamprologus multifasciatus. Next base: position 24,819,443 of record NC_140458.1, on the reverse strand, counting down.
AAAACCTCCTTCCATCAGTGAGAACTTTGAAGATGAAACGAGGCTGGGTCTTCCAACATGACAATGATCCAAAACACACCGCCCGGGCAACAAAGGAGTGGCTCCGTAAGAAGCATTTGAAAGTCCTGGAGTGGCCTAGCCAGTCTCCAGACCTCAACCCCATAGAAAATCTGTGGCGGGAGTTGAAAGTCCGTGTTGCTTGGCGACAGCCCCAAAACATCACTGCTCTTGAGAAGATCTGCATGGAGGAATGGGCCAAAATACCAGCTACTGTGTGTGCAAACCTGGTAAAGACCTATAGTAAACGTTTGACCTCTGTTATTGCCAACAAAGGTTATGTTACAAAGTATTGAGTTGTATTTTTGTTATTGACCAAATACTTATTTTCCACCCTGATTTACGAATAAATTCTTTACAAATCCTACCATGTGAATTCATGGATTTTTTTTTCACATTCTGTCTCTCACAGTTGAAGTGTACCTCTGGTGCAAATTACTGACCTCTGTCATCATTTTAAGTGGGGGAACTTGCACAATCGGTGGCTGACTAAATACTTTTTTGCCCCACTGTAAGTGGAGTAGAGACGTGCAAAAGATGGAGACAAAAACAAAACGGAAGGCTAAATTTTTGGCCACGTACACAACAAGCATTAAAATGTGCTTACTTGCTCTTGTTAGAGCTTCAAGAATATAACCAGATATGAGGAACTATATCAAAACAACACTTGTTTTCAAAAAATAATCCACCTTCTACTTCTATGGATCAGATGGTCCTTTGAGGTGTGATAGTGCTGAGTGGGGGGTTAGCAGATGTGGTTTGGGAAAGAGACCGGGGCCATTATGAGCAAGTAACATTAAAGTAAGAGGGTGTGGTCTTACCTGGACGAGCATTGGCAGGACAAAAGAGGAGACAGCACATGAAAGAGAAAGAAAGAAAAACATCAGACACTGTTTGGCAAGCTTTAAGTCACATCTCAGCACATTTGTACAGTATATAATCGCCGCGCCGATAAAGTGCTGTCTAGACAGAGGTATATGCATTTTTATTATTTCCATAATGGGCACTTGGAGTACCCATCTTACTATCGTGGCGAAGCACTTTAAGTCAAGTTGCATAATGGCAAAATTCATCAATCATCTTCTTTTTTTCAGTTAAAGATCTATACTTGCATTCAGACTGGAACTGCAAGCATATGCCTTACTGGATCACAGCAAAATTGCATCAAGGTCTCTGACTTAGTTGTTGTAACTATATAAGTATTGATTTTTGTTCCACTCAATAGTCCTTTTTTATCTTATGTTGGATTTGTTCAATGTCTTCCAGGATTCTTTGGTTATTTGTGGCAATGTCACATCAGGACAGAAAGAGGGTCAGAGTTTCTGTCACTGACACACAATTAAGCCTCAGGGGAAACATAATAAAGACAGACATTTTCAGTCTTGCACTGTAACCCTGAACTTTTCAACATATTATCCAGTGGTGATAGATTTGAGAATAGAAATGAAAGATCCTAATACAAAATTTATGCGGTGTCTGACTGCTCTGATTTGTGCCCTGTTGACATTAATGGTACAGTAACTCATTTACTGAGGTTCTTTAATACAAAAAAGAATGATTTGCTCATAGATATACATATTAATTACTGTGTAATAACAACAAATTGACCAAAATCATTAAGTAAGAATTAATCCATTAAAAATACACCGGAGAGGGCACAGGTTTGTGGAGGCTGCATCTTTCCTCGCCATCTTGAATCCAGTGCCAGAGATGGACATCACCATTCTGCCTGATTTTATGTATGTGGCTAGAGACCGGCCATATCTCCTCATCTTCATCTGCCTCCACCACCACTGCTTTTCCCTTCCTTATTTCCACATGATCCTCATTCTCTTCACCTCAAGACTCATCTCCTGAACTGAAGTCATGGCTCTAACAGATGAAAACGTGCACAAATGTGCTAATTTATTCCCAATACTGTCATGATTACTCATTGTTAGTACAGCTAAAACTAAGCTAAACAACAACAGCTGATAAGCTAACATCTTGGCAGCTAACGTTAGGCCTAAATATCCCACTTTCTCTACAATAAAACAACTTGATTACATTCTCACATCAAATGAAAGTTTATTTACTAAGTGAACACCCCTGGGCACTTTGTGTTTCTCCATAACAACTTTTCCCCATAGTGGCCAGCTACCATAATACTGTGCTATTACAGGGTACAGTCTAAATTTAATGTTTTGCTCTCTAAAATGTGTTTGTCCTACACTGGCCACCATAGCTAGGATTATTCAATTGAATAACGAGGAGAAAGAAAACAGAATCTACGATCCACTGAAATCTATAGGTGAGATTTTCCACATTAGACCGTAAACACAGGTAGCACTCTAGTTTATTCACAACTAGGATTAGGTCATCGCATGTCCTTCTGTGCATGTATAGCAAACAGAGCTTTTCCAGAAGTGAAAATCCACCTGATGCATACTATCTAGTGCCGTTAGCTACACACGAGAACCCTGTAAGAACAGTTACAGTTGCAAAGGTAGGTGATTTTAAATTGGCCATTCTTGCCAATGTTTCTTTTCCTGAAATGGATTGTCAGTCTGTCCAGGTAGCATCTTTCTTCTTACCCCTCATTAGCTGGGCAAGGCTTTAGACCAGATAAAACCTGGCTGAAGCAATTAAGAAAATTACAAACTTTACAATTAAGTTAGTCTTTCAGTCAAATACAGAGTCACATCCAGGTGATCATTACAGAGTAATTTGGACTTATCATAGCCAGAGTCAAGTTTATAGTAACTATAGCAATAATAAGTGGACACAGAGTAAATTATTGCCCCATTAAACAAAATATATATTCCTCTTCAGCTCTCATTGGACAGGATAAATAATAACTGCAGTTGAGAACATCCTTGTTCACGTCCTTTTCTATTCTTTAGCGACCATCCTTCAGCTCAGTGACAAGCACTGAAATATTTACAGCCACAGGATCCGTTCACCGACAGCCTCCACTTGGCATTAGTGAGGAGCCCCAGTGGTCACGTTCTTTTTGTCATCCATATTTCAAAAAGTAACAGGGAGGTGGGGGTTACTGCCCAAGCAAGAATATGACCCAGAATATGAATGAGCAGTGAAAATCAAAAGCATCAAAGTGATCTGATAAAACTTCAAAGAATGAGACGGAAAAAGTTAAGACAAGTCTAGAACCATGTTTGGAAAAAAACCCGTCTCATTAATTTTTGATTTAAATCCTCTTCCAAACCCTCCGTTTGCCTTGTTTGGTGATACAACATCAAAGTACAATATCTGTCGATGTATGATTTTGCGCTTACCCAGGGACACAGAGGTAACAATGCGTGACTTATAGGTGCTGATTCACGGTCAACACAGAAATTGAGAAAAAAAATTTACTCTTTGCTGAAAAGCTCTAAAATCCTCATGTTCTCACAGGAGGATGTTAGATGAAGAAAGAGGAAGAGCAGAGATATACAACAGAAGTGACTAGTTTATCACACAGCCTGGTGCCTTGATAAAGAGATACCCAGCTTTGGGAAAAGAGCTCTAGACAAAACAAGACTGCTCTTCTTTCTGAGTTTCCTGCCAGGAGTGATAGCCATTCCTATCCATCTGTGGGTCATGAGAACAGCGGGTAAACCCAGCAGGTCCCTAAAGCCTCTTACCCAGAAGTGGAAAAAGGGGCAAAGTGGCCTGTGAGGTAACTAGGCCAACCTGAGTCTCACATAGTGTCGGCGCTAGAGTCAGTCGTTTCTTAGCACTTTCAGATGCAAAGCCATTAAATCAAGCGAAGAACCTGAAATGTACAGATATAAGGCCAAGGCTGGGCACTTTTGAAACAGGATAGTACAATCTACTGAAAAACACACATCCTACTCAATAAGGAGGCAGCTCCTCATTAGCTTCTGTGGTTTTTCTACCAAACTAGTGCAACTTGTAGCTGCAAGTTATGTCTACATCCCACTGTGACACAGTGAATGACTCGCATGAGTCACAGTGACATTCTCAGTGCGCCGAATACTCTGCTAGGATGCAGCAAAGCCCACCCGGCCTGTCCCACTACTGTGACGCAGTTTGACTCAGCGCATGCATGCAGGCTAAAATTATACAGCCATCCCATATATCAAACAAAAAAGTCAAGTAATGGCCCATAGAGTCCCTGGGATATTGCCAAGAACAGCCCCTTAAGTTCAGCGGCACTAGGAGTAATCAAGTTCCCGAGCAATCTTCATTATACAGAGAGCACTCAACTTTATTGAGATTCAGGGAGAAGGAGGTTTCTAGCATAGAGAAAGGATTTATTGATTGCACTTAATGCAATAAGCATGCTGGATCCAATGCAACAATTTCATTAGATTTTTCTTTACAGTCATGCTGTTGGCGCTGGCTGGGGAAAAGGCTCACAGTCGCTGGCAACTTCTGTATTAAAATCTCTGACTACAGATGATACACTGCGGACACGCAGCATACACTCCCTGCAATAGCCTTAGTGCTTTGGCCTGAAAGACACACGCAAGGTTTTCTTCTTATATAACTAAGTTTTCGATGTTTCAGGTATTCCTTTGAAGGACTATTGCCTGAATAGTTTCTAAAGACTGCAGTATATTACTAATAATAAGACTAGCAATAAGCTGCAATAAATTTAATAGAACTGCTTGGGTTTTGGCTTAATTAAAGTGGAGGGATGCCAATATAAAAATTACGTTTTCGAAAAACTCGCCAAATTCAATAGAGCACGAGTACTTTCAGGCCAATAGAAAATATCTCTCATTTTTTAATTTTTGTTTTCTGCATTTAAGACTTGTATTTAACTCTAAGCCCACACTCAAAGTGATCAAAGTGATCAATAAACCTTTCAAAGATGACTTCAGTTTCCATTTTGAGAGTACATCTTAAAGACAATGTACCAACAATTTCACCATAACCCAACTATTGAAACGAGATGCAACAGTTTGACCTTGATGACAAGGCACACAAGACAGCCTGACAGGTTCAAGTGCTTTGTTCAAACCTTCAGCATTTGCTAAAAAAAAAAAAGAAAAAAAAAGTAGACACTTGTTCCCAGTCCAGCCGTAAAAAGCAGCTGGCGGTGCTGCTTGAGTCTGTCTTCTTTTTCACATTTAAATCATCTCTATTCTTATTCAAGGCCAGCTGGCTCCCTGGCCTCTCCAAAACGAAAGAAAGGGAGATAAATAAACAGATCTGGAGAAAACGGGGTGAGAAGAAACAGACCCAGGTTTGTGGACTGGTGACAGTCAGCAATGTGTTCCAGCTGTTTGGTCTTCTTCCCATCACAGTGTGAACAACTAGCCAGACGCCCCCCACTGACACTTCTGTCAACTCTTCTAACCTCTTTTCATCCACCCTGCTAGTCCCCTCGCTGACCCTCTGCTTATTGGGTCAGGGCCATAAAAACTGCTCTCTAAAGGCACGTTTACATCAATTCACCCCGACACCTGTGCAAAGGCGAAGGAGGCACATGATGGTGCTCTTGAAACAGAAGAGGCTTGAACAAATTAAAAAGACGTAAGATACAAAGAACAGTAAATCACTTTTTTAAAGTTTGCTTTTGGAACCTTTGGGTGATTTTATGTTCCAGGCTCTATAAATCTTAGTGGGGAGCATTATGTGTTTATGTTCTTATTACGCAAGAGGATTTAAGATTATAGCTACAAGAGAAAACGGTTTTGTTTAAAACTTAGATCTCCTATTGATAAAATGGCCTGCATTTGTATAGCACTTTACTTAGTCCCTAAGGACCCCAAAGCGCTTTACACTACATTTAGTCATCCACCCATTCACACACACATTCACACACTGGTGACGGCAAGCTACATTGTAGCCACAGCTGCCCTGGGGCGCACTGACAGAGGCGAGGCTGCCGGACACTGGCGCCACCGGGCCCTCTGACCAACACCAGTAGGCAACGGATGAAGTCTCTTGCCCAAGGACACAACGACCGAGACTGTCTGAGCCGGGGCTCAAACCGGCAACCTTCCGATCACAAGACGAACTACTAACTCTTGAGCCATGATCACCACTGAGGTTTTTTTCAGTCTGGGGCGATCATGGCGTGACTCACCGTGTTTCACCCATCAAAAAACAATGAATGTACACATCATGACATAACAGTTAAGAATAATTGTGTCATGATAATTAAGTATTCCTTTACTACTTGCAATAAACTTGAAGAGTTTATTCAGTCCTATTATACGTTCATATGAGATTCAAATGGCTGAGTTAGGGTTGAGACACACAGGCCTAGAGACTTGTTGATGACCATCTGGCAACCACCAGTCGCTAAGGAAAAATGTGCATTCCCCAGGCGCCAGGTGAAATCGATCTCAAATAGTGTGCTACAGCAAAACCCTCCTTGTGATTCCTTTGGCTGCCAGCGGATTGCTGATTTGTCTGCAAAGACTTGTAGATTAAACTTTGCACTGTAGTGACTTCACCTTTAAAGTAAATGTGGAGGCTTACTGTTGGTGCAGCTTTTACTTTGAAGGCAAAAGCTCTCTGTTTCTAGTTTTCACAGTTTGACAACCGCTTGGTGAGTAGATTGCAAGTGTTTGCAGACAAATTGGCTTCCAGCACCTGGTGACAGCAGATCTTTGTGACCAGTTTGATACTAGCAACTGCCAGCAACCAAACAACAACTGGTTGCAGAATCCTATCTTTTCCCTAACAATCTGTGGTTGCCAGATTGTCATCAACAGGTTTCTAAACCTGTGTGACTGAGGTCTGAGGAAATTCCAGGTTTTTTTTTTTTTTTCAGAATTGAAAGTCAAAAAGTCAGATTTCAGGGTGAGTGGGAGGGTTTCAATCAATTGATGTTAAAGACTTCAAAGCATAGGTCTAATATTAAAACAATCACAGAAATAATAATGTAGGCTTTTGCTACACAAGGACTGATAAGGTACAGCATAAACCTTATCTCTGGTAGGATTCCTAGCACCCAATTTGTGAATCACGGACAATCACGGAGTTAGCACATTTTGATTATTCAACGTTTCAAGCCTGCAAACACCACACTTAAGGAATAATGTATTAAAACTGCATTAATTTCATGGAGCCTAATGCAGTGCAAGATCATGTAATATTCATTCTAGCCACTGGGACATTAGGTCATCCTTCATTTACTCTCTTAGGTTTAGTGCTCTGAACTTAGCTGCGCTCGAATTCATCAGGCTTGATTGGGCTGCCAGAAGCATATTGACCTGTACTTGACACTCTCTCAAGACGTATGTGCTCAGCGAAATGAATGGATGGACGATGGGGTGATATTACTGAGATGGATGGACTCAATTCATGTGAACACTAAGCACACATACTGTGGGTATGTTCTTTTCTCTCGCTGATTATTGCAGTAACTGTTTTGTTTGACTTACCACAAAGCTATGAATACATCACGTCACAGTAGGCTAGGCTTATCACGCACCAGGTGTGACGGCCTCTCATGTTTTGAAGTCAGTGATCCGATATGTTATCGGTTACAAATCACAGTAATAATTGTGTTGCAGATGGCAGGGACTGCTTATCCTACTGACTTAGGATCTAAACATCCTTTCAGAGGCACTGGAGCAAAACATGTTAAGCTTTTGAGACAAAATATTTAATCATCAAAATGTCCCCCCTACCAGAGCTGTTGTGAGGCGCTTAATGTTCAAAAGACTATACAGGATCGTGCAAAAGTCTTGATTCACCCTTCATTTCTTTGCTTCCAAGGAGTGGTAATTGCAATAGTTGTCCAGGCTTTCTGCAGGTCTTTTTAGTTGTGTCTTTGGACATTTGTTGCTTTTTCACTCATTTCCTTTGTTGTTTGTTAGGCCACTTAACACTGACCTATGAATCATTCAAGCATAAAAACCCCTAAGAGAACTACGGACTATATTACTATTGGCTTGTAACAAACACATTTAAAATGTTCTCACTTTTTCTTTTTAATCTACAAAATATAGCAGAGATCAACAGTATCTGAAAGTTAAGTTCTTAAGAAACTGGAACAAAAACAATCAAAGACCTGATCCAGGTCCTGAAAGATCCATCTCGCCCTTCAGTTGATCCTCTACTCTTTACCAAACCTCAACAGAAATGTTCTCAGTGGAAGGGTGGCTGTCAAGAAGCCATTCTTAAGTAGGGGAAACAATAAGAAAAGGATGATCTGTGCAAAATTTACACAAAAGCTGAACTGAACATTTTCTGAGTAAAATATAAATTAGGGGGTGGGGGTTGGGGGCTTTTGCAAAGCAGTGTAAACAGAGTATAAATTGTGGTAGCTGTTCTGTAAAATCATGTTCTTGATTGGGTTAATAAACAGAATCAAGAAATCAAGGAATGTTTATACGTTCCAAGTACCAGAGCTGAAAATCTGATTGCAGGCAATAAAGCTCGCCTTGCTTCAAAAAACAGACATCTTAATTGGACCCAATTTCTTGTATACAATAAGTAAAATTAACGTAGGCTGAAGCCCTACTTTTAAGAAGACCAAATGCCAAGATCCATTACAGAAATAATATAACAAGCCGTTCCTCTTCTTAAACAGTGCATGCCATTCAACTCCATACAATTAACTAAAGCGCAGCTTGGCCTACATTGCACACAGGAAGCTAACAGTTGCAGTGTGGGTAGAACAATGAACTATGTCTCATTTAGCCTAAGTGCAGGGAAGAAAACACAGCAGCAAAGTGTATTAGGATTCAGTTCAGCTTTGCTGTTTAGAAAGCAGTCCTGTACTCTAAATGACTTCAGACTTAGAGCAGGTGTTTAATACAAAAAGCACAAACACGCTCAAACATGAAGCTAAATTTGGTGTATTGACTGGAATAAAGAGTAAACAATAAATTTGATTTATTTCATTAAGATGTTTGACTGCATTTAATTGACTCCAATTAATGAAATCTACAGTAACAGCTTCATGTCTTACAAATTTGCTGGCATTGATCCATGTAGCAAACAAAAACTGTTGTGAGCCGCCACCCTCATATCGCCTTTGTGCTTTTGGAGCCTAGACCTGACTTCTAAAAAATAACTGGGCAAAAAGCACTATGCTGCTAAAATTTATTTATTTTTTTTAAAAATAGATATTTGCAAAATTCTGCCTAAATATGTATTTTACCTGGTTAATGTGTGTGGCGGGGCGTGGTCTGCAGTATGCATACAGCAACCGTGTGTGAAAAGTGGTCAATAAAGAGATGCTGAAAAGCGTGTTCATGGAAACATTGTTGGGTCTGCCGTGATATGTTTACAATAGGACTTCTGCTCCTGAACCTCTGCGCACAGCATCTGCAAATCGGGGCTGTACGAAGTCGCTTTCATCTTTACGCAGGACTGTAAGCTGCCATCTGTGAGGCGTGAGCGGTGTTTGTTTTTAACATAGTTCACGGTGGAGAATAGCTGCCGACATAATGTGGATCCGAAGATCCATAATTGGCCTACCTGGGGTCGAAAGTCTCGATAAATGCACAGCGTTTCGGCGGGTATATCAGCTTCCGCGAGTTTTACGCTTATTTTGAGCGATGGAAAAAATAATAGAATACAATTGTATTTTTATATTTCAATATCACAATAATCTTCCAATTTAGAACTACAAGTTAAAAAAGAACTAATATAAATAAAATACACTTCAGCTAAATACTTCTAATTTATTTTCCCAAACCACACGGAGCCGCACTATAAGGACTAAAGAGCCGACCCCTGGGCTGGGCCATATCATTCCGTTCACGGTAATACTGGTATAATGTTGGGCAATGATAAGAAAAGGAAATATCCCGATAGAATATGGGTAAAACGCGCATGTGCAGTGCCTTTGTTTTCATACGCACATGGCAGAAAAAGCATGGCGGCAACGGAGAAAGGGGGAAAGTGGATTGCTGAATGACAGATGAACCAGAATTGGTTTGTAAAAATGCTGCAACTTCAGTGGTGTGCAACTGGTTTAGCTTTCGTCCGTCAGATACACAACAAAGCACTATTTTTGGTAGAGCATGCTAGCGGGCCGTCGTTATTACCGTGTTTTTCGGAAAATAAGTTGCTCTTAAAACCCTTTGATTTTCTGAAAAATCGACAGCGCCCCTTATAATTCTTATGTATGAATTCTGGTTGTGTTTATTTGTGTTCTTTTTAAGGTTTGTGATTATTACACATGGTTATGCTCAGGATATGTCAGCCCATTTCCACTGGAAATGCCTTTTGGTTAAACTGTCAGCAGGGAATTTGCATTTGCACCGTAAACTTTTTATGTAGCTTTAATGCACATAAAAAACAGCTGCTTGTTTAAGTTAAAATACATATATAAAGTTGTGGAGTTGTAAAGTATTTTGTCTCACATCAATTATATTGTCAGTTATATTGTTATCTCAAATTTTCAAATATATATGGTGATAAATATTTTTGGCAATATTGCCCTGCCCTAGTATGTTATATGTAACTCCTACTGGCGTGAGTTTGAGTACTAATCTTACTACTAATCTAGTACTAGGTATGAACATGTCAAGTGCTCACAAGTTAAAAAAGCAGAGAACAGAATATGCAGAAAAGAAAAGAATGTAAACATGCTTCATGTCCCTCTCCTACATCAAATAATCATAAAAATACATGTAAACATTTCAACACAGGGAGAAAGTGATTCAAAGATTTTCTAAGTTCAAAATTGTACCTGAAAGTTTTCTATATAAACAAGCTGTGCATGAAAAATCACATAATAACAAGTACGAAATCTCAGTACAAAATGCAAAGTAGTGAGAGCTTTTGCACCTGTGGGCCTGTTTCTGTGCCTGTGGTTCTGTTACCTACTTATTAGTGGTGTGTGCCTGTGTGTGAGCATGCATGTTTTTATGTGTGATCTATGGTAACTACAGACTGCCAGCCTCAGGGACTACCTAACCTCAGGGCCCAAAACCTTCAAACTCTCCCTACAATTTCAGGACATTCACCTTTGACCTCTGCCGATGAGAACTTTCGTGCCTCTGTGATGTTGCGTCCATCTTGCTCAATCCCCACATTTTTCTTTTCTTTTTTTTGCACATACTTTCTCTACCTTTATGTCAGTGTCTGACATAACTATGTGTTAATGGACAAAGTTTCCCAAATCGTCAGGTAAAGTCTTTAATTGTTCTGATCAGTTTGTATCTGGCCTCCTAATACTTTTGTGAGAGCAGACAAACCCTAGGAAAACATTTAAAGCCATAAGACCAAGTGTGAGAGGGGTTCTTTTTCATTATAGAATATAAATTTGGTTGACACCCACCAGTCACTGTGATGTGTGCACAATCTGAGGTCATGTGACCAGCCCAAATTGGGTCAAGTTAGTAGAATAGTATGCCTTCTTCACGAATTCTCACACACACACAAAACCCTATGCATTATTCAAAATACATTTCCCTCCCCTATACACACAGCAGAGAGTGGCTCATCAGAGCAGCCACGAGCCTCTTGGAAACTCAATGAGATAAAGAAGGTTCATCAAACAAAGACTTTCTCAGTCAGGCAGAGGAATAATTGAAATTGGGGTCAGATCTTGTATTAGCCACAGGCTCTCCCCAATATTTCTGTTTCTGAATTCTTGGGTGACGGAAAAACCCAAAGCTTCAACTTTTAAGTAACTGTCAGTTCTTCTTAGTTACCTAGACTGTCAAAACCTTATAGCTATACAGCTTTCTTTTGATATGGTTGGGCTTTGTGTCTGTGGGAACTGAACATTTTATCATGGCAAAAGCAAAGCCATATTCTTCTTATTGTAGTCTTAATTATACGTTGAAGTGTTTAATTTGCTGGTGTTGACTGAACTATTCCTCTATTGCCGTGCTTTCTTAAAATCCCTAATGTGCACTCGTGCTTTTAGCGATCTGTGTAAGTCCTTGTTTAATTTTCCCAGAGGCAGTGCGATTTTAGTTTAAGGTTATCAAAAACTGAATCTAGAGCTCTGTTCATTATTTCTTGCACTCATGAGAGAACATGTTTGTCGTTACAGTGCAACGCCGTGAAGAACAAGAGTGTATTTGCATCTACCTTAGAGTTTTTAGCCTTCAGGGCTGAGTTTCAGACAGTGAAAACATACTGAGTTTACACAGATACAACAAAAGACCAAACAGAGGAAACATGAGCGAACTTTACTGGCAGCTGAAACCTCACTGACAGCTAACTCAAATACTTTACAGATGAATCAGGATGATTTCCTGTGCGTGTCCCTGCTGATTATGTGCATATCTGTGCTCCAGCGGGTGTTTGTGGCAATGCCAATAAGCTCTCCCAGGGGAATAACCGGTAACAAGCCACAAATCAATCCGAGAGCCAAAAAAGCATCCTTAAATCACAATTCACGCACAGCAACTGCATGTTCGCATTTCTTTATAGGCCATATCTTGTGCTGATGGCAGCATCGGTTCAGCAAGCAGTTCTGAATTTGCGCTTGTAGCAAATGACACTGACCTACAGGAATGAAACATGGCAGACCTGAGAGGTTTTCCTGAACGTTTCTACAAAAAAGCCAGCCCGGCAGGGAAACAGAGTGAAGAAGGGAGGAGTGCAATGAGAAAGGATCCCATTGTTGCAAAGGAATAAGAGTGCAGAGGAACCCTGACACAGGTATTCTGTTAAATAAGGCCCGCATTGTACAGAGAAAGCTGGCACAAATAACGACAAGGAGAGGCTTCAGAAAGCTGTTTCGATTCTGACTTTGTAAAAGTCTGCCGATATTCACCACCAGAAAGTCACTTTTGTCCAGAAAATGGAACATATGTGTGCTTTTCGTGTTTTTCATGACGTCATTGGCTGTGCCTGGGCCCAAACTCCGCTTCAGGTCCCAAAGTCAAACGATCACTGCAGCATCACTGAGAGTTAAAAACTGTCTAAATCCTTTCATCTGTAATAAAATGATCAGCGTCGCTGCTCTACCAGGTGTAACAATTAAGTGTTAGGCATCCAGGAAAACCGAATTTATGAAATTTAATGGAGTTAGAAGTTAGCAGGGAGTTAGCTCGCTAGTTTCCATTTAAATATAATACACCATGTTCTGACTGAGGGATTTCTGAATCAAATTAAGACGTACAGCTCTGCTATCACTTCCGACATAAATGAAGACAGGAAAGTAAACAGCAGTGACATTTGTAGGGTTACTGAAGTTTGGCTAGCTGGTAAATAATGATGTGCTACATGATCGCTAGCAACACAGCTATGTTAGCATAATATAAACAGTGAAGCTGGAGGATGAGCGCTAACTTTTTTCCACTCGATAAAAGTTAACGTGAGGGTTCCCGATGGTTATGGACAGATGCAATCGCATGGCAGGATGCTGTAAATGGACCATCCATCCACAATACGAGGTTAGTCATTAATATACTGCTGCATGGCTGTAGTTACATCGTAAGGTTTTAAAAACTGAGCTTTAAAATGATTAGCGGTAAAACAAGCCGAGAGAGGCCGACAGTGATCACTGACTGTTTTTAGGGGCTTGTTGAGATTAAATAGAACAAGATACAAAGCATTAAAACATGTTAAATACACCACAGCCTTATTAAACGCAGAGTAGTTTGTGTCGGAAGCAGGATTCATCACGTCATCACTTAAAGGCCAGATAAAAAAAAGTCAGACAGCTAACTGTCAGGATTTAGTGTTTTTAGGTTGTTTTTATGTTAACTTGATAAAATGTGGATTATTTTGCGTATCAATCACTTTTCTCTCTTTATTTCTCCATTTTGTGGATCTTGACACTGACAGATTGGTGTTATTCATTTGTTGGAGAGACATAGCCAGAGCAATCCATCAGCAATTATAAAACTGAGTGAATGGACAGCCCAGGGCAGAGTTTCCCATTCCCAGTAGGAATCTTGAGCCACATACAGAGTACTTCCTGTGTGTCCGTGTCCCAAAGAAACGCAAAAAAATTAACCTTCTCATTGCATATTTTACAACTGGTGGAGGCACAAAAGAACTTGTAAGCAGAAAAAGACTCTCAAAGGAAAAATCTGAAACTGCCCCCTGCCTTCACTACCCAGGTTGCCATTGCATTACCATTAAAGCATTCCATTCACCTCGTTGTCCCCGCAGTGCCCAGCAAATGGAGATACAGTGGCATTGATTCATTTATTGTGGGTCCAATGTGCTTTTCTCTGGCTCCTCAGCAAGCAGTGCCTGTTATCTAATTACCAGTGAGAAGATGAAGTTGTCTCCCCAAGCATAGCTGAAGGGACCATTCTTCTTCTGAATAGAAAAGATGGCTGACGGTCACATCAAGTGAGAGGAGCTGACTTTATGAGAGGAGCGCATCAGTAACAGAGAAACCCAAGGACCATCGCCTGAGCTGCCTAAACGATGAGCCTACGTCGATCTCCATCAGTGTTGGAGAAAAGCAGCAGCTGGATTGATGCGGTCTCTTCTTCTCCTCTGGAGGATGAAAGTCACCCTCACATAGTTAGAGGAAACAAAGAAAGCTTATTAAAAGGCTTCCTTTCAAACCTTGCTCATTTATTGAATTTTTCCCCAGAAAAACAACATTAAAGATTTTTCACAGCACAGCCTATTGACATCTTCCTACTAGAACTAGATTGAAGAAATACAGCCAATAGCTAGGCGGCTAGGCGAGTGCCAAAGCTTAAACATGCCTCACACGTCAATCAGACAGTAACAAGGCTTACTATAAACAAACCCTGTCCAAATCCATGTCACACAAAACACTTCACAGTCACTGTGACTGCATTCCTCTCTCTCAACCATAAACAAACAGATCCATCCAACTTATAAAATAGCTTGACCTGCTCAAGGCAAAGTCTGTGCATGTGAAGAGCTTTGTCTGGCAACTTTTACAACTAGAACAGGACCACACATGTGCTGACTGGCCATGACCAGCGCTGGTATTGTTCACATGACTCCCAAGGTGCCTTTGAAATAGCAGCATGAAGGACAGGGGATGGCCAGAGTTGTTTAAAGCTAATGAATAAGCTCTGTCGGACCAGCCAATAATGCTGATAATAGCGCTGCACTGGATTGAAGTTTACTAGGAACAGCACCAGGGTGTTTGTAGGTAAAGCCAGCGTTTGGAAGAGAGCACCTCTGATACGCTGTCAGCCTGAGTTATTGCCGCATTTCCTCACTGCTGTTGTGAGATAATGAACATTCAGGTACAATTCCAGTTGCAATAATTATGAAGGCTTCTTAAAAACATTATGCATGAGAGTCCAGACAGAATCCCTCTCATTAGTTATTTAAATGAAAGGGATTATGAAAGGGGATCCAAACGCGTTTGAATCAAGACAGGCATGTAAAATGCTTCTAATCCTTTCGTCAGACACAACGCACCACTTTTGTCTTAATAATCAAACCTATGATGAATCTGTCAGCTTGTATTATGTTTCCCCCAGTGTGAAGAGACACTTCTGTGAAGATCATTTCCACAAAATAAATGGGTGGATGAATCCATCAGGAAATTTATTTTTTATTTTTAACACTGCAGCATTTAAGCAGTGATTCAAGTGGCGGCATGCAACTGACAGTGCCTGTCGGAATATATCATGGAGTGACACTGCAGAGTCCCCGAGTGTTGGCTTCATCTTGTAGTGCTTATCTTAGACACTGCGGTCACATATTTGGCAAGCCACAGTACCATTTTCATTACAGCTTGAAGAGTTCTCAACTTTGTTTAGAAAGTAACACCCAAAATGACTTAAACCAGACAAATCAAGGATGTTCCCTTGTACAGAAGCTGTATTTTGACCATGTTTGGGCATTCAAGTGATGACACAAACTGTGCTTCACAGTGCAAATCAAACCTAAACAATAGGTACATCTTCTATCTCTATCCTTCACTCTTTAAGACTAGACATAAAAACCTTCCCTGCAAAGAAGTGGGAAGAGAAACGAGCAGCCAGCAGAGGAGAGAGGCTACAAGGCGAGCAGGTTGATCTCACTTATTTGCAGCCTGAAACAATGGCTCCCAGATGGCTGAATTGCTGCTAATTTCTAATATCATTAGCATCACGTCAGTCAGTGTCATGCTAATGAGGGTTTAACATGACAATGAAGTTTTCTAAATGAGCAGCCGAGGGAAATGCAGCACTCGTATAATTACACAGCATGAGCTGCGTATCAGGACTTTACCGTGATCTCCAGCATTACGCCTGTCACGGGTTTGTTTCTAGCGAGGAAAGGTGCTTGCAGCCTCAAAAAGATTCCCACAGAGCAGAACGGGCTCTACATTTCGTTCTTCGTTGTATGTTTAATTAACAAACCGTTCCAGATGAATCTAATTGGATTAGCATATCAAAACTGCAATAAGGGAAATGAATAATGCAAATGAGAAGAACTGCACCGTTGTAGATCTTGGCAATCAACCAAGGCCAACATGTTTCAGAAACCTTTTCAGAAACACTTGAACTCAGATAAAGAGGTCAGAATGTTGCTGTAAAACAAAAAGGCATTCACAATAACAAAGCATTTAAGAGGTCAAAGATACCTGCATCTTCATTACTATGGCCACTGTCGTCTCTTATCTGTCTGTTTGACCCCCGAGCTGTTGGAAAGTTTCCTGAATTGAGACACGACTAACAGGAGACACCAACAGATACCATGACTGAGTCACACTTTGACTATAGAGGCTCCCTTAAAACAAACATCTTAGTCTGGATTTATAAACCTCAGTCAAAGTCCTAAGATAAGCAAAGCTGGAATGAGAAAGGTGATGAGTTTTCTTCTCAGTAAACATGTATGACTAGTTGCTTAAGCTAATAATCCAGTGAAAACAGTTTGAAAATTATAGTTTTTATTCCTCATTTCAACACGGTCAGACAAAATCTCATTGGCTTAAGCTCACTGGGAGTGCTGTGATTAAGGTCACATGGGAGTTACATGATTTCATGCATGTAGGTTACCTCCACATGATTAGAAACATACGGCAGCATTAAAAGGTAAAGGAAAAGCAAACAGATTGAAGTGCAAACTAAACAGCTGTCCGTCTTCACAGAACTTCAGTGTAATGTAATAACAGCAGTTGAAATGGAAAACTAACAAGCTAACAGGTGCTGTTAGACCACTTTCATGAGTTGAAAATAAAAGATTTCCTCTCTGAGCTCTGGAGGTTTTACCCAGTGGGACCATATGTTTTCCGAATCTGCATCGTATTAGGTAACAGTGCTGCCAGCCTATACTTGGCTCTGGTTTGTAGTGTTTCCAGATACTGGATGGTTGAAATACACAGGGGAAGCAAATGCCATAGGCTATTTAAGTTGATACCAGCTGAGCTACAGCACTACTCTCTGGCCCTTTGCAACAACAATCCAAATCTTATTCTTTTTGGTTTTTCTTTCCTACTTTTGCAAGTGAACCAGTTGTAAAGAAGTTTAAAAGTTATGGAAACACTGGATGGGATGTTCAGAAGAAACCTTTTTAGGTCACCAACAGAAAGGGTCAGCTGGAAAGGATGTAGTGGGAGTGAGTCACTATGCAGCAGCTGTTAAAAACAGGATCGTGACCAGCCGGGGGTTAATAAAGTTTGACAGCAGTGTTCTTATGGTTACCCAAGGCCTCAGCTAAGGGTTCTCTGCAGGGGAGATTGACAAATGGATCATGGGAGATGATGAAGAGAAGGTAAGACCGATGGACTAAGAGACATCATAAACTTTACAGGCAATTAGATCCTTGCTACTGTGGAGGGCTTCAGTAGTCTTTGTGATCTGGTGCTGCTGAGCCGTGGGGCATTATTTCAACTACAGAAAACAAAATTAAAGTTTACCCTATGAGGAGCTGTGGTAATAGATACCCGCAGTTGAAGGAGCAAAAGCAGCACAACACTACTAACAAGGGTTACTCATAAAAAAGTGACTGTGGCATTTTCAAGTTGGCACAGGGTGGAAATGTTTCACTCTAAGGGAACTTGAATGAAGAGTCACAATCTAGAAGTACACGTGTATTTATGAAAGTGCAGATGATTCTTCGGTCATGTAGGATTTGTAGATTCCTATTTACACAACAAAAACCAACAATAACCTGACAGTCTCTGAGAAATTATGCCCCTATATTACCAAACTGTTTTTTTCAATTATGTTTGGGTGCCAAACATAATCAGTGGGAACATTTTTTTTTCTGTATGACTAAGACGCTGTCATTGTTAACAGCAGCAGGGTTGATGGCGATCATGCTAAGGACCTAAGGTTAACCTAAGGTAGGTTAAGTTCAAGGTTTTAGCGAGATTAAATTACACTTACGAATAAAGATCTGTAATTACTCATCAGCTGAGTTTGGCTACTAGTCTATTTGTTACTGTCAATCTCAATACTGCCGTCATTACTCTAGTCCAATCATCTTCTTGCTCACCTTCTTTGTCAGGCTCGACTCCATGTGGTTTAAATCTGTGCTCTGGGTCATTTATTCAGATTCTCATTCGTGCAACCCACCTCCTCCCCATCTGCACCTCAGAGCTCCATCCAAAACTCCATCTTAACTCCAGGCCTCGAGAGCCGGTGTCCTGCAGGTTTTAGATATCACCCTGGGTCAACACACCTGAATCAAATGATTAGCTCATTACCAAGTCTCAGGAGAACTCCAAGACATGTTGAGGAGGTCATTTAGACATTTAAATCAGCTGTGTTGGCTCAAGGACACATCTAAAACCTGCAGGACACCAGCCATCAAGGCCTGGAGTTGCCCGCTCCTGGTCTAGAGTCTGGTGGGATTCTGTTCTTCCATGATTGGTCATTGGAGTCTAATCGTCAGATCTCAATAAATCAAGTTTAATTCTTCCAAATGACCTTCCCTTTTTAAATACATGCCTGCAAACTCTTCCCAAGTTAAACCAGCTTTAACTAAATGCTGCAGTTACCTTAACAAAACCATAAAAGTGTTTAATATGCAGAAGTACAAGGGCATATTTTATTGAACCACTGTTGTGTACACAGGTATGCTGTTAACACTTAAACAATGCTGATATGTTCAGTGTGGACATTTTTAGTAGAAATGTAGCTATACAGGGGCAGCAATGCGTTGGTTAGCACTGCGGCCTCACAAATCCATCATCCGTCATGGGGTCTTTCTGTGTGGAGTTTGCATGTTTCCCCGTGTTTGCCTGGGATCTCTCTGGTTAATCCGGTTTCCTCCCACAGTCCAAAGAACTGCAGTTATTGGGGTTAAGTTAGCTGCTCATAAATGTCTGTCTGTTTAACCCTGCAACAGAACGGTGACCTGTCCAGGGTGTACCCCACCTCTCGCCCTCTGCAGCTGGAATAGCATCCAACCCCCTCCAATGCTGACTAGGATAAGGGGAAGATATGGATGGCAAACTTTAACATGCAAACTTTATTTTTTGTCTGTTTTTTTTTATTTTTATAGTTCTTTCAAATACTGTTTGCTGTTGCAAATTACTTCACATATTTCTTTCATATTTTACATAATTCTAGGAGCCAGGGTTTGGAAAACAAGTTAGATCATTTGTATGAAGTAGTCTGTTTTTTCTGGATGACTAAACAACATAATGTCATAATGTCACATGCTGCATGGTGATAAGGGAGTTCAGTAGAAGAAATGTTTTACATCAACACTGATGATAGACTATTACAGTCAAAACAGAGAAGGCTTGTTTGCATTTAGTCTCCGTATCACCATTGCTGCGATTTATCCTCATCTCATCTGAGAAACTCTTGCTCTTGCCGTTGCCACGATCAATCTTTTCCGAAGCCGAATGCTGTAAATTCGAGTACATTTTCTTTTGACGGATGAGGTAAGGCCTTTACTGAAATGAAGACACGGAAGATAAAGCAATTTAAGGGAAAAATGGTAAACATGTAAAGCAAATTAGAACACTTCAACACAAACTAACATCAGAAGCAGATTTTAGTCGTTCCCGGAGCTTTACAGCCTGTTGAAAAAGTATAAAAGCAGAGTCTCTGCCTCGCTATCTTTGAGCGTTGTGTATTATGACTCAGTACAACAGATCCTTCAAGCTCAGAGATTATCTGCAAACTGCCGAAAACAGTTTGTAAAGAAATAGAGCTTTGAGAAAAACATGCCAAAAAGAGATTGTTTTAGCAAGAAGATGAAGACTGCAATGAAATAATGACGCTCGCGCTGAGGCGCTCCTTCTGGTCCTGTAAAGAAATTCATGTGGAATGATCTATAACTGGCATGGCTAATCTGACAGCAAATGAGATGCCTTGCTTTAATAAAAAGCAAGACTAAACCCGAGGGATACTGAAGGGGTTTTTGAGGTTTAATTGTGTTGGTTTTTGTCTTTTATTCTTCTGAACCATTTGTGTTTGTAGCCCAGGGGCTTACTGGACAGCAGTCCGCTCTACTGTCTGGGCAACAGTCCAGGCTGGTGGTGGTTGTGGATGCTTCAGCTTTGGGCTTTAACCCCCATGGTTGAACCTGAGCCTTGCAGCTGCTCATTATTGTGCAGTGAAAGTGCAGGGATTGCTTTATAAGCCCTGGAGGAGTCAGGAGGGATTCTCTGCCCACTACAAGCTAAGCAATCCAGTTACATCAGTTGTGAGCCCAGGGACACATGGCTAGCCCAGGCTAATCCCAATATCCAATTTAAAATGTTGAGAAATGATAACCAGATGTCAAAGGCTCATGTTTCTGCCTTACAGTCCAGTGGGCAGTACAGCAAAGGAGGTTATGGAAGACATTAGAAATGAGACCTATCCTCCCAAGTGGTCTGATTGAATTAACCTGTTGGGGTTATGAGCTCTCTGCAGTTCCAAGACAATAATTCCACAAGTGATTTTTCATTACACATAGAGATAGTTATCTGAGTGAAGCTGCAAGCAAAGGTACTCGGTTATTAAAAATTTGAGTTGAAAATCAGGAACATTCATTTTAAAAGTTTTCAGTGTATAAAATATCCTTTTGGGGGATATGCATTGCATTATATTTCCTGAATTAATAAATGACAGAGAGAAAATATTGGGAAATAATACCGCTCCATTAAATTTCTCCAATCCCACTACGCTCTTTTGTTTAAATAAAAAAAAATAGCAAGAATTTAATACCTTCTATCAATACTGGGAATATGAGAATGTTAACATGTCCAGTACTTTGTGAATACTAGGGTGTGTCTCAACAACATGTGTTGCAGATGCTTTACATTCTAGTCTATTTGTGTTATGGTTGCAGATATTGCAGTGCAACTACCCAATAGTATGTTTGGACCTGCTGTTTAAATATTGAAGTTAAATGGTCAGTCAAGATTGAAAGCAGACTGCATCATAAGTTAATTTTGGCCTTAAATTAGAATTCTGCCTGTGCAATCTTTGTTCTAGCTGTTGTTACATAAGCCATTTTCACACATGCACCACCCTCCTGAACTTGCCCAAGAAAGGGTCATGGTGTGAAAGCAATTGTTCATTGAAGCCGGGTGTCCTTTAAAGGGCGAATGCATGACTATAATGAGACTACTTTTGATGTTTTACTTTAAAAGTATGGCACCTCGCGGTACCTCTGTTTGATGTTGAGCTGCAGAAATAATAACAATGCACAGCTTTTAGAGCCATAATGGCTGTTTGAAATTCTGGACGTTTAATTACGCTAATTGGTACAGTGGATGGAGATCCAGGAATCAAGACAAACAGAGCCGTTCTGATTCACCCTCTGTTCCTATTTTTGGCTCACTAACTCCACTGACTGCATTTCTCAAGTGTCTGTAAATCATTAGCAAGCTGCTTTAATGAACATGTTGTCCACCTCTCTGCCTCTCTCCTTCTCTCTCGCTCCAACCCTCCTTGCTTCTTATCGCCACCGACTGACAAATCCAAATGAACAAACACTGAGTCACTGCACCTGTGTTTCCGCCCTTCAATCATGGCGACTTATCGCCAAGTCTCAGTTCAAAAGCTGCCTCCCACTGCAAGCAGTGAGCAAGCATGAGAGGAAACAAATGAACTGAGAGGTCCTGCCATTAAGCCTGAGCGCATGGTTCATTGACAGCAGATATCTGGATCTTACGCAGACAGTAAATCTGTATTGCTGTATCGGTTTAACCAATGCACTGTCACAAACATGCTGGCATCAGCAAAGATGTTGGCTCATCCAAACAAAGTCAAACTTAACACTGCATTTTCTTAAGTTTCCAATACATGTGTAGCAGTTTCAGAGCTTCATCAGCTCTACTTCAAATCATCTTCAAAATGCTGCAAAATACAAGGATATTTAAGGTACATGTGTGGTTTGAGGCATGTCCACATATTTTGCATAGGCAAAGCAAATAGCATCAAGTGGCCTTTAAGGGATGAGTTTATTCTGTATTTCCAGTATAATTTGTGAAATATCCTTGAGATTCATCCTCACACATCCCTTCAAACCGTATGTGTTATTCCACACGGAAGAGCTAAGGGAGTTTCTTTTTCCTGAACACGATGGCCTGGAAACACAACCTTGTAGTCAGTGATCTCCAGGCTCCGTGATGTCCCTTTCTTATCTAAGTCCCTCTCCCATCTGTTGCTAAGAAAACACCTGTGTCCAAAACACAGGATTTTTAAACCTCCACCCTACAGGTAGCAATTTAGTGAGTCGAATGCTTGCTTCAATCAATTTCACCCCTGGCGTTTGAAATTGGGAGAACAATAGCGCACTGGGCATGAGGGCTAATGTTGCAGTACCAGAGAACAAAAAGTAATACTAACAGTCAAAGTCAAGATTACAGCAGCTGTAGTTTAGAGAATCTAGGACTTAAAGAAAGAAATTAACCTAAATCTAGCAATGGCATTTTGGAGAAATGGAGCTTTATAAATCTGTGGCAGCTTCAAAATATTAATTACAATTTTGGCTAACTGCACAACAATAAAGATCCTCAGCCTGCTCATATGGCAGCAGCTGATCAACAAAGAAAACCCAAATACGTCAGACACCATCTGTTTTAGGCTTTTTCTAGTGAGACTTTTTCTCATTTGCCTTTTGATATATTTGATACTTTGATAATTTGAGACACTTGGTCACAAAAACAATATGAATGAAATCCAAGAATTTTCATCTGCAATCCCACTTAAAACTGATTGCCGAGTATTCGGCATTGTTTTATTCAAAACTAAGATGTGATGCACCAACACATGACGACATGACTGCAGAAGTGCAAATACCCAACTAAATGGGCCAACTGAGGTTTCATTGTTAACTTGAGCTGTTACTTATTAGAGGGACTTTAATCAAAGATTGCCCTTCACTATCCACTGAAGCGCTTAGTAATAAATAAACTGTCATTTTACTTACAGAAATGCCTGCTTAGTTTTTGAAGCATGAATGTAACAGAGGCAGACAATGCTGGGGAGAACTGACAAGGGTCAAAAGCAGGAGCAAAGGTCACAGTTTCCAATACCTTTTGGAACTGGAACCAAAGTAGTGCGGAAGCTGTAAAGATAATGAACGTGCTGCTTTTCATACTCAGGTAACTGTGTTTGGTTTGGAAGTTGAGGAAGGGGTTGGGCCATCCGTAGGTGAAGGAGAAAGAAATAACAAATAGGCAGATGATGAGTAGTAGGCGGTAAAAACCATGACCGTGTTGTAATAGGATCACACCAGCCGTGACACCCACATTCTTGGACTGTATCTATTTTGCCTTGATGAACTAAACACCTGTAAAGTCTTCCTACACCATTCTAGCACCTGCACTGCTGTGTTATTTGCAATTATCAACTGAACCTAGCACTGCTAGTCGTTAACAGATGAAAAAAAATATCAAAGCTGGGAATGAGTTTGCTGTCAGTAATTTAGCAATAAATAAATATGACATCTGCTTCACAGATCCAGCTCCTGGCGTTGTGCAGAGCTTCCAACCTACACCTAGTTTCATCCTTGAGAGAGCATACTTTGTAAGTAGACTTGTCAGACCCTTCCTCTGGTAATGTATCTGTGCCAGCAGCAGCAGCAGCCTCGCAACTTATTCTCCTCCAACTCTCTGCTGTGTGCTTAATGTTCACTTGGGCTCATCCCCAGCTCTGCCCCCCTGCGCTAGTTCCCATTCCCCTCTCACTTGGCCCCCCTCTCGCAGTCTCAGCACAATCAAGTACCCCCGTCAGCGATGGGCATTTCATTACCTAAGTGCCAATTTCTCAGCCACGGAGCAGGTAGTGGAGCACTTAACCACAAGCTGGAATCTGAATGCTAATGAGAAGGCTCATCGTGCCTTACTTACTACATCCATGTGAGGTGTACAAAATGCTCCCCAGAAATACCCAGGTTAAAGCAGTTTTATTTCAGTTTATTTATTTATTTGTATAAAATAGGACTTGTCGACACTTAAATGGGCGGTTTTTAAACAAAGTTTTTTTTGACGCTGTTTTGGCCTTCAGTCAGCATGCAAAGCAGTTTTAGGTCAATGAAAATCGACCTTTTGAAAAATCTCCCGCAACGATGAGGATACTCAGACAGTCAATTTGCACTTTTGACAGGTAGAAACTGAAAATCGCTAAAGTGATTGGGTTTCATTAGTCACTGCGGGTCCTTTCCTGATTAATCACAACTGAGAAACCTACCCTCTGCTTCCTGTTTACTCTGACACGACTAACACAGCCATGCCCAGTGTATCTGAACGGTCATGTGATCATGTTACTAGAGAAGACACGGATGAGTTCTGAAACTCAGTCTGCCTGGACTCACATGATGCTTGTGAGGTCTGAGAATGAAAAACTGAGAGATGTCAAAATGAACAAGTGTGCCAACCATGCATTTGCACTTGTATGTTCTCAGACTTTGCGGCCCATCTGGTACTTGCATAGCATCAAAACACAACGTACTACAGTAATTTAAACAAGACAACTAAAGAAACAACTCTCTCAGTGAGATTTTACTTGACAGGCAAAAATCTGGCTGGTCTTTACAAGACTGGACCTCAGCTTTCTAGTTTAATGTGTGTAACTTCAAAAAGTATCTGGGACATTTTATGGAGGGTGAATCAATGTCTAAGTAGCCCACTTAAACAAATGTAATGTCTTTCTGGGCTTCTGCCACAACGTAGAAAGCTTAGTTTTTCCTATTCCTGTCCCTTTGTCCTATAAATGTCTCTGTAACTTGATTTAGCATGATTGATGAAGGACACAGTGGAACAACAGATGCTTTAAGTGAATCTGTGCAGGAACTACAGCAATGTATGCTTCTGAACTTGGAAGCAACTTATACGACGTCGGCATTCAACAGAAGGATCCAGGTTCAAGCATTAATTTCAGCAAGATTAAGTGAAATAAATCCCTACCAAATTCTGGATTTCTGTGGCGCAGCTAAACCCTGACCTCTGACCTTTGTGTAGCGGGGGAAGGCAAGTGAAAAGAAAATTCTCCAAATGTTCAGTAAAGTACAACATCATCACATTAAGTGAGCAAATACGGAGGTGTAAGCAATTTTTCTTTAACTACAAAGTAAAATGTTGCAAAAATGGCAAACAACCATCTCCAAAAAGCATCATGGTTTCCCAGTGGACACAAATCTCCCACACGCTTCTCCCCTCCCCCAGGCAAGTGACTGGGGAAACAGCCGTCATCAGGTAAAATGACCCTTAATGCCTTCTGAATAGAGTAGCTAACTTTACGTGGCCGGGTCATTAAGGAGACAAAAGGGCTGCCCAAACAGCAGAAGTACACTCTCCCCAGCCACCAGCTACACGCTCCCTTTCCCCCAACATCAGAGAAACTCCAAATGTAGCCCCTCTCTGCCCCACAAGCACTCATCTCACCATAATTTTTCATCACACTTCAGTCTTCTGCAAGCGACAGAGCAGAACAGGACACTCCCAAGTCGGAAAGGACTGAAGAGAGAGGATAAATCTGGAATGAAAAAATGAACTGGGATGTTTGAATTTGGCTGTTGTTCAGCTGAAGTGATCTGAATGACTGAGCGTGTGCTGAAGCTGATAATAGTCCTGCGCAAACATCCACCACTGCCATCTGGGAGAGGCTGACAGTCATCACACCAAGTATGTTAACGATGTTTGCAGATGACTTGGAGGCCAGGAGAGGACCGAGAAGGACAACCGAGTAGGAGTGTTTGAAAGGAGCGGACCCGGAGCTGAGTTTATGTGCATTTCTCATTGACATGCAGCACATGTACACAAAGCCCTGCACATATACACACACACACACACAGCAGAGTCCTGTCTCACTTGACTGTCTTCAAATGCTGAATAAACCTGTGGTCAAAGACATCAAAGTGTGTTGGTGTTTGTGCATGCAGGCATTTACAGCACTATTGAGTGACCACACAAAATACTTTCACACACTCACAGCAAGGGAGAAAGCCAGGCCTGGAAAGCACAAATATTCAGAGTTACACAACAGGAGCATGCAAACTCTTCCTCAGAGGCTGTAGAAAGTGAGTCCTGCACTGTAAACTATGACTGTGAGAGACACTGCTGTAAATTAACATGTGGCTACCGGTACGGGTATAATTAGCGACAGCAAATTAACTAACAAGCTATCCAGGAACTTGTGTTGCTAGTTTTACAGCAGCATAACCACCTGTTACATTTGTGCTCTCACCTGCTAAATTAGAGGCAGTGAGGTGATCGTCATCTGATTGCTTCATTCAAATAGCTGATTTTCTTTTATGTTTTGCAGGAAGTATTGGACTAAAAATGGCTGTTTGGAATAGTTTAAAGAAAGTTAACCCATAATAGGCCTAACTGTATTGTACACAAAGACAATCAACCAATATATTAATGTCGAAATTTATTAGTCTAATCATCGACAATGGTCTCTAAAATCCAGAATCAGTCTGGCTCTCATTTTGTCAATATGAAACATCTATAAGGAAGCCAAGTGTTTGCAAAAAGAATCCAGAATAAGAACATATGCAGATTTTCTACCTTAAACCAAGTCTGTGACAATCATTAACACACATACACACACATGCACTTTAAAATCACTGCTAAAAATGGCTTTTTCTTTCAGCTGAGCGCCTGCCACATCCAGGGTCAGGTTACTCTGCCATGCACACCAACAAAAGGGAAGCAGAACAATAAAAAGTAGCTCAAGCTCTGGCAGTGACTTCTGAAAGACCCGGTTCACAGAGAGCAATAATTTCACCTCATTTAGAATGAAATCCCCGTGAATAATCTGCAGACACAAGAACCTGCGCGCCTAAACAGAAATGGGCAGGATAAAGTTTGCTTGAGTGCGTGCGTGTGTGTGGATCCTCAACAAACATAGCAGGGCTGATGACTTTTTAGGATCTCAATGGTTATATCAGCACAGGCGCAGCGTGTGAATTAAAAGCTGCAAATCAAATTACCGAAACACTGCCCACCATGCTTTACTGGCAAACGATCTAAGAAAAGCGCAGGAGAAATTGAGGAAACAGTTGGCTCTGAAAACAAAGAAACCAAATTGTTACCGCTAATGTCACAAAGATAAGAGGGTTACAGTTCATTACTTCAGAGTTAACGCATTAAATCTGTTAATTATTTATAAGCATTCCGTCAGATGTAAACACGGAGCAGAAGAAAACTGTGGAAAAAACTGTGGGGGAAAGTTCAGGGGAGCAAAATGCTTAGTTCAAATGTAATTATATTTCTCTGTGTGCGTGCGATCGAGCGGGAGGTCAGCAGTGTATCTCCATAAAAGCCCCATTCGTTCTTTCAAAAATCTT
Source organism: Neolamprologus multifasciatus (assembly GCF_963576455.1). Classification (NCBI taxonomy): domain Eukaryota; kingdom Metazoa; phylum Chordata; class Actinopteri; order Cichliformes; family Cichlidae; genus Neolamprologus; species Neolamprologus multifasciatus. The sequence continues at coordinate 24,791,879 of NC_140458.1, read as the reverse complement.
TGCGCTTTGATGAGCAGGCTGCAACAATACCCTGATTCTTTAGAGCAACCCTTCTCCTTAATCCCTTCTGCTTCCAACAATTCCTCGTTCTGTGAACTTGAGTTTGTAGCCCTAAGATGGTCTATGACCATGATTCAGGCTATTTCACCAAACCCCTCCCACCAAAAAGCTTTATTTTTGTTCCCCAAGGGGAGAACGGCAAATATGATATTCAAAGTCTGAAGCATGCACTCTTTTCAGCTTTAGAGCTTTGATAATCAGACACGATGGGAGACAGGTGGTTGGGAGGAGAGAGTTCAAAAAGACAAGAAGTCAACAACAAAGGCTACCCCCCCTCCAAGCCTCCACACCCTACCAAAAGCTGGCCTCCGAGCCTTTGTCAACACAGATCTAAAGAGGAGAAGCTCTGGTGGTAGCCTGAGGGTGATCATTTACAATCTGCTCCAACGCTGAGTGTGTATTCCTCTGGTCTCTCACCATACCCGCACACACAATAATTAAGTTCCCATCCCTCCCCTAACTAGCTGAGCTCAAACTCCCTTTCAGGGCTCAGTAAATGAATAAGCTGATAACAGTTTGGTCTTAAAGTCTGCTGTTGATGAAAAAAACACATTTCAATCCCCCTTAATTTGGCAGACTGGCGGCGGAGAGGAATGAAATTAAAAAGTTTGCTCTCAGTAGGTTTCATATTCTGCATATCAAGAATCCATCCATGCGCGTATGCAAATACACACAGAAATGTAAATGTACGCATAATGTAAAGACATTTGCACATAAAACTAGGATGATGCGTTGCACCAAACTTTCAGCATCATCACACTCAAAAAAATCTCTACTATTAAAGCTAAAAATGGGGAGGAAAGGGGGTGCTCTTGGGAAAGGGACTTTTTTAATAAACTTCATACGCTATCGGTTTTCTGAGAGTGGAGGTGATGGAGCGTCGCCCTTTATCAGGACTGTCGGCGCTTCATCTCAAACCAGCCAAGTGATTTGCATGGAGGGGGATCTCATTTCGGCTTCTTCAAAGGAATGATGGCAGGGCTAAAGCGAGCGAATCCAAAACACTGCAGCCATGACTGACTGCAGGTAATCCACCAACTTTAAACCTTTGGAGGAACATATCTTGGCAGACAGACAGGCCCCCCCCCATGATTTCATGTCCACCCTTCCTATTTGTTGTGATTTTCAACTGCATCAGTTCTTTTATAAATGTCACAGTGATAAGATCAGGTGAAGGCAGCAAGGATTTGGAATATATCCTCCTTTCAAAACAATACTGTGCTGAATTAAGTAGAATGATCATTGCCATTGCTTCATTTGTTAATTCAGGTGCAATCAGTATGAACCTGAGTCTCCCAAGGCAAAACTACACCAGGGAAAGTATGTAGAACAACTGTTTGTGCAGGGAAAGTATGTAGAACAACTGTTGGTGTTCATTAGTAAGGTGGATGCAATAATTTTAATGGATCACTTTCTATCCTGGGGACCAAATATTTCAAAATGAGCAGCTGAAAAGTCTCATTCTGAAGCCAAATAAAGCAAATACCAAACCAAAACTGTTTTCTTAGTGTTTTGAATAGTAATATCAGTCCTTCATAAGACATTTATTTTGGAATTCAGCTGCAATTTGCTAAGTGAGTCCTGAGCATTGTATCAGTTTCAACAGGCCCAACAGCTGTGCATAACACCTATAGTTAATCATTCAATCATTCAACGGAGTCCTGAAAAATGTAATCAATCACTCCTTTCTTATTACTCACTGAAAAAAACCTACTTTCTTTGTTCGATATATTATGTGACAGCAGAAGTCATTTGTTACTTTAATTTGTATTTAACAAGTAGAGACAGAACTGTTTGGAAATTGTTTTAGACTCTCGACAGCTAACTTCACAGGTTGAGTGAGGAGATGAACTTATTAGCTATCAACGATCGGCCACTGCACAGGTGCTTCTTGTTTGTTTGGGTGTGTTTGGGTGGATCGGTGGAGGGGTGGTTAATTTATGTCTTATTTTTGTCTTTTTGATTGCTACACAGAGCACAATTGATTTATCGGTGGGGTGACATTAGCTATTCGCAAATCTGTTGGTATCTACGTTTATAACAGCCTAGATATGAAAACTTAAAAAGTAAAGAAGAGAAACGCTGTCGATGATCATAACATTAGGGACTTTGCTAAAATCAGTAGTCTGCATTCTTGAGTATTCACACCATGAAATAATTAACTTGCAAACAGCGCAACTCTGTTAAGCTGCCGTAAGCGAGAATGAAGAGTTATATAGAGATAGTGACAGAGATCAACATGACAACCGAACCCAGTGCCTCAGAGATGGGGAACCAAACAATCAATTCCAGGGTAACAAACTATCAAAAAGCTCATGGTAGATAAAGTAGATGACACCATGAACGACACGGTACATCATGTACACCTCGGGCGTTTAGAAGCTGCAAGGCGTCCTTTGTGTCAAAGCTTCCTTTAGTTCCCTCAAATCACCTGTGCAAAAAAAGTAATCTATCTCAAATACTCTTACTCGTTTTTGCAGTAAATTAGTATGCATGTGTGTATATTTGCAAATACGTTGTGAACAGGTGGTTGTAGGACTGATAATTGCCAGCTGAACGATTGTGACTTGGCCCAACATATTGCACACAATTGTTCAGCAGAAGCTCTATCGCTCCATTGAAACAGATTGAGCGGTTCTAGGCTATGGCTCCTCTCTGAGCACAGACTAAAGCGACTTCCATCTCTTATGTCAAACTAACACATTCAAAACCATTCTCTGTACACAGGAGACAAAACTCATATTTCGCCTGTAGCTAATGAGATAGTAAACAAATCAAAAAATATGGATGTTATGACTGTAAAATATACTGCTTTGTGAACTGCTTCTTGTTTTTTTTAATCATATGTACTGTTAATAGGGTGATTGCTTATATTAAACATGGACATTTTTTTTCTCCAAATCCTGAGGTCAGCATACGTGCAAGTAATTTCTGCGAGCTAAAACACTTTCTAAATGCTTTGTTTGAAACTCCTGGGCTCTGGCTCGGGAGAGGAGCTTAACGTGTTTGTTTCGGAATAAATTGGACCTAAAGGGGCTGCACCACAGTCCAGTATGATATAAACACAGACTGAAAATGTAAAGCAACTCTAGTCGAGTCCGAGAAGAAAAAATGAAGCTGGAAAAGAGAGTAATAGGGTGCGTGGCCTTTAAAATGACAGCTACAACTTCAGCAACTTTTAGATAACAACTACATTTCAAATCTCAACCCTTACACCTTACACTAAAAAGAGTATCCATGACTTTTGTTCGAACAAAATCATATTTAAAGATATAAACTAAACTGACGTGGAGTATAGATTAGTTTTCCCTCTAAGTGCAACCTGACAGGCTTCTCCACCTAGCTGTCTGCTTACACAAAATTAGTCTAAACAGCAATTATTATGCCAAGTCAGTTTTAGTTTAGAGCACTTAGTCAAAATTGGAGATGCTTTATGCTTCTGCACAGCGTGGCCTGTTATTTGTGATGGTGAATTCTGTCAAAGGGGATCAGTATTTGAATTGCAATCACTGACAATGACACCAGAGCTGGTGCCAAATGAAGCGTATGCTAATTGACAGTACTGTGCGGTGTCATGTCATGTATGCATAATATCATTCAGATATTAAGGGCACACAGTACAACATAAGGCTGACTGTGCTGTTCAAAGCTTGCTTAAAGCTAACAGAAGGGGTTTGTGTGTGTGTTTGTGCACGTATGTGCTCTGACAAGTGTGTAGAGTTCATTATCAGGAGAGCGGTGTTCTCTAGAAGCCCAGATGAACTCCAGAAGCATTCAGTTTAGTCTACTGCTGAGGTGACTCCCTCTCTGTCCTTTAGTTCCCATCTTCCGAAAAACACAATGAAGGAGGAGGGATGGGGGCCGCTGGCAAAGACACAGAAGCGAAAGGGAGGACAAAAAGGAGGAATAGGAGGTTCAAGGAGGGGAACACAGAGGAAGAAGAGGAGGAGAGAAATTGCCTCTCAACTCGTACCATTGTCTAGATGTAAATTAGAGCTGATCAAGATTCCAGAAGCATCCTAACCAGCAAATTCAATCACCACAGACCCAACCGAAGAAGAGAGAGCCAGACCAAGAGACACACACAGAGAGAGAGAGAGAGAGAGAGAGAGAGAGAGAGAGAGAGAGAGAGAGAGAGAGAGAGAGAGAGGTACATAGATAGGGAACAGCAGAGTGACTCACATACAGACAGACGTGCAGAAACACATACAGGGACAAAGGGAGAGATCGGCTTCAGTGGTGTGCAACAAATGCACTGCTTTAGAACAAATAATGCACTGAAAAGAAGAGGAAGGGGGTGGATGGTCTTTAGAGCAAGAGCAATATACATTCTGTACAGCCAGCTGGGTCTAGTTCATTCAGGAAGCCAAGTGATCAGATTTCCTTTAAAAGTAAGAGTTTCAATGTCACATCATCATAAATAAAGTAAGGTGAAGACATTTTTATCAAAAAAAACTCTGTGCAGCAGTCACTTAGTTCAAACAATGCAGAGTTCAGCCTCATGCTCGTCCTGGGAATGTGTCACATTGGCGCTGTGAAGACGCCTGACCCTGTTTTAACCTCTCATCCCATAACCAATTCAAAGTCCCTTTTGGCCTCAGGTAAAGGTTAACTGGAGGATGACCTGATGCCTTTAACTCTTCCCTTGTTTAAATGGAACAGGATGTGTGGAGGCTACAATGCTCTGAGCCTGTTCTGAGCCGAAACAAGACCCTGGAAGTTAACCAGTTAAAAAGGACCTCAGGGAAATTCCAGTGGGAACTTTGTATCAAGTGCTAGATCAAGGTCGCTGATGTGCAGATGAGGAAGGAGAATACTGTGTTGGCAAAATTACCTGAACCTGCACATAAAGCACTACGCAGTTAAACAGCAATTAAAGGACTTAATTTAATATTGACTGAAGATAAAGCACAAGATTTAAGGCAGCCAGTAAAAGACATGGCGTTTTATATCTTCTCATTTGCTGAATACACTGAGCTCACAGGCTCAAACTTGTCCTGTTCCTGATGAGCAATGCTGCACTGATGAAGTATTTTCAATTTCTCCTTATTGTATTATATGTTCCTCTGTATCCCTCAACAATCAATGCCTTTTATGTCTCATGTAGCACCCTTGTCTTGTTGCTGAAAGGTGCTATACAAATGTATTTACCTTACTATAACCAGATGCTCCACTTTTTTTTTTAATCTTTATACTATAGCAGGAGCTAACCGAATCCTGCAGCAAGGACTCTGTGAGTGCAGGGGAGTAAATATCCCAACTACAACAACTATACTTTAGAAAGCTGTTCGGTTACATGTTGCTTGAATTTGGGTCACAACCATTTCCCTTCCTGCAGAGCAATTTTTATTGTTTTACATGTGCATTACATTCTGAAATCTTTAGACAAGAGATAGGCTTTCTGGTTTGTGTCTGTAGTCTGAGTAGCTATGACATATAACATATGACTACACTTTGGTTCCATGTAGGTAAACGGTCCATGTGAACTACAAGTAATGGAACACATTTGCTGAAATGCAACCTGATATACAACCAGACCAATCAGTTATCAGCTGGTGAAGACTTTGTCTTTTAGCTAGGGACAATCTTGTGCTTTACCTGCCTAACCATCCATCCCAGCTTCCTCCTAATGATTTTTTAGGCAGCTTTTAACTCTTTGATCTTGACAGAACTAATATCTGGCTGTAAGAATTCACAGTTTTTGTCATTCACAAAAAAAAAACATTGCACTGAACACTGCAGGCAGGTAGATGTTTGTCCTGTGGAGCACAGCCTAAAAAGGAAAGTGTGATTTACAGACAGTCCTCTTTCTGACAACTTGTCCAAGCTGGCCACGTAGCCTGCTGAAGACTAGAACACCGCAAACCCAAACTCGCCGCACTCAACGCCTCCATCCATCTCAATGCTAATATATTTCTCTAAGAGCCCTCTCGAACATGTCTGTTTCAAGTGCTCTTCCAGAGCATGCCTCTACCCACTCACAGAGGAGGAAAATCATCACTGAGAAAGATGGCTTTACAAACTTTTTTTGTAGTATGTTCTCTAGCTCTCATGGTCACGATCTAGGGACATTAAAAAATGGCTGGGTTATCCAGCACAAGGGGCTTCAGAGTGACAACAAGGAGAGATTTGGAGAGGCTGATCCGGGCATACTTCTGGCAACAACTTGCAGTCTGTGATAGAACTTGTTACCTCAGGCCAAGCCTCTCTCAGGCACTATGCTTCTGCTGGAAAACGCCAAGAGCTGCCTCTTGGCAATGACTTCAAGGCTTCTTCTTTTTTTGTGTGGGTTCAAGAACAGCTAACAAAGTGGTAGCAGTAGAAGTGGAAGAGACGATGCGGATGATATTGTAAGCATCTTAACTATTATTTTTTTAAGATGGGTTTTAAGGGATTTCAGAGGGAAGCTATCTGTTAAAGGCTGTGTTCAGCAGCCAATAGTCCTAATGGCTAAATTTGGACTAAAATGCCATAATTTCTGCTGTATGTGCTAAATCTTTGAGAAACTTAATCAATAATGTCTGTCTTCATCCTTTTCTTCGCAGTTCAATAGCTCTAACTTTGAGCTGACTTTGTGTTTCTTTCTTCTTCTATTCTGCATTCCCTGTACTATTTGTTCTTTTTATCCCTTCCCTTCATTCCCATTCTTGTTCTGTTTGCCCTTCTCCATCTGCTGTCTCTCCCCATCACTCGTGCTCTTTAATCTTGGACTTCACTTCTTCCTTTCTGTTCTAGATTACCAGTCACATTTTCTCTCTTTAACACACACTGCTGTAGTAAAGAACTGCATTAAATCAGAATTTCATTCAGTTGCAATCAGGTTTCATGCTTATTTGCATTTAAATATTTGCTTCTATCCAGGGGAAGATTCTCCTCACGCGTCCAACCTCCTAATTGTGTTGTATAGTTGTACAGAATAAAACAATATAAAAAAATAAAATGAACTGTATTCATTTATTTATTTTTTATTTTACAGAACTTTTAGTTATGCAGGCAATCCCACTGAAATTCAATGTTTCATTTACATGAGAGACCCGTTTTACTATTGGATTGCAAAGGTTTTAAAGTACTATGTTCTTAGTTATATGGTCAATTTTGGTGTTGTTTTCTTTTCAGTGTTGAAAATCTTTTTTTCTATATGTGTATCCTTTATATGCAGACATATAACTTTAACAACCCTAAAACTCACGTGGACCCGTCTTATCTGTGTGTACTCACTACGTCACGACATAGTTGGTCGTGCATTTCTTTGACAAATTGTTGAAAATAATCACAGTGCACAGGCTGGGTCAGAAACGCGCTGGATTATGTTTATGTTTCATTCGGATTTGGAGACAGTAAAGTCTGTGTCTGTGTTTATGTGAATGTGTGTATACAGATACAAGCTTAAGCTAGTGAGACATCCTCTGCCAGATATCTCCCAGATGTCTCTGAAAACCATCACGTCCTTGTCATTGTTGGCTGAAACAACAGGGGCAGACCGGTGCCTTCTTCCAGCCAGACAAATCTGTAAGCCTGAAGGGCAAAGCAAAAAGGAAAGAGGAGGTTCGGGTGTCCCAAGAGGTTTTACTCCTCAGGGGAGTAATCTCAAGTGGTTTGTCAAGATAATACATATCATAAATTCCATAACTCAGTAAAAATAAAGGAAACTTGAGCATCTTTGATGGCACTGACTTGAAAAGTCTAATCTCTCATCCATCATGACATTGTTACCTACAGCCAGTATCAGGTTTCTTCATCAATACATGCAGCAACACTCTGTTCATGTGTTTGATAGCAGCAAGTTCAAACACATCAACACCGATGCAGTGGGTATTTATTTGATTTTTTTTGTCAAAACATGGTGCTAAAATTACGCACGATGAAACTCATCCATCAACAGTAAGAAGTGGGTTACTCCAGTGCATGCACAAAAGGTGAGCTCACTTCTTTCGGACTCTAGACCTGTTTTTCTCTTTCCAGCTTACAGCATTGAGTTCCAGCCATTAGTGCCTCCAATGTCATAGCTTGAGGCAATTTCACAGATGTGAGAGAAGGCCTCACAGCAAACTTTTATCACACGTATGCAATAGTACTTTTCTACGCCTGTAAACAATTTCTGATTGTCCAGGGTTATAATTTAACTGACTTTTTGTGAGTAAACTGGCAGAGAGACACGCTGAGAGAAGCATACAGAATTAGGTCAGAGGCACCAGGTTGTTAGGACTGACAGCTTTATGGGGCATGGGATTCCAGTCTAATTACAGGTGGAAGTGCAGTAATATGGGAACACTGGAAGGAGGAAGATGATGACTGTGAGAGTACAGAAGAGTGAGATCAGGCAACAAAATACTTTAACATGTGTTAAAGGTAAGAGCAGAGGCATAAAATCCAAATTGTGGTTGGTCAGCAAGCTCAAATGTATAAACCAGCCACAAAGGTATGACAAAGGCACACACACACATACACAGTGACAGACAGACACGCGTACAGGTCGTCATCCAGAAGTGAGAACATGATTGAAGATGCGAACTGAAAGTCGGAAGCAAAATAAACATGATGGCAAACACAGAAGGAAACTGTGAAGGACAAGTCACAAGGGAAGGAGAGGTGTTCATCCTGGGTTCACCCTGACTATCCTTCCACAGAGAGATGGATGAAGGGGAAGAAAGGAAGTAAAGCAGACTAAACTGTTGTCTGAGGAGCAAGACAACACTGGGAAAAGCTTGTGTAAATCCTAAGATTTGTTTTGTGAACAGTGGGCCCCATATTGTCAAGTCTACCCTGCTTCCTGTAAGTGTATCGTCCTAAGGAAGTCGGTGTTCAGTTCAGAGATGCATAGGATTAGACACAAAAACCTTCCTCAAAAAGTTGAGGGAGGTTTCCCCAAAGACAGGAAGCTGCTTTGGCACTACAGAGAAGCCTACAAAGATAACACAAAACTAGCTGCACTTGGCAGATATATGGATGACAGTATATAGCAGGTGTGCGCCACGAGACAACAAGGAGCATGATAGTTGTAATTAAAAGCACTGGGTCAGTGCATCTGCATCAGGCATCCAGAGGGGCCGAAATCTAATTAAACCCTGAACTCGTTTCTTCCTGCTTTAATCCAGCCGTGGTGTAAGTCAAATGAAAAATCCCCCACTTATTCTGTACATCTGCCACAAGTGAAGTAAGGCTTTATTTCTCACCCCAGAGATCTCTCCATGTCAAACTTTTTCTCTGGAAGAAACATTAGGAAACAAAGCCTCTGTAGCTTCAAACAAAAAAATTCACAGGGTTAAAAAAAAAGCTTTTTCTTCTCCGTTTTTCTTGATCTAAGAAGTTTTGGAGTGACAGCTGACCTGACCTAAATACAAATCACATTACGGCTCCTGCTATCCCCCCTTCCCTCCCCGTGTCTCACCGAAACTCTTTTCTTTAAACCTGATGTTTTTGGCATGACAGTAAGTAGCAGCACTTGCCACAGCAGCTGCCCGGCTCCAGAAATGTGGCCTTGGTAGCAAGAATTTTGTCACGGATCCAGTTCCTTGGAGGGAGCCCAGATCTCATGCAGACTGCTGCTCTGAACTCTTTATGTTGAGGACAGAAGAGAAAAGTTTCCGGGTCACTGTACATCCAAGACCCTGCTCAGAACCTCCAGAGTCAATTTCACTTGCCTGGTCCTGGACTAAAGAAGAGCTTAACTGGGACTTTGACATGAGCTAACTTTACATCTCCTTTTCAGTTCCATTAGCCTTAAAACAATCGCTGTATGGTAAAAACCGTCATCTTTACTATCAAAAGACTTACTAAATCATTTGATCATGTTGTATTTAGCCGAAGACAGCCGTGACTGGAATGAAGTCCTACATCGAGTGCTGAGATCTTTTAAATGTCTTTCTCTTTGTCACAATTAAAGAAAGATGACGAACTTTACATATCAGAAGATGCAATCGCGTGTTGTTGCATGAAGCCAGGCTCTGACGGCTTTTTTACACAAAACGTAGTATATCAGTACAGCCCTGATGTTACACAGTATGTCTGCGTGTACTCTTTGAGTGTGTCAACATCTCACAGGTAGTGACAGGCATGTCACTACATGTAGGTGTTTTTGCTTACTATCGCTATCACATACTGCCATCTGTGATTCTAATCAGCAGCGGAGTGATACACTCCTGCTTTGAGCCGGGAAACAAGCCAAGATGAGCAGACTGCGGTTAAGTGGTCCGTTCCTCCTTTGCTCGCTCCCGTCTTTCATGGCTTTTTCATTTTCAGCCCCCTTTATCGCTATGCCAAGCAGGCACTCCACTCCTGCATTTTTAATTAAAATGTAAAATGCGCAATAACTCCGGAGACTCTGGGCTAGATGGCACACAGGTCCACTGGTCTTGTCACTCCCTCCTTGCCTTTGTTGCTTATTTCATCAAAGCCATCCATCTAGCCTTTTCCATTTGCCCAATTCAGTTCACTTCACTGCATAAATGCTTTGACATAAGCGACACAGGGTACACAGATTTATCAAGGGTACACCTTTGTGGAAAAACTCTACAGCAAACGAATGAAGTCTCACTCTTAGCCTAATCCATTCAAGGCCCCTGAGAAAAATCCAATCCTCAAAGTCACTCTTTTTGACTTCCCATGACTCCCTGAAGACAAAAGGCTGCTTGTGTAGACATGGACTGGGTAAAGACCCTGGTGCTTTAGTTCAGTCATCTGGGTGCGGCTGTGTAGTGTTCTCACACACTTTACAACGAAATAAATTCCATCTCCCCCTTTGGAATTACCCATAAGCCATATGTTTTTCTACCTGGGAAACTGGTAGGTTGTCATGTTTCACTGTGCAACTGTGATGTTTTAATCTACCCGTACAGTTCCTTGCACAGGAACAGGTGGAAACGGAGCCTAATATTTTAATTATAAGGCAGCAAACTTGGTGCAAGTTTTCCCAGAGTGTTTAATAGCAGAGACTGGCCTTTTTACCAGAACTAAAGGCAGACTCCACTAAGCTTAGAGGCAATTATTACACCTGAAGTGAAATGAACCTTCAGGGAAAACTCACAGAAGTCATTTAATGCAAGAGGATCCTGTGTACACAACATGTAGTGTCAAAATTTAACATAATTAGGACTTGAACCTCACATAAAATGCTGTAAAATTCCTGAAAACCTGAGCTGCTGAAGCATGAGTATTTTCCACGGCCTTTAGTAACTGATTAACTGATTGAGCGAAATGACTGGTCCTTTTTTGGAAAGTCTTTAACTCTTCTGGGGATCCATATGATTGGCATGTGCGTTATGAAGAGCTGCAGGTAAAAACTGAAATGTTCACTCCTCCCCATTTCATCATTATCTCCTCACATATCAATAAAGAAGGAGGGAGAGGGCAGCCAGGTTAGGAATTCCAGTCCATTCCAAGCCTCCTCCTTGCACAAACAGTGGAGGGAAAAAAAGCTTTCCGCAAGACCCAGCTTCATTCACTCCAAGCAGCCCCTTGAGGAGAAGGGGGGGGGGGGGGGGGGGCTTAAACAGTCATCCCACATCCCACCCACCCCGCAAGACTGTCTGCTCGACCATCATTAAGCAAGACCACCTGCTGGCACACCAGAACCCCCATCATGTTCTCAACAAGCCCGGCTAACCTGCAAGCCTCTGGATTGCTGTACACACAGATCATAAAGCATCAGTAGGAAGTTGAGTGGTAAAATGCTGCTCATTATCACCCCAGAAGGACAGCATGCACACAGTCAGCATTATGGATTGAAATAGATGCAACACAAAAGGGCAAAGAAATGATCTTTGATGCAGCTGTTGCATGACTATGCGCTGAGTTCTGACTGGCTCGTTCCCCCTCCCCTAAAGAGAGAAACAAAATAAAGAAGACGGGAGGGGGGAGGAGAGAGAGGAAAAGATCAAGACAGAAGGAAGAAACAGCTCTTTGTCTTTGTCAGGGCCTTAAGGGAAAGACTTTGGCATCAAGTCATCAAGAGCTGAAACAAAAGCAGCTGATAAACAGAGCAAGACAGATACAATCTCCCTGCATACTCAACACTTCTCCATCAAGCAGCTTCCTCTCTTCCAACATCCCCCCCCCCCCCCCTCCGCCAAACACTTTTGTCTTCAGTTTGCCTTCTGTTTTTGTTACGTCATTACGTGTGTGGGGGGGGGGGGGGGGGGGGGGGGGGCGCGCATACAGCACAGGCATTTATTTATTTTTATCTTCTAAACTCTTCACAATATCTGGAGAAAGAGTTCAGTTCACCCCTAAAATTGCCTTCTTTATCCCCTCTTGCAATCCACAACTCAATTTGTTTCCAAAGACACAGCAAATGACTGCTGGATCCTGCTTGACACACTATCTGTCAACTCTCTGCACAGCACAAATGACAGGGCTAACATTTAACTGGTAGCTAGAGAGTTGAACAGAGGAAGACATTCTGCGTGTCCTTAGGGCCTTCTGCTTATCTGCCCTGACAGGGTGCAAATTCAACTATGTGGGAGAGGAGCTGCATTTGTATTAAAGAGCTGGATTTTCAGTTCCTTCCTTTAAGTAACAGAAATGCCTGCAAGGGCTTCGGTAGGTGGCAATAAGACCTCAACATACAAAAGCGGGGCACAAAAGAACACCGAGAAGGCCTTGCTTATTCATCTTAAATGTGGCGGACAGCGTTTTAAGACATAACTGACATTGCAAATGTTTGCTAAATCTTGTATTAGAGCCTGCAGTCAAGTGAGCGCACGCATGGACTAAGCGGCACTAAAGTGGCACCACCCAGTGCGAAGAAAAACGGTGAAACATAACGCCTGAGGGTATCTATCTTCTCGCGGGGCCCCGATCCAACGAATAAGCCACGGCAAACAAAACATCCCTCACAAACCACGTCCTCACATGCGCAACAACAACAAGGAAGAAAAATAATAATCCTCTGTTTTGCCTTCATTCTACATCACTCATCCTATTTCTTTTATGACTGTGTCCAAAAAGAAAAAAAAAACTCTGGTGGCAAGGAGCACACACAAAGCCTTTTTTCTTCCGCCTCAGACAATGCACCTCCCCACCCAGCACTCTGCCAGGCATTCCTGAGTCTATCCTAGCTATCGAAAATGTCAAGAATGAGGAGAGAGCAGAGGAGGGTACAATGAGTTGCTGCGGCAGGTACAGTCTTGTCCCGCTGTGCTAACATCCCACAGTCTCCGGGGGTACTGGCTGCATAAGAATGGATGGGATCTGACTTGACTCTCTTAATTAAAACCCTTCACTGGAACAAGCCTCACAGCTCATTCTCTTCTGGATGAAGGCATTCAAGCTAATTATCAGGGCCCGAAAACAAAATAAAGATTTCACGGCGGGGCTGCACCTGACAGTTGTCCTGCAGGCTGTTACTTACAGGATGATCATTGCATAAGAAGCTCCAGAAGCTTCCCAGCAAAGTGCTTAATAAACCGACTTTTTCATAATGACTAGTATTTCCTTACTGCTATTCCTTCAGCTGTAAATCGATATGAGAAAACCAGGTAATGCGACGTAAACCCTCTTCAAACACAAAGCCCCGTAACAAAAAGGGCACATTCTAGACAGTTTGTCAGAGCCAAGAAACTCCCCTTTCCACAACAGGAGTCCGAAGAGAAGAAAAGGGGGCTGAATAAAAAAGGTTAGCAGTGCAGTGTTTCGTGCCTAGACAGACAAACAGAAGAAGTTTTATGTGAGTGCCAAATGCAACTTAACACTGCAAACAAGCTCCATCCACTGGAACATCCTGCCACCCAGAACTGCTTAGAGGAAAGTACCCAGAATATAGACCCCCGCAACTCGGAACCAGTGATTGCCCCAGAATGCCTTCAGCAAGGTGATTCGCGCTCTGATTCATTTCCTCGCTCTTTTGCTCCCGGCTTGTGTAAGTGTTACAGTCAAACTTTGAACCGCTGCCAGCATTGTCAAGCACCAGTAAAAGTTAAACAGCAGCAAGCTCACAGCTCACTGGCATGAGTGGGGGAGGGGGGGAGGGGGGGGAGGGCACAGGGTGCTGCAGTCTTACAGTCATGGTAGATGCTGAGATTTATTAGTCATGGCTGCACAGTTTATCTCATAAGAGCCTGACAAATTACTTCTCGGACGAAGAGGAACGGTTTTTAATCGGCTTGTTGTGGGCTGAAGCAAATCAGTTGAATAAACAACAATATTTAAAACACGTCACCTATTCCAACTTTTTTGAGAACGCGTGTGAGCTGAGAGTCATTTTCCCTTTCTCCCGCCATTAAGCGGTGGGAATGTGCATTGCTCCGGAATGCTCCCACGTCATGCATTATGTGTATGTAAGAGTTCAAGAGTTTCACCTCAGACTTAATAAAACTGCCCAGCTTCAAGGTGCAAAGGTCGGGGATCATCCCTCAACTTCTGTCCTTAAGGTGTTTATCAGACACACCCACCTCAAGGCTTTATTGGGAAAGACCGGAGCCTCACCATAGCAACACAGCTCCTACAATGACTCAGGTGTCCTTGTTTCATGGAGTTCAGGGAAACTTCGACACTCTGAGCCTGGGGCTGTAGAATTTCAGAAGCCACAGGAGTATGAAATCCTGCCTGCTTTAAGTGATTTACAACTTCTGTGAGCCCTCAAACCACAGCATAGATCCTGCACTAAATTCCTTATATGTCACACACTTTAAGGAAACACCGTCACAGCAAATTGACTTACAAAACAGCAAGGATACGTACTGATAAACTTATCAGGAGCTCCTGTGTGTTTATCATTATAAGAATTACTACGTAAGGTAGAGTCCAGATCTTATTCCCTTCAAACTGGCTGCTTACCTTCCACACAGTGCTCCACAGCCTCCAGGTTACGCAGGGTAATCCTCATCAGACTTGAGTTGAGCATAAGTTCGTTCCTGTGTTCCGGCCTCATGTAGTCAGGGGCAGGGTTGAGGAAGAATATGCGAGTGTCGCCCACGGACACCTGATTGTCACAGATCCCGGGGTTGCCGAATCCACCGATCATCACCTTGTTGCCGCCATCCAGGAGAATTTCACGGTTCACGCTGGACTTCCCTTTCAAATAACGCCAAACTCTGACCTTTACAGAACGACAAAAGAGAGATTTGCATTTATGCATACGCACAGGGGTGCATGTGGGAAATTTTGAACTCAAACATAATCAAGGTTTCCCTGAAACACCCAAGGGCACCGATGCTTCTGTAACCCCAATTTTCAAATCCTAAACAGATTCTTGCAACTTACATAAAACCCAGCCAACTCTTCCAGATGCAGAATTTGCCCAGCCGCTGGAAAAGTTGCCCATGATACTGCACGCACCAGTGCGCACTGTGCCCATCAAGTGCAGCAAACGCTGCTTCATACGTCATGGGAAAGCTCACTCCTTTCTTACGTGTGTGCTCTCTTGTCTCATTTCAGAATTTGGTGGTGGTTTCTGCTTCAAGAAGGAGAGCTGTGCGCCTCTAATCTACTCCATTCATTCACGGGGAAACGGGAAGCAAGTGGGCGCAGGAAAAGCGCAGCGGGAAAGCTGACCAAATAAAACTTGTTTAGTTTTCACAGATTATAGAGTGGTCTACCACAAGTCGGAGATGAAGGAAGGGTGACTGAAATTTTTCCTTTTAGCGCTTTAGGCTATAATTTAAATTAAATAAATCATTAAATAAAGGCAATTAATTGTAGATCATATCTCTATGTTGCTGAAAATATTACAGCTCCAGGTTGCTCATTAATGAATGGTGACAATGTACTGAATAACTATACATAGCAGTGACTTAAAGTTGTTTGTTTGTGTGTGTGTGTGTGTGTGTGTGTGTGTGTGTGTGTGTGTGTGTGTGTGTGTGTGTGATCTTTGTATATGACCTGTTATCCACAAGTCACAAAGCCCTAGTTTAGGCCAATGCCAATTGTCAGAGAAACTATAAAGTACTAGATTCACGATGTTATCCTTGCATCCACTGGAAATGGCATGTTGCATGTTTTCAGCATTTATGAGGGGACATCAAGTACACGCTACCTGTCAGGTTTCCTGCTACAACATGTTTGGGATGATTACATGGTCGGTTAGGCCTGCTTTATGGCTATGTAATTGGCAAGAGGGGAGAGAGAGAAAAAAACACCATCCATCTATTTCTGAAAGCAATGTGGATTCACTCGCACTGTCCATGTAACCGCTGCCAAATGCTTCTGAATGAATGAGTTTGTAAAATGTTTTTCAGGCAAGCTGCCTTTTAGAGAGTTGGAACTGGAAGGTAATGGCTTCCATCATCTACACAAGGGTAAAGATAGCCTATTAGATATTATTAAAGCCCATCAGCAGGTGTACATGCACTCGGGCGCAGTCGTTTCGGAAAGCACACGAAAAGTCCTACCTTGCAGGAATAGTTGTTATGCACCGGGTCCTTGTTAATTATCTCGTCCACGGTACCGGTCAGAACTATGTTGGCTTCCTCTTCTCTGTCCTCCAACTCTTTCTCCGGGCAATTTGCGGCGCAAAGCTGCCACACAGCCACGAGCAGCCCCGCCAGGAGCAGCCCCGTCCGGCCGGCCCTGAGTGTCCGCTGGGAGCCCATGACCACGGATGTAACCCGAAAAGTAAACTTTTCTCTGATTGGATTTGACCGCACGGTGCGTCCAAATGCAAACTCCAAACTCTCTCGAGTGCGCTAAAGGTTGCTCCAGCCGCCTTTGCCACAACTTCTCTACGCTTTAACCATGCAGCCCTGCTCTTCGCATCTGCAGCCCGGGTTCAAAATCCCTCTCTGCCGCCGCCGGCTGGGAGACCAGGAGGGAAGAGAGGAACTAGGAGGAAGAAGGAGGAAGGGGCAGGGATCTCTCTCCAGGAATGCAACCACACTTCTCTCCTCTCCCCCTCTCTTTTCCTCTCTCTCTCTCTCTCGCTCACTCACTCTCTCACACACACACACACACACACACACAGACACACACACACACACGTCCACAGTGACGCTCCCGGATTTGCATGCAATCTGAATTGCTGATCCCACAAGTGAGGATGGAGTAGGTGGTGAAGGGTGGCAGGAGGGTTGCACGCCGGGACGCATGTAGAAAGTGATTGTCCAACGCCGCCCCCAGTCGGACAGACAGTGTCTCTACCGCTGGTGCCCCCCAGCAGCCCCGCAAACCCTGCATTGCAAAGCAGGAGCAACCAGGGATGACACGCTGAATCCCCACCAGCAAAATGGGAAACTTCTAGGCTACAGTTTTGCAGATTTTCATAACTAACCATAAATAAGTCAAATTTATATAACATAGGTAATTAACTATGAGTAGTAACTTCTCTTGTTCTATAACTGATAACATGATCCTGTTTATTGTCATCGTATGTAATGATATAGTGTTCCACGCAGAGGGGCTTGGTTTGTTCAAAGTGATTATCCGGGTGACTGGTTTTGATGGCGCACAGACGTGTAAGGAAACTAAAGGAGATTTTCGTTTATCTCAAAGGTTCTAGGAGCCATTTTTTTAACCAGTGAAATAAGTTAAATTTGACTTTTACAGCACACTAGAAGTGATTTCTAAGTTATCTGGTTCAACTCAGACTGCATTTATGAAGCGCCTTGAGGCGACATTTGTTGTGATTTGGCGCTATATAAATAAAATTGAATTGAATTGAATTGAATTGAATTTAAAACTAGACAAACTAGACATCACCCATTGCTTTGCGGCAGTCGTCATCTTGTGACTACATATAAGCCTGCCATATAAGCCTACCATCATAACTGTGTGTATTTGTGTTTATGTTAACTTATATTGAATTTGGTTTGTTTTTGGTTTGTTTGGGGGGGGGGGGGGGGGCGTCATGGCAGGCCTACATATTTTCTTATATTTATATGGCACAAATGTGTCGTATAGATGAAATTGACACAACAGTTATGAATGACATTAAATGTAAATGACCAGGCCATTTACATTTAACCAAATTACTATTTTTTAGACAAAGTTATTATTACTACTACTACTACTAATAATAATAATATAGCACATTAGCTAACACTAGCCTGAGCACAGATGCTTGCTAATTTCTGCTAAGTAACTCACATACTGTAGCAAAGACTTCATTTATAGTAGCTACACAGAAGTAAAGCCACGTTATTAATCAGATATTTTCAGAATTATATTTTTAAAAAAGCGTCAACACGAACAAATTGACAAGAGGTCCAGTTCACTGACCTGAATTCGCTGACATGGAGCTTCCAGATAGCTCTACTGTGGTATGTCTGCTTCATTCACTCAGTCACAGCAGCTGTCCTTACCACAACTTTAAATCTCCATTGAATTTAAATGGTGAGTTAAAAAATTGAACCAATCCCAGTTTTCAGGACACGCATTTTGGTCAAATTTTTAAGCCTTAACTCCCACTCGGGTTTAAACTTAAGGTTTTAAACTTTCAGTGATTCAGTGATTATATAAAATAATTGTAGAATTAATACTTGTTTTTTTTATAATACAATCACTGGCCACTTTTAGGCAAACCTTCGACCTCCTTTTGCCTTCAGAACTGCCTTAATTATAGTTGGTATAAATTCAACAAGGTGCTGGAAACATTGCTAAGAAATTTTGGTTCATGGTTCATTTTTGGTAAATGGAGACTTGATGAGGCCAGTTTGAGATGTTGGATGAAGCCATCAGAAGATAAATACATTGTGGTTATAAATGGATGGACTCTGTGGAAAACAGAACTCAGGTAGGCTGTGGCTGTTGAATGATGATCATTTGGTACTTAGGGACCATTGTGAGGGACCAAGCAGCCAAAGCAAAGAGGACACAGGCAAAAAATATCTTCAAAAAGGGTTTCCTTTATTTTAACCCTCAAAAAGTTCAAAATTAACAAAATTCAAAAACATACTTAGCAGGCCCATAAAAGAGGTCAACTAAATATAACTCTACGAAAAGTAATTTCCAGAAACTTAAACAAAACTAAATGAGACACAACTTAACTCACAAACTGACCTAATTACAAAGACACATGAGGATAGCTTTTATAATGATTTGGCCAAACCATTTGAACACAATAGGGGGGAAACAAAAACACACTAATATTAACTAAGCACAGAATAACCTAACCTAAAACAAAAACACCCCTGCTCCTGGTAAGCCCATGGTTGGTCCTGCTGAGCAGGCATTTTGTTCACAGAGTCCTCAGCCACGCCTTTTGCCCAGACAGGAAACAGCCACCGCCCAAACCCAGATAACTCAAAGACAGAGAAACATAATTAATATAACAAAACATTTTAGAAAAACCACACAATGTTATTATGTGCACGCCTCACAATATCAGTGTTAGGTTTAACCAAATGATTAATGAATTATATTAATGAAGAAAACTGCAGAGCAAACTAATAAAGTGAAAAATGGACTAATTTACCCCTGTGTGGCTGATGCCATCACACACCCCCCCTCTTCAGGACTCTCGCTGGTACAGCGAGAGAGGAAGTCGGCAGTAACGTTGTTCTTCCCAGGAATGTGCTTGATGACAAACCGGAAAGGTTGCAGAGCAAGGTACCATCTTGTGATCCTTCCGTTCTTATCTTTCATCTTTTCCATCCACTGAAGTGCACTGTGATCCGTCTCCAGGGTGAATTCTCTTCCAAGAAGGTAGTACCTGAAGGAATCAAGGGCCCACTTGATGGCAAGGGCCTCCTTTTCCACTGTTGAATATCGAACCTCTTGGGAACAGCTTTCGGCTGATATAAGCAACAGGATGACGTTCTCCTTCCAAACCTTGAAGTAGCACTGCTCCCAGACCCCTATGAGATGCATCGGTTTGAAGGAAAAAGGGCTCATTAAAGTCTGGACTGTACAAAACTGGTTCACTACTCAGTGATTGACTGATGTCCTTGAAAGCTGCTATAGCCTCCTCTGTCCAGTTAATCTGATTAGGACACTTGATGCCTGTCAAGTCTGTTAGTAGAGCTGCCCTGGTGGAGAATCGTGGTATGAACCGACGATAAAAGCCTGCCATGCCCAAAAAGGATCTTAGTTGCTTCCTTGTCTGTGGGAGAGGACAAGACTCAATGGCTTGAATCTTACTGACCTGAGGCTTGATCACCCCATTCCCGATCACATGGCCCAGGTACGCAGTCTCAGCAGAGGCAAAAACACACTTAGAGGGGTTCACCGTCAACCCAGCAGTGCCAAGACGATCGAAGACAGCATGCAGATGTTCCAAGTGTTCCTCCCATGTGGTGCTGTAGATGACAATATCATCAAGATATGCAGATGCAAAATCTGAGAAACCACATAGTACTTGGTCCATTAATCTCTGAAAGGTTGCTGGAGCCCCGTGCAGCCCGAATGGCATCACTGTAAACTGGAAGAGACCCCAAGGTGTTCGAAAGGCAGTCAACTTCTTTGATTGCTCCGTGAGTGGCACCTGCCAATATCCCTTGCACAGGTCAAGTGTGGTCAAGTACTTTGCCTTCCCCAGCCGTTCCAGCAAATCATCGATGCGTGGCGTGGGGTATGAATCAAACAGTGATATTGAGTTTAGGTACCTGAAGTCTATACAGAACCTCATGCTTTCATCCTTCTTTGGCACCAGGACCACCGGATTACACCACTCACTCTTTGATGGCTCGATTATCCCCAAGGACAACATGAGGTCAATTTCCTTCTTCAGGGATATCAGCAGACGTTCAGGGATCCTGTAGCTCAAACGCTTTACTGAGACGCCCTCTTTAATGACAATGTCATGCTCAACAATATCTGTTCGGCCAGGATTCACTTGAAGCACCTCAGAGTTGCATGCAGCCCTCACCTGAAGCTGTTTATCATCTGGCAGATGACTAAGGTCAAAATCTACCACATCAGCAGAAGGCAAGTATTGCTCACCGACCTCTTCTTCCTCTGGCACACCCCTTATGAGCATCACCTCTGCTGTCTTTTCAGGGCGCTGCGCCCATTCCTTCAAAAGATTTATGTGCAGAACCCTGCTGGAGCGTGGCTTTCCAGGGATGAACACTTGGTAAGTAGTGGACCCCAATTTCTTCTGAACCTCAAAGGGCCCTTGCCACTTAGCCAATAGCTTGTTGTTGTCAGTGGGGAGGAGCACCAACACCTTTTGTCCAGGACTAAAAGACCTCTGACGAGCTGCTCGGTCATACCAAAACTTCTGCTTCTGCTGGATTTTGGTCATATTTGACTGAGCAAGCTCACTCATTTTCTGCAGTCGCTCCCTCATCTGCACAACATAGGAAACAATGTTAACAGAGTCCATCTTTTCCTTGCCTCCCTCCCAGATGTTTCTTAACAGGGCTAGAGGTCCTTGTACCTCATACCCATACAAAAGTTCAAAAGGAGAGAAACCAGTGGAGGCTTGTGGCACTTCCCTGTAGGCAAAGAGAAGATAAGGAAGCCACTGATCCCAATCAGCACCATTCTTATCTACCACCTTCTGGAACATCTGCTTCAGAGTCTGATTGAACCGTTCTGTTAGCCCATCAGTCTGAGGATGGTATGGGGTGGTTCTCAGGCTTCTAATGCCCAGCAGCTTGTACACCTGTTTTAGTAAGTTGGACATAAAGTTACTCCCCTGATCAGTCAGTATTTCCTGTGGGAACCCTACTCTTGCGAAGAGCTGTACAAGGCAGAAAGCTACTGATTTTGCCTTGATGGATTTCAGTGGGAAGACCTCTGGATATTTAGTTGCATAATCAGTGATTACAAGCATATAGCGATTCCCTGACTTACTCTTCTCAACGGGTCCAACAATATCCATTCCGAGGCGCTCAAATGGGGTACCAATAATAGGCAGTGGTTGGAGGGGAGCTTTGGAGGATGTCATCTGGCACTGAGGACAGCTCTTACAGAAGTAGGCTACATCTCTATGGAGGCCAGGCCAGAAAAAATGTTGTTTAATATGAGCTGTGGTTTTGTGCTTACCAAGGTGGCCAGACCAGGGAATAGAGTGTCCCAAATTAAGCACGGTTTCTCTAACTTCTTGGGGGACCACTAGCTTCAGAAGTGAGCCCATCTGATGGTAAAGTATGCCATTTTGCAAGACATAGTCACTTTTGTTAATGCCTGCCTCCTCTACTTGGTCCTTGTCTATCGCTCGCTGAAAACAGGAAGCTAAACTAGGATCAGTTTTTTGCAACTCTATTATATTGCCAGGAATTTGAAGTCCCAAAGGCAAGTCTGGGTCAGTATGCATTTCTGGGTGTACTATAGTATGCTGGAACTTCTCCTGTCTCCTCTGTCTGCGACTTTTCCGAGGCTTCCCAGGTGCAACTTCCCATTCCTCATTAAAAAATGGCAAGGCACTGAAAACTTCTGAGGTTTCACTAGATTTTTGAGCTTGAGCTCTAGTAACAGCCACATTGCATTGATGATTCTGGTCTAACTCCAACAAATCAAAAAGCACTGGAAAATCTCGTCCCAGAATAGCTGAATAAGGCAGGTTATCAACCACCCCAACATTTAGAAGGTAAGTCTGTCCATTCACCTTAATGTACATGTCAGCTGTTGAGTACATCTTCTCATCTCCGTGCACACAACAAATGGGGATGGTATCACTGACACGGACAATATTGGGGGGCACAAAATCTCTGTGTATCAGTGTACGTGAACTGCCCGAATCCAGTAAAGCTCTTAAAGTTGTTCCATTAGCTTCAATTTTTATCATTTTAACAGTCTGGTCACACTGGAGCCCATGTTCAGCATGTGAACGTGGCATGAAACACATATGAACCATCTTAGCTGAGGTTTTTGGGCACATTGGCTTTGTGTGGCCCTCTAACCCACAGAGGTAACAAATGATCTTTTTTGAATTTTTTAATGGTCTACCAGCAAACTGGTTCTCACCCACAGGAGTTTTATCTGCTGAAAATGGCCTTTGATGATACATCTGGGCTGATTTGGGGCCTTCCTTTGGCATTTTATTTGCATTACAGGCCCAAGGTTGCCCTTTCCTCCTGGCAGCTACAAATACTTCTGCCAGCTCAGCTGCCTTCGCTGCAGAAGACGGGTTGTGCTCTCGAATCCAAACCTGTAGCTCAGAGGACAACATTCTCAAATATTGTTCAAGGATGATTATTTCACCAATTTCTTGGTTCGTTTTACCTTTTGGCTGAATCCATTTCCCGTACAGATCTTTAAGTCGAGCATACAACTCCTTAGGGTTCTCATCAAGCCTGACTTCCAGTGAACGGAATCGCTGCCTGTAGGTCTCAGGGTTAACATCATACTTGGACAAAATTGCAGCTTTAACTTTGTCATAGCTGAGAGAGTCATCAATATCCATATGAACGTATGCCCCTCTTGCCTTGCCCGTTAGCAGTGGTATTAATCGAAAAACCCAGTCTGTTTTTTCCCAACGATATGCTAAGGCAATGCGTTCAAATGTAGTCAAAAAATGCTCAATATCATCACTATCAGTCAACTTTTCCAGTCTGGGTTCATGCAATGAAAACTGACCTGATAATGACTGACTGGATTCAGCTTGAGCTTGAGGAGAACTAGAAATGTGAGGTAGCTCCCTTGACTCTGGTGACTCTGTGGTAGGTAATGGTAGCTCTGGTACTGGTGATGTCCGGGACTGCACCTCTAACTGTAAAAGCTGAAACTGATGTTGCAATGCTTTGAATTTTTGTTCTTGTCGTGCAGTTACCTCTTCTTGCCTTGCTTCCCGAGCCTCCTGTTGACCCATATGAGCTTGCAATATTGACATCAGATCTGACAGAGATGGCTCCCTTTCTTCAACCTCAGTGCTCTCCACCATTTCAGAGACTCCAATTTCCTCCTCAGCATCAGCTTCCTTCTGAACAGTTACTCCTTTCTTCTTTTCCACCTTTCCTCCCCGATGCATTTTTCTTTTTTTCTGGGGGTGAAAAAACCTCAAAGAAAGAAAGAAAACAAACAAACAAAAAAAAACTGTGTCCTCAACTGGCAGATCCCACTGCTGCCACCAATTGTGAGGGACCAAGCAGCCAAAGCAAAGAGGACACAGGCAAAAAATATCTTCAAAAAGGGTTTCCTTTATTTTAACCCTCAAAAAGTTCAAAATTAACAAAATTCAAAAACATACTTAGCAGGCCCATAAAAGAGGTCAACTAAATATAACTCTACGAAAAGTAATTTCCAGAAACTTAAACAAAACTAAATGAGACACAACTTAACTCACAAACTGACCTAATTACAAAGACACATGAGGATAGCTTTTATAATGATTTGGCCAAACCATTTGAACACAATAGGGGGGAAACAAAAACACACTAATATTAACTAAGCACAGAATAACCTAACTAAACCTAAAACACCCCTGCTCCTGGTAAGCCCATGGTTGGTCCTGCTGAGCAGGCATTTTGTTCACAGAGTCCTCAGCCACGCCTTTTGCCCAGACAGGAAACAGCCACCGCCCAAACCCAGGTAACTCAAAGACAGAGAAACATAATTAATATAACAAAACATTTTAGAAAAACCACACAATGTTATTATGTGCGCGCCTCACAATATCAGTGTTAGGTTTAACCAAATGATTAATGAATTATATTAATGAAGAAAACTGCAAAGCAAACTAATAAAGTGAAAAATGGACTAATTTACCCCTGTGTGGCTGATGCCATCACAACCATAAACTGTGCCATATCCCCCACACTCCTCAACACTAGCCTGGACCCTTGTTTACGCCAAGTTCATCTAAAAGTCACAGCATAAATCAAGACTCATCAGACGAGGCAAGGTAACCTTCTACTGACCAATTTTGATGAGTCCGTGTGAATTATAGTCTCAATTTGCTGTTACTAGTTGACAGGATTGGCACACAGTGTGGTCTACTGCTGCTGTGCATTAGGAGATGCTCTTCTGCAAACCTTGATTGTACTTTGTTGAACTCCTTTTGCCTTCATATCATCTCAAAGCAGTCTGCCCAGTCTCTCTGATTGCTGACTTCAAAAAGGCTTTTTCACCCACAGAGGTGCTGGACATTTTTTTCTTTTACAATCCATTTGCCGTAAACCCACAGCACATCAGCAATTTTTTAAAACACTCAAGCACCCACAAACACTTCAGAGTCACTTAAATCACCTTTCTTCACCATTTAGCAGGACATCTTTACCATGTTTATGTGCTTAAATGAAATGAGCTTATCAGATATCTCTATTTACCTAACAACATAGCAGGTAAGTGTGTTGTTATATATATTGTTACATATATTCAGTTTTGTTTTAATTCAAGTCAAACTCTTAGTTGTAGCAACTAATTCACTTATTCGGTTTGACAGACCATAACTTTACTGTTCACTTGTTTCCCATGTCTAACAGGTAGCCTTTGTCAGACGTCTGAGTGGCCAGCAGACAATGTTAGCAGCCAGCTGACAGTCGCAATAGAGCAGCTATCAGCTAGAGAGGCATTTATTTTCTAAAAAGAGGTGAATGCCAACAAAGAGATAGAAGCTATATAGAGAACAGAAATGGTACAGAATGACTGGACATACCCTGGCCCACAGCCTTAAAGCTGTAATCGTGTTTCGTTTAGGCGTTAACTCTTAGGAAGATATGGAAATGATAGACTGTAGAACCATAAATATTATGAACTCCCGCTGAAAAGCTACCTCAGTGACTGAACATCCACGTGAAGTTGGACCCTACCACAAAATAGGCGGATCACTCCGTGTCATGTATCATTAAAGATTCCCCTTATATCTTAAAACTTCCCATGATTAAATCTGTAAATGCAACCATATGGCTATTTTGTTAGAGGTCCTTTTTCAGAACAGACAGTGCGTAAATTTCCACTCCTCAGAAGCTGTAATTTTAACTACCCTTCTATTCCTGGGAAAATGACAGGCTTGGTTATGCACAGTTGCTTGAGAGGATATTTGCAGAAATTTGTTCAAGCAGGTCTCAAATGTGACAGTTAGATGAAGGAAACACAACTGTCTGTTGAATGACGAATGTAAACAAAATAAAAATAATGAAAATCAAAAATAAGAACCAGAAATGAAACAATACACTATTATCACATTATCTACCAAGTTGAATTTGATTCAGCAATTTTAAAATGCAAGTAATCTTCCAAAATCCACAAATCACATAATGCATAATTTCATCTGAACAGAAATCGCAGGGCCGCTCCACTTACTCCAGAGTAAATGGCAGACTGACTTTGTGGTCTTAAAGAACATTTTCATTGGCTTCCACATGGAAATGAGTTTCATTTTATAGCACTAATGACCGGTTTTAACCAGAAAGCCTATGCAAATACAAAAACATCTCCTCTGCAGGTTATTATGCATTATAAATTATTCCTAATGTAGCTTTATCTTAGTGTCAGACAGCAATCATCGCTATAATTTGGAGACAAAAATATTCTCTCTTTGTTTTCTGGTTTTAGTAAACAGTAATAAGTGTAAATTAAAAGTGCTGTGCAGTGGTATTTCCTGCTCAAGATTACAGGATGCTACACAAAGAGAAATGTGTCTCCAACTGTAAAAACTCTCTGTCAGAATTTTGTTTACAGTTTGGCCTCCTGCGTCGCAGTGGCAATGGACAAAATATTCACTTGCCAGCCACTTCATTAGGTACACCTTGCTAGTACTAGACTGGACCCCCTTCTGCCTTTAAAACTGCCTTGTTCCTTCTAGCACAGATTTAACAAGGTGCTGGAAACATTCCTCTGAGATTTTGGCCCACGTCACACAGTTGCTGCAGATTTCTCACTTAAACATTCAAGATGTGAATCTGCAGTTTGACCACATCTCAAAGGTGCTCTGTTGGAATGAGATCTGGAGACTGTGGAGGCCATTTGAGTGTAGTGAAGGGAAGTCATTGTCAGGTTCAAGAAACCTGCTTGAGATTCAGATTGAGTTTTGTGTTATAGAGCGTTATCCTGTAAAGGATGGGTACAACATGGTCATCAAGGGACATGGACAGCAACAATACTCAGATAGGCTGTGGCATTTAAATAATGCTCATTTGGTGCTAAGAGGCCCAAATTGTGCTGTCTTCTGTGTACCTTGGTTGTAACACACACCTATTTGAGTCTCTGTAGCCTTCCTATCACCTCGAAGAAAGCGATAGGAAGGCAAAACAATACATTTTGTCTCTCATTGGATATTTGGATATCATTGTGAACCCCAGAAATTGTATTTTAGGGAAAATGCATGTAGATCAAGAGTTTCTGGAATACTCAGACCAGCCCATCTGGCACATACAACCTTGCCACATTCAAAGTCACTTAAATGACCTTTCTTCTTCATCCTGATGCTCAGTTTAAACGTCAGCATGTATTTTGTGAAAATTTTAAAAGTTTAAGCATTTAATAATTTTCTGTATCTGGAAAAAAAAATCAGAGCTGCTGTTGATTATTAATCCTTTGTTTGTGGACACAGAACACAACATCCCTCATGGTGAAACTTAACAGAGCATCCCCCACCTCATCCCTCCTCTCCACTTACATCCTGACAGCCTTCATCCTCCCACAAATATTTCAACACAAAAGCCCCGAAAAGTAAACAAGCTTTAACAAGCATCTTACTGAAGGAAGACTTTTAATAGGATCTTTTGTGAATAAAATTGTAGGCAGATGCAGTTGCAGCAGATAAAGGCGAGCTCTATTCCCTCAGAGTGGCACTACCAGCCGGCGTGAGGAGACTGTATAGGAAAAAACTGGTGTGTTATTTTGCTTGAACATTTTCCCGTAGCCACATATGTCAGTTTTATACAGATGCAGAAAACAGTATTTATAGCACAAAGCCACTTACTTTGCAGTCTGGAACAGTAAGTGGCACCTTTTTTGCTGTGCTTTTTTACAGTTTTTCAAAACTAGCGGGTCTGGTTAGAATGACTTTAGCGTGAATGATGCATGCCTGGCCTTAAACCTTTTTATAAAAACACATTGCCGTCAATATGTATTTTTTCACAGTTGTGACGAGTATAGACACAGATGAAGGCTTTTATTACAGTCTATTTTGATAAGTTGTACTTATGTTGATGGCTTACACAGAAGAACCACCACTGCTGGAAAGAGATGACCGTGTCAGGCGTGTGTCACTGGAAAGAAAGAAGTGTAACCCGAGAAGCAACATTAGCAGCCAAATTATATGCGAAACCCGGGGACTGAAATTTGCTGAGGAGCTGCTGTATCACTGCATCACGGTCAGTCGGACAATCACAGTGCAATGCAGCGCTGAAAACCAATCCAACCTTCGGGCTTGTGTTCTAGTCGTGTAAGCGATATCTTATATTGTGTGTCACATAAATAATGCACCACCCCTGCTGAAGTTATTCTCTATGTCTCGGCATTCGCATTGTGCTCAGTTTCACCATCCTTTATACTGATTGTGCACTTGTTACCTCTGCTGACTGTGTCATGTTGTATGTTGCTTTTATAGATAATGTGTGGGTGCAGTCCCACTTAGCATTCACCAGTATGCATCACACATATAATCTCACACACTCACACATTCCAGTATTATCAAATGAGGCTACTGTAGCTCTTTTGTTTTTCTAGAGGACAGGCCCACTCGCCATTATCAGGTATGTGCATGACAACAGAGGAGCGAGGCTCAGCTTCCTGGCATCTATCTGACTCAGACTACAGATAAGGTGTTCAGTTTCCTACAGTGCAGCCTGCCCTCTTTCTGCTGTCTAATGGTGCAACAGTCAAAAGCAGAGAAATGCTCTAATGATGTGTTTACCATTTATGTCTTATGGATGGACTTGTCATTTTGTAAGGATGCAAAAATAT
Source organism: Neolamprologus multifasciatus (assembly GCF_963576455.1). Lineage (NCBI taxonomy): Eukaryota > Metazoa > Chordata > Actinopteri > Cichliformes > Cichlidae > Neolamprologus > Neolamprologus multifasciatus. Next base: position 24,763,157 of record NC_140458.1, on the reverse strand, counting down.
AGTATTTTAAGTTTTGGTGTCAGTAAAACAACAATTTGGTCTGACTATTTCAGAAACTGCTGAGATAGTGGGATTTTCCAATGCAATCATTGCTAGTGTTGACCGAGAATGGTCTGATAAGAGAAAATATTCAGCTAGCAGCAGTTCTCTGGGTTAAAGTGCTTAGCTGATGCCAGAGGTCAGAAGAGACTAGCCAGACTGCTTCGAGCTGATATAAAAACAATGGTAATTCAAACAACCATCCGATGTACAACACACTGGATCTTCTAGCAGATTGCATACAGCAGCAGAAGATGATTAAAAAGCTAAAATAATGAAATTGGGGATACAATTCATTCAAATTAGACAAAAGAAGGAAAAGATTCCCTGTTTTTTTACACTTTGGACCTCTTAGTACCAACTGAGAATTGTTTAAACATCACAGCCAACCGGAGTATTGTTGCTGTCCCTGTCCATCCCTTTATATACCCATCCTTTATTGGCTACTTCCAGTAGGATAACTCACTATGTCACAAAAGCTACCCGAGTTATCACATTCACAAAACTCTGTGAAAACGTGACCTCTGACCTTTAGGTCAAGGTCACCGGGAGTCAAACTCTGAGATTTTTTAGCAGACATGCATATGGTATCAGTTTCAAACTCCTATGTTTACTCATTCTCAAGTTATCACATTCACAAACTTATGTGTTCCAAGCTGCCTCACTGCCCAGCAGGGTGACAACAATACCCCATCAACCCTGTGTGGATTAGGGGTAAAAAGCCAATTTTCTCACAGTGTGCCCATAAGGAGGCCAGGTTGACCTCGACAAAGGGCTGGTTGACTGGTGAAGAGGCGAAGCTACAACAGGTAATGTAAATAAAACTAAGGCTCATGAACACTGAATCCCACTGAAATAACTAAATGATTAGAACTGAGAGGCGGAGTCTCAGTGTGGTGATGATAATTGTCATGCTGATAAAAAAAAAAAAGCATAACTATTGAATTGTCTATCATGTTGAATGTAAAACAACATGATTGACAGACCTACAGGAGATAATCCTTTATGGTGGCTTACAAGGACTGTGTGTGGAACTACACTCTGGCATTTCCATTGTTATTCATTATGCACAGAGTTTGTATGAGAGAAGTTCTATAAAAAGAAGAGCAAGAACAAAAAATATGAATATGCAAAATGTGCCTGGAGCCCTGCTCAGTTTTTCTGAAATGGAGCAATAAGGGTTCTATTTGAATAGCGTGCATGCACAGAGGCTACAAAGTCTGTACAGGTTGATTTCCATACCAATTATTTTGCAGCAAGAGACAATTGTTAGTTTTTACATCTGTTTTTTTAAATATAATTTTTGCCATTAGGGTAGACATTTAGATTTAGTAAGGTGACCTCAAAACCGAGGCAGTTTCATTGAGTACTTGTTGAACCATCATATATGAAATGCCTATAGTGGCTGATTGCATTTCCATAAGAAAATTGCTTTTTCAATTTTGCATTTCTGCACAGTTTAAATCTATTTGAGTCATTACACCATCCGGTACAAGGTTCATTCACAGATAATTGGTTTCCCAAAAATGTGTAGCATGTTGCCGACAGCATTAAATTGCTTTGTTTTCTGCAATGCAAATTGTTTATTACACCTCTTCACTGCAGACCCGTTTATGGTGTAAATTAGGTATTGTTGCAGTTAGACTTGTTGATGTCTGCATCATTCGAAAGGACTGAAATTATTAAACTTTTAATCTCTGAATGATATTTCTTTACCTTACGTCCATTCCCAAGCATTTCCAGTTTTCCAAGAGCTGTAGCAAAAAACATTTTGTTTATCTGTCTGACAGTTTGCCAGATGGCCCTCTGCTTTGCAGCGTCAAGTCAAAACAGGAATGGTGGTTTCACACCTGGTTTCATCCCTGGGTATGTAGCTGGAATGCCAGAGAGTTCATTGCCCCGTGAAGCCTGTTCTAGCTCTTTCGGTTTTACTTGGTCAAAATTGATGTGTTTTTTGTTGGTGTCTACAAATTAGTCACACAGAAATGTCAACTATAATCTGGGTACATTATTGTGGACCTATGCACACCCAAACAAGCAAGCATCTTCTAATTCTAATTCTAATTTTATTTTATTTTTATTTATTATTTTATTTTTTCCTTGCCGCCTGTTCCGTTTGGTTCTTTTGCCATCAGAATTATTGTCTGAAGGCCAAGAAAGATGCCCAACGGATTTACTATACCAAGTGGACCATCTCAGCCTAGCCGTATAGGTCCATTTGATTGACCTTTGTTTTTATTATTTATTTATTTTTATTTTATTTTCAGTTGTTACATATGGGCGAGACATGACTGGGGGAAAGGGATGGGAGAAAGAACACCACCACAACCCCACACCAATCCCTGAGTCCCCGTGTTTTAACACGGCAGGCGTGATTGACCACGCCCCACAACACTATAGATATACATACATACACACATATATATACATACATATACATATCAATATCACCTGGATCACCTGTTGAGAAAAAAAGAGAAAACAAGCAGAAAAAAGAGCAATATAATAAACAACATCATCGCGATAATCTATGTGTATATAACAGTAAATACTAAATGAATATTTAGTATATATTGAATATTATTGTGCAGCACGTAAGATCGACAGCGCACAGTGTGCTTTGAGGTAGCAGCCAAGAAAGGTGTAGTTTGTGTCTGTGAGCACCCGTGTGTACACCTGTCAGCATGAGTGCGCTTGTATTCAAAAGGTTCCTTCGTGTAACGATCTGCTAGAGGGTGTGGGGAGCAATAGTCCCGTCCCCCATGGCATGAAGCAGGTATGGAGGAGATCCAGGCTCCAGACATCCAAAGACCCCAAGAGCACAAGAGTCCAAAGAAGACCAACAGAGGGGCAACCGTGCAACCCTCCCGGAAAGAGCTGAGGAGAGCCCCAGACGAGGGGTCACTCAGCAGCCGTGGAGCAGAAGCCAGAGGGGGTTGCAGTGACGTACCCGTGAGCTAATTCTAATTCTCATTTTAAATATAAATGATAACCTTGTGCTCCTTGAGGTTTTCCACCACCATTATCATCTGTCTTATCTGAGATAAGGCTAAGTGGGGACAAGAGAAGAGAGTGTCAGTGAGGAACACCATGTAGACTGTCTATCCACCTCATAGATAGCCAGCCAGATAAAATCCCCCTACTAAGTCATGTCACACATACCTACTGTATTGACTACTTAGGGCGGATTTTATCTGTGACATCTCCACACAAACTTGATAGACATCAGTACCAAGGTGATATGGACCTTAGTTGACAAATTCTCTCAAAGTAGGGTCAGTAAACGCCAACTTGAAAAAGCGACATGCAAGGCAGTCTAAGTTTCTGCAAGTCATTATGTTTAAAACCAGCTGTAAACTGTTCACTGACCGTGCTGACAGCAGGGCAGCAGTGAATGATCGCAGGTCTGCTTCCATTAGTTTGTTGCGGGACCTCTCCATCCATCTGCTCCTGCTCCCGCCCAGCTCCCGCTCACTTATGCAGAGTGGCCACAATTTACAGAAGGCCATTTTGTCTAATGGATACCATTCATTCATTCCCAGTGTGCTCTTTGGCAGACGCTCACCAGAGTCCATTAGGAAATTAGTCCACTGCGAACGTGGACGCCATTGGAGATGAACGGCAAGATCAAAACCTGTCTGACTCCCGGTGATTGAGTCACTGCCATAGAGCTGATTTTGTATTCGGTGTCTGTCGGCTATACTTCAGTTGCTCGATCGGTAATGACACCATTTTGATGTGAAATTGGCTACTCGGATTCACTATTAGAGAACCGTGCCATCTTCCCTCTGTTTGACATATTGAATCCCACCATAATAAAATGATTACCAAAGAACAAGACACAGGCCTGTAGTGGATATTATGAGTAATGCCTTTATGTAAACACTAATACTATTTTCAGCCAACGGCACCAGCAAACACTGTTATACCTCCTGATTAAGGACTTTTTGATGTACAGGAACTCAATGTCAAAGAGGATCCTCATTTCCATAAGCTGGTCTTAGGTTTCCCCTGCAATGTGATTCATGGATTAGCAATAGTGTTTGATCTATATGACTTGCCAGGGGAAGGAAACTTGATCAATAGACTGACTCTGTGGGTGTATGTGTAGCTGCCCTTCAGGGAGCTGAGCAGTGTGCCAGAAGACAAACTGTGACAAGAAAGTGCAGCATCATCATGGATTCCTCCTCTGCAGACTCTATTTGATCTAAAATGCCTGTCAGGTTTCATTAGGTAATTGCCCTCTACATTGTCTCTGAGCTACTTTGCACTTTTTTTCCACATCTAATCAGCTTTGCTGATTCACTTCAGAATCATTTAAATCTCCTGCAGTGACTAAATTTAGACTTACCTGTATTCATCAAAAGTACATGAAAGATACTGATCTAAAGATTTAGAGATCTCTAATTCTTTGCTTTCCTAGTAATAAGTTAAGTCTATCAGCACAGAGTGCTGTTTGTATTGTTTTTGCTTGACTGCCATATTACTCCATCATAGCTTTGCTGGGCTTTACGGTGCTTTTACACACAGTGAGAAGAGCAAAACCCCTATCCCTATGTTGGAAATAAGGCTTTGTGGTTACCCAGATGTCTCCCTCTAACACAGGCATAGTAGGTAGTGAAGGTATCAAAAGATGTGTTGCCCAGGCAGGTGGGTAAGACACAACACATTCAGACAAGGATACACTGTTGGGCTGCAGCCAGGTAGGGGATAAGAGCCAGCTCTAGCATTTAGAACCAGATGTTACCTCATGAATTCTTGTCCAGGAATCTGTGACTCATACTACACCGCCCAACCACCCCCCCCCCCCCCCCCCCCCACAGAGAACTTGTGGATACTGCAAAAAGAAAAGGGAAAGAGTATGGAGAAGTGGTGGGGGATAAATCATGAAGCATTTTGACAGGGGGAGGGAAGGATGAAGGTGGGAAGGATTAACAGATGGATGGATGGCAGATGAATAAGGTAGGTGAAGGAGCTAGTGCAAAAGCGAGTGCTTTTTTCCCCCCTTCCCCACCTGACTCTCTCCATCCTTCAGTGTAAATGGAATGACAGGCTTCATCGTGGGGGAAATATTTCAAAAGCACGGTTGAGTGAAGAGGCAAAGCAAAAAAATAAACAGGACGGATGGCAGACGAATCAAAGCCTTGTACTGATGAAAGTGCACCCAATATCCTGTCTGTCACTTAGCAGAGGAGGCCGGCTGCTTGTTAGGACAAGAGCCTCTGCAGCTGTGAGTGTACATACATTTGAGGCGCTCAAGTGGCTTTATATGTGCGTGTTGAAGTCAAGTGACTGCATGTATGTGTTTTTTTAATACCATTTAAGCACCATCTAAAAATCTTTTTTTCCCTCTGTCTCGTGCACAAGAACTTTTCAGTGAAAGCACATGTTTGACAGAAAGATGAGTCTTCCAGATTGAATGAATTGGTGTCACATGGATGAAATATGTCTGGCCCAGCTAGACCTAAGATAGGGAAGGAGGAGGGCCTTGGGTACATAAGTAGGAATCCATTCCTCTTTCCTGTGTTGTTATACGCTTCATTTTCTCCAGTGCTTTAAGGCTGTAAAAGCTCTCTTTCTGGTTCTCCTCCCTCTGCAAAACCATAAATCCATAGCTGCATTTACACAGCATTTACACATTAACATGCACATTTGTATTTGCACCACACATTTGCACATACATGATGCACGCATGCTCACAGAAGTTGCAGCTCTGCTGATTACAGCAATAAACTGATCAGTGTTTGATTGACTTCATGTGTCACATGACCTCAATTGCATTTAATTTGGCACAAGAGAAATGTGCAAGAAGGATCCATCCATTAGAATGAAAGAAAGAAGTGGTTGTTTCATTTAGTAAACCTGAAGATATCCTTTTAAAGTGTGGCATTGCTTTTCATGTTAAGTGATGATCTTTATTCTTTTAAAGCTGTTAAAGAGAAACCTTTCAACTATAGCTGTAATTCTAAATGAAAGGTTCACTGTCAGTAATGACTGAAATTAATTCAGCATTTCAAAATGACAGGATGGCTCACAGTGATATTGACTACTTATCCAGTGCTCTCAGTTCTACTGTTATAATCCATTATAAATTTGTGGGTTTTATAAAAGGTGTGTTTTTCTCTGTCATTACACAAACTTGCTACTGCTGTTTTTCTGAACTTGAAAAAATGTAGGTGTCTCCTTGCATGTTTTAATGCCAGGTGTGCAATAGCTGCACACATGTATGATGAAATACATAAAGTAAAAACTCCAGGCTTAGTCCTTTTTTGTTTTGCAGGAGTAAAATTCATTGATAAGTTAGAAGAATTTGTGGTTGTGTTGGATGGTGGGACCTCCTGACACTTCTAAAGGAACACTCTTGGGCCCCAAAACCCCAGGGTGGGAACAATGGGCATACAGTACATTGTTTGCTAGTGAGAAATTATCTCCTATTATGATCTCATGGGGAGAAAGACAGTAGCTGTGGTTCATTTTGGTGAGGAAAATTAATTTGACATTTAGGCTCCAATTTCCTACGAGTGGGAAATAAGAGGGTACTCGCTTAATTGGTGTGCTGCACTATGGTAAATGTCACCGCTCATGTAGAATCACGTAGAGCCAGATATGTTTCTTTAATACTGCAAGGTGTCTGTATGCCTGGTCAATGTCTCCCCCAAGAGGTTGTAAGTTGAACAGCAAAATAAAAAACAGTCACACAGGCTGCTGCGTGTAGTGGACGCTTTTTGTACACTTAAATATCTTATTATTATCTGTATTCAAAGTGTGTTTTCATTCATGTCCTGACAAGGAGATCAAAGCTTTATAGTTTGTGTACCTCTTGTTTCTAGACGTTCTGATATGTTTATACTGTATATCTTATTAAATTATCTAAATTCTCAACAGTGTTGGGCTCATTTCCTCCACCAGATCAAAAGCGATAGATAGTTCAAACATATATATATACATACATATATATATATATATATATATATATATATATATATATATATATATATATATATATATATATACACATACATATATACATGCTGGGTGTGCTGGGTGTTTTTGTACATATATATATATCTCATTATTGTTATTAAGTAGCTACACCATGAGATTATGTCTGCCTGTAGTACACCAGATTAATTGCATTTAGTCAGGGGAAGAGCACAAACTATAAAACTGTAAAATTATAAGTAACATTCGTCCACCATAATTTTAAAAGTATACTGGAGTAAAAATGTTGAGGTAACTAGAGTACTGGGCCTCAAAAAACAACATAAAAAGACGACAGGCTCTGGAAACTACACTCAAGGACGTGTGAGTTGCGTTCAGCTCAGCGCAGACTGCGCAACTTGACGCTTGTGAAGTTCCGTGTGTATCGCTAACTCGAGCTAATTCATCACAGATACCTCAGCTAGCCAACCTTGCGCAGTGTTGGCCAGGTAGACGTACAATGAGAGATATTCCGGATAAATCGAATAGCAGTTAAGTGTTCGGCATTGTAACACAAACACGTAAGTGCTACAAAGCGACTTTGCCTCCTTGCTATTGGGTTGTCACGGGAAATAGCTTAACATTAGCACTAGCTCGAGCTAATCAAAACAAGCACGAAACACTCATGAGGCTCTGATTTCACCTATTACACTGCAACTACCCGGGCGTCTCCGGTTTTGTATTAGTTGCGTAAAGAAGTCTGATGTATATTTCCTAATAACTAGCAAGCCTTGCAGCTTGTTTTATTAGCTAACCAGGCACGTTAGCTAGCTGGGACCAATGTCAGTTAACATTAACCTGGTGTTTTATCAGATTAGCGCTTGCATTCCTGCTTTCCATGTGTACTGTTTACCTTGTTGTTGTTTTTAGATACTGGTTGTTTAATAACCCGGAATGTTGCATTGAAACCACATATGTCGCCCTCCCCCATGCAGATTAGGCCGTCCAAATGGTGATCATATCAGGCACAGCCACTGTGCTGCAGCAGTTTGTCAGTGGACTGAAGAGTCGAAATGAAGACACTCGAGCAAAATCTGCCAAAGACCTGCAGCACTATGTGACTACAGAACTCAGAGAGGTAACAGCAATAAGCTATATGTGCATAATTGAAACCTGTCATTGGACAACCACTTAGTATACTGGATACTTAATCAAGATTGTTGCCCACTAGTTGGAGAGTTTCACAAGTAGACATGAATCCCCAAATCAGTTCAGTTGTAAATGTTATGTAGTGACTTATGAAACAATATTAGGAAGCATGTTCCTCTCCTTTTCCCCCCTCTTTGTCATATCATGGTACAAATTCATGTCATCAATTCCTTCCTGTTTTCATACTTTTTGACACTGGTCTTGTCCCACAGTTAAGCCAAGATGAAGCTACTACGTTCTACGATGAGTTGAACCACCACATATTTGAGCTGGTGTCCAGCTCTGATGTGAATGAAAAGAAAGGAGGGATTCTTGCCATAGGTAAGCATTAATAAAACGTTGTTAAAATTGTTATGTTTTTAAGTGCTGTCAATTTTGGACTTATTTAAGATCTCTTAGTTTCTATCACTATAAAATGATTATTGTTTTCATCAGTGAGTCTAATTGGAGTTGAAGGAGGCAATGCCACCAGGATCAGTCGATTCGCCAACTACCTCCGCAACCTGCTCCCTTCCAGCGACCCCGTGGTGATGGAGATGGCCTCTAAAGCTATGGGCCACCTTTCTATGGCGGGGGACACCTTTACGGCTGAGTATGTGGAGTTTGAGGTGAAGAGAGCCCTGGAGTGGTTGGGAGCCGACAGAAATGAAGGGAGACGCCATGCTGCAGTAAGTCACTAGCAGACAACAGTCACTGTGGTGTTTGCTGTTCAAATAAAACCACATATTGGTGGTGTTTACATTTGCTGGAAATGTGGGCACGTTGGGAGCTGTAATAACTTTATCTATTGCTGTAGTGAAGGCAGTGTTGAAAGTTCCTCTAGTGTGTTTTGGGTTGAAGGCACAAGTACTACTTCATATGCACTCTCATACCCCAAATATCAGCACATTCTTGTTCTGATTTCCTCTTTGCTCTGTTCTGTGTGCGTGTGGGTGGGTGTCGCCCAGCTGTGGCGTCAGCAAAACCTGAAAGCAGAGAAGCTTGACAAGATGTTGATGCAACCCGGTCACTATGTTTTTATAGAGTACCGACCCCAGACACTGTTATTATTGGCTGGGGCATCACACTTGTAGTCCAGAAAAATTCTGAACGCTGCAAAATTAGAAAATGAGAGAATGTGCTTCCCTTTTTCTATGTTTTATTTAGCTTATTATGCAATTACCATTTTCCCATTTCTAGTGGCTGTAGAATATTAAACCTTGTTACTTTCCCCAGAATGTCCACATGATGTTGTTGGGAAATAACTGTAAAAGAGTACGGGGAGATGAAAACCAAATTGGCAATAAAAAAACCCTAAAATTCATAGTTGAGCTGTGCCAAAACGAAAGAAAAAAAAAACAGCAAATCCTAAAAGCTAAAAAAAATTAAGTGATCAAAATGCACTAAGCAGGAGTAAATGGTCAGAAGAACACACATAGGATTGGTTGTGTGAAAAGATCGGTGATTTCACTCCCAAGTGGAATGTGTTCCAGCAGTAAAATTGAAAAAGTAAGGAATAACGGGATCTGTTTAGCTCCTTAGCAAGATGGAGCCATCCATATATCAGTAGCAACACAGCGTGGTCAGTGCTCCGCTTATCTAACGAGTCACAAATACATTGCAGTGGCAGTACAGCTGACAAGATTTACAGTTTTACTATTATTTACATGCACTGTCGCTATCCTGGATTGTGAAGTCGGGGTTGGTGAGGCTGTGCAGACTTTCCAGGGCTCGCAAAAATATCTCCGGTCGGGCGACCAAAATCTATCTCAGCCCCGCCCGTCTGGCTACAGCTGAGTTGGAAGTCCAGCTTCAGAGGGCATTCCAGTTGAAAACACCATTTGGGAAATCTGAAATTTCGATTTGCAGCTTCAAATGGTACACACCATAGTCACTGCAGTGGAGTCAAATGAAAGGGACAGTACCTAAAACAAGGAGAGAAAGCAGGGCACACCTACACATTTAAACAAGCAACGTAACATAACTACATACAGGACATTCACAGCTCATAGTTGCTTCAGAATTCAAACAGCGACAGTCAAAATTTTATGTCAAGCTATTTTAGGATCATATGTGGATTTTGTTTTGGCGAACAGATCGTTGAAAAAGAAGATTTGAGGTTTCTCAGGTGTATTTTGGTAAAATAAAAAATGTGGAGCAGTGCACGCCTGCATTACTTTCGTTTGCAATCTCTTCCAGGTTTTGGTGTTGAGGGAGCTGGCTGTGAGTGCACCCACCTTCTTCTTCCAGCAAGTCCAGCCGTTCTTTGACAACATCTTTTACGCAGTATGGGATCCTAAGCAGGCCATCCGAGAAGGTGCTGTGTCTGCCCTGCGAGCCTGTCTCATCCTCACCACTCAGAGAGAGACAAAGGAAATGCAGAAACCACAGTGGTACAAAGTAAGACATGTAACTGTACACCGGCAAATCATGTGTTATTCTAATTAAAGTATTGGAGAGTTTGTTTGTTTTTTTTAAAGCGGTGACATGAGTGTTTTTTTTTTCTGTGACAGCAAACCTTTGAAGAGGCAGAAAAAGGCTTTGATGAGACTTTGGCCAAAGAGAAAGGGATGAATCGTGACGACAGGGTCCACGGCGCTCTTCTGATCCTGAATGAGCTGGTTCGCATCAGCAGCATGGAGGGAGAGGTGAGGTCGGATATCAGCTTGGACACATTATTAGTGGTAAAATCCAGTCTGCTCACAGTCTTATTTCCCACCAAGCGTATGCGCGAGGAGATGGAGGAGATCACACAGCAGCAGCTGGTCCACGATAAGTACTGCAAGGAACTGATGGGGTTTGGAACAAAGCCCCGCCACATCACACCCTTCACCAGCTTCCAGTCGGTGCAGCCGCAGCAGTCCAATGCCCTCTTAGGCTTGTTGGGCTACAGCACACCTCAAGGCTTCCCCAGCTTTGGGGCCACACCGGTACCCGCCAAGAGCTCTCTGGTGGAGAGTCGCTACTGCCGTGAGTTGATGGAGGAGCGATTTGACCAGGTAGGTTTTAACTACAGACAAAATGCATTGTAAAAGTGTAATTGTATATTAATGTAATGTGTAAATACCTTGGACTAAAATCATTGGCACTCAAGGACTTTAGCTGCCATGATAAATGCACTGAACAGTGTTTAGACATATAGTTTCGTGCATACTGTTGACTGAGTTTGGAATCAGATGTTAGTGAGGGTGGTCTCTGCATATGCAGCTCCCCTTTGGAAAAACATGGAAACTATTGTAATTGTTGTCAAATCATGGCTTTCTTAATACATACTGATGTCAAAAGTCATCATTAAGGGTACAGGGGATGTCATCAAATGTTGTCTTTATGGGGGAAAGAGTTAAACGTATGAAAATATGAAAATTTTCACGTTTTGTTTTGACAGTCAGAGTGCTGGTATCAGTCTTTGATGTTTTCTCTATGCACTAACTTGGATAGTGTGTTGGAAAATGTGTTTGTGAGTTTGCTTGAGGTTAGGCAGTTGAAGTCATACCTGTGGTAGTCATCTGACTGAATAATTGAGGAAGCTTTTGTGTAAATATCCAGGTGTGTCGGTGGGTGCTGAAATACAGGACCAGCAAAAATCCTCTGATCCAGATGACCATCCTCAACCTGCTTCCACGCTTGGCTGCCTTCCAGCCGCATACCTTTACAGGTGGGTTTAATTAACATATATGTGATTATCAGTTTGGTGCAAATTTTATGTGAGAACTTGAAACCATGTATTGTTTTCAATCACTACGCACATTTGGTCTATATATGGTTACTATTGCGATGTAAGTAGGTCATGGTTAGTACTTTTCAGGCTACCTTTTGAAATGTCACTACCAGGGTTTCTACCGCTTGCTCAAATGAATGTGTTGTAGCTAATAGGAAAAAAAGATTATGTGCCATGTGGATGTTCATTTGCTGTGCAGACCAGTATTTGTCAGACACTATGGGCTACCTGCTGGGCTGCCTGAAGAAGGAGAAGGAGAGGACGGCAGCTTTCCAGGCTTTGGGGCTGCTGGTTGTGGCTGTGAGGACAGAAATCCAGCCGTACCTCTCCAAGATCCTTGAGATCATCAAGGCTGCCCTGCCACCCAAGGACTTTGCACACAAGTCAGTTATTGTTTCTAACAATTTTTAAAAAAAAAAATGTATCATTTATTAAATAGTGACATATTACACGTTACATTACAGTGTCCCTTAAACCTAAAGGCTGAAAAAGTCTAAAATTATATTATGGGTAGAATTTGCTCAGTGGTGTTGTGAATTAAAAAAAAAAACATGTTGCTGTCTATGCACAGTTTTACTTTCATTTCATCTTTCATCTGTGCAGGAGGCAGAAGACCATGCAGGTGGATGCTACAGTGTTTACGTGCATTAGCATGCTTTCTAGAGCCATGGGTCCCAGCATCCAGCCAGACATCAAAGAACTGCTTGAGCCTATGCTTGCTGTGGGCCTCAGGTAGGACATCTTCAAAGAACTTTTTTAGCAATTCAGTTTCTGATCTGAATCATGTAATTTTCAAATGAATGCTTGGGTTTGATTGGATTGTTTGTCTGTTGTTCTGGTCTAGTCCTGCACTTACTGCAGTGCTGTACGATCTGAGCCGTCAAATCCCCCAGCTGAAGAAAGATATACAGGATGGTTTGCTGAAGATGCTCTCTTTGGTATTAATGCACAAACCATTGCGTCACCCTGGCATGCCCAAAGGCCTGGCTCACCAGCTAGCCTCACCAAGCCTCACTAACATTCCAGAGGCTAGTGATGTTGGCAGCATCACCCTGGCCCTGCGAACCCTGGGAAGCTTTGAATTTGAAGGTAAGAACCTTAAAAAAAAAGTACATCTGTGTGATGGATTCTTTTCCTGCATAAAACTTTAGGTCAGTAGCATGTGTCAAAGTCCAGGACCCAGTGTTTTGCAGCACAGTGTTGCATTGTAATACACAAGCAAGCAAGCAAATGTTTTTTCGTTAGCACTTATAACAGAATTACAAAGTGCTTTACAACAATGGGATTAAAACCAGGTTAGAATTAGAAGAAGCAAAATAGAGCAATGGAATTTAAAGCAACACAAAAATGCAAAAAACGGTGAATCCAAAGGAACAACATGAAATTACAGTGGAATTAGAAATGGTATATAAATTAAAACAACAACAAAAGACAGAGGTTAAGAATTTAAACTCGATACCGAATGGCTGTTGCTTTCCTCACCCAACAATCCTTTGCATTTTGTAGCTAGCCATTTTTTTATTATACTGTTCTAATGGGCAAGGGTGCAGTGATAAGTTGGGCTTGCTGAAGAAATTATTTAAAGAGTAGTGGCATTACTGTCCTGAATGATCATAAGAAATAAGTGGTGCAGTTTTGCTGTCTATGCACTCTATATCACATGCAGTGATGTTGAAAATGAAATATGTTTTTAAACTAGGCTTAAACTGTCACTCGTAAGTCATTGGAGCTGCCAGCGGTGACAAAAATGTGGACCAAAAGAAATGATTATGTGAACTGCAGAAATGGCCGGGGTAGTTGTGCTGATGACTGCGCCCATCTTTCAGTGGTCGATATAAATAGTGTCTCTTCAGTCTGTCACCGAGAGGACTAGTTTTTTGTTCTCCAGCAGAGAAACTGGGGAGAAAAATGATCAGTCTTTGGTGTCATTCCTCAGCAGACTGCTGGATGGGTTTGCATTTTAGCGTAAAAGCTGGGGTAACATTGGATATTTAGTTAAGTAATTCAGTCTCCACTGAAACAAACCACCTGACTTCCTTGGTATTGAGTTTTAGAATCCCAAATAGACAAATGAAGAAGAAACGCCATTATAGGATAAATCAAGTCAGTGTTGTTTGTTTTACATAAAATAAGCAACAAAAATGCTGTTATTATCTACCAGGATATTAATGCTACTAAAAAAAATAAAATAAAAGCAGTTGTATTGTGATTATTCTACATGAACGTCTTTCCCCAGGACATTCCCTCACCCAGTTTGTGCGCCACTGTGCTGATCACTTCTTGAACAGCGAACACAAAGAAATCCGAATGGAGGCAGCTCGGACTTGCTCACGCCTGCTTACTCCCTCCATCCACCTGATCAGCGGCCATGTTGTCAGCCAGACCGCTGTGCAGGTTGTTGCAGATGTTCTCAGCAAGCTGCTAGTTGTTGGCATCACTGATCCAGGTAACAAATGCACAGAAAAGGAAGACGGCATTACTATGCAGATTTATTTTGTTTTGTTGCTTTTACGTGTGAGGCTTCAGAACTGTTAACAGCTACAGTGATCCATTATGGCAAGTAATAAAAAATAAAAGTGATAAAGAAAGCCAGTCTGATTTTTGTCCCTGATTTCCTGTAGATCCAGATATCCGATACTGTGTGCTGGCGTCACTTGATGAACGCTTTGATGCTCACCTTGCCCAGGCTGAAAACTTGCAGGCGTTGTTTGTTGCCCTGAATGATGAGGTGTTTGAGATCAGAGAGCTGGCAATCTGCACGATCGGACGCCTGAGCAGCATGAACCCTGCCTTTGTTATGCCCTTCCTACGCAAGATGCTCATCCAGGTATGAGAGGCACAGTAATGGCTCAATACGAGTTTTATTTATTGCATTAGACATAATGTTTTGATTTATTTAAACCATTAAATTTGTTCATTAGGATTCCCACATGAACCTTAGGTTCATGTGCCAAAGATGGCATGCAAGTATTCAACAGTTTTCCAAACGCTTGGCTTCTACATTTGTTATTTTTCTTGTGACGATTACCTGCTTGCGTTTCAGTTGGATACCTTTAGGGGGCAGCAAAGGCCATGATATTATGCTAGGCTGAAAACTCAAAACACACACACACCTGTAGTACAAAGTCACAATTGATTTTTGTCTAAATGCCTTTGTGTTTTCCACGACTTAAGCTTATTAAATGTATTCCAGATGAAGATGAGTGCATGTGCTGTGCTAACATTATCATTTTTCTGCAGATCTTAACAGAATTGGAGCACAGCGGTGTCGGCAGGAACAAAGAGCAGAGTGCTCGTATGCTTGGTCACCTGGTCTCCAATGCGCCCCGACTTATACGTCCTTATATGGAACCCATCCTCAAGGTACTGCTTTTCAAGTTCTCCGTTGTAATGGTGGATAAGTGTGTATGAATCTAAACCAGACTGAAAGGGGCTTCATGTTCCCAGTAGGCCTATGCTAATAAGTAAAAGCTGAGGTCCATTACATCCTCATTTCCATGGGCCTTCAAATAAGTAATGATTTCAAAGTATATGAGGAAATGACCACATTGCTTTTAATTTTTCTAGGCTCTCATCCTCAAGCTTAAAGACCCAGACCCTAACCCTGGAGTAGTCATTAGTGTCCTTGCAACCATTGGCGAGTTGGCTCAGGTAAGGCTGTTTTTACTCTGTTTGTAATTATAAATCGGCTGTACTGCAACTAGATAAATCTTAGCATAATTTATTGTCCGTTGTACACAATTAATTATAAAAAAAATGTACATCTTTAATCTGGGTAGTTTTAATGTAAATCCAAGCTTGTCTTGAGGTTGAAGGTAATTGCAGGCTCTTACCCTTAGATGTTTGCCTTGCTTTACCCTGACCAGGTGCTTGAATGGTCCCCTGAAAGCAGTCAGGGAGTCACAGTTAAAGGGCCTTTGAAGTTCAGACAGAGTGCGGGAGGTGCTCAGGGAGACTCAGTGCAGGATGAGACAGAAGCCCAGCTGTTCGGGAACCCAGACAAAGCAAAGATGCATGAGAATGTAGGGAGTACAGATAACAGAAACTAAATGTTACTTTGAAAACAATCTGTCTGCAGCCTGAAAGCACATTTAAAAAAATAAATTGTACATTTGGTAAGTGATGGTGGTTCCTAATATACATGGACTTGAGAAATTCACATGGATTCTCTGACAAATAATTTATTTAATAGCTTTAATATTAGCTTCTATTATTTTTCACTGTAGCTTCCTTGAGTTTTGTGCACTTCAGTTTATCTATAAAATGTTACGAGTTCTTATAACAGTGCCCTTTTGGCTTTAGGTGATTCTACAGAAAATGGCTAATTTATAAAATTTCTGTAGTTTTGATTGATTCTTTCTCTGTCCCGTCAGGTGAGTGGCCTAGAGATGAGGAAGTGGATGGATGAGCTTTTCCCAATTATTATGGACATGCTGCAGGACTCATCATCACTGGCCAAGCGACAGGTACACAAGGAACAACTTAAAAAATAAATACAGACGGTATACTCTTTTCTTGTTGATGATTAGTTAATGACTGTCTCTGACTTTCCACCAGGTGGCTCTGTGGACACTGGGCCAGCAAGTAGCTAGTACAGGCTATGTGGTGGAGCCCTACCGCAAGTACCCGTCCCTTCTAGAGGTGCTGCTTAACTTCCTCAAGACTGAACAAAACCAGGGCATCAGGAGAGAGGTATGAATAAATGTCGTGCCATCTGGGCCGATCACCCTACGTTTCCCCCACCGTAGTAATGGGAACCTCATAGGCCAGCAAGGCTTGAAACCACTTTACAGCATGCATTGAGTTAATGTGTAGATCACTGTAGATGCATTGAATTTGGTGAATTACAATGATATGGACATGTAGCATGAAGCAAAGCACATTTTCCATAAATATATGGACATTTTGATGTGAAAAGTTTGAGTGGAAATTGTCATTGTTTAATTTCTTACATACGATATTGTTAAAAGTGCAGGGAATGCACTTCCCTCACTTTATATGGTGAGAAGCTTCTCAAACCACTCTTACTTTTTGGCTGTAGCACTTTTTGTTAGTGTCCATTTTCCATGAATACTTAGTTTTCTATAGCTTCCTTATATACAGTGGGGCAAAAAAGTATTTAGTCAGCCACCGATTGTGCAAGTTCCCCCACTTAAAATGATGACAGAGGTCAGTAATTTGCACCAGAGGTACACTTCAACTGTGAGAGACAGAATGTGAAAAAAAAATCCATGAATTCACATGGTAGGATTTGTAAAGAATTTATTCGTAAATCAGGGTGGAAAATAAGTATTTGGTCACCTCAAACAAGGAAAATCCCTGGCTCTCACAGACCTGTAACGTCTTCTGTAAGAAGCTTTTCTGTCCCCCACTCGTTACCTGTATGAATGGCACCTGTTTGACCTCATCATCTGTATAAAAGACACCTGTCCACAGCCTCAACCAGTCAGACTCCAAACTCCGCCATGGCCAAGACCAAAGAGCTTTCGAAGGACACCAGGAAAAGAATTGTAGACCTGCACCAGACTGGGAAGAGTGAATCTACAATAGGCAAGCAGCTTGGTGTGAAAAAATCAACTGTGGGAGCAATCATCAGAAAATGGAAGACATACAAGACCACTGATAATCTCCCTCGATCCCGTGGGGTCAAAATGATCATGAGAACGGTGAGCAAAGATCCCAGAACCACACGGGGGGACCTGGTGAATGACCTGCAGAGAGCTGGGACCAAAGTAACAAAGGTCACCATCAGTAACACACTACAACGGCAGGGAATCAAATCCCGCAGTGCCAGACGTGTTCCGCTGCTGAAGCCAGTGCATGTCCAGGCCCGTCTGAAGTTTGCCAGAGAGCACATGGATGATACAGCAGAGGATTGGGAGAATGTCATGTGGTCAGATGAAACCAAAGTAGAACTTTTTGGTATAAACTCAACTCGTCGTGTTTGGAGGAAGAAGAATACTGAGTTGCATCCCAAGAACACCATACCTACTGTGAAGCATGGGGGTGGAAACATCATGCTATGGGGCTGTTTTTCTGCCAAGGGGACAGGACGACTGATCCGTGTTAAGGACAGAATGAATGGGGCCAAGTATCGTGAGATTTTGAGCCAAAACCTCCTTCCATCAGTGAGAACTTTGAAGATGAAACGAGGCTGGGTCTTCCAACATGACAATGATCCAAAACACACCGCCCGGGCAACAAAGGAGTGGCTCCGTAAGAAGCATTTGAAAGTCCTGGAGTGGCCTAGCCAGTCTCCAGACCTCAACCCCATAGAAAATCTGTGGCGGGAGTTGAAAGTCCGTGTTGCTCGGCGACAGCCCCAAAACATCACTGCTCTTGAGAAGATCTGCATGGAGGAATGGGCCAAAATACCAGCTACTGTGTGTGCAAACCTGGTAAAGACCTATAGTAAACGTTTGACCTCTGTTATTGCCAACAAAGGTTATGTTACAAAGTATTGAGTTGTATTTTTGTTATTGACCAAATACTTATTTTCCACCCTGATTTACGAATAAATTCTTTACAAATCGTACCATGTGAATTCATGGATTTTTTTTTCACTTTCTGTCTCTCACAGTTGAAGTGTACCTCTGGTGCAAATTACTGACCTCTGTCATCATTTTAAGTGGGGGAACTTGCACAATCGGTGGCTGACTAAATACTTTTTTGCCCCACTGTATTTGAAACTCAGCTAAGGTACCAAATTTGGTGAACTTTTGACATAGATTATGTAAAATGACCAGGTATATACTCAATTTTGTGTTCCTGTGAGGGACCACTAACTCTGTCTTTCCAACAGGCTATACGTGTTCTGGGGCTTCTTGGAGCCCTGGATCCCTACAAACACAAGGTGAATATTGGCATGATCGACCAGTCCCGAGATGCCTCTGCTGTCAGTCTCTCAGAGTCCAAGTCCAGTCAGGACTCGGGTAGGTCTCAGATTACTGTTAATACAGACAGTTTTTTTTCACCAAGAGTCACAGTGTGGATTAGATTAACTTTTTATTTGCATTCCTCAGACTTACAGCAGTTTTCAGTACAACAGCTGGAAAGTCTCTAAATGAGCACGAACCCATTTTCACATCTCACAGTGGAACTTGGGACTGTTGCTGTAATTTTAGTGAGTCTGCATTATGAGCCTGATGAATAGTGTTGTCAAGAGTTTGTATATAGACTTGATGTTATTGTAGCTTTGTGCTGCGTTTACTGCATTTATCATAATGTTGTTTGACTCTTCAGTCAGAGTTTAGGGTATTTTCTTCCAGATTGCGCTCTAGTCATTTACTTTTAATCGCAGAGTTGTTCGTATTGATGAGACATTATGATCTTTATTTGTGGGCTCTCTCTCATTGTTGGTGTTGTGCCCTTTGCGTCACAGCTGGTTGTGTTAGACAACCCCCTTTCTTTCCATCATCACCAACTCTGTGCTCATATGGGATTGTCTGATGGTTGGCTTTTTCTTTCTAATTTTGTAGGATCTTTACCTCACAGTACCAAGTTGATGATGACTTTGAATTAAAACAGAAAGGCCCCAGTCAGGCACCTTCTTGCTGGGAGGTGACACCATGCAATCATGTGTGCACGTAAAATCATCATCTCGATGTAGTTATAGGTCAGTGCTCCAGAAATTGCAGTGAGTTAAATACGCCACGCAGCAGTTTTTCTTAGGTCAGAATGTGATCACTCGAGTGAGGAACCGATTTCATCTTCAGTTTTAGGAATTGCCGAATCTGGCTCCCATAAATAATAATAATAATAATCATGGATTGCATTTATATAGCGCTTTTCGGGAACCCTCAAAGCGCTTTACAATTCCACTATTCATTCACTCTCACATTCACACACTGGTGGAGGCAAGCTACAGTTGTAGCCACAGCTGCCCTGGGGCCCACATAAAGCCAGTGAAACTGTGTCTTTTGAAAAAACACTGAAGATTATGCTTTACTCATTGGCTGTTTTACATTTAATAAATCTACAAATCATTTAAAATGGAGTGCAGGGAGGAGATATGTCTACGCCGACAAGACAAAACACAATCTTTTAAGGTCTTGCCCTTGTATTTGAAAAGTCAACAGCATCAGCGGCTTTGGGTTTGCCTTTTGTGGGAGTTTTCATTCTTTGGGATCTTATATCTGGCTGCTGTCTGATCTAAACCCAACTAAAAATCCTTCAGAAAAAGAGTCTGCCAGTTTGGAGGGAAATATAAGCACCACAACTGGAGTAGGACTTTTTGAAGTGCTGATATTAAATTTAATGTGACCCACTTTAGACAGATTTCAAGCATCTGTTTAATATAATATCAGTGATATACGTCACTCTTTTTCTTTACGGGGTGCACGGATTACTGGTGCAGTCCGAATTTGCGTAAACGTATTACCATATCAGCTGAATAACTCAGCATTGCCTGTTAAAAGGCTTTTTGGTCAATATGTTTGTTGTAATAAACAATATGTCCAAAACAGGATTAATGACATTGATCTTAACCCAGTTGACAGATTTTTGAATAACAGTGCTAAACACAATGTGGGTGGATCTTAATATACCCTATGTTATCTGTTAGAAGTAACAAAAGATGTAAAAATGTTTTTCTTGCTTGTAGTGGGTTTTACTTTAAACTCTTGGATTATTTCTCCGAGTATGATAAAACTCTCAGAACACGACTTGGTGGTTGTGCATCATAAACGGTCTGGATATTGTGAATTTCTCTAATAATGCACATCTGTCTTCGGTCACACGCCTCGTGTGTGGAAAATGCAGATCTCCACTCGTCAGATCCAGTCATGTGTCTCAGAATGACCTTGGACAGTATGGTAATGGTTTTACCAGTTTGTTCTCCAGCTAAATAGACTGTGACCAGAACTGGAGGTCGTATATCTGTTGGCGAATTTGATTTGTTAGGGTCACTGTCTGAAACACTAGTATCTCGGACCACTTTTTTTTTTTTTTTTTGTAGGTTTCTGGGAGTTGACTGTCTAGTTCCATCTCCTCACCTGACTTTAAATTAGACCAGTCAGATCATTACAGAACACAACAGTCATAAAAGTGATGAAACGCTTGATGTCCCCTTGGGAGTTGCTATATTTTTTACATGCTATTAGGAATAGTTAACAGTTCCTATTCGTCCCATTCACCTGAATTATTACACTACTCTTGCTTCACTTGGCTACACTAATGCCTGTTTGTTTGCCGATAAAATACAGATTGTTATCATTTATCACCATCGTGAATCTTGACTTGGTGAATACTGAAATATTAAAAAACTAACTTTTAGTCCTCGGCGTCTAAGGGGAGACATTCAAGCAGCTGAAACTGTAGTAAAAGGCTGAATGCCACACATTTGTATTCTCAGGTGCCTTGTAAAATTTAATAGCCCCGCAAAGATAAATGGACGACGAGAGCTGCTTTGTATTCCCTATTACAAAAGTATTAATGGAACTAATGCACTAATAAAACCCCCAAACCCCGTGATCTTTTATTCTCAGCAACCCTCACACAGCTCCTTGTGCTCTTGGGTCTATTAGGAATGGAAAGTGGTACATATTTTACTGGTGATGGCAGTGCCTAGGTGCTGAATGTTACTTTATGTTGTGACAAAATTTAGATTATTTTTTGGAAGAACTTTAAGTATTAGGTTTCCTACTGTCTCCAGCAAATCTAAGATCTCATTAACCTGAATGAGCGGACTTACTAAATGCTGAAGAGATTCCATCTTTTTCTTTTACCTTAATGGTAAAACCGTGACTAAAGCGCTAACTAGATCCTGCAGTCACTGCAGTTAATTTGAGCAATTTATTGCATCTGACTGAAAGTTGTACAACAGGCTGAAATTATATTATGTGATTACGACAAAAGAATGTCCTCATCAGATTTATATTTGGCAAGTTACTAAATATTTCTAGGGTTTAAGCATGGCCACTCACAACTGTCACATTCATCAACTGCTCCATCAGTATGACTGAAAGAGAGATGGCACAAAAGATTCTTGCATCATTATTTTTTTATTTTATAGTTTATATAGTTTATATGACAGCATCATTCAAACTAACCAACCTCACTCTCCTCTTTTTGTAGCTGACTATAGCACCAGTGAAATGCTGGTGAACATGGGTAACCTGCCCCTGGATGAGTTTTACCCTGCTGTGGCAATCGTCACTTTGATGCGCATCCTGAGAGACCCATCACTCTCCAACCACCACACTATGGTAGTCCAGGCAGTCACCTTCATCTTCAAATCTTTGGGCCTAAAGTGCGTCCAGTTCCTGCCTCAGGTCATGCCCACTTTTCTCAATGTCATCCGGGTCTGTGATGCCAGTATCCGAGAGGTAAGCTGTTGTGTGGATTAAGAGGAAAGAGACTGCCTGACAGATTCATTATGGCATTTCTCTTATTTTGTCAGCTGTTCACAAAGCAAATCTTAGACTCTGTCTTCTGTCTTCCTCCAGTTCCTCTTTCAGCAGATGGGAATGGTCGTGTGCTTTGTGAAGATTCACATCCGTCCCTATATGGATGACATCTTCACCCTCATCAGAGTGAGTAACTGTTTCAACCCAATCTCTAAACACTCGTTATGCAGCCCTTCTTTATTTTCCTTTGAGTTAGGCTGACAGCTAAGAACTCTTAATTGCACTCAGTTGTGCTTTCTACTTTCCTCATTAGAAGTAATGTGTTTAGGGCCTCTGCATGAAGTCTTGCCCCATGTCACACAGCAGTATGCATTGTGTGTAGTGAGGTACTTAACAAGATTAAAGAAACTGTGAGTCAGAGAAAATAAGAAGTTATGTATATTTAGAGATGTTCTTTTTACTCTTCCTTTTATTGTCACTCACTGTTCACCTTCTAACTGTAGCACTGCATGTGGCTCCAATGTACGTTTCCACTCACGTTATTCAAATAATATTTAGGAGAAAAACTGCCGATGACTCATGATGCTCACACTTATCCCATGATGTGGAACAACTGCTAAAGCCATAGCCCTGCCTGCACTTGCACAAACACAATGTCAAGCACATAATCATTTAAAGAGTCACAAAATATCATATGACTGTCCTTGCGTCGGAATCTTGGTAACACTGTTACCGAAACTTTTGCAATGGCCGCAACTCCACCTGGTCGAAAGTAATTGAGAGAAGTAGGCCACTGCGCCTCCAGTCCCTATGAGTTAATAAATGGCAAGTAAAACAAAGAATCTATTCATTTTTGCTCCAGTTCTGCTCTTGCATCCAGATGAGGGGGCTGGAATAGCCATTCAGGACGTACTCTCACTTCCTTTCTAGTTAGCAGCCACAGGCAGGGAAAGCAGGAAGTTGGGGGTTGCTTGAGACCTCTCGTCCCTGACAAAGCGCCTTTGCCAAATCTCACAGCTGAAGCCCATTGACTGATTGATATATTGTGTGACTTCAGGTCTTCTCTACTCCAGCTATTAATATTTTTAATGTGCACAGTGGTCAAACCTAGATTTTCCAAAACACTGTCAAAATCCACGCAGAGGCATGATGTAAGTCCCAGCTGACAGGAAACTGTCTCCATTCCTTGCCATCCAGTATTGTGACCCCCGCTTTGTGTCTCTAGCACGTGAACGTTTGCATTTCCAGAGGGAACACTGATCCAGACATTTGTCTCTCACTCAGCTTATTGATAAAGCACATTTTGACCTACTTCTGTATACCTACACAAAAACTTTAGCATTACAATACAGCATTTTTCCTTTTTTTCCACACTGTTGCTCCTCCTGTCCCAATTTTTTTGTAATATAAAAAAATAATCAAATTAATTAAAATTAATAAAATTTATTTATATAATATAAATAATAAGAGCCAACCAAATCAAACACACAGTGGTCTTTGCACTGTGTTCATCTAAATGAGTTATAAAATATTTGACTTGTGTTTTTGTTTTTTATTTACGTTTTACAAAGCATCAAAACTTTTTTTAGGTGGATGTTTAGTACTGTAGTAATTTTGTTATTACATACTATTAGTATTAGAAAGCGTTGGCATTTGATTGTCTAAGAGTAATTAGAATTTCTGTAATGTGTGTTTGAATATACTCTCCATTAGGGCTTTATCAGAATGTACAATCTTGTAACTTATGTTGGCTTTGATAATAATGAGCAAAAATGGGTGTCAAGTTAATGTAATGAATACCAACATTTCATTATCTGTGCCTTAGGAATACTGGACACCAAACAACCCCATGCAGAACACCATCATCCTCTTGATTGAGCAGATTGTGGTGGCGCTGGGTGGAGAGTTCAAGCTCTATCTCCCTCAGCTCATTCCACACATGCTACGTGTCTTCATGCACGACAACAGCACCGGGCGCAGTGTTACCATCAAGGTGAGTTCACTGCGGTGCAATTGCAGACGACATGCGATGTCAGTATCTGATTTGCCAGCAATAGACTAAAGCTGTGTAGTTCATTGGGTCTCATATTTTTATGAGCTTACAGTTACTGTGCATACACTGAAGGGTAGCGGAGTGTCCAACAGCTGGAATTAATAACACAGAAGAGAAAAAAGTCAGCTGGAGATAGATTTTCAGTGTTTTTATTTCACAAAAAGCTTTTAATTACTTTTCCAATTCTGCAAAAGTTGTTTAGATTCTGGATCACAAACCAATATATTGTTTTTGCTTTTCTTGGCATCTTCGAGAACATTTTTCAGGTTTGTGTCTGAAATCACGTGCAGCTTACCATGCCAGAATTATAGGCCGCGGCATTCCCCGTGACACATAGATGTTTAAAAGCTGTAGTTGAGATTACATTTTGGTACGAGGGATTATGATTTAGTAGTTGCAGCAAGAGAATGTACTGTTTTCTTATGTTAATGTTGCCATGAATGCTTGCTCTGTTGGTGAAATAAAAATTAAATTGAGTACCCTTAATTATAAAAACAGACCAAAATGCCTGCTGTGGTGCCTTGGGCGTCGTTATCAGAGAAATGGTGGTTTGTGTACTTGTTAATCCCTCCAGTGGAGCTCTGCATTCTCTAACTGGCAGTCCAGAGCTTATTTCCAGCACTGTTGCTGTCACTTTCCTTTTTTTTTTTTTTTTTTTTTTGTTTAAATGAAAGCAGTTTTGTATTCTATCCCAGTTTCATCTACACTCTAACCTACAGGTGATTAGAAAATCTGTAACAGTTTAAGAGACTGTTAAGTATTTTGTCATACATATTTTTTTCCGTTTGCAAATGTGGGAATGTATTCACAAACCTACTGACCGTCGAATAGAAAGTAAACTGTGGGTGACCCAGATGATCAATAGGATGTACGTATTCTGATTGGTGATTGTTTACTCAAAAATAAATATGTAAGAAAAACAAGTCTACAGTGAAATTGAAAGGCCAACTCACAGAATGCCGACACTGGTAGCTGTATTTGCATATATTTATTTACAATACCAATCTTTTTGATACTTACAGGGGGAATAACATTTTTGTGTAAACTGGAAGATATGATGATGTCAACCAGAGACATTCTCCTGGGAAATCTAATTTGTAGCGCTTCACTGCGTTTCTAACTCAGTATTTGGAGAATATTTCTCCTACCTTAATGTCTGCCATTTTCTCGTCTGCTTAAGAAGCTCAGAAGATTCTGAAAAGTCTCACGTTTTCCCTTTAGGGCTGTTATGTTTTAAGAACTTTTATCTCTACCTTGATCTCATCTTGAGAATGTGAGAGTAAATTCTTAAAAAAAAAAAACCCCAAAAACCCCGTTTTATCACTACATACTACTCTTGGTCTTTTATATCACAATATAATGTTGGTCATACTTATGAAGTACTGCTTTTCTTGTTAATTATATAACAGAGTTGATTAATCCCACTCTTTGCTAAGTGTCTGTTTCACCATTGTGCTCATTATTGTATCAGTTATTAGTAGGCTTTTGATTCCTGAGGATTACTGCTGAGCAGTAACAAATTATTTACTTTTTAGTAACATCATTGTAACATTATTACTTTCTCCTGTAGTGACTTTTGTAATGTCCGAAAGAGCCATTTCTGAAGGCTGTAGTTACTAATGCAGTTCTGGGTAACTTGCCCAGCACAGATGAGGATAAACTTTGTGAGCTTTTTATGTAGAACAGGAAAGTACCCTGATAAATCTCAGTTCTCTTTCAAACATTCGTTTCGGTGTCTCACTATGGGGAACGCTCTCTCAGCGTTGTCCTCAGAAGCCTCTATATCATTACTCCAGCCAGTATTGGCTGGCAGTCGTGACGCTTGCGTCAGGGAGGGGCCACCCTCCTCCCTATAAAAGGGTGTGACGCAGCGTCACCCGTCATTCAATTTCCTCTTCTCGCTTCTTAGAATCCTCATCTCTCCTGACTGTGAACGTGAGTGCTAGCTTAACTGTCCACACGAGCAAGCTAACACCTTGGTCACCGGGCGCTAGCACGGCTCGCGTTTCGTGTCACCTGCTCTTCACCACAGAGCCAGGTCGGAGAGTGTGTTAGCTGCCACCACGCATCTAGCTCAACAGTTAGCTGACCAAGCTATCTGTCTTTGCTACACACGGCCACCAAGCCAAGTAGCGCAAGCGCTAGCCACCACACTAGCTAGGTCATACTAGCTCACCATAGCTACCCGACCGAGAGAAGAAAAGAAAAAGAAGTTCAGCATTAGCCGTCCAGCCATTCCAAGCTAGCTACACCAAGCTTCCTTAATATGGCAGACCGCAAACCGCTGCCCAGAATTTGCTCCTGCGGTTGCAAAATCTCAGGTTCAGATACACATGACGCGTGTGTGATGTGCCTCGGGCTGCAACACGCCCAAGCAGCTGTTTCCACACCGGGTATATGCGAACACTGCGCTCGCTTCACCCACAAAAGCCTTCGCCGAAGGCTAGCCCGCCAGGCTAGCTTGTCGAAGGAGGACCCAATGCTGTCTCCAGTCGGCCCACCGATGGAGCACACTGAGTCCGCCACACCAGGCACCAGCTGGGGCGACGAGATGGATATCGTCCTCCCGCTGGTGCATGATGCCGAGGTCAGCTGCGAAGCTATGTTTGATTCTCTCGAGGCTAATGACGAGCTACTCAGCGAATCCTCTGAGGGAGCGTCGGAACATCTCGTCTCGGACGAGGATGACGACGTTTTCTTTGCCCCCTCTGGTCGAAATTCTGCGACACAAGGGGCCGATTGTGATAACCCCGGCACACAGTCCCGCGGCATGGAGCTATTTGACGTTGCAAAACGGGCAGCTGAAAAGCTGGCAATCCCATGGCCCGCGGTGACAACGGAGACCTCCACCTCACGATACGAGGGTAAAAGGCTCCCCGTAGCAAAGCGCACTACTAAGCAGGTACTGCCGCTTTTCCCCGAATGCGTGGACGAGGTCACACGCTGCTGGGCAAAGCCATTTTCGTCACCCAACCCCGTGCAGGGAGCGGCGGCGTTTGACTGCGCTGGAATGAAAGAGAAGGGCATCTACCAAATTCCCACAGTGGAGAATCTGGTGGCTTCTCATCTCCACCCAAACCAGAAACTTTCCATGTCATCTGGTCCGTCCCTGCCCTCCAAGGCCGAACGCCTGCAGTCCTCCCTGGCTGACAAGGCGTATAAATCGGTTGCCACCACCGCGAGGGCATTGAACGCCTCATCGCTCCTGCTAGCCTACTCGGCGGAGCTCCAGGACCAGGCTGCTGCGAACCCGGACGCTAGCGAGCTGTGGGAAGAGCTGGGCGTAGTTACGGACCAGTGTCTCCACCTCACTAGAGCAGCAGTACAAGCGGCGGGCAGAGCCCTCAGCATCATCGTCCTACAGGAGAGGGCAAGATGGCTGAACTTGTCGGGGCTTTCGGACAGAGAAAAACGTGACATTCTGGACGAAAGCATCGACCCCGCTGGGCTTTTCGGGACCGCCGTTGCCACCATGCAAAGACGGTGCGAGGAGAAAAAGAAAGAGGGAGAGGCCCTGCAGCTGTGTCTCCCTAGGAAGACCCAGGCTGCGCCTCCACCCAGTCGCCGCACGTTCGCTCAGGTCACCAGCCGTCCAGCCGGCGTGCCGACGTTTAAAATCCCTCGCCGCCCAGCCCCGCAGGTCGCGGCCCAGGGTCCCCTAGGATCGCAGAACCCTAAGACCCACTGGCCCAGGAAACACTTCCCGCCTGCTGCCGCTCAGGGTGCCCCACCACCAGCCAAGCAGTCGGACCGCAAGAAGAAGCGGACTGCCTAACATCCCCCACGGGGAGATCGGAGCCGGACCAGCCCGGGCTCCAAGTTCACTCCAGGGCTCAGTTCCGGAGCCCGTTCGGAGAAGTGTGTTCTGCCTCCACCTTTCAGCGCCTGGGACTCGAGTTGGATCCCACAGAGCGCATTTCAACAAAGAGACGGCGAGACACTGTTCAGCTGAATCAAGCATGTCTGTCTCACAAAACACACTGTTTATTAAAAACTCACCCGTTGCATCCAGGCATGTCGCCAAGGGCACGGGAAAGCATGTTGAAAAACATAATGCCCCCACGCACCCAGACACCACCGGGGTTGATTCCCTCAGTGGTGTCCGGCCCCATAAGCGCTGGTCAAGCGCGGGCCACCCGCGCATGCGCAGTCGGGTCTGGCCCGAAGGACCAGTTTCCGCCACAAGAGGGAGCCAGAGCTCCGTCTACTGTGGAGTGCCTGTCTTTGGGGCCGCTGTCAGCAAGAATAGAGAGATGGCGAGCTCTCGCTGCGCCAGAATGGGTTGTGAGGACATTAGAGCGAGGCTATCGTTTGCAATTCGCAACCACCCCTCCCAGATTTCACAAAGTGATTTTCTCTCTTGCAAAAGGCGAATCAGCCAGGATCCTGCAAGAAGAAATAACTACCTTGCTATCAAAGGGAGCAGTACGAGAAATACCCCAGGAGCAGAGCCAATGCGGCTTCTACTCAAAGTATTTTCTCGTGCCCAAGAAGGGAGGGGGACTGCGTCCGATACTGGACCTACGGGCTCTGAATCAGCATCTGAGGTCATACAAATTCAGGATGTTGACGACCACCACTCTGCTGCATGTAGTGCGCCCAGGCGATTGGTTTACATCAATAGACCTGAAGGACGCATACTTTCACATCCCTATTTACCCACCTCACAGAAAATTCCTGCGCTTTGCGTTTCAGGGCAAAATGTACGAGTACCAGGTCCTGCCGTTTGGTCTCTCACTGAGCCCTCGGGTATTTGTGAAATGCACAGAGGCAGCCATAGCCCCACTGAAGAGGCGGGGCATCCGCATAGCAACATACATAGACGATTGGCTGCTGCTATCAGAGTCCGAAATAATGGGAAGAGAGCACACCAGGTTGACAGTGGATCATCTGATGGCTCTGGGTTTCACCATAAACTACCAAAAGAGTGTCCTGCAGCCAGCTCAGGCCATCTCTTTCATAGGAATAGCTCTAAACTCCGCCTCGTACAGAGCGTGTCTCTCTGTGGACAGAGTAAAAAAAAAAAAAAAATGCTATCACATGCCGGCATTTTTCAGTTGGGAAGATATCTCCCATTCAGAAAATGCCTGCAGATGCTGGGATTAATGGCGTCTTCACTGGCAGTCATTCCACTAGGCAGACTGCATATGAGGGAATTTCAGCGATGGGTTGCATCACTGAGACTGAATCGAAAGCGCCATACCTACCGCTATATCAGAGTGACAGCAGACTGCGCTGCAGCACTCCACTGTTGGAGAAATCCCACATTTCTCACTCAGGGGGTGTCACTGGGGGCTGTCACAGCCAGAAAGGTGGTGACCACGGACGCGAGTCTCACGGGCTGGGGTGCTACTCACGAGGGCAGAGCAGTGAGCGGCAGCTGGGGCTCACAACAGAGGGGTGCTCACATAAATTGGCTAGAATTGCTAGCAGCATTTCTAGCACTGAGACACTTCCTTCCCCTGTTGAGAAACCACCATGTTCTGATCAGAACAGACAACACCACTGTTGTGGCATACATCAACAGACAGGGCGGGTTACGTTCCCGTCCCTTGCACATGCTGGCTCGCAGACTGATCATGTGGAGCAGCATCAATCTGTTGTCACTGAGAGCTACTCACATTCCAGGAGCTCTGAACTTGGGAGCAGACTTAATGTCCAGGGGAAACCCGCAGTACGGGGACTGGACCCTGCACCCACATATGGTGACCCAAATCTGGACCCGCTTTGGCCAGCCACAGGTCGATCTGTTTGCCTCGAGGGAGAACGCTCAGTGTCCACTGTATTTCTCCCTGAGGGACCAGGAGGCTCTGCTAGGGGTAGACGCATTAGCTCACAACTGGCCACATGCTCTGCTTTATGCGTTCCCTCCGCTGGCCTTAATTTCTCCCACTCTAACCAGAGTGAGAGAGAGAGGGCTAACAATGATATTGATCGCCCCAAGGTGGATGAGGTCCCACTGGTTAGCGGAGATTGTGCCCCTCTTGTGGAGCGAACCTTGGCCTCTCCCTCTCCGACGAGACCTAGTCTCCCAAGCCAGGGGGGAGATTTTTCACCCTCACCCCGAGCGCCTTGCCCTGTGGGCTTGGCCCGTGAGAGGTTGAATCTGAGTACGGCAGGACTCCCCCAGGGTGTTATAGCCACTATTCAGAGTGCTAGAGCCCCCTCCACAAGATCATTGTATGAGAACAAGTGGAGGGTATTTGAGGAATGGTGTGGAAAGTCTCACACTCTCTCCTTTCAATGCTCTGTGACAACAATTCTCTCCTTTCTCCAAGAACTGTTAGATAAAGGAAAGGCCTTTTCCACAATTAAAGTATATCTAGCAGCCATTTCAGCCTGCCATGTGGGCTTCGTGGATGGCCCGGTGAGCCATCACCCGCTAGTCTGCCGTTTCATGAAAGGGGCACGACGGCTCCACCCGGTGTCTAAACCTCTCGTTCCCACGTGGGATTTATCCCTGGTGCTGGGGGCAGTTTCACAGCCACCATTTGAACCACTAAACCAGGTGGAAATAAAAATCCTGTCTTTGAAGACTGCATTGCTCCTGGCTCTCGCATCTGCGAAGCGTGTCAGTGATATTCATGCGCTGTCAATACACAAAGAGTGCACCCGATTCACGCGGGATAACTCTAGAGTCACACTCAGGCCAAATCTGGCCTTTGTGCCCAAAATTCCTTATCTCCAATGCACCCCATTGGAGCTGGAAGCTTTTTGCCCTCCTCCTTTCTCCTCCCCTGAACAGGAGCGCCTACATGCTCTCTGTCCAGTTAGGGCTTTATGTACCTATATAGAGAGAACGAAGGCTTTCAGGAGGTCGGATCAGCTGTTTGTTTCCTGGGCTAAACCACATCTTGGCAAGCCCGTTAGCAAACAACGCATTTCCCACTGGATTGTTGAGGCGATCCAATTGGCTTATTCCAGCACGGGTCTGCCCCCCCCGGAGGGACTTCGTGCTCATTCTACCAGAGGGATGGCAACCTCTTGGGCCCTTTTTAGGGGTGTCTCTATAGAAGAGATATGTGCAGCTGCGAGCTGGGCTTCACCTTTGACCTTTGCAAGGTTTTACAGGTTGGATGTCACTGCACCGTCTCTAGCCCACACTGTGTTAAGTGTGGGTCCCCACGAGACCTCCTAAATTGGCAGTCAGTCGTTCAGATGGGCTTATCTGGCAATACGGGAGTCTGCATATCCCCATAGTGAGACACCGAAACGAATGTTTGAAAGAGAACTTGAGGTTACTCTATTCCGTAACCCCCGTTCTCTTATAACATGAGTGAGGTGTCTCACCAGATCACCCTCCTTGCACGAAGCGAGGAAGAGGTGAGCTTATCTTGAATGACGGGTGACGCTGCGTCACACCCTTTTATAGGGAGGAGGGTGGCCCCTCCCTGACGCAAGCGTCACGACTGCCAGCCAATACTGGCTGGAGTAATGATATAGAGGCTTCTGAGGACAACGCTGAGAGAGCGTTCCCCATAGTGAGACACCTCACTCATGTTATCAGAGAACGGGGGTTACGGAATAGAGTAACCTCAAGTTATATTAAAGCAAAAAGGGTGCTGGAAATTTTAATATAATTTTTAATATAAAATATAAAATAAAATTTTTAATATATATAAGTATGATCATACTTAGTTTAACTGAAGTAAGTCAAAAGATTTAAAGTTAAACTCTGTAACTGAATAAAATCAGTGGTTAAAGCCAGCTGCTTTATTAAGACTAACTGGTTGATCATGATTAGTTTGGTATCATGCGAGATATTGTGATGTAATTAGTAAACAGAATAATTAAGTAAACTCTTGAGATATCATGCATTTGTTGGAAAGACATTGTATTTGTATTTCTTGTCCCTTTGGACTCCTTGAGAAATGACATTTTCTAAATAATTGGTGTTTTTTGTTATAAACAAAAGCGCATAATACATTTTCTTTCAGAAGAAAGAAACTTGAGAAGTGCGTGATTGCACGAGTGGTGTAGTCAGTAATAAAAACCAAATGCCAACCAAAAGCAAAATGGATGTCTAGAGGATAGCGCGCCAGCAACTGATCTTCAGGAAACTTTTTTGGAGGAGGATTGGCACACCGGGCCAAAGTTTTGCCAGTGCTGCTGATTATCATCAGCCACACTTCCCCTCAAGTGCTTTAAAGAGCAGCCACGCAAACCAGCAGGGAGAACCGTCACAGACAAAGGGCCCTCTTTGGCCCTATTCATTTTTGTGTCTGACACCCTCCCACGCACAATTTGAACCCTGTGTGGAATTACATGCTGAGGGTTCTCTTAACTTGGGGGCAGGGAAGAAATACAGCAGCAGGCTTTGGGATCCCTTCACCTTTCTCCAAATGAATTTCAGCATCTCTGGTGATTTATACTGCTATATGATAGGAAAAGAGTGCCACAGTGAAGGAAAGTGTTGTGCAGAATTTATAGCATAAGACAACACGAGAGAAATATTAAGACAGAATAATTATGTTGTTTCACTTATTGTATATTGAGAATTATCAAAGCCCTAAAATCTTCATTAATAATAACATTTTAGCGCTGTGCAGAAAGCTTTCTTTCATAGACTCCCTGATACACATTCATACTCTCAAGGAAACACTAACTAGTAATTTACCATTACATTTCTTGTAATGTTACAAGAAATAGATAATACCTTGGTAATAGCAGTCTGAACAGGCTGTTTGCAGTTTTCTCTGCTTTTAGCGACACACTAACTTTTAGATTTCAGGCTGACGTCTACCAGCAGCTCAAACCATAGAAATGTATAATGATGGCCTGGTTAAAAGTTGTACTCAACACATGCTGTGTCCTTAAAAAATGGATCTGAAAATGTGAAAACATGAAGATATAAGGATCCTGTAAGATAGAATAATGAAAGTTTATTGTCAAAAATTAGCAATGGCCACAAAAAAACCTCCATTATGAATGTCTCAGTGTAGCACAACCCTGAATCTGTGTTTTGTAATAGATTTCTTTGCGAGTTGCACTGAGTCAAAGTAAAACTTGTCATAAATCTAGTGGAGAAACTATATTAACTAGACTGAAAAGGGCCTGTGTCAGAATGACGAGATGACTTGATTTTGCTAGCATTAGTTTAGATTTAATAATTTAAGCTCACATCACTCTACACTCATACTGAAAGTACATGAGCTCAACCTTCAGTTGATTTATTGGGGTGGTGTTTTATGTTTGTGGCTTCCATCAATATCCATCAGGACTTTTTGAGGTCTAAGCCACTTGCTCGTAATACAGCAGTTCAAAGACAGAACGGACCTATAAGTAACACACTCTCCTGTTTCAGCAGCGGCAGCCAGTAGTTGTCAGGGTTTTCCCTCAAACCCTAAATCACGATTTACGGGGAGACCACAAACACAGAATCGTGCAGAGCACAGTCATCTAGTCTTCTCTCCTCTGGTGCTGTTTAGTTTCAAAGTCTGTAGTATAGTATAATTCAGCAGCCCACAATCTGGATTGTCTGTAACTCAGGTCTGTGTCTGGAGCCTGATCTTTAGCGCAGCATGGGGGTCATGAAATGAGGGGAGTGGGAATCAGATTTCCCGCTTGTCTACAGGAGAGGTGAAGAAAAACATACTTCCATCATTTCAAGAAGCCTTCTCCCCTGAGCTCCCCCCACCCTTCTAGGCTCACACATACACACACTTGTACACCTCCAACTCAACTTCCTGCTGTCTCGCCGTGTGCACTTTAGACATGGGGTTGGAGAGTGGGGAAAAAGCAGAGGCGGTCATGGTATGTATTGGGGGGCTGGGGTAATTTTGATGCTTTCAATAGACGTCATCCTTTAAGACCACCATGTAGCCACCAAGCCTGTGTGCACATGCGCCACACAACACCATGTTTACTGTTACCTTAAGGCACTGTGAGGCTTTCTCAAAAAATGCCATTTAGTTAATGTTGGAATTTGTATGCAGTAAACATGGCTGTACTCACTAATAATAGAAGATATACAGTCATTGGTGATATGTAGATTAATAATCTAAAATTGACAAAAAGCCCCAAGCAGAGGTACGTCATGAAACTAACATCAATTTTAAGGAAGGTAAAATTGATGTTTAAAAAAACCCCAAAACCCACTAATGTAATGTTCGTATTTTACTTTATGATTTGCATCCTGTGACAGATTCATGCTCACTCATTCGCTAACAGCTATACACAGATTTCCTGGATGGCTGGCTCGTGTGCCAGCACCTTGCTGAAATAAAATGCCATTCGGCTTTCCCTTCAGAGCTCCTGAAGAAAAGCATTTACAAGCTCATCAAAGCCGCTCATGTTTAAGTGCTGCAGTATGTGGAATTAAGGAATGTGTGCTGTCCTTTTCAGCTACTCAATGCCATCCAGCTGTTTGGTGCCAACCTAGATGACTACCTCCACTTGTTGCTGCCTCCCATTGTCAAGCTCTTTGATGCCCCTGATGTGCCCCTGCAGGCACGCAAGTAAGCGCTACACCCGTAGTTTTAGTGAGGAATCTAGTGTGATAATAAAAGTAATTCTCACTTAATTTTGCAAATAAAAATGTATTTAGCATCAATCTGATGTCACCACAGAAATGGGAAATTAAAATTAGACCATCACTGTGGTTAAAAGAGGGGGAAAAAGAACAAAGCTAAACATTTTTATGTGTATGTTTTTTATTAAAGAATCCATCTGGCAGCGATGTCAGATTTTTCACATGACTTCTTGGCTATCGGAGCAGGCTGTGTCTCTAAGTCTGTGTCCTACAAACATTTGAGTAAAGCTGAGCTTCCTTTGTTTTTCCTCTGTGGCTCAGGGTTGCCTTGGAGACACTGGACCGACTGACAGAGTCCCTGGACTTCACAGACTACGCTTCACGCATTATCCACCCGATCGTTCGGACACTTGACACTACTCCAGAGCTGCGTTCCACTTCCATGGACACCCTGTCCTCACTTGTATTCCAGTTGGGCAAGAAGGTAACCAGAGCTGTCCCCCGGGCTGTCTTTTAGCTGTAGATACTATTAACTGTACTTTTCCAGTCTTCCTACTGTTGGCTTCACATGCACTGCCCCCCCCCCCCCCCCTCCTAGTTTTATTACTTCCTGCCAGACTGCTGATGTCATTGACCATTACGCAGCATGGGGTGGTGTTTACAGGAGCGGATGAGGTCACATTTACCCCTGCCTGTCCTCTCAAGCCTTCCCCTCCCTTATCCCTCAAACCCCGTGTCGTTAATGTGTAGGGGAAGCTTTTGATCTGAGGTTCATGAAGGTTAGAAACAAGTGCAGGACACCCAGTTATTTACTTTGTGGTGAAGGGAAAGCGGTCTCCAGACACACATACACCCTTATGTTTATCCTTCCTCTCTCCTCTTATTTTCAGTACCAGATCTTCATCCCCATGGTGAATAAAGTGATGCTAAAGCACAGGATCAACCACCAGCGTTACGACATACTCATATGTCGGATTGTCAAGGTATGGCTCGCCAGTAAATCCAGATTATTACTACACATTTTTCACACATGTCTTGTCGATTATCTGTGAACTGCCAGTCTTTTATTTCATAACCTCACATGGCACATGATGACCTCACATGGTCTGGCAATAAATAAACATTTCATATTCAGTGCACCATAAGCAAGTCATTACCATGTCTTGTTTATCAACAGTCCCTCAGGAAGGAAATGCACTTCAACTTTCATAAAACGTGTTTTGGGGCCCAGCTCAACAGTTTGAATGTGTGTGGCCTGCATGTGTGTGGCCTGCATGTGTTTGTTTATGTTTGTTTTTGTGCCTATCAGGGCTATACTCTGGCAGAGGAGGAAGAAGACCCTCTAATTTTCCAGCATCGCCAGGTTCGTGGTAACCAAGGTGATGCTTTGGTCAGCGGACCAGTAGAGGCGGGGCCTATGAAGAAGCTCCACGTCAGCACTACTGCACTCCAGAAGGTTGGAAGGAACAGTTGGCATTTTTTTCCCCCCATGATTAAAGACACGCACACGTCCAATGTTTATATCGGTGGCAGTGTGGCAGGTGTTTCATTTGTGTACAGCAAGCAGTGCTGAAAGCCGTAGTTCAATTGTGGTGAGGATGCATGAGTCAACAAACTGGTGATAAATTAATGGAACAACATCGTCATATGAGCAGAACACCACAATCAGTGCGTATATTTGACTGCAGAAAACAAAGGATTACCCGCTGATTTGATGATAGTTTACAGAGTGGTGTCAGACTGGCCTGTGGACCGATAAATTACACAGCGCTCTTCACTACCATCATCAAGATAACAATAAAAAAAATCTCACAGCTTACATTATAGTCAGATTATCCCATACACATTACATGTGAAAACTTTGCGTCCACATATTTGTTCTGAAATTGATGATTTCTGACACTGGAAAGGCTTGGGGAGCTGCCAGGAAGGTGTCCAAAGATGACTGGCTGGAGTGGCTGAGGCGCTTGAGTGTTGTCCTGCTCAAAGAGTCATCCTCCCCAGCTCTGCGCTCGTGCTGGTCACTGGCTCAGACCTACATCCCTCTTGCCAGGTAAATGCAAACATAATTCCTTATGAAAAATGTACATAAAATCTGAAGCTCTGTCTTTGCATAGAGTTTTGGGCAGTCACTACTGCCAAAAGATTCTCAGTTATCAGTAGTGCAAAACTGGTCAAACTTGACAATGTCAAAGGTGACTGTATGTAGCTGTATGAAAAGCAGAGTTACTAAAATGCTAAAAAAAAAAAAAGCTGTGTAAAAGCACAAACACCTGTTTATTCTGTGATCATTTTTACAACTTTTAGAATGATCTCGCTACTGCAAAATATTTGAATATTTTAATGTTGTTTTAATGGCAATATGTTGTTTTTGTTGACCCCAGAGACTTGTTCAATGCAGCTTTCCTCTCATGTTGGTCTGAGCTGAGTGAGGACCAGCAGGATGAGCTGATCCGCAGCATTGAGTTAGCGCTCACATCTCAAGACATTGCTGAGGTCACACAGACTTTGCTCAACTTGGCAGAGTTCATGGAGCACAGCGATAAGGTTAGCAGTGACCTGATAACCTAATTAAACTAATAGCTGTGCTATTGTTTAGACATACATGTTTTAGGGTCCTTGCAGATGTGAACTGACTCTCAAACAGCATTTTCAAAATTAAATTCTAATCCTCAAAATTTTTATATTAGCCAGAGTATTTTTTTCTACATCAATCAAGTTTTGCTTTGTTAAAGATTGTAATAAAAATGTCTCTCAAAAATCAAAATAGGTTTAATGTTTTTAACTCTCGCTCAAATAATTAGTCGTATTCTTAATTTGATTTTAAATGTTTATAGCGTCAGTGTATATCGGTCTAAATTGCGAAGTATAAATGGAAATTCATCTGTTTTAAATTAATCCACAACACAAAGTGTAAAAAATAAATGCTTTTGCAGTCCCACTGCACGTGTTTATGATGTTGAGATAATATTCTTCTCACAGCCTTTTAGAACTTAATTTTCTTTGTGAAAATAATACAGATATTTTATTTGGTTCACTTAATTATTTCTGCCATCAACATCACAAAATTTAATTCGCTTTTTATCAGTTTATGTCTCTTCCAGAAAAGACAAGAACTACAGCAGATATAGATGTAGAGACGTGATACTCATTTGCTGTTATTTGTTCATCTACTTATTTGCACAGTCACATGCAGCATTATATTAACAGTAAGAAAAAGATTAACTCCAGAAACACGGAAATGTGTTAACCTTTTGATAAAATAGGAACTTTAGACTTTGCATAATAATAATGATGCTGTTACATTAAGGACTGTGAATGTTATGGTTGGGCTGTGATTTCAGTTTCAATATGCTCCTCGGCAACGAGCCCACCGTCGAAGAATGATGGTATTCTTCATAGTTGGATAATCAGAGCCAGTGGAATGATTGTCATTTAGAGTTATTTATTATATACAATTTCCTTTTCCAGGGCCCTCTGCCCCTCAGAGACGATAACGGCATTGTGCTGCTCGGTGAGAGAGCTGCCAAATGCCGTGCCTATGCCAAGGCACTGCATTACAAAGAGCTGGAGTTTCAGAAGGGACCAACCCCCCTTATCCTGGAGTCTCTTATCAGGTAGGAGGTGTGAAAAAGCTCAGAAGTGAATGTGTTATTTTTATGAATAACAGCCACAGCTTACCTGAATAGGGTAATTAAAAAAGCATGTCATGGTCCACTTAACTTTCTTGTTTTAATTTGTGTAATTTAACAGGTCCTCAGCCCAGTTACTGCAGTGTAGGTTATCGCTTAGAACAAACATTACACCACCCCCAAGGAGTCAGTTTTTCAATTTAATAAATAAAGAAAAAATATATTAAGCATATCCTCCTCTCCCACAAGCCTTTGATATCTTCTGTCAACTTTTCCATCCCCTTTTCTCATCTTTCTTTATTTCTACGCCTTTGGCATTGCATGGAAAAATCTGTTTTGCAGGCATCTAATTGGAAGCTTGCCTCCTTTTCATCTGTGAGTGTCTGGACTTGTGTTTCTCTGGGGCCTGTTTTCAATTTCTCAGAAGCCTTGATCATGATGAATGATGGAAGCCGGCACTCTGGTGTTTTCAATATCCCCATCTGGTTCTCACCTCTCCAGGATTTCCCATAAAAGATCTAGACGCTAGTGTGCAGAAAGCACTGCGAAAACCTCTTTTTACTGAGTCGCGGCTGTATTAGGGGAAAAATATGTTTCATATCTGATGCACACTTTTTGATGACAAGGAGTTTTGTCATAGCCGTTTCGGTGCCTGAGTCATTGTGTTTGTAAGTGACATTGGAACTGATCATTTCATTCTTTCATATGGATATTCAGTTAAAATAGTTAGTTTTTTCCTGCTAAAACCAGGAAAAGACCCTTTATTTCCCTCAAGTTATCGTCCAATATCCCTTATAAATGTAGACCTTAAAATAATCTGCAAAGCTCTCTCAAAGAGATTAGAGAAAATAACCCCCCTCTTAATTCATCCTGACCAAACTGGTTTCATAAAAGGTCGGCACTCCTCAACAAATACTCGTAGATTTCTTAATTTAATAGACTACTCATACAATAAAAACATTGAAACCATAATATTATCTCTAGATGCAGAAAAAGCATTTGACAGAGTTAACTGGAAATTTTTATTTGCAACTTTACACAAATTTGGTTTTGGAAACTCTTTCATAAATTGGATAAGAATATTATACAATTCCCCAACAGCTCGTATCAGAACAAATGACCAGACATCCTCCAGCTTTTGTCTCCTGAGGGGCACCAGACAGGGATGCCCACTCTCCCCTTCACTTTTTGCAATTTTTATCGAACCTCTAGCAGCAGCACTTAGACAGGCTACAACAATTAAGGGCATAAAATGTAATAACGTAGAACATAAAATCAGTCTCTATGCAGATGATGTGTTGCTTTTTCTGCAAAACTCACAAATCAACCTCTCTGAGGTAATTACTCTAATAAACTGGTTTTCAAGAGTTTCAGACTATTCAATTAACTGGCCAAAATCTACAGTTCTTCCCATTAACTGCTCCTTCCACAATTCATCTTCTGCCCCACTACAATCTGGAAATATTAAATATTTAGGTATTATTGTTTCTCCTAAGCTTTCAGACTTAATTAAATTAAACCACATCCCACTTCTAAAGAAAGTAGAAGGCGATCTGACTAGATGGAAATCTCTACCCATATCACTCATGGGAAGGGTCGCCACTATAAAAATGATGATCTTGCCAAAAATAAATTACTTATTTTTAATGATCCCTAACAAACCATCACAAGATTGGTTCAGATCTCTGGATTCACATATTTCTAAATTCCTTTGGAAAGATAAACCCCCGCGCATCAGCTTAAAAACGCTACAAAGAACCAAGGATAGAGGAGGACTAGATCTGCCTAATTTTCACCAATACTTCTTAGCCAACAGGCTTCAGTTCATCTCAGAATGGTTAAAATGTACCCTCTTAGATGAGCCCTGGCTAGATGTTGAACAGGCACTATGCAATGATCTAGAGATTTCAGACCTACCATTTATTAGCTCAAACATCAAAAGACATGAATGCTTTAAAAGCATCAACATCAGCTTTTCTCTGTCAGCATGGTGGGAGTTTCTAAAAATAACGGAGTCTTCATTAATCCCATGCAAACGTACACCTATCTGGAATAACCCTGACATATTACAAAACAAAAATATGATTAATTTCCCAGAATGGAGTTGTAAAGGAATTAAATACTTAGAACATATATTAGAGGGAACAGAATTTATTCCATTTGACAGACTAGTTACACAATATGGGATCAACAAGAAAAGATTTTTAGAATATCAACAAATTAAATCCATAGTAAAAAAGAAATTTAACCTCAGTCAAGTTGAATTACAAACACCACCAAGTGTGGTTCAATTTCTTACTCTTAAATCCCCCA
Source organism: Neolamprologus multifasciatus (assembly GCF_963576455.1). NCBI lineage: Eukaryota > Metazoa > Chordata > Actinopteri > Cichliformes > Cichlidae > Neolamprologus > Neolamprologus multifasciatus. The sequence goes on along the minus strand of NC_140458.1, from coordinate 24,722,476 downwards.
AACTATTATCTAAAATATACAGAACACTTTCTAAAATAGATGAATCAATATCCCTTCCTATTGCAAAGTGGGAAGCAGATTTATCAGTCAGCTTAGACCAAAACGTCTGGTCTCAGATTTGCTTAAAAACCTTTAAATTTATTAAAAATCCCAATCTGCAATTAATACAATACAAAATACTGCATAGAGTGCACTATACAGGTCATCGAATGTTTAAGATGGGCTTTACATCCGCCAACAACTGCTCACACTGTCAAGGCAATACACCAGACAGTTACATCCACGCTCTTTGGTTCTGTCCACCAGTGCAGAAGTTTTGGCACGAGATATGTGAGGACTTATCAAAGTGTCTGAAATGTAAAATTCCAACCTCCCCTTTAGTATGCTTGTTGGGAAATTTGGATGATGTCACTACAGAAATTAATACAGTCCACATGGTTTTTATTGCCCTATGCATCGCCAAGAAAACGGTCCTCATGAACTGGAAAAATAAAAATAATCTTAATTCTAGCCAATACAGAAACTATCTAATAGATCACATTAGTCTCGATATAGCCTCTGCCACCACATTAGATCAATCCCTCTGGGCTCCTTTGATCGGCTCCATCACCTAGCGGGGGTGGGGGGTCGTGGTTTGGTCCCGCCTTGGCTATTGTGGTTGATGTGGAGGTTGGGATGGGCTTAGGGCACCTGGAGGACCCCTAGAGACGTTATCCCTGGAGGGCTTAACCCGGGGGTTGTGTTCATAACCTGGTTAGTGGCTCTGGTCGCTCTCAGAGGTTGTTCTCCTCGTGGCCGCGTGCAGCGGGGCTGGAGGATGGTCTGTGCTGGCGGACGTAGGTTACTGGCCTGGTGGCCTGGCTGCCCCTGAGTGGATCCGGGGCGGGCGTGGGGGTTTGGGGTTCGGGGGTGCTTCGCCTCCGTGCTGGGGCTCTGGCTGGGCCTTGGGGGCTTCGGTCCTCGTCGGTGTGTCGCCGAGGTTGTGGGCGGGTGGGTGCACGGGGGCTCAGCCCTGGCGCAGGGGGCCTCTTGTGCATCGGCCTAACCGGGGGGCTCTTGAACTGGCAGGGAGGTTGTTCCATCTTTGCAGGAGTCCACTCTGCAGGTGGGGGAGAGACATAGGAGAGGTGGAGAATAAACTTAACCTGGGTGTCTGTGTCTTGTGTAGTCTGGGAGATGATTGAATGTTGGGGTGGGTACAGTTTCCTCTGCGGTGGGGTAGAGTGGGCTGCCCCGGGTCCTGTGGGGCTTGGCGGTGTTGCTGCCGTAGGCCCCGGTCTGGATGGGCCTGGGCTCCCTTGCCTTGGTGGATACCAGGGGACGGGGGTGCATATTGGGGTCAGCGGGGGAGCTGGCCCTAGGGAGGGACACCCTCCCCTCCCTTCTTTTCCTCCCCATCCCCGGCTGCCTCCCTCTTCACGCTCCACCACACCCACCCACACAGGTAGGGCTTTGGGGTGCGGGTGTGTCACCAGGGTGCAGGGGAGACATTCCCCCCCCCCCTCTGTCCTCTTCTGGCCACCTGTGCCTCAATTTTATCTCACAACTTAGACATCCACATTACTTACACTCTCATAACACACACATATATATATATATAGGGCCTTGAGGGTGGGCACGTTAACGGCGTCCAGTAGACGGTCTGTGTATTCAAACCTGCCTCTGGCGCCGGTGCCCACCTCTCAATTTTAAATCCATGTAGACATTGAGGGTTCTCGGGAGGGGCCGTGCTAACACCTGCTGCTCTCTGGCAGCAGCACCATGCTCTCCCTTGTTTTAAATACACTTTAGAGCAACACGCAGCAACACTACACTTGAGCGGGAGGAGGGAGGTATGGGGTCTTAACACACCCCTGTTCTCTGCTAGCCATCGGGGCGGGGGGGCTGGGAAGAGATGCTGGCTGTCCGATTGGCCTCCCTGCTGCTGCGGAGCCTGGGGCGGTCTGCTTGCCTCCACCCCGGAGGGAAGGGTAACATCTCTTGGGTCTGGGTGCCGTTTCCATCTCTGGGGGTGAGGATACCTGGACCCGGGATATAGAGTATGTTTGGGGAGTGTGATTGTGTGTACATGTCCATTTACGTTTATTCCTGCGTTGGGTGAGTGCTGAGTGTTTGTATATGTGTGCATGAGGGTGGGAATGCATGTCTGTGTCTGTGTGTGCCTGTTTGTCTGTGTCTATATGTCAGGTCGGGTCTTAGACTTCACCTCTCTGGGAACTCCAAGGCCCTCCAAAGTGTGGAGGCCTATCTCCCCTCACCACACTCCCTGCCGGTGACTGATGCCCTCAGGGGTCGGTGCGTTGGTGGTTCTTGGTGTCCGGGGCTGGGCGCTCAGGTATGTACCAGCTCACTCCCGGTGACTACTTGGCGGGGCCTGGCGCCTGCTGCTCGGTCAGGCCTCTTCCGGGGGGCCCTCGGGCCTCCGGCCTCTGTGCCTGCGGCTCGGTTCACTCTGGCACAGCTGGCTGCCGGCAGAGCCGGCGGGCACGCCGGTGCAGCCCCCTCTAGCTTCTGCCCGGTGGCTACTGGGTGACCCCTCATCTGGGGATCCTCAGCCCTTCCCATGAAGGTGGCACGGATGCCCCTCCGGTGGTCCTCCTTGGGCTCTTGCACTCTGGGGCCTCTGGATGTCTGGGGCCTGGATCTCCTCCATGCCTGCTTCATGCCCTGGGGGACGGGGCTATGGCTCTCTACATCCTCTAGCAGACCATTACATGGGGAAACCATTTGAATACAAGCGCGCCGATCCACACAGGTGTGCACATGGGTGTTCACTATTCGTAGACTTAAATCACACCTTTCTTGGCTGCTACTTCAAAGCACATTGTGCGCTGTCTGTCCTGCGTGCTGCACAACAACATTCAATATTTAGTATTTACTGCTGTTTTCACTTAGCTAGATTAATGCGATGGTGTTGTGTATAGTATGTTGCATTGTTTTTTTTTGTTTTTTTTTGCTTGTTTTCTATTCTTTTTCTCTCAACAGGTGATCCCGGAGATATTTTTTCTTCCCCCCTTTCTCACTGTCCCTCTCCCCTTCTGTTTTTCTTTTCCTTCCTCTTTCTTTCTCCCTTTCCTATCCCTCACTCATGTCTGTCCCGTCTGTAACAACTGAAAATAAAATAAATAATAAAAACAAAGGTCGATCAAATGGACCAATACGGCAATGCCATGATGATCCATTTGGCAAAATAAATCCATTGGGTATCCTTGTTGGTCTTCAGACAACAATTCTGACGGCTAAAGAACCAAATGGGACAGGCGGGGAAAAAAAAAAAAAAAAAAAAAAAAAAAAAAAATAGTTAGTTTATGGTAATACATCTGTGACCGCTACAAATGATGTGTGAGGGATTTTTAGAAAATCCACCGAATTAATTTGTGGTTTGACTATGTTCTTAGTAGGCACAGAAGTATCAAATATAGCCAGGAAACTTGTCACATTTTCCCCTTTATTCCTAACAGGAGAGGAATGCTGCTAATTTAGCAATTTGCATTTATTTGTAGAAGTCTATCATGCAGTGTTAATATATGTGAATCATGTGATAGTCTTTGGTTCGGATTTGTTAATATTATGTATTAAAAAATATTGAATTTGTCATTATTTGGTAGAATGGGGTAAAAGAAAGCTGTGTATCTTGGAGATAAGTGCTTAATAAGTGCTAATACATATACATTTGGTTGATCTGTCATAGTTGTAACAGTAGAGGCCAGGCATTTTTGCATCTAAACCATATGTTGGTAATTTTTCTGTAGCCTTAGTGTTATGGGTACCATGGAAATGCTTGGAAATTGAGTCTTGAATAAAACGTAGCATGTTGTTGAGATGCACAAAAGACTGCACGATGTTGGGTAAAATATCATCTTATGCTACCCAGCCAGTGTGGCTTTTGTTTGTTAATACCAGCTGCAGTAGCTTAGCTTAGCTGGGTTTGTTTTTACCTTGTGAGTCTGCGTGCGTATCATGTATCTTATAGGGGGTACAACCATGACACTGGTTTAGAGTACTTTGACAGGTGTTTATACGGTATGTTTGTCTGTCCGGATTTCTGTAGACAGATTGTGTCAGCATAATAGTTAGTTTACAAATACATTTGGGCTGACTCTTGAGCAATAAATACTCATGTAACAATGAAGTAATTCTTAAATAATTGTCATATTGTAGATGGTACTGCATTACATTCCTGAGTCAGGAATATTGACAGGGACAATGCATTTGATCCCCCTGCAAGATGGTCTAGTTTTTTTTTCTTCCACTGGGAAGTTTTGATGGATTAGGATAAAGAGATGTCGTCATCATCTCAGGTTGGTAACTTTTAATCTACCTGTCTTGTCTCTCCCTGCGCTTTCACCCTCTAGGGTTCTGGTCCAACCAAGGCGATAATAAAAGTATGGAGTATAATGCACAACCCCAATTCCAGAATGTCGGAATTCTATGTAAAGTCTCACGAAAACAGAATGCTGTGAGTTGCAAATCTCACAAACCCTTATTTTATTTGTAATGGAACATAGAAAACATATCAAATCTTTTGAGACATTTTACTGTTTGATTAAAAATCTTAGCTTGTTTTTAATTTGATAAACATGTCTCAAAGTTGTGATGGGAGCAACAACAGGCTGGAAAAGTAAGAGTTACTAGAGCAAAAGAGCTGGGGGAATATTTTGCAGCTAATGAGTTTAATTGGTAACAGGTCAGTAGCATGAATCTTGGAGAGGCAAAGTTCCTCAGAATTAAAGATGGGCAGAGGTTTAACAATCTGCAAAAAACAAACAGTTTCTACAAATTATAGAACAATTTGAGATTTGTCTTCCTTGATGTGAAATTGTAAAGACCAATCTCATCATTTCCATTAGAAATGATCCAGAGAAGATAGAGAAAACTGTGCACAAGGGACAAAACTGAAAATCAATATTCTGTGATGGAAATCACTGTATGGGCTCAGGCCCAGGAATCATTCTCTGTGATCACAGTTCACCTCATCCACAAATGCAGGTTAAAGCTGCAATAATGAAGAAAAGAAACCATATGTGAACATGATCCAGAAATTATGTCTGCTCTGGGTCAAAGCTCATTTAGAATTCAAAAGCCTGCATCTCTGATGATATGGGAGCGCAATAATGTTTAGGAAACTGGCAACTTGCACATTTGGAAAGCAAATCAACACTGAGAGGTACATACAGGATTTAGAGCAACATATGCTCCCATCCAGACAACAGATTTTTCAGGGAAGACCTTATATATATATATTTCAGCAAGACAATGCTGAACCACATACAGGAGATCCTACAATAGTATGGCTTCATAGTTGAAGTCCAAGTGCTGAACTGGCCTGACTGCAGTCCACACCTTTCACCAATTACAAACAGTTTGGAGTGTGATGATATTTAAAAAAAATCCCCCAAAGAAGATCCAGGACCGTTGAGCAGCTTGAGTCCTATATCAGACATGAGTGAGACTACATGTCTCGCCTAAGAGTCCATAAACTTGACTGGTTAAAAGAAAAGGGATTTTACACAGTGGTAAACATAGCTGTGCCCAAATTTTTGAGACGTTTTACTGCCATCACATTCAAAAGATGAAAACACAGCTTTTCCAAAGGTAGTATTTATTGCACAATCCCTATATTTCAATTGAGAAGTACACAATGAAATGCCTGTAGTTCTACCTTAACATAAAATCTGCATTTCAGGTAAAAAAAAAAAAAAAAAAATCGAGTGAAATCTTGCTGAAGGAGCTGTCTTCGCTAAATATTAAACAACACTTTTGGCAGACCTGTCACTGAAGTTTAAATCCCCTAGGAAAATAGAAAAAAAAAATCTATTTATTGAAGCGACTTTCTTAAATAGAACGTGCTAAACATTAGAATTCCTCCAAGAGCAACAATGTTTATGTCAATAGTAACTGGCCTCTTATTGTGGTATAGTTAACCACTGTTTGAGGTTATCTTTTGTGGTGGAGCCAAATGCTTAAACACAATCTAACCCTTAATATAGATAGACCTTGTTTGTTTTAAGCGACCTTTATTCTAGTATGGCCATTTCATTTGAAGGGAAAAGATAAATGTCCAGGTTTAATTAGATGTTTACCCTGACGAATATTTCACCTTGTTAAAGGAATCTGTCATGCCATTGTTGTGATTCTGAGTAATCACAAGACTGAGCTTGTGTAGGCCGTGCTAGCTCTCAGTCGGTGTAATCTAAAAAAATCTTTGTTATCCTAACCAAATGATGTTATTGTTGTCATGGTAACAAAGCTAAAGGCATTTAACTAAATGGAGCGTGGGTGTGTGGTTGTGTAGTCTTCTTTCATCTGTTTGGGTTAGGTGGCACGGGACCTCTGGCTGGGATGTCAGAGGTCGGTGGCTCAAGGCAAATATGTAGCCATTATTGGACACGAGTGGACATAAGACCATGACTCGTTCCGAGACTTTTTCGAGTTTGTCAGAATACCTATGCTGTTTGTTGAGTGAAGGAATGAATAGGCTGACATGGAATTCTATGTTTAAAAAATATTTTTTATTTTCTACCACATAAAAGAACATAATTACAGAACTGTACACATTTTACAAATCACACATTTCCATCATGAAAGTTTATTGTTTGAAGTGAATGAAGAAAAAGAAATGGAGCATCATTGATAGGACCGATCCCTCGCAACAGCTCACAAAGAAATGGTAGTCTGGCAGTTTTTAAAGATTTTTAGATGAATTAGAAGTTTCCAATGGTCCTTGCTTGTTATAACTGAAAATACATCCCAAGTGCATTCAAGACAAATGACTGAAAGAATAAAATTCCAGTTACCCACAGGGGAGAGTGTTGAAAAGGCATCTAGGAAAGCTTTTAAAAAATAAAATATCTTATATCTGATAAATACACACAATTAACTACAATTTACAATCAAAACACGAGAAAAACATTACACATTCATCTGACTGAAATTGAGCCAAACCATTACAAACAACCTTATCACTTCGTTCGCAGTCCAGAAAAAGCCACAGTTTGGTAGAACAGTTAAACGGGTATTATTGAGAGCTCTCTTTATTCATGCGTATGATCTCGATCCAGAAAAAACAGCCGAAACACTTATGACTAAAAATTAACTGGTCGGACCTTCATCTCCACCTTCTTGAGGGAGTAGGTGGGTCCATGCCAGCTGTACCAAGTGATCCCATCTTGGTTCTTATCTTGGTTCTTTATGTGGTTACCGTAGCGATAAAAAACACCGTTCAAATTTGAGTCAGTGCAGCAGTTGTACCAGTACCCACCTGGAAGTAAGAACTGGATTAATGGCAGCACATAACAGCCTTTCTTATCTGCTGTAGACGACTGGATTGGTTTTGTAAGATTTTCTCATATGTCTTACCTTTGCGCCGGGCTGCACAGTCGTCCAAACATTTGTCATTGTCTTTGTTCATGGTGCTGAAGTTGGTGTTGTTGTGGTACCGCAGAGAGTCTCCAGCATTTCCACTGTAGTTGGCAAGGAAGAGCTTGTAGCTGTTGAGCTCATTACTGACTGTGAAAAAGCCATACTCGGCATAGCGTTTTTCTCCTTCCCAGTCCTGCATTGGAAAACATATAACACGATTTAGAGAATGACAGTTACAGAAACAGAATATTTGCTTTTGTGGTCTGCCTAATGTCTTTTCGAATCAGTTTGATTTATTGCTAGTTCAAGTATGGTGTAAAGTGATTTTTAAGCCCTCTTGCTTTTAGCCATGAAGTGGCTTTTACATGGTTTATGTATTCTTGCTCTCCTGCGTGATGGTCCCAACACTTACCTCCATATCAATCCTAAGTGAACTTGGCTGCCTTGTTAGGCGGAAGATGTTGTCATTGCCCAGCCAGAAGTCTCCACGGATGGATCCAAATCCTTGTTTGTACTGCTTCCAGTCACGGTTAAAGGATGTGAGGCCAACACTTCGCCTCTGAATCACAGTCCAGCCACCTCCATTTGTCTCCATATCACAGAAGAGCTGGGAAAAAACAAAGCCTGTAAATTAGCTGGCTTTTCAAAAAGCTGAAAAAAGCCTCTGATAACCCCCCCCCCCTCCAAAAAAAAAAAAGAAAAAGAAAAAACAACCCACATGCAAGAGTGCTGAAACTTACGGTGAATTCAGGTGTTCCCAGAAACTCATCTTTAGGCAGCTTGTACTCGCCAGAGATCTTGTAGTTCTTGCTGTAGAGTGACGCACAGTCATATATGGCTTCTGGAAAAAGGAATATCCCAAGTTATGCTAAAACCATATGCAGATCCATGAGCTTTCATAGTTTTAAAAACATGTGATACCTATAAATTACAGTTTTCAGGGTATCTGAGGAATTGGACAGAGAAAAAAAGAGACTTTTCTTTTTCGCCCCAAAAGAAAAATAGATCAAAGAAGAATGAGACATGCACAACATGCTGAGAGTTTTCCATAGCTGCACCTTTTACTCCTGTCCCAGTATAGTGATGCCTTTAAGATTACGGTGGAGCAAAGAAGCCAAAACTTAAAGATATGGAAACCTTCCACTTCTAATCACTGCAGCCCTTCCTGTTCTGTTCTCTTGTTTCTCTTGTTTAATTTACTTTACAAAGGTCTGTGTGTTCTCTCTGCCAATGACATGAATGCGGTCCCTTTAGACCACACAGTAAAACGTGAAATAATAAACGACGTAATGCCTGGTTAACCGCTCCGCGGCAGCCAGTGCTGATTAGTGGTGTGTTGAAGTCGAATTGAACAGTGGATATGATGTGGCTTTGATGGAGCTCATTACTGACAACCCTGCAGATGGGATTGCGCAGCTCTAAATGATTGGTTTTTAGTACTGTGGGGCAGCTCAGAGAAGTGCGGCACTGTAATTTCCCTCACGACTAATTCACAGCAGGTGTCTAAGATCCTGAAAGGCTGATTATAGTGTTTTGCAGCAAAAATAAATACATGATGATAATGTGTGCAGAATAGTTTATAGTGAAGTGACTTTGTTTTGTCTACTTTTAAATATGAGCACCTTTCCCAATAAAAAGAAGCTTTTATGATATATTAAAATGATACTAAACTATTCAAAACCAAACTTATACTGTCTGGAAATGTTGAGAGGTGAAAGGTGTCTGTTTAAAATTTGGTGTTTGAAACAAGAAGTAAGAGCAAGAATGAGCGTTTTCATAGCATCTGTTTTAGGGTATAGAGACAGTATGGTCAAACTCTCCAGATGATGGAGTGTTAATACTCACCTGATGAAGTCTTAGGAGCCGACTGTGCGGTTTGCAGCTGCATGATCTCCACACGGTTGTTGATCTCAGAGTACTTGCTCTCTGCCTCTGTGACTCGGACGTCTTGCTGTCGGGTCTGCTGGTCCAGATCTAGTATTTGCTTCACAAGTTTCTTCATGTCTGTCTCCTGCTTGCGACTCAGCTCCTCAAAGAGGCTGGTGAGATTGGCCACTTGAACTTTGAGAGAGCGTACCTCGTCGCAGCACTGACCCTTGGAAGGCTTTGGAAGCGCCTGTCTCTTCCTGAGATTTTGAGCCCATGTCTCTGCAAGCAAGAGCAGCGCAACCTCTAAAACAACTATACTCAAATTGATTTTTGCCATTTTTAAAAGTCAAAGTTTTGGATCTTCTTGCAGCCTCTGGGTGTTTTGATTGGTTGCTGTTAAAAAGGAATCTCTCTCTGTAGATGGTTCTCTCTTGGAATACGAAAAAGATGCAAGCTCACTGCAGCTATCTGAAGTTTTGTCTAGTTGAGTTGGAGCTCTCCTTTGACCACTTGCTCACTCAGGCTGTCTTATTACCTCAGTGAAGCCCTCCTCTGCTTGAGCATCTTAAATATTGTATGGGTCCTCCCCCTCTCCCCCCTTCCACTGACCCTCTCCAACCTTCAGGGTGGAGGACCTTTCACGTTCCTCCTCCCCCCTGCACCCTTCTACTTCACCCCTCATCTTACTTTCACTCATACTGGGGAAGCTTTGCCACATTTTTACTTGCTTTGTCAGGTGTTGAATGTTTCTGGGAAGTCATTTTTTTATTCCCTTTGCCTGGAAGAACCACATAAGGACCTGGGCAAACAAACAACGCTACTGTCTGAACCTGCGGCGCTTAACTGGAAATGCAGACTGTTTAAAAGATTTAACTACATTTGATTTTAATTTATTCAGCTATATACACTAATGAGATTAAAACATTTGAATACTTGTTCTAAACGTTAGTACATCTGTAGGTAATTTCTTCCCCACATTTAAAACACTTTACGTTAATGACAGTTTTTACGATATCCTTGAGGGTTGAAGTCACTAAGCATTCTTAATTGTAGGTTAAGTGTTCTGTTCGTGCTACCCTTTTTGGCACATGGCAGATGTTAATGCCAAGTGGGTTTCAGTGTCAGATTTCAAAGGCGTGTTAATACAGGGGAAAACCTTCAGGATAAAATCTGATCAAATACAGTTTGTAGTAAAAGCTGGAAGAAATGTTTAGGATAAGGCAGGTGGACTAGTGGGAGTATTTTGTCTCTACATGTGTAAATGCTTAACATTTTGCCATCACATAGGCAGCGTATTTCTTAAATAAGTTTAGATGGTGTACCCACTAAAGAACAACAGAACAAAAAAATGAAGTCATACTGTTATGGCTTTTATTATCAGCAGAAGGGGCAGCATGCTTGTGTTTTCACTTCACTAATCAATTCCATGCCTTTAGGTATGTTTTCAACTTGTAGATATGGAAACTCATCAAGCATTAGAAAGTACAGGAAACATTACAATCAGTCAAACATGCAGTCTGGATTAGGTTTCTGTATTAAATTAGAAACAATAATTAAAAGCATATTTCAGCTCAGTTAAAGTCTGGTAGATGTAGATGCATACAGTGTAGCATGTGGGTTAATTACCTAAGGGATTAATTTAGTTGAATTAAATTTTATTTATGTAGCGCCAAATCACTACGATGGTCGCCTCAAGGTGCTTTATCTTTACAATAATAGAGAGAAAACCCAGACAATAAGATGAGCCTCTAAGAATAAGCACTTGGCAACAGTGGGAGGGAAAAACCTCCTTTTAACAGGAAGAAACCTCTGGCAGAACAGGGCTTAGGGAGAGGCAGCCATGTGTTGCGACTTGCCAGGGATGAGTGGAGGATTACAGTTTATGCTTGTCGTTATCAGTTCTTCAGGAAAGAGTGATTTATTTCTTTTTTTCCTTTTGATTTTTTTCTTTGATACCTGTTGTTGAAGACAAGTTGAATGCATCATGCGTGAGTATAACGAGTTTTGGGTTGTGATGATGTCACAGTATTACACACCTTAACATGAGCATTACAGTTGGGAGTTGGATTTTCAGTGCATTTGTGGAAGGTACAAACTCTTTACTCAGCGAGTCTTGCCCATGCTTTGCGGGTTGAACCACTAGATACAGCCTGCTGCTGAATGAGGTGTGTTTGCCTGACTTAATAACAGTGTTCGCAAAATCCTGCTTCTGGTTTGTCTTTTAAAATTTCTAACATTCCAGTCACTGGATGGGGCTGAAAATAATGCCTCTCAGGGAGGCGCTTTTATGTCCCGTTTCTGTGGAATTTCTCTTTCTTCCCTGATGTGCTGCCATCCCTGCCAACCTACAGGACACACAGGTGTTGGGAAGCAGCCTCAAGAGTATTTGTGGGGTTTCTTGAGGTGCCAGATCGTATGGCATTAAGATAGTATATGAGGCATGCCTTCTGTGATAGTTATGTATGATAATTACCAGGCAAAAGAGATTAAGTATTTTATGCTGAAATAGAAGGAGCTGTAATAACTGAGACAATTCTGAGAGTTCTTACTTTGAACTTTACCAATGTTAAAGTACAATTTTTGTACATCTAAGGACCCTTGTGTTTGCCTTAAATTTTATTATAAAGGGAAATTATAATTTTATTATCTGGGCATCTACCTCTAAGTAGAGTGCTGCAATAAATCAGTGCTGAAGTGCTACTATTTGACTCAATGATGCTTAAGAATGATGGTCTGTTGATTTTATTTTATTTTCATTTTCATGTAAATGAAGAACATACCTATATATTGGGGAAAGCAAAGTTTAGGGATCCCAGACTTAATGCTGTCTCCATGTCTGGACGTTAGCATTGCAAACAGAGCGCAGACAGGCAGAAGATTTACTTGATACCAAAGACCAATTCATATTTTATAAATTGTAAAGTCTAGAAGCATAAAGCTGCAAATTGTGGTGCAGATAGAGTGAATGGAATATTACAAACATGGAGCTAAAATGAGATGTGACACTTTGTGGCGTTCGAGGTTTTATTACATAATCTTGCACCACCACACTGAAAACGTTTCTTGCTTCAGGAGGGACAGAGAAAGCCTCCAAATGTTTGGCGTGTGTCCTTTCCCAGTTCTCACTTGGTCAGACGATCAAATAAGGAAACAGTTTAGCTCGTTCTGCTCATCGTCAACTTTGTTATCACGCCGGACTGTGGTTTGGACCACAAATAAATTTTTTTAAAACCTTTCTTCCAATTCCAAAATATGATATAATTGTCAGGCAATCATCTGTTGCTCTCACGTGTCAAAGGGTGATGTATGTTTTTTGACTATTTTTCCCAGGCATTCTCTTACCTCAGTATTTTTTGTCTGCTATTTAGAAAACTTTGCATTTTTCTCTTTAGGTTGTTCTTTTCTATTCTCCCAATGTTGCTGTTGAATATCGACTTGTGCTTTTAGTTTGCTGCCTTTCTTTGATTTTTAAGGAACACGTGGGAGCAATAAGGCACTTTATAGAAGAGTAATGAGTTATTAGATTGCCTTCATGTTTAGTTGCTGCACGTTTTAAAATTTTGCATAAATTCTGAACTCATTAGATGCTAGACATGATCTTTCTCTTAATTTCACCCATTTATAAATAATAGCGACTTTCTGTAACTATTATTTTTGTAGTCAGCCCAGATTTTTTGTATATCAGTCACTTGTTTCACTAATTGCTTTCAGTATAAAATGGTCAACATAGTTAGATATTAGAACATTGTGGTTAAATTGAGCTACCACATACTTGTGCTGTAGTTATATAGTTAAATTCAATTTGTTTTAAATGCAACACTGTGGCTCTGTTTCTGTTTTTCTTTCTAGTATGGCATTTGATGATGCATAGTGCCTCTTGACCTCCATGTAAATTTTAACCTTAAGACACTTATGTGCGTCAGTCTCTTTTGGAAAAATTAGGATAATTTGCCTTCCTGTATTTTCTCATTGCCCTAACTGCTCCATGAGTCATTTCTCACTCCAGCAGTGCATCACTTTCCTTCGGTCCTGGACTTTGTCATTCAGGGTTAGTAATGAAAATCCAGCTGGAGGCTTTTGTTTCTTTCTTTCTTCTTCTTCTTTTTTTAACATTTACCCTTTTCTAACACTTCCCCTTTAACCATGTCTCTCTAGGGTCTATGTAAAAAATGCAAGCCTCTTAGCCTCTACTCTATTAGAGCTGTTCACTTTATATAACTACTGTGGGAAGCCCGTCTATTCCGTCAAGCAGATATTTTCCCTTTGGTGTTTAAGAAGCGTTGGACACCCTGCTGTGCTAATTGCAGCAGTGATCTGACTTTGATGAGTGAGAAGTACGTGGGTGTCATAACATGCTCACAGATGCTTTTTGTGTCCCTACATACACTGGAAGAACAGTTTGCAGTTAAACATTGACCAGAGGGTCCAAGCTGTCAGCAGAGCACTCTGTGTTCAGTTACAGGAAAGGCAGGAGGTGAAAGCACGAGCCAGTGGATTCCAGAGCGTCTATCTCAAAACTTTGAATTGCATAATCTTTACGAACAGTAACCCCTTCCACTTGTCGGCTCTGTCAGCACAGAAGCTCCACATTTTGATTTGAGTTTGGTCCATTTTGAAAGTATTTGATTTGCTTGAGATACTCAAATGTTCCTGTCAAAATAGGTTTTTAAAAACTTTTTAAAATTTTTTTTTTATTATGTTGAAATATTGTAGTGGATCATATCTTTGTTTTAACCCCACAAACGTTTAATCAATGTAGGGTCTGTGACCAAATTTATAGATTTGAAAACAGACTTCATATTGATGCTTCATAGCTGAGGCCTTGGTATACAGCTGAAAGCATAGATTAGGAGGTTAACACAGAGAGTCGAGAAAATCATAAGAGTCAGGGTATGCTCCACACTCTAGGTTGTCTTTAACAAAACAATCTTTAGACATGCCCTAAAAATAATTTCTGATCTTAGCTTTTAAGATCCACCAGTGCAGGTTCAATTTGCTTTAATAGTACTTTTTCTTCACTCTTTTATTAATATTTAGTACTTCTTAGTGTTTCCTTACAGTCTACTTTAATTAGTAGTACAATCTAAAAATGGCAAAGAAATTGAAATGACAACTCTGACAGTGCAGCTGCTATAAAATCATGAGATGAATGGTATGTCTGGACACCTAATGCAAGCAGCTGAGCTATAGCTAGATTTGAATTTCAAAATAATGCAGTGGATAATGATCTCCAACTCCGGTCACGTATAGGAGTAAAATAAACTCTTCCATATTTTCCATAATGAGCGGCACTGTATGCACCAGGGTATCCTCCAGCTCTGAGAGTGGCAGACTTCATTCCCTGGCAGACCATCAAGAGGTCCCTGCCTTAAGCCAGTGATGGCTACCAGGTGGAGTCTGTTGTCATACAGCGGATGCAGACCAGGCAGTGGCTGTCTGCTCATCCACCCCAAAAACCAGTAGCTAGGATAAACAGTACTGGAGGGATCGAAGCTGGATTAGGAAGAATAGTACTTTGTGTATGCACAGTTGGCCTTGTGGCATTGCTTCAGAGAAGCATTTCATGACACTGGAATGTAAAACAGTTGTGGCGCAGGTCAGAAAACAAAAACCACTTGTGCCAATGTATAGAGATTCCCTTCTTTCATCTTTTGCCAATTATTATGTGTTTTTGGCTTTTGGGTATACAAGTGAGTAAAAAAAAAAAAAAAAAAAAAAAAAAAGCCAAAAATGTCACTTGCTATATAGGCTATAATTAATACCATATCTGTTATTCATAATAGATTCCTTACTTAAACGTGTACTGATTTTGTGTACATACTTGCGTACATATGAAGTATATAAATAGTTAGCTGTTTAGAAGTTGTGTAATCCTTCTCTTTAAATGAGATCACTGTCCCCCGATGCTTGTTTTCATTGTTTAGGACAAAAATCAATTACAGCATGAGTTGGTTTCAGTTGAACTGAACAGAAAGAAGTAGAAGAAGACCTGGCTTATTTAATTGGAAATATATTAAAATTTAATTTGTAGTTCAGCAGAAATCAATGTTTACAAATCTCTTTGTCTACATAGCAACAGCAGCATTCCAATGAGGTAACTGTCAGGCTTTTTTTTTTTTTTTTTTGCCTGTTTTGGGCCACCGGAGACGCCTCGTTCTGTTGGCCTTTTGACCTGAAGGTGAGAAACCCAGGAGAAGGCATACTGCATCATTGTCCCAATGTAGTGATAATGTGGCGTAAACATATGCGCAATGGTTTCTCTGGGCGATGCCTCAGTGACCCCCTCACACGCCTAACTTGCTTTGGGAGAGAGAAAAACAACATTCAGATGTCATCTAAAGCTATGCATTTGTTAAATAACCAGTATTAAATATTTCTTTCCTCTTTTTAAGTGCTGCATTCCAGAGCCCTGAACTTTCTCCTCAGTTTTACAGCGATAGAGCAGAATTTTGTCTTTTCAGATAAATTGTTTCAAAGTCAAGGGACACTAAGTGTTTCCCTATGGTGCAACATCTGCTTGGTGATGGAACAACCGCCCTTTTGTCCTGATGTTTTTGGAGAAACAACAGAGACAATAGGCTAGTCAGATGGTGTCAAGGATGAGTTGAAGTATACATGTCTCAGGACATGTACAACAACAACAAAAAACTGGCGAATGATGTAATCACTTTGTTTGCGTCCTTGCTTACCTCAACCACTGGTGCTTAACAAACACAGAGAATGAGAAGACCTTTGTTTAATTTTGCCATGCTGGTCATCACTTCCATTGTGCAATGCTCAAAGATTTATATTCTGTATGTATTACAAGTTTGACTTTCAGTTTCTATATTGTCTATCAAAATATTATCAATAGTAGTGTTATTGTTTGGCTTTGAAGTCAGACTAATGAGGTCTACGCCGTCCTTCAAATCCCTTTTTTCCCTCCCCGCTGTTTATTTGAATATTTCATTTGTAACGGGTCGTTCTTTTTCTAAGTGGCTATTCAGACAAGCCCTCTTCCCTTGTCTTTGTCAACATCTGATGTCAAGATTCAGTAGTACAATGTTAGTTTTTTTTCTGACATTCAATCATGTTGCTATAAAAAATGTAGAGTTGTAAAAATAGCTTTCAGTGTCAATCATTTCATGTTTTCCTGTGGCTGGTCTGTGAATGGGACTGTTGGTTTGTAGAAAGACAAAACAAACAAATTAGTTCATGGTCCAAAGTTTGGCCATGTTAATAGTATTTTCTACTATTAGGATGGCCCTGTTAAATATTCTACTTTTATAAAGGGCAGGTATTTGATCTGACAATAAACATTGTAGGTGTGGCTTGAATTCCAAACTTTTATGGTTTCAAGTGTTAACTACTGTGCCATTTGCAAGTGCTTTATATTCATATTTTTCTTTCTTAGTACATCTTAATACAGAAATTACTTTTGTTTCCTGTTTTCAGTTTAGGCTTTACACAGCATTGCCTACTGTCTGACACATTTTCTTAGGAAATTAGCTCATCTTGGTTGTTTATATCCATTTAATTTTTCAAATGTCCTTTGTATGGGAAATGTTTATTTTTTAAGTAGTGTTCTCATCTGCACAATGGAGAAACCCCCCAAAACACAACCAATAATGCTCGATAGTTAGGGTCTTTCTTTCAGGGAGCATTGATTGCATTTTGGCTGCCCCACAAATGAACAGTTGTTTGGACGCAAAGGCAAGACAAAGTCTCCGTCAGTCAGTATCATTTTCCATCAGTGCATGTCGTGGTAGCAGTTGTTGGTTTGGCTAGCATCAGTCACATGAAGGATTCAAATATTTAATATGCTTCAACATTTTAAACCCAACCAAAACTGGTCGGTGGTCTAATTCTATGTCCTCTTTAATGGCCTATTTAATTGTCATTCTCTTGACAAAGACCTTTGTTTGAAGACGTGGTAGTCAAAATGAAAATGAGCAAACAAACAAGCCAAGCTGAATGTTCTGAATGTGTTAGACTTTTTAAATAGAGAAGTAAAAGACAAAGTATTTTTAAATCAAATACTACATAATAATGTCCTCTTTGTTTTCAGTGTTTTTAGACTTATTAATTTATTCAAGGATCGTGCTCTCTCTCTCATCACCAAAAAGCCAGGCCACTTTAGAGTTAAATTATTATTTTTTTTTTTGTTACCCCTCAGCCAAAAAGGCTGATAGGATATTGTCGTCACCCTGCTGGGTGGGTGGCAGCCTGAACAGGCCAGCTTTGTGAATGCGATAACTCGAGAAGGAAGTCACCTAGGACTTTTAAATTGATACAATTTGAATACTAAAAGGGAAGCTACAGGGAAGCTGGTCAGAGTTGATGGGAAGATGGATGGAGCCAAATACAGGGCAGTCTTGGAAGAAAACCTCTTGGAGTCTGCAAAAGACTTGAGACTGGGACAGCGGTTCACCTTCCAACAGGACAACGACCCTAAACATAAAGCCAGGGCAACAATTGAATGGTTTAAAATAAAACATATCCATGTGTTAGAATGGCCCAGTCAAAGTCCAGATCTAAATCCAATCGAGAATCTGTGGCAAGATCTGAAAACTGCTGTTCACAAACGCTGCCCATCTAATCTGAGTGAGCTGGAGCTGTTTTGCAAAGAAGAATGGGCAAGGATTTCAGTCTCTAGATGTGCAAAGCTGGTAGAGACAATCCCTAATAGACTGGCAGCTGTAACTGCAGCAAAAGGTGGTTCTACAAAGTATTGACTCAGGGGGCTGAATAATTACGCACACCCCACTTTTCAGTTATTTATTTGTAAAAAATGTTTGGAATCATCTATGATTTTTGTTCCACTTCTCACGTGTGCACCACTTTGTATTGGTCTTTCACATGGAATTCCAATAAAATTGATTCATGTTTGTGGCTGTAATGTGAAAAAATGTGGGAAAGTTCAAGGGGGCCGAATACTTTTGAAAGCCACTGTAGGCTCAATAATAATTGGACAATATTAATAATCAGAAAGATTGTTTTTAATAACTGGATTAACTTATTAAATGAACTCCAAGAAAAGATCTGGTCAGCATATCAGCCAAACCATGAGACACTTTATTTTTAATATTAGCTATCCAGATTTCTAGCGGTGGTACAGTGCTCTGTTGTTTACAGTCAAGTGGTTTTGAAAATTCCTAATCATCATGTGGGCGTAACGGCAGAACTGTTGGTACTGCTTTTCTTCAGTCCTGATATATGAAAGAAGAGAATCATTATCATCTTGCAAACTGCCAGGCTCCACTGTTTTTACATGTTTGTTATTGTACCAACATAAATGAGTGAATCTGTGATTGGACAAAAATAAAACTGTATTTCATGTGATTTAAGATGGGACTACTTGGTGTTTAGTGATTGTATGATAATCCTTTGATTCTTTTAAAATATCTTTTTCATTACTTGCACCTCTTTTTGGCTTTGATGTAGGTGTATATTCTTAGTTTTACATGTCTTTGTACATTTTTGTGGAAGAGCAACACAACAACAGTTTCAATCAGCTTTCTTTCTTGTTCATTTTTACACACCAGATTGGTAAAATTTCTTGGTGAGATGTAATATATTGACAGCTTTACAGTCTCAAACCTCAGCACATGCACTTTTTGGTGACCTCTCCATATACCAAAGGTGCAATGTGTAAAACGTTAGGAAGTGGTACTTGGGGCCCTGCACACATGAGAGGGTTTGACAGTGATATCAGTACATTTTCTGCTTGCTAATAAGTTTTTTTTTTACTTGAGAGGAATGTTATGTGAGCATTGTCATCTGGATGTATTTAGACTGCATGTGCTTGGAGCTGGTAGCCATATGGCTTTAACTGAGGGACAGTGAAATCTCCAGGGTCTGCAGGAGTGAAAGCCCTCCTTCTGATTTGCCATACCAGATAAAGGCACATCTGGGCAGTTTTAACATATCTGTTTCTGTTAGGTAGGACATGGAGACTTGAGGGTTTTTTTTTGTTCATTTTGAGTTTAAGAGTAAATTACTAACAACAGAAGAAGTAATTTTTTGGTTTGGTTTAAAATCAACAAGTATATACAACATACCTGTGTGATAATGTCAGGATTCTTCAGAATACTGGGTGGTAGTTGTGCCTAATTAAGAGTGTGGGATACTGCAACAGTGCCTGGCACCCTATCAAGCTCCGTGAGAGTCACAGACAAACGGTTATTTACTTAAAAGAAGCTTATTTTCATATTATGCAATCATAGTCTAATGGGATTTTCTTGAGGTCATTAATTCTTCTTCCCTGTGTCATCTGATTACACCACCAAAATGCTAATGTCTGTCAAAGAACAATAATCACTGTTCTACAAGATCGCTGGGATTGCTTGGTTTGATTCGTGATAGACCTACCTCTCTAAATCCAGCCTGTTCTCATTTACTGGGGGATTTAACTGATGTTTGCTCAAAGTTCCTGGCTTGTCACAAATATGGATAAATTATCCTGTGGTCTTGATTCCTTGAAATATGGACACTTGTGAAGATGCCCTTGGTGATGCATTTAAATGTACAGAATAGGCATAATTTTTCATTGTGCAGGGTTATCCAAGTGGCTTTTTGGTACCTTAAAGTCAAAGTGAATAGCGTACAAAGCCCCTAGAAGTGACATAAACAGCAGTCTCATGACTGACAAACTTGTGCTTTAGTCTTGTGGCAGTTCTTCAACCTACAAACGCAGGCTTGCTATATAAAAGAGAACTGTTACCTCTCAGCCTTCATCACTGCCGCGCAGGCACTAATGCTAAGGGAGACCTTCACTGTTTCACTGCAAACCCAGCTGCAAGTGTCAGGAAAAAAAAATATAAATCGGAATCACACAGGACGAGTACTTGCTAAAACTACAGTTCTTGTTGTACATGTTTCATATAAATGCCAGGTCTTCATTATCTAATAATGCAATGCTTATGGTATGTTTATGAACATTTTTAGTGAAATGTTTTATTAATGTTGTGCATTAAAATCCAATCAGTGTAATTTTCTGCAACAGATTACTACATTTATTTATTTATTTATTTATTTTAAAAATTGTACCCATCATCACACAGGTCTGCACTAACGGGTCCTTTCAAGCTTTAGCATGACCCCTCGCAGTGCGGTTTCATCACAGTTTCTGGCCTTTACCCTTCGTCTAAGGAGATTTCTGACATGCATGCTCTAATGCCTGTCATCAGCTTTTGCTTGCTGTCCTCAGGAATTTCGCTGCATACCAGCACTTTTTGAAAGCTACATTTTACAGATGTATTGGCTGTGACTGCACACAGGTTTCACAGTTGAGGAAGTATAATAGACTCGTGGTTCATATGAGTGTTTCCAGATGTGATGGCAGTGCGGGTCAGCGGTGGGCGCACAAACGGGAATTGTGACGTCTTGACAGGAAATCATCCTTTGTCAAACAAGCATAAACAACTTTGATTAAAGTATCAAACATTTATTTAACGTTTCCAAAATGCATTGAGAAAGGATGCATTGATGGCTGGCTGGGATAAGAGTGCCTCATCATTGTGTGAGCTGCTTTTCTTCTAGGATCATGGATGAAGCAGTGTTAAGGATAGCTGGGATTTAGTGAGAGGTAGTGTGTTGATTAGCTTCATTAAGCAGCATAGAAGTCTTTGCTGGCACTTCCTGTGATTGGGATTTATACATCCATGTCATGTTTTCCAAACGGTGTCCCTTTGCCTTGTCTTTCTTTTTAGATAATACCTGCATCTACATGTTGTCTTCATGCTTAACAGTAAAGCTCTGAAAGCCCCTGTTTTGTGTTCAGATTGGCCTAACAGTTTTGTCATTTCTTTCAGCATCAACAATAAACTGCAGCAGCCAGAAGCAGCATCTGGGGTTCTGGAATATGCCATGAAACATTTTGGTGAGCTGGTGAGTACTTTTTCCATTTTCCAACCAGAAAAAAAAGAAAAAAGAAGGAAAATGTGTCCCAGGTTTTCCGATAATAAGAGATGTAAACCCATGCCTTGATTTGCTATAAACTCCACTGCTTTCTTTACATCTGGTAAGTCTAAAGAATTCTTGGATAATCAATTGGACCATACTGGCCAGTATTCACATACACTCAGACCCTTTTATTTCTTCAAGCAGTTTTGGACTGAATATGTCTTTAGTGAGTTACATTGTATTAGGAATTCTGTCTGCACGTCTTCCTTTCCTTATTTTAATGTGGGGGTGATGGTTGTTTGAGGCAGATATCCACAGAACACCATGATCTTAATGTGCTGCATATGGAAAAGCCATCTGCTACACTTATCAGGGGTTTACAGCAAGAGACAGAATTATGGACTCATTTGTCTAATTAAGATGAGGTTTGCATGTTCTTAAATTTTTACTTGCTTTGTCTGTCTGGTGTACATGACTCTTGGGCCCACTGGGCCCTTTTTATGATGCAAAATAATGTCATTTTTCATCTAAACAAAAAAGGAGCAATATTTCTCTCTTAATGACGAGCTTTTCCTGTGTGGGATGAGTCATTATAAAAGTTCAATGAACTGCTTTGTATTCTTTTGTTTTCACTCTACCATTGTAGAAAAATATTGGTTTTGTTTTTCAGATTTTTTTCTGTTCACATTGAGCACCACACCTCCTAAATGTTACTAGAAACTCTGTTGTTTCATGTTCTCCGTACATGGACTCGATCCATATATGAAATAACTCAGAGTGGACATGCTTTGGCTATGATTACACTGATTTTCCACACAAGTTACATAACAGGAAAAGAGCATTTGGTTATTTGGATTGGTCTCCCTCCCTTTTACCAAAGTTACGTCATTAACTAACTGTGGTTTTTCCTTTTTCCTCGAATGAATGTGCCAGACAGGCACTTGAGGTACATTGACAATCAGTTGAGTAGACTGGTGTTATTCTGTTTTTATTTTGGATTTATTTTTTTATTTTTTTTGGAGGGATATGATTTACTCATTCATTTATACTAATTGCAACAGTTGTGAACATGGACAGAGTCTGAAACTGTCTCCAAAATAACCAAAAATTTATAATAAGCCTTTTTCCCCCCATTAGAGTAATTTGACATTAGTTTCTTGGCATCCGCTGTCCCCAAAATCATATTTCCTTTGAGGTCATTGGATATTTGCAGCATCATAAATCATAAATGGGAATGAGTATCTCCACGCCAAGAGAAAACAATAGAAACTTCAATAATTAATTACGCTAAAATAAACTAACTTGGACATGAAGACAAGACTGATCAAAGTCGATCTATATATAAGTATTGCCATTGCTCAGTCATAATGCAATATTTTTGTTCAAGCCCTCAAACCAAAGCTTAGAGTCTGGGCTTTAAGCCTATATTCATACAACTGTCACTTCAATGTATATTGGTATAAATTTAAAATTACAATGGCAGCCGGTATAGCTCAGTGAGTTAAGCAGGTGAACCATAGGCTAATGCAGAGGTTAGGGATAGACTCTGACTTGAGATCACTGAGTGCGTTTCCTCTCACTGCGCTTTCTCCCAGCTTCTCTGTCTTCTCTCCTGTAAGAATTCACACCTGATTTTATAACTAATCAACACACTACCACTCACTAGATACCAGCCCTCCCTGATTTGTATATAAAATGACTTTTCCATGCCTTAGAGAGCAGATTTTCTGTTTCTCTGTGAAAACTTGGTAAAGACTCAGTGAGAAGAGTTTCACTCTGGACCTTTGTTAATGTGCTGACCATGTGGAAAGCTTTACCGTGGGAGAATGCAATGTTTTCCTGATTAGTATACACTTCAGGAACCCTCACAGTAAAGTGTGTGCTTAATCATTCATGCATGGCTCCCTAAAGAAGTCCTGGAAATCATTGGTAGATGTAACAGGTCCAGGATTGCTTGTTGAAGTAGAAAATGTCAGCCATACAGCACAGTGAGGTACTGTAGATGGAAAAAGGATTGCTCTTCCAAAACTCTTTATTACATTGTCCAATGGTCATGAAAAAACCCACATAACCCAAAAATATTATGATACAGTGTTATAGTTTGATATGTCTTCTGTAATCGCTATCCTACTGTATTTTTTCATCTTTTAGGAAATCCAAGCCACCTGGTATGAGAAGCTACATGAGTGGGAAGATGCCTTGGTAGCATATGACAAGAAGATCGACATGAACAAAGAGGATCCAGAGCTCATCCTGGGGCGAATGCGCTGCTTAGAGGCTCTGGGAGAATGGTATGTTATTAGTCTTTGTTTTTTTTTTTTATCTTGGGTCACATACGTACATAGGAAGCCATATTCCTAATGAGACCTGGCATTAAGTCTCTCATTTGATACCTCTGAGTTGACTAAAGACATTTTACGAGAAAACACATGAACAGTCACCCAGGACAAGCCAGAGGTGTTGCTACACCATTGAAGCAAAGCCTCAGCGCCATAATAGCCGCCCACTTTGATAGAACATACTTAGGGGAAAAAATCACAAGATGGATAGAAATATGTTGATCATCACAGAGCTCAAAAAGCAAAGCAGATGTTAATTAGCTTATATAACCTGCTGTCATTATGGTGCACACTATGATTCTTTCCACAAGAGAATGATTCAGCTGAAATAGAGATTTGTGTTTGTGTGTGGCAGGGTAGGGCTTAGAGATGATATAACAGTTGACCAATGTTAGGTTTTGTTACACAATGACATTGTGAAGGTCTCAGTACTAATCAAAAAGTGATTTAAGATTGCGCAGTTCATGCTTTTGACAGTCTTATTAGAGAGTTGGACACCTTTTAAGCAAATGTTTAGTCTAGAAAGTTTGAAGGAAGGAGCCTTTAGGATTAGGAAAGTCTTGCTGCCATAATTTTGCAGTAATGAGTCCTTCTGTGTTCTGTAGACATTAGTCAGTTTTGCGAAAGTCTGTTATTTCAGGATGACTGAATGCAACACGAGCAAATAATCTGTGTATATAGAGTCATTTTAGCATGTTGTTTCTCTGCTTTAAGGTGGCTTTCATTGTTAATTGGAACTTAAAGCTATATAAGGCACTGAATGTGTTCCTCTTGGAGAGGTCTGCCTGTCTAATAAAGCCAGTTATCAAATTTTAGGCATACTTTTCATGTGCACATTTTCATTTCATTTGGTTTTCACCTTTAAAAGTATTTTACAGTGCCAAAATATACTTCTATTTGTCTACTGTAGACACATGTGCTAGTTTACTTGAGGTTGTACCTGTTGCCTTCATTGTTATGTGATATCCAGGCAGATGGAAAACAACTTCATTTCACTGACCCCCATCCAGCCCCGTCTCTCTCATTTTCTCTGCCTATCCTTCCTCTCTTTCTCATCTAAGCTTCTTCCAACACCCTGCCATTAAAGCACCTGCGGTTGGTTTGACTTCCTTCTGGACATTTCTTTGATTGTTGTTAATGCAGAATCAGTCTTGGTTGGATGCACCTGACCCTAACAGGAATATCCATCTGTTTGGTGGGATACTCGCTGTTATCAGATTGTTATGGAACAGTACACTGATGATGTTCATCTGTAAGAACAAATGAATGTATAAATAATTGCAGATGTCACAGAAACATTATCTTTGGTCAGTTTCCTTTTCATTTTGTCCAGATGTGCTTGGCAGGAAAGTAATTTTGTGTGAGATGTCATTAGAATGAGAAGATCCTTTTGATATGTGGTGAGGAAAGACCAGTATAATATTACAATACTTTAAAAGTACCAGTTAAAACAGTTTCTCGTAGTTAATTTAAATGTTTTTGAATGTCAAACCTGTTAAGATAAGATAAATATGAAAAAAACCATTAAAGACTAAACAATATACAGTATGAAAAATACAGGCTGTGACTACAGTGGACACTTGTCACTGTTTTTAACACTGAGTTTCATCTAAGTTTGTACATTGTAATTTCTGTCTTATCTGCCGGTGGCTGATTGACCAGCAGCAGCACAAGGAAGAGTACCCACAGACCAGTTGTACCACACATTTTTGAAACTGCTCCCTTTGACAACAGATACTGTCTAAAGGTAGATAAGCAGTCAGAAGCAAACACGCTACCACTTTTGGACCATAATTTCCTCATTAGACACCTCTGATATGCAAATCAGTATCTGTTCAATGAAAAAACATTCCCGTGCATCATCTTACTTTGACTTTTGTAGTTCAGTGTCATCTTGGCCGTCTATTTAACGTTCTAGTATTCAGTTCTATTTGTTACCTGATTAACAAGACATGTTAAGTTCAGTT
This sequence comes from Neolamprologus multifasciatus, assembly GCF_963576455.1. Taxonomy (NCBI): domain Eukaryota; kingdom Metazoa; phylum Chordata; class Actinopteri; order Cichliformes; family Cichlidae; genus Neolamprologus; species Neolamprologus multifasciatus. Next base: position 24,697,056 of record NC_140458.1, on the reverse strand, counting down.
TTTTCACCTCAATGCTGTACATACTGTGGGGTTGATCTCACTCCAGTACTTTAAATTTGTTTGCTTTAATTGGAATGTTTCAGTTTCAGTTTCTTTCTTTTTTTTTCTTTTTTTGTTGTTGTTGCTCACCGTTCTCGTGTTTTTTTCTTTCTCTTTTCTTTCACTGCTGTGATCACCTACTTCCCCACTCACCTACAAACAACACCCTCTATTTCTGCATATTCACACACCACGATCACGCAAACACGTGCGCTCAACGGCAGCACATTTACAACAGCCTCACAGCGCACACAGACTTATAGGACACACACGCAAGCCACGCTTGTTCATATTAGTGAATATACACACACATAGTCAGACTTATGGAGCCTCTCACCACATATTTTTTCTCTCTTTCTATTTACAAACAAGTGATGTTTCCACATTCTCTTCACCCATCTAAACGAAACACCCAGCGTACATCCTTAGACATACGCACACAATTATGGGCACACTAAGGTTTGTCACATGGAATGTAAATGGAGCTGGCACCAGAGAAAAAAGGTTAAAGATATTTAACCAGCTTAAAAAACTACAGGCAGATGTTGTTTTATTACAAGAAACTCACAGGCCTCTCACAGGTTTAAACGAACTTAAAACACCTGAGTTTCCTAATGTGTTTGCAGCCTGTTATAATTCTAGACAAAGGGGAGTAGCAATTTTAATAGATAAAAATGTTAATTTTACAGTACTCGATACAGTTATAGATCCAGGGGGTCCATTCCTTATTATTAAATTATCAATATTTAACAAAAAGCTATGTATTGTAAGTATATATGGTCCAAATGTTGATGAACCCTCATTCTTCCACGGATTTTTTAGTGCACTCTCTGAACACCTTGATTGCACACTTATTCTTGGAGGTGACCTCAACCTTGGACTAAATGAAGAAATGGATAGGTTCAACACAAGAGGAACTTAGCGCAATTGGCAGTCCACAAATATAATCAAACAGTATATGAGCGACTATGGCCTTTGCGATGCATGGCGCTCCCTTCACCCCAACATGGGGTGACCGTTACATGGGGAAACCTTTTGAATACAAGCGCGCTGATCCACAGAGGTGTGCACACGGGTGTTCACTGTTCACAGACACAAACTACACCTTTATTGGCTGCTACTTCCAAGCACATTGTGCGCTGTCGGTCCTGCTTTCTTGTCGGTCTTTCTTTCTCCCTTTCCTATCCTCAGTCATGTCTGTCCTGTCTGTAACAACTGAAAATAAAATAAAATAAATAATAACAACAAAGGTCGATCAAATGGACCAATACGGCAAGGCTGTGATGATCCATTTGGCAAAGTAAATCCATTGGGTATCCTTGTTGGTCTTCAGACAACAATTCTGACGGCTAAAGAACCAACAGGCAAAAAATAAATAAATAAATACATTTGTTTGTTTTGTTAATGTTTTCCAGGGGCCAGTTGCACCAGCAGTGTTGTGAAGAATGGACACTTGTCAGTGAAGAAACGCAGGCCAAGATGGCGCGCATGGCTGCTGCTGCTGCCTGGGGTCTAGGTAATCGCTCAAATACTTAATATGAGACTGCAAATATTCATTCAAAATAGTCAATGGGGTGAAAATGTGAATATATATATATATATATATATATATATATATATATATATATATATATATATATATATATATATGTATATGTATGTATATATATATATATATATATATTTAGCAGTCAGGGTACAGAAAATACCATCGCTGGGCACTTAAGCCACTGTCTGCCTGACTCAGTAAAATAATGCAGCAGTGAAAACAGTACCAGCTCTTGCCAAGTCCTGCTCGCATAACCAGATGGGAATAGTATCCAGTCACAACATTGACATATCGTAATGTGCAATGGTGGAGAAAAGCAGGGAACACACTGCTAAAGCAACCCCAGAGGTTTCTGGTCTGTTGCTTTGACTTTCCTAACTAAGTGGTAAAACCAGATGTGACACCCAACTGGCAGGCTTGTCTTTCTGAAGATGATGTTGAAAAACATAATGTCGAGGTTATCGTTATTTACGCTGCGGTGGAGCGTTGATCAAAGTAGCTGTGACTGCACACTAAGTAATATGTAGATACCACATTTAAATATTTACTCATTATGACAAAGTTCTTGCGTAACTCCTGTCTTTTTTCTTTTTTTGTGGCGTTATTGTTGTCCAGGACACTGGGACAGCATGGAAGAGTACACGTGTATGATCCCTAGAGACACGCACGATGGGGCTTTTTATAGAGCAGTGCTAGCCCTTCATCAGGACCTCTTCTCATTGGCCCAACAGGTGGGTTAAGTCGTCATTCACAAATGGGCCCGGCTCATACAAATACACTAAAGTGTGTATTTTTAGATACACTCTCATAAAGACATGCTTCACTTGAAATTACCCCGTCTTATGTCGTCTGGAATTTTCCCTAGTCTTTATAGCAAAGCATGAGACGTTCAAATCACCAAAAACCAAACATTGTAAAGAAACATAAAATTGTTTTACAGCTCCAAAAGGGATCAAATTCCTCCCATCAGCTGCGGCTGTTCATTAAAACTAGTAAAATACACAAGGTTTGGGTATTTTCTTTTCTTTTATGATGTGGTACCTCCTTGGTGTGGAAATGTTATGTAACTCCCCAAATTGGAAATCATTACGGCATTTATCCTCAAACAAATAAAGAGTCTATTAGTCCTCCTGTCTGCATGTTGACAAGGTCTGGTGGAGGTCAGGTGGCTTGTGTTTTCCTCATCTGATCGCGTTTGAAGATTGTAGATGAGTTCATGGTCCCTGGAGATGCATTTGTTCAAACTGGATGGAGGAACGTCTCACGCACACATGCCTCACCTGCTTCTTCAGCTACCTTCCACTCATCCTCCGTGTCCCCTTCTCACCATCAAAAGCCCTGGAGACTTGCTTCCTCTGACCTCTCTTTTCCTTCACAGCCCTCCCACACCACACACAATTTAGAGATTGGGTCCAGGTGTGGCCCACAGGATTCTTCAGAATAAGGGAAGTTTTGACTTTTTGCTGACAAGAAGCCACTCACAATGAAAGAGGAGGAATGAGAAGCAGATGGAGAGAGGGAGTAAGCTCGAACATCGACATGAGCTCAGTCTAGTTTTCCGGATGCCGTTGGTAATCCTCGCACTTGAGAGGCTGGCTGACGCTTTCTTTCCTCTATACCCCCAACAACCAGACATGTGCTCCGTGAAACTTGGACGGCATCTGTGTGAATGGTTTCAGGTTGCTTTGCTTTATAAAGCCCACTGTTTGGTCTGTTGAACTGATGATGTGTAGACACTAGTCATGCTACTTGCACAAGATTTATGATACGTCTGCTCTCTGAATGCGTTTGATTTGTACATTTGTACAAGTCACATCCCTCTTTTTGACATCTCAGTGTTGTTTTAAGGCCTAGTTATGTTTTTTGTTTGTGTTTTCTTCTGCAGTGGCCTATTTGGGCCTAAACAGTCATACACAGGCTGTTATACTAAACTGCAATCATAAGCTAATATCACTGAACTTAAACCGTAAATGCAACCTTGTCATAAAAGAACAGAATCATTGGGTGATGGTTGGTTGTGCTGCCAGGAGCCAGACACTGCATTTATCAGGAGTCGTCTGGACTGCACATTTCCAATGAGGCCCCAGCGTGGTAATTCAGGAGTAAACAGGACCATAACAGAGTGAAGACTATAAAGAAGCAGCCTCATTGTCACCTCATCCCCACCACCATCTTGTTGTGCGTGCCTGAGGAGTTGTTTTGGCATGCAGTTGCTCCTTTCCCTCCCCACAAAAAATAATTGGTGGGAGTTGGTCTGAAACAGCTGTGTGTCCTGGTCTTAGACGCTTCCTCAGTAATCCTCTCATTTTACCTTCCCTCTAATAACAGTTCCCAAAAACATTGACTGTACAAGCTCAAAAGTCAGCAGACTTCCAGCTAGAATACGTGTGTCCTTGTTTGTCCCTTTAGCTACTCTGGATCGGGTCTTTGTCTCAGTTACGGTATTTCTGCCCCTCGGGGTACGCATTCACCGGAAATGGAATGTTTGCAGCATCCTTAAATTTGGAGAAGTCTCACAGGGAAAGTTGGAGACTTGCTGAGTGTGTGATACACTCCAAAACTCCAAATGTAGTGGAAGAGGGAGGAGAGTGAATGGAAAAGAAAAGGTTTTTGTATTCTGTTCATAGCAGGAACCTTGACTAAGAGCTTCCAATGTGAGTTCTTTGTCAGCCTGCATTTACCCTCTTTTTTTGTAATTGTGTAAAAATTGACGTTATTTTTAAGACACATTTGACAACCTTAAGCGTGGTTACATAACTTTTGTACTGTTGCTCTCAACAGTTCATTTACTTGTCCTTATAAAATGTTTGGCACTCAGCAGTGCATCAGATCATTTTCCTATACAAGCAGGCATTCTAGTCCTAATTGCATTAATGTGTCACTGTTGGCAGCTCTTAAGTAAGAAAGGTTTGAACCGGAGGCTGTAGCATGACTTTGTGCTTTTATACCAAGTGTTTTTATTTCCTAGTGTTACCCAAACCTAGCCAGTCCTGACGCAGGGAATTTTTAGGAGAGTGTGACATTGTGCTATGGTACATTCAGGGGCCAAGCTTGAGGAAATGCCCTCTGCAACCAGTAGTACCACTGGTGTATTTAGAGAGAATTCAAGGCCTCGTTTGCTAACTAATAGTTGGAGTATTCAGGAAAGTTTTTTGAAAACAAGGGGGGGGGGGGGGGGGGGGGGGGGAGAATGTAGCATATTTACATTTATGTGTGGTGATAAACTATGGATGTTTCAAATGTAACACTATACTTTGAATGTGCTTTTAATGCAGTGCATTGACAAAGCAAGAGACCTCCTGGATGCTGAGCTGACTGCCATGGCGGGAGAGAGCTACAGTCGAGCCTACGGGGTAAATGTTACCATTTTTTTTTCATAGCATTCATATGCAGTGAGCTTGCGTAACAGCTATAAAATTGAATTTTCATTTGACTTCCAAGTTTCAAACCCTAAATGTCATGCCACAGCTGTGTCTGTTTCATTGTGTATCTAAATGGTATTATCCAAACACATTAACAGCGGAAACTAGAAAACATAATATGAAATCTGATCATAGTAGATTTTGATCCATAGTGCAGCAGTAACATGGTAGATATGGGGAAAAAAACAAACTATTGATATTGGTATAACCAATGTTTACTGAAGCTGCACAGTTGGGTCCAGTGGGTTAATGAATGCATTTGTTTGCAATTTCTGAGCATTTTAAAAGCTGTTATGATCTTTTAATGATTCACAGAAGCTCCATCTTAGCAATGTAACTGCTATAATCAACTGTTATACTCAGTATCTGTGTAAGAATAAATGAGTATGTTTTTTTTTTTTCTTTCTCAGGCCATGGTGTCTTGCCAGATGTTGTCAGAACTAGAGGAGGTAATCCAGTATAAGCTGGTGCCAGAGAGAAGGGAAATCATCAGGGAAACATGGTGGGAGAGGCTTCAGGTAATAGCACACGATATGTGGACACAAACACACACAATATTATTTTATGATGTTTATTTAATAAATATGATACTGTAGCGCAGTGCCTACTCTGTAGTATTCCAGTTCCAAATGCCCAGTGAATGCACCGCATCACCCATCCATTCACATGTCACCCCCGGCCTGTGGAAGTTGACGTAAACTGTCTGCCTTCTACTTTTTAATTGACGTACTCTTGCCCTGGGTCAACACACTTGAAATCAATGATTAGTTCATTACCAGCCTCTGGAGATCTTCAAGACATGTTGAGGAGGTAATTTAGCCATTTGAATCAGCTGTGTTGCATCAAGGACACATCTAAAACCTGTAAGACACAGGCACTCGAGGCCTGTGTTGCCTACCCGTGCCCTAAAGGAACAATTCACAGATATAAGTCGTATATTTTTTTTAGAGTAAATTAACCTCCTCAAACATGTGCACAGACTAATAAAGAAAAGAAGATTAATTTTGATCATATAGTGGCTTTGCGTACCATTAGTGTCATGAAAAAAAAGTTTATTTTCAGAATGAAAAGGGTGGCTCGTTTGATGTAATCCACACTGTTAACTCCTCATTTGACTGATTATAATCATTATTAATTGTGAATTTCAGTGTTGTATATGTTGTTAATGAAATACAAGGATGTTTGGAACAACCTTGACTCCACAAGTGGTTGGGAAATATTTACAGCCTGCCAAGTCTTTGGTATTTGAGCCGAATGTCATCCAGTGTAAAATAATGAAGTTCAAGTACATCCTTTCCATTTTGCGTGACATCTTAATTAACTGTGTTTCGCCCCTTTATGTGCACGCTGAGGGGAGGAATATTAAGTCAGAGAGAAAGACTGTTAAAATTTTGATCTGTGATGCACCATTCCTCACACTTTAAATCATATCAGTCTAGTTGTTCTAATGCAGCATTAATTATATGGCTTAAGATCAGCCCTTTTTGGAGTTCCTGCTTCTCTTCTTCTGCTCAGATGTTACGGACACTGCTCTGGAAAATTTTCGGAATTGAAATGCAAAAACCTGTGTCATCCTTCACCTTTACCACGTGCCAGGAACCGTGTACTCATCTGAAGACACTGTGTCCCTGCCCAGATTTTTTTAGTATGTTGTTTTTTAGGTTTTTTTGGACAGTCTGACGTGGAAATGCAAGCACTTAATGCAATTGGATCACTTTCCTCCCACTCCAGAAGGTCACAGTAGTGTCCCGAGATACAACAAAGGACACTGGCTTTGATTGAACAAAAACAAAAACCGAAATACGTGGAGTGTATGAACAATATGGGTGATATGTGATTTTTGGATTGTTGTATTTTTATCACTTTTGTTAAACCAAAGTATCAGATCCACAGACAGTATAAAAGCTGCTATCGTCACACACTGGTTCTGGACTCTGCATTTTTTTGGGGGGGTGGGATTTAGAGCTAGAAGTTATCCTATATGGGGAAAAAAATTAGTTATCGGCTACTTATAGCAAGTTTGATTATCTAGTTACATTCATTAACTGTATTGGTTCAAGACACAAGTGCAAATGCTAGTTAATCTGCTGAAACAAAAAAAAAGACAGACTAATAAAACATTAGTATTTCGTTCACCAAAACTGACGCACAAATGTGCTGAATCACAGCCAGTTTGTCTGTATCACCGTAGTTAATCCATTAAAGTTGCTGAAAAAGGCAACCAACAGCACACACAAACAGTGAAGAGGTCCAAGTTAATGACATGAAGAAATAGAAGCGAGGCCTAACACACAGCAGTTGTTTAGCACAGCAATGCGTTTAACTCAGTTATCCAGGTTATAACAAAAAACAAAAAAACAAACTGACCCCACTCACAGTGGGTTTCTGGACAGAGGTTGAAATGGTTATTGTACCACGCTGTGAATATGCTTCTGAATGTTCTAAATGTGTTAATTTTAATGTTGAAGTCTCTGGAGATTTACTCTCTGTTGGAGCAGCCTCAACTGGGAAGTAGAGTAACGGCAGTTTCCTCTACTTCCAGTTGGCTTTATGTTTCGGAGATTTCCCCCCTTGATTACAGAACACTTGTGACTCTTTTTCTACTCAACGTTGCACACGAGTTTATAAAATAATATTTCCCAGTCATCTTACCTTGTGTTGGGGATCAAACTGTGTATTTGTCATTTGACACAGTCCACACATCTGTCCACGAGTTAGTGTCCTGCTGTTAAGTGCTTTTTCCCTTAAACAGCTTATCCCTCATCAAAGTTTTGCAGGTATGGTAAAGGTGCAAGAAAACACAGCCCCCTGATGTTTGTTCATCGGTGTATCAGATTGATTTCATGCACTTCTGTCCATTTAAACCCCAGTTTCAGTCACGGACTAAGGCCAAGTGTCTGTTAAAGGATCAGTCCTTTCCCCCCCCCCTTTTTTGTGTTCTGTTTCTCAAACAAATGCAAGTCGTGAAACATTTTAATATCCCTCTAAGAAAAGGTTGAGGATTTCAGGATTTGTGTATTTCTCTGTACTTCTGTTCACATATTTTAAAACAGCTCACCCCTCCAGTCTTTGTAGGGGATATTTTTAAGCCTTTTCCAACTCGTTTATATAACAGATTCTTTTGGCAAATTCAGGCAGATTGCCTCTCAATAAAAGCTCTTTGTTGTTTACTTGCATTCTTCAGCTGTTTCAGCTCACAGTTCATTTTCAATCAAAACCATAATATTTTAAAACATATTGGAATTTTTTATTTCAGTTAAATAAATGAAATGGGTTTATTCTTGTGTCTCGAAGGACAGCTACATCACTGCAGCGATGTCGTTTAAGACCATCTGTCCACCATGATGCACATTCAGGTGCATTTGTTCCCTTCAGTCAACGTGGATGAATTGGATAATGTGGCTTCATACCTCATAAGCACAATGCCAATGATTTCTTGTGGTTTAATCCAAACTAAACTGTGTTAGCTATTATAGTTACTGAGCATAGTTCAAGCCAGATGTGACCTGCACGTAGCTCTTTATCCCATCATGTTAAGCTTACTACAAAAAATGTAGTGTTGAACTTTACCCTAACATTTCAGCTTACTGAAAGGTCCCATTATAGTTTAACCATTTAAGGAAATACAGTTAACATAAACATTAAATTAAAGAATTCCTTCAAGATATGATTATCTTTGTAGATGATTTGTTGTACTGCTAAAGGTTAAATGTTTGTTTAATAGAGGCAGTGGTCTTGCAAATATAAATATGAGACCTGTATATGTATCTTTTTCTGCCATGTGAGCCTGTACTCACTGTGGGCATTTTAAACAAATAATAGTGAAGTCATTGAAGCATACATCTCCCTCACGTGTGTTTGTTCTCTCAAGGTTCACTAGTAGGCACCTCTCTCTCTGAACGATGTAACATAACAACAATATGTGTTTTCCTTCAGGGCTGCCAGCGCATTGTAGAGGATTGGCAGAGGATCCTAATGGTCAGATCTCTGGTCATCAGCCCCCATGAAGACATGAGGACCTGGTTGAAATATGCCAGTCTTTGTGGCAAGAGCGGACGCCTGGTGAGTACAGTGACATGTTTGTACAAGGAAAATGATTCTACAGATGAATTCTAGTCACACAGCACTCAGAACAAAATCAGAGCTGATTCTGATCAGTTTTTCCAGGAAGAAAAAAGGAAGGTCATTTCTAACAAAGTAAAGTGCAACTATGAACTCCTGAAATGAAATGATATTTCATTTGAAATGTTTTTAGCTGGCACTGATGAAAGTAGAACAGCTGCACACCTTCAATCAGCACTGTTTAGAAACCTGATCGTTCATATCTTCTCTATTAAATTTGTGCAATTTTCTGTCCTTGACCTGAACGTTTTTATAATTGATGGTAGATTTTTCCATATCTGCTCTTATTATATTTAAGTGCACACAAAAGATAGCAGGATCTCAAATAACTCACTGTAACATTAAAAGTAGACCATCTTAATGTCTTAATCTGTCTTCCTCTTTTCTGAAAACCTGTTTTCAACTAAAGACAAATACAGGTTGATGTTTCTGTAGTTTTGCAAGTCCCTAAAAGTCAGGGGTAATATCTGTGATTTCATCTTCCAAATTCTTTTTGAACTGTGAGTCTTCTGACTCGGGTACTTTTTCTTGGCTACTTTCTCCCTCTAGGCACTGGCCCATAAGACCCTGGTCCTCCTCCTAGGTGTTGACCCCTCCAAGCAACTTGATCACCCATTGCCTACAACCCACCCTCACGTTACCTATGCTTACATGAAGTACATGTGGAAGAGCGGCCGCAAGGTAGGACCATCAACAATGTTTTTGTAGGTTCAAAATGAATGTTTCCTAAATGACTAGAGATCTAATTATCTCTCTTGTATGCGTGTTTTGAGAATAAATGAAATAATCATCAAAGTTTTGTGGAGGCTAGAAAGGGAGTGCTTATATTAGTCACCATACAGTAATTTCATAAACAGCCGATTTATTCTTTTGAAAGGTTTAAATGAGCCAGAAATAACATAAATAATGTGAAAAATGTTAATTGCTTGTTTATTTATTGCTGGATATGTAATTCTGACAGAAGACTCACCATTTTAAATTAATACATGATGAGACATCAGTGCTTGTGTCTGCTGCCCACAAGTTTAAACAATGTAGTGAGCACTGGTTCTTACATTAATTGGCATGTATCACTAATAGTCAGTGCAGGCAGTCAGTGACAGCCAGAGGAAAAATCTGTTATGCAATCTTGTCTTCAGATACGTCTGTAAATCTTTCCTCAGCAGGCTCCATAATTATAATCACAGGTATGAGGTAGGGGATTTTTTTTTCCTGAAATACAATTTGGAAGAGCATTTTGGGGGATTGAAAAAAAAAAGCCATTGTTAACATATTTGCAATGCAATATTGTTCAATTGCGAATGAAGTTTTATTCAGTTTTTACTTAATTTGGGCTTCCAGCAGCAACTGTGGATGGAAATATATAATTTTCCAGAGTGCTGTGATACGTGGCAGATTTGACAGAATTACAATATTTCAGAAAATGGAAAATATTAAAGAGTTTGATTGGATTGGCCTTAATAATTACAGTTCCTGTAGCGAGTGACTAATGGAGCTCAGTCTCATATAATTTTTAAAGAGCAGAGCCTCTGAATTGATCAGTAAAACAACCCAGCTGTTACATTTACATGAATGTTGTTATTAATCTTAAATATCCATGGCAACAATGGAAAAAGTGCTAATAAATGTTAGTACTTCTTCAGAAACACTTGTTCTTTCTGTGTTCCAGCATTCAGCACAGTAACACAGGTCAAACTGCCAACTACTGGCGGCAGTGACTCAAGGTTTCAATGTGTGTGTCAACCCGAGCAGCATGGGATTGAACTGCCCTGCCCTGTGCCATTTTACACACGCAAGCACACTTGCACCCATTCGTAAACAGTATACACCCCCCCCCCCCCCCCCCCAAACACACTTAAACATGTCCAGATTTATTTCTAGGTGTTAAATAGCATATGTGGCTCCAGGCTGCATTCTCATTAGGGGACTTAGGTAAGTGTGAGTGTGAGCACTGCTGTTGCCAGGACTAGCTGCTCTGCTCAACTGACAAATAATATAAAAACAGAGAGCAAGAGCAGGGGCAGGACCCTACTGCTTCTGGGTTTTAAAATGTTTAGGGACATTAGCCCTGTCACTGATGACTGAATCACACAGTAGTAAGGCATCTACCAGTAATAGTCAAATTAGCATTAAAGGCAATGGTTTTTGAAATAATGGCTTTATCTGTTTTCTCATGTTTCAAATTGTGATCTTAAAGTCATTCATATATATGCATTCATGCAGATGATCAGGTGAAAAAGATGCAGATTACTGGTCAGCATTGCAAATCTGGGGATGATGAATAGTGTATAGGACACTTTTCTTTGCTTTAAGATCACGTCATAGAGGTCTTAACCAGCTTGACTAACAAAAACCTTGACTGCAGAGGTGTGCTAGCAAAACAGAGTAGCAGGTTTTCCCCTGTAGAACCAACAGTAAGTCCACCGACACTGATATGTTCAGAAAACAGTGTTTGCTGTTGGTTGTCGTGAATGCACGAATTGAAAAAGTGATCAGCGTTGATAAAACACTCACAAACCTGTCAAACCAGAAATAAAAAACTAATCATAAATGTGCAGTTTGTGTAGTTTGACTTAACTGATTTTATTAGGATGCAAACCGTACACAAATATATTTTAAAGTCATGCTAAAGTTTATTTGCTATTGCTATTTGCATCTCTCCAGATCGACGCTTTCCAGCACATGCAGCATTTTGTGCAAGGAGTGCAACAGCAAGCTCAACACGCCGTTGCAGCTGAGGACCATCAGCGGAAGCAGGAGCTCTACAAGCTGATGGCCAGGTCTGACCTTTTTCTTTAAAGATGGAAAAATAGAAGTGGACTTTCAGAACTGCAATGTTGTAGCTTTAGTTTTAAAGAAATCATTTAAGAAGCTGAGAATTTATTCCCCTTTGCCAGTCTCTGTATACCCACTCTGGCATGGCAGAGAAAACCCAAAGCAACATGCTGAGGCAAGGAAAAAGTAACCTCATGTATTTCCTCCCTCATGCTCTAAACACGTAGGGTCATGTCCAGTGCAGTTTTATTTCCACGAGCGTGACCCATTCTGGCATAGCACCTTTTACAAATCCACTGGCATCCTGTGTGATTTTAGTTTTTCTGTTCTTCCAAGGCTCAAAGCTTTCAATAAACAAATCCTTTTGGCAGGAAATGTGGCACCATGCTGATGGGTATCACCACCACAGTGCTGTTAGTTTGCACCTTTTCCAGTAGGCGCTGTGCTGTTCATTTGATAGTCCTGGCACATTGGTTTTGCACCTTTACCCTATCATCACCTCACCTCACAGTGGAAGAAAGATGCAGTAAAGTCTTTTGAAAACTCTACATTCCAGTAGCTGTTGTGTGGTTTTAGATTGTGATTTTTTTTCTTTTTTGGCTGAGAAAATGGAAGGTTTCATGTTCCCAAAAATGACTGGGAAAGACTTCAGACTGTTAAAAAAGATGCACGCTCTTGTGGGCTCATCAAAATATTTGGGAGAGATATCCAAGACTTCCTTCTTTTATGGTTTAGCTGCTTTTCTTTGTGCAGAAGAGACTGATTACTTTTTTAAGAATTTGGATGTGCTGCATTGTCTCTCAAATAAGTCAAAATAAGCAAGAGGTGTTGCATGGGAACAGGTATAATCCCATGTACAGTAAATCACACAGTGTCATTTGGCCATGTGCACAGAGCAGTCATGTGTACCCTCCCATCTCATAAATCAAACGTGACAACACATAAGTGTGAACGTGGGTAGAAGGGGCTTTTTCCACTCACTTTTGCATCTTCCACAGACTGGTTGTGTAAAAAAAAAAAAAAAGCATGACGGGGAAAAACACCTGTACGCTGTCAGTCAGGACGGGTTCTCTCTAGACATTCTGACACACTTAATACAGCCTGACTACATGGTATGGAGAACACCTGGACTGCTCAGACACTCACATATACACAGTAATATAGACACCTCCACCCCCAAACTATCCTGTATAATTCCACTGATACTAATCAATAACTCTGGGGTCTGCAGCCAGAAGAAACATGTTCCAATGTCACTGGATGCCTCGTCTTAACTCCTTCCTTCAGTAAAAGTTGAACCTGTCAACAGTTTACGGACACAGTTCCGCACAGATGCTGAACTTGAGCTGTACATCTGCATGGAAAAGAACTCGTACGAAATTATGTAATCCAAAAGGCAATTTATTGGAGGGGCTCTGACATATCCACAGTACTGATAGATGGTTTGACAAAGCAGTGCTTGCCAGTTTCTCAGTTTAGAGTAGTTTTATCTGAATTATGTGTCTTGGCCCTGCCAAGCACAACTAGTTTGACTTTTGCCTGTAAGCATCTGTGTTTTTTTGGATGATGGATTGAGCAAAGTCCTCCTGGGATGCCACAAAGCTCACCGTTGGGTTAAATTAGGGGAAAATTGGTTTGGATAATTGAAAATCTCCAGCCTTTCAGTAGATAAATGAACTGTTGCCTCACGTATTACTACTTTTGATATATGCCTATGAGACTTCCAAGCTGTGCATCATTATCGGACCTTTTTATATAAACTGCCCTTGGATTTCCTGAATGTGACTGCCAAGTCTTTATAAGCAATGACAACATAAGCATGCTTATAAACTCATGAAGATATTTCTTTTTGGCTTGTCCCTGGAGTACATTTGTTTCCTTGTCACTAATGTAGTCACTGAATTATCTTCTTCTGCAGAGCTTCTCTTAATGGCGCTGATCTTTATTACCTTCTCATGGTCTAAAAGAGGTTTTTATTCTTAATGCCAGAAATATCAAGGGCTTAAATCTGACTTATAATATATGGTGCACCAAATAACTTCTTTCTGCCAGTCAAAATGGTATATTTACATGTGATTTAAGTACTAATGTTAGAGTGAATTTTCCTCTTCTCTCTTTCTCCATTCAGGTGTTTCTTGAAGCTGGGGGAGTGGCAGCTCAGTCTGCAGGGCATCAATGAGAGCACCATCCCCAAAGTTCTGCAGTATTATAGCAATTCAACTGAGCATGACCGCAACTGGTACAAGGTCAGCTCCTCTCTTTTAACTCTGACCTTTAACATTTAACTTCTCTCTCTGGCTGCAATAAAATGCAATAAAGCTGTGTCAGTAAGTAAACGTCTCAGCCCTGTTATGCCACTACGAAAACCTTAGACCTCCATTCCTGCGCCCTTATTATTTTGCTCAGTAGATACTCTCCAATTGTTTTCTGCGCTCCATCACATCAAAGATATGTGGTGATGGAAGAGCTGAAAGCATCTCTGCTTTTTCTGCCTGTGCTGCAGGCTACAGAGACGTCTCTACAGACTCTCTCCCATCCATCTTCACCAACTCGCTTCAGCTTCAACCTTTAATAGCAGGTTGCATAACAGTGCAAACATCAAACTCATATGTTTGTATGAGAGAAATTACAGCGCCCTGGGAGATATCTGTCCCATAGCAAACTGGAAAATGACATCATGAACAAACGTGGAAGTTATTTCCAGTTAATAGCTCCGAACACCAGTTTCACTCAGTTTGAACCATCTTTCGGCAGGCTTGGCACGCCTGGGCTGTGATGAATTTTGAGGCAGTGCTGCACTACAAACACCAAAACCAAGGGCGAGATGAAAAGAAGAAGCTGCGGCACGCCAGTGGTGCCAGTGCTAATAGTGAAGCCAGCAACAGCGACAGTGAGGTTGACAGCACTTGATCCCAGTACCTGTGCCTCACCAGGTCAGAAGAAGGTCAATGAGGTGAGTTACGGAAATAACACTGAGCATTCGGTGTGCAGGAGTCTAAATTCAGCTAGTGCTTTATGATACTTAACATACCTGACTTGGTGTGTAAGCCTTATACACATATTTTCGCCAAATGTTTCAAAACTGCTCATCAGTCGAGATCTCTCTGCACATACTTGCTCAAAAAGCATATTTTTGGGCATTTTTGTTTCCTATACAAAATCATCTCAAAAACCTAAAATGATCTTCTTATTGCACTCTGTTTATACAGAGCTTTGTAAAAATCTCTCAGTTTTCCTATTTCTTTTTCTAAACTCTCAACTGGAGTGGCTCTCCATATCTTAGCATGCCCACAAAGAGACATCATCTATAGTTCAGTATGTGCTGAATCTTTATAATGTCTCACTGTCATCTAAAACACATTAAACATATAAGAATTCAGGTTCAACTGATAATACACCACATAAATCTAAAACTGCAATATTTACATCAAAATGGTCAAAAGTCAAGATTGACATGGCTGAAAACTGCAGCTTGACTTGTTCAGGTTGTCATCTGACTGTTGTTTTTTAATCATGAAAAGCATATTTTTATACTCTCTCGCTTTAGGACCTCTCAAAGACGTTGCTTCCTGTACACAGTTCCTGCTGTGCAAGGTTTTTTCCGCTCCATTTCCCTGTCCAGAGGAAATAACTTGCAGGACACAACTTAGGTGAGTTTGTGTCCGACTGTAACACACACACACTGGACAAGTAGCCCAAAGAGCACCCATACATGCTATGTGAGTACAGGAGTCCCTCTAGTGATGACTGTGATTGATTCACAATGGTCAAAAAGGAAAAGAGAGTCTAGTTTATTTTGTTTTCTACTGCTCAGGGTTTGACTCTGTGGTTTGATTATGGTCATTGGCCCGAAGTGAATGAAGCTCTGGTGGAAGGCATCAAGACCATTCAATAGACACCTGGCTGCAGGTAATATATATGTAGAGATACAAATTTAAAGAGGCTTTAGCCTAGAAATAAAATCATATGAAAAAAAATTTTTTGGGTGAGAGAAAAGGCTGATTTGAGTGCATACTTATAGTGCAATGTTTTTATATTTGCAGGTCATCCCGCAGCTTATAGCTCGAATCGACACCCCTCGAGCCCTGGTGGGCCGTCTGATCCACCAGCTGCTAACCGACATTGGACGATATCATCCCCAGGTAAGTCTGCTTATTCTACTGGAGGCTACATTTTAGAACACAGAACAGCCACATTTCTTTTATGAAAAGTTAAAAGCTGTACCCTCAGTGATCAGCGGTTGTTCTGTGTTCACATGCAGGCTTTGATCTACCCACTGACTGTGGCTTCAAAGTCCACCACTACCGCCCGCCACAATGCTGCCAACAAGATCCTGAAGAACATGTGTGAACACTGCAACACCTTAGTTCAGCAAGCTATGATGGTAAAACATCTCTGTTGCACTACTGAATTAAAACATCTTTATAAATTGCATAGTAAAAAGTTGTGGGTTTGTTCCATTGAGTTAAATGTGAACTTTATAGTCTAGTGGTCTAAAGATTTGGCTAAAAAGTGGATGATCCTGGTTTGAACCCGGGAGAAGACACAAGGTTTTTATGGGGTTGCGTAAGGACATCCAGCATTTAAATAAATGAATTAAGACTAAACCTGCCAAGTCAAACAGAGCTAACTGCTGTGGCGAGTCCATATTAATGAGGGAGCAGAGCTGACAGTAGCTTCTTCTATATATATATATAATTAACAAAATATTTAATTTCCAAATATGAGTTATAGCAATGTAGATAAGGTTTTCTGGTTCTTGTTATGACTTGTTGTATCATTTAAAATTAAATGGGAAAGGCTAATTAGCAGCAGAGGAGGAAATTCAGCCTTTTTTGTTGTGATTGTGAACATTTCTAATCGTAATTGAATTGTAATGTACATCACCCTGTAAAAGGAAAAAGCTTGATGAAGGTGAACTTTGCATTTCCTTTTTTCTTTAAAATATTTGCAATTTATATTTTCTGTATAAAACAATTTTAAATTGTCCAGATTTTACCTGTGAAAACAGGTCCTCATTATGCTACAGACTGACCTTTTCCTTTCGTTTTCCTTTATCCAGGTGAGTGAGGAGCTCATCCGAGTGGCCATCTTGTGGCATGAGATGTGGCACGAGGGCCTTGAAGAGGCATCACGTCTGTACTTCGGTGAGCGCAACGTCAAGGGCATGTTTGCTGTACTGGAACCCCTACATGCCATGATGGAGAGGGGACCACAGACCCTCAAAGAGACCTCTTTCAATCAGGTTTGAATCTTCTCGGTTTGATTTGTTGTCGCGGTGCAAGCAATGATGACAGGGACTGGAAACAGTACTCAAGCATGTGTGCACTAGCTTCTGATTCTATTCCTAAATCTAAATGATGACTTTCACATTATTTTATTACATTTCTGTCAAAAAAGGCTTAAAGATTAATGATTAAACATTCTATTCATGCTTCATCTAAACTGTTGAAAACAAAATGTGTTCTGATATGGAGGCTGGAAGATAGAAAATTGAAGTTAAATCATTCTACCTTATAGAGGGGCCTTGGTGGCCTGTGCATATTATATATATACTTTTTATTTGGATCCTCATCAGCAACAGCAGTGGTAGAAATATTTCCTAGCTTCCACAAATCTAAAATGTATACCATCCCGCACAATATAGATTTATCATAAGCCAAATTAAAAATTGAATAGCTTTCAGGAGAGAAAAGAAATTGGACATAAAAAGAAAACACTTGTGTTTCTCTTACTTCATGCTACAGGCTTATGGGAGGGACCTGATGGAGGCACAAGACTGGTGCAGGAAGTACATGCGCTCTGGAAACGTTAAAGACCTGACTCAGGCCTGGGACCTCTACTACCACGTGTTCAGACGCATCTCCAAGCAGCTGCCACAGGTGATTGAAAATATGAAGCCTACAGTCAGACAGTTACACTACTTTTTTTGTTAATAATATATAAATCACCATCCTAATGATCACTGCAGTGTGCCTCATGTGGTAATATTCAACAGTATATGTAGTGTATGTACAGTATTAGCATTTTTGTACTGTGTCATATGGTACGTCAGAGTACGTCTTTTGTGCCTCCTGGAAAAATCTGAGCTGACATCTCACCACGTCTGTGTCCATTCCAGTGTTTCATCAGATTATAGATTTTGCATTTCATGCCCTGACTCATTCTTTGATCTTAAGATGGTAAATGTCTCTTAGTCGTGTAATATGACATAAAACACTAATGGCTCCTGTGTGTTTTTTGCCAGCATACCAACATTAGAAACAACACTGAATGGGAGCTAATGATAGCGACTTCTTTCATTCCCCCATCTCTGTTTAAAGTCATTGAGCAGGAAGAAAAAAAAACTAATGTTGCAAGATGTTGAAAGACGGCAGGATGGTGATGAGAGTGATGATGTAGGAAGAGGAATGGCACAGCATCAGTGGATAGCATTGCTCATTTTATTGTCACGCCCTCAGGCGCCACTCTGTCTATTAAATTATTGCATAATATCCTAATGTAAAATTTCACAAGAGGCAGAATATTTTTCGAGATATGTTTTACAAGTTGCAGGTAGTTTATTTTCTGTGGTCAATTGTTTGGTTTTAACTATCAGCATCTGTCAGATTGTTGTAGCCACTTTGGTACAACATAATGGGTAGATGCTTCAATAGAAAGCAGGGCTTGTTGCTATAGGAGAAGAGATGAAATTGAATTGATAGAAGCCATTCCTAGCAGCTATCATCACATTGTTGAAGAGTGACATTAAAAATAGTTCTGTCAGCAGCTTGTACTGCACATAATAAATGAAGATGGCGATGCTATTTGACACTGTAGCATGGCCCTGCTCTCAAGGATGCACCCTGCTGTGACATTACAGTACGCAGCATGAAATACACTGCAGCATTACGACATGCTGGGAGCAGTGCAAATATTCCCCCACAGGGCATTAACATAGAGATAAACCCTTCCCAGAATGCATCCAAACGGCAGTTCCAGCGCAGGGCGGGACAGTAACCATACATCAGCATTCAGAAATGAACCATAAAGGCCTTTAAATAGTGTGCCACATTCAGATTTGATGCAGTGTAAATGACTGATGGTTGCAGACAAGCAGCAAATGCATTAAGAAAGTGAAATGTTCCAGATGATTTATAAAAAGCTGCGTATAAACAAGTTTCTCTGGATAAAGCCTTTTAACTTGGATATGAGCCAGTGTCTGCTACAATATGCATATTGCTTTAGGCACTGTTGGCTTGGCAGGCACTGCTTTGTCAGTGAAGTTTTTGTACAAAAGACTTAAAACTAATTGTCTCTTCCTGTGCTACACCCCACCTCATCAACTTTCCTCACAGCTGACCTCCCTGGAGCTCCAATATGTTTCTCCGAAGCTGCTGATGTGTCGAGACCTGGAGCTTGCTGTACCCGGCACTTATGACCCCAACCAGCCTATCATTCGCATCCAGTCCATCGCCCCCTCCCTGCAGGTCATCACCTCCAAGCAGCGCCCACGCAAACTCACCATCATGGGTAAGATTAGGAGAAAATTGCACAGCCCTTGTGGCTCTGAACCCATTATATTAGGAAAATGGATTAAAGAATATTTCTAGTCATATGCTTTCAGCAGGCATGGGCCGTCACATTAGAGAAAATTCAATATTAATCGAATCCAACGATAAACAGCTCCAAGGGCACAGTTTATTTTGAATTCATCGGTCATGGCATGTGGTGTGGCTAGAATATGACCGTAGAAAACGTTCATACCACCAGAAGCAAGATCAAACAAGTGATAAGCAAATATGAATTCCACTCACCACACGTGGACCAGACTCGATGGCTATTTAACTTTCTACCAAAAGAGTCTTGGTTTTTTCCCAGTCTCTTCCAATTGAACATACGGGGGCACACCACGGTTTGTCACAAACCCTCCCAACACTGTTCTTTGTTATTAAATTGAATACTGAAATAAATAACTTTGACATGCTTGCCTCTGCTCCGTTTTGTGATATGAAATATGACAGCGAAGTGCTTCTAAAATGGCAAAGCACTGTAATATCACATTGTCTTGAAGCCAAATCCACACATTATCAATCATAAACTGTTCACTCTGCTTCACACATTTTATGCCCCTGTACCAGCGCCAGCCGTGACCGGAGGCAATATGTTTTTGGGTTGTCCTACCCCACTGTCGGTAAATCTGATTGTCACGATATCGTAGGGATTCATTGCCCTTCAGGGACATTTTGCCACAAACATCCACTAGGTCTCGGTGGACTGAATTAATAAGCTATAATATAAGATATAATAATAATAATAATAATGCGTGTCTAATAATCAAAAATGCTAAATTGATGAGATAATGTAGGCTAAAGGTCAAAGTTTGACTTCAGTGTGACGACATAATTTTCTGCAAAAGAAACTTTTCTGGCCATTATTCAACACCATACCTCAGAAGCACAAGGGGAGATTGTGACCATATTTCACGTGTAGTCGGATATTGAATTGGTGACACTGAGGTGTGGTTTCCACCTTGAAACTACAGTGATAGATTTTTTTTTTTTGTGCAGCAGGGCTGATAGTGTGTGTGAAGCATACATGATTTAGAATTTGTAGCGCAGGGCGACATCCCTGTTTGAACCGTCATCACAGGACTTCAGAATCAGCGTTATTGACCTAGTTTAATTCTTTCAAAGTCTGCACAGACAGCTGCAGCTTTACTGCTGGGGAGAGGTTACAACTGCAAGGCGGTAATTCTACTTCTCTGGACATTACTGCACTTTTTTCTGATGTATTCCATCAGTGTTATATAAGACACTCTGTAAAAGATGATGGCTAATAAATCAACTGACCTCTGGAGCAAGACTTCAGATTAAGACCTGTCAGCCACTGCAGGCAACCTAGATTTACTTTCGATGCTCCTTCATCTGGTACAATGTACTTACTGGGGTTGTCATTAGAAGCAGACTCGGGATAGAACAGGGGCATTATTTTCCACTGGAAGCTTCAGTTTACTCCATTAAAGGTAGTACAGTGTTGGTGAAATAGTGGAGCAATTAGATAAGTGTCATCGTCTGTAATTCAGATAAGTGAAATATGTTTTCCTGTCTGTCATGCTGAAAACTTCATTCTGCTCAAGAGGACTGAGTCAATATCATAGTTCATCCAGCAGCTATTAACATACTGAAAGTATCGTGGTACTTCATAAGCATCATAGGCTTTATTTATGTAGAGTCTTTTTAATCCTTTATTGCATATCTGCTGTTTATTTGGTCAAAATTATTCGCGTCCTGATGCTAATAGTCAGTTGTGAATCCTTTTTGCTGGAATTTGTTGTGGTTTTCAACAAGTCCCTCACACATCTGCTGAGCAATTATACGATGGGATTGCTCCTCCAGATTTGATGGTCTTCTGGCATGGACCTTGGTCTTTAGTTCACTCCACAGATTTTCAAAGGGATTCAAGTCAGGGCTTTGTGCAGGCCAGACAGTAACAGTCACTCTGATATCCCGGAGGTAGTTCTTCACCACGAGCAACGTATGTTTTAGATCGTGGTTTTAAAACAAGTATGACCACGTGAGTCCTCAAAAGTTGCACACAAATCATTTTGCATGTTAGGAAAGGCCTGTGGATGTTATCGTAGGCATTTGGAACCCTTTTGAGGTAAATATCTCTCCATAACTTCAAACCTCTGCCAGGCTTGTTCTGTACTGTTAGGCTCACTTTAAAATTCTTGACGATACTTCTCACTCCAGTTCTTGACACTTTGGAAACACTTTGACAACTTTGTGTATCCATCTCCTACTTTGTGAGCATCAACAAATCTTTTTCTCAAGTCTAAACTGATTTCTTTAGTTCGTGGCACGATGATTTCACTCGCCGAAGTTTTTCTACTGCGTGTAAATTGGAAGATAAACCTCAGTTTAAGCTTAATTTTACAAACTCCTGGAGAATTTTTGACAAAGCTTCAAATGTCATGGGGGGTGAGCTGATAATTTTGTTCTCATTTGTTCTCATACTCAGAGGAGTCTGAGTTGACCCTTGCAAAAATACCGAGCGCTGCCATTTCCAACCATTAAGAGTTTATTTATGCATTTCTTTCCATTGTTCAAGCAGTCCATCATTGTTGTATTTTATTGCCCCATCTGCAGGTAGTAATGGCCACGAGTTCATGTTCCTGTTGAAGGGCCATGAGGACTTGAGGCAGGATGAGCGAGTCATGCAGCTGTTCGGTCTGGTTAACACGCTTCTGGCAAACGACCCTGCGTCCTTGCGCAAGAACCTCAGGTAGACACACACTCTGGCGTCACCACACACACACAAATTCCAAGAGACAGTTGTGTTTTACTCACCTGGCACATACCTGACAAAGTTGTTTGTGCTCATCCCGGCTGTGTGTTGTGTTCATCAGCATTCAGCGCTACGCAGTGATCCCCCTGTCCACCAACTCGGGCCTGATTGGCTGGGTGCCCCACTGTGATACCCTGCATGCCCTCATCAGAGACTACAGAGAGAAGAAAAAGATTTTGCTCAACATTGAACATCGCATCATGCTCAGGGTGAGGAACTGCTTCTATTTCCACTGTCTGAATAAGTGACAACAGTTTCAGGATGTTTTCTCTCCAACTGTGTGCTTATTTACGTTGTTTGATCCCATTAGTTACTTTTTCAGCCAGTTAGCTTCCTTTGGAACTTTAGCATATCACAAAAAACGCATTCACACGATGAATTAACTTCCTGTCTTACTAAATACATTTTAATGTGTTATTGGCTGAACGTACTCACATGTTGTTTATGTTTCGTGCCAACAAGCTGGTCCCATTCGTTTATGAAATTGTCATTTTCATATAAAACTACACACTAAATAGATTCATCAGAGCTGAGGAAGCATCTGTTTCCAGTGATTATATTGATGAATACCAATCACTCTTTGTGAAAACACATTTACAGATTTTTAATTGTCACAAATTAACTGCAGATCCCCCCCGGAATTCCTAATTAGTCAAAGGAGAACAACAAAATGAATAATTTTCTTTGCTAAAACATCACTGCAGAAAGTAAAAGCTCTTGACCCAATACCAGGATCAGGGGGGAAGGTCAGTGGTTTGATGCCTGGCTCCTTCAGTCTTCATGCCAAAATGTCGTTGGGGCAAAATCATGAAGGACAAACACTTCACTTCAGCTGTGTGTGAGTGTGTCTGTGATAGAAACAGCAAATGGGTGAATGTGGCTTATAGTGTGACGTTTACAAGGCCTTAAAACCAGAAAAAGATTTGCACAATTTGCATCCAGTTTATGATTTTCAGTCAGATTAACCTGACTTTTTTCCCTTTTAAACATATTAACAGCCTATGCTAGCTGCTTCTTGCAGGCCCCCAGTCTGTCGGTGGTCTGAATAAAAACAGTAAGAAACCAAATATCAGATATTGAAGAACAGCGGTTTATTTCCAAAAGTATTTGATTAACACTTGTAAATGTCTTTCCTTATACTGGTGAGCAGTTACATTTTGAACACAATCGAACACCATGGGGGTGACAACTCAAGTTTTATGAATATCTATGTTCTGTCGATCACCTGTGCTTCTTGCTAATTGTTTGAATTTGTAAATACTGAATAGCAAAAGACTTTAAAGACTTTCAACTCTCACTCCAGATGGCTCCAGACTACGACCACCTGACGCTGATGGAGAAGGTGGAGGTGTTTGAACATGCTGTCAATAACACAGCCGGAGACGACCTGGCCAAGCTCTTGTGGCTCAAGAGTCCCAGCTCTGAGGTAAAATGCTTCACTTCTTTACTCTGTCAGCAGTGCAGAGGAGGGGACTTGATCTTTTCACTGTCTATCTTTATGTATTCAGTGGTCCTTGGATAAAATGTCAAGAGAGTCTAATTATAGATCCAATAACTTCTTGAATTAACATCTCTTCCTCAATAAAATACCGCGTCACCTCAAAACTGGTCTTCCTTTGGGAAAGGTTTTCATTGGATGCAGACCAAGCAAAGTAGGTCTTTGTAGTTTCTCATTTTTCTGATTACTGCGGGGATACAGGTGTAGTGAAATAAAATGGTTGTTTTCCCTAAAGAATGTGTTTTCTGGGTTATCTGTCCTACTTTTAAAGCACTGACTCTGCAGGATTTCACTAAGAGACCATCAAATTGAATCAGTTTTAGTACCCTGTGTACCTGATGCTCCATGTGTTTAAGTGTCTGAAAAGATGTGTTCAGCAGCCTGCCAGAGATTTCTGTTTCATTTCCCACAATATTTTTTTATTATGACCTAGAGGAGCACTCAGAACACAAATGTTATTTCTCCTACAGGTGTGGTTCGACAGGAGGACGAACTACACTCGATCCCTGGCTGTGATGTCCATGGTGGGCTACATCCTCGGACTGGGTGACAGGTGAGCTTCTCAAACAAAACACTAAAAACCCTATATTAATGTAAAAAAGTGTTAGAATGGCCACAAAGAAAATGGTAAAACATTATTGAGGAGATGATGTTTCTGTTCTCTAGGCATCCATCCAATTTGATGTTAGACCGGTTAAGCGGCAAGATCCTACACATCGACTTTGGAGACTGTTTTGAGGTGGGAAGAGATTTTGTATTAAATATATTACAAACTTTTCTGATATATATATATGTTTTGTTAAACTTACCCTCGTATACATTTCTAACAGGTGGCCATGACCAGAGAAAAGTTCCCTGAAAAGATTCCCTTCCGACTGACTAGGATGCTAACCAATGCTATGGAGGTATACGACTATGCTGGCGTGTGACAAACTCTATGAAGTGTGGTAAAGTGTGCTCACGGTAACACCATGTGGGGTCATGAGTCATTCAAGATGATAGGTAGTTCAATACATAATATTGTGAAGAAAGTTCATTTTCCAGGTGCTACAGATTGGCATTTCTTGTGCCTGGTGTCATGGAGATATTTGCTCAACAGTACAGAGCAGCGTCACCCCTGCTCTTACCTTTTCCTTGTCATTTGTTCGCACAGGCGGATATTAATAAAGCTGGTTAAGTATCTCTCCTGCTTGCAGAGGAACGACCACAAAAAATGTAATTCTGTATTTGTGGTAAATTTTAGCCACAGACCGTGTTGGCCTGGTGCTGCTGTTTTGTCCATTATCACGGTTAGGTTAGGTCATTGATTACTTTCTAAGTTTGAATTTAGGATCATGATGCTCATTCGTTTCACTTAGCAACATCCACCTTTATACTAGCTTCATTGTGGCCAGGGGTTTGAAAGCAGTCGTGATGCAAAATCATGTAGTTGACTTAAACACAAAGACTTAAACTTGAGAGCCAAGAGAATTGGCTTTGGTCAGCTGATCAAAGCTTTTGTGGGCACAAAGAAAAATTTGCCAGAGCTCACAGTTCAAATCAGTGTCAGAGTTATTTTAAGGCAAGTCATTTTTCTCTGCTGCACCGCTATGGCTGATCTTAGGGTTTCCCCACCTGCCAAATCCCTCTTTCACTCCTCCCTATGGCCTAGCTTAAAGCAGTTATAGTCCCGTTTAATTAGGTTAGACAGTCGGAGACTCTGCAACAGAAAAGTCTTTCTAGTACATTCATTTTATTCTGGTGTCAAAGGCCCCCACCCTTAAACACGACAAGTATTCCTCTACTGAAGTGAATCCTGCCTGAGCTGCTTCTTCTTTGTCTTCTTTATTTCATTCCAAATAATAATTAGTCTTCTGTGACTGTGCAGAGTTTTATCAGAAGCTGTGACTCACTGTGCCTTGAATTTAATGAGCAAAGGAAGAAAAGGAATTAAAAATGAAAGCATCAAGAAATAAAATTCTGCATTGTAAGAGGTTTAAGTTTTGCCTTTTAAGCTACTGCAAAAGTTTTTTGGACGTTGGGGTTTTTTTTGTTTTGTTTTTTTTGTTTGTTTGTTGACATGAAATCTTCTTAAAATATATTTTCAGCCTTCTAAATACAAACAGAGAGGCTGTTCTACTACTAAACTCATAAACAATGATCCAATAACATGTTCTAAGTATACTGATATTTCTGTAACGTGCACACGCAGAATGGAAACCTAATTCCCAAATGTCATGTGTGTCAGGTGACGGGCTTGGATGGTAACTACAGGATCACGTGCCACACAGTGATGGAGGTGCTGAGGGAGCACCGGGACAGCGTCATGGCTGTGCTAGAGGCCTTCGTCTATGACCCACTGCTCAACTGGAGGCTTATGGACAGTAAGGAAATGCCAGCTGTTTAAATTGAGTACAGATGTTAGATCAACATATTACAGCCTCACATAACCACAGCAGCTTACCAGCTCAGACCGGTAACAGTTTGGTTAAAGTCAAAGCAGATTACACTTGTTCAAGCTGAAAGACTTCTTTTTGTGGCGGTGAAGAGTGGGGAGCGTTAAATCTACTCGCATCAAGCTGAACTGGACTTCTGCTTAGCTTGTGTTTTCGAGAGAAACGGTTAATGAAGTGCTTCAGACATCTAAAGGTCGCTGGTTAAACTCAAGTGTACACAGTGAATAAATCTCTGTGGCACCTTCTCTACTAATACTGTTATGGTTGCCTTTAGCAAGACATTTAATCAAAAAAAGTGGAATATGTCACTTTGATTATAAAGGAGTTCAGCATTTTGGGGTTAGTATGTTTAAGAAATAAGAAGCAGCCAGGGATCTGTGCATAAAACCGCTTTCTCCTTACAGGGACTTACAGCTGCATTAGTTAAACGCTCATTAGTGTATTCTCTACAGTGTGTGTTACTATAGCCATTTACTGAATAGCCACCAGCGCAAACCGGACCCATTTAATGCAAAGGAGCAGGAAACATGACTTTCAGGTCACAGATGGGTAGAATAAATCTGGGGGACAACATAAAGAGAGAGGCCTTTCCTATAATCTGACCACTTTTAATGAATAGTACACATAACTGTGGAAGAAACCCGAGTTTCTGTCTTTAAAGCAGTCAGAGAGGTGGTGAATGAGGCAAATGAAATATGCTACAGAGGAGTTTGTGTATGTTTTTAAATGCACACTTTTCCCGGGTCGCCCACAGCAAACACAAAAGGAACCAAACGCTCCCGCACCAGACCGACTCGTACACTGCCGGGGCAGTCAGTGGGTCAGTTTCCACACAAGCTGTAACCATAACTAGTTTCATTTTCTATTTAATAAAGGAAAATTGATTTTTTTAATCTCTGACTATGTGGCATCATCTACAGAGGCTCTTGAGGGAATTGACCTTGGAGAGACCACGCACAAGAAAGCAGGGACCACTGTGCCCGAGTCGATTCACTCCTTCAGTGAGTTTATTTTGTTGTATTACAGCTTTTTAGGTCTGCTCTGCTTATTTTGCCATCAAAATACTGAGCACTTGCTGTCATAATGATTGCTGCAAGTCACTGCGCTATGGTAAGGCAGGACACAAATCTGCTTTGATTTCCTTTAGCTGCGAACAGGTTCGGTATAGACACAGCATCATTTGTTTTTAAAGCTGCCAATAGTTTGTTGATGCTAGTATTTGTGTGTGTGTGTGTGTGTGTGTGTGTGTGTGTGTTGTGTGTGTGTGTGTGTGTGTGTGTGTGTGTGGTGTGTGGTGTGTGTGTGTGTGTGTTTTAGTTGGAGATGGCTTGGGTACAACCTGAGCACATCAACAAGAAGGCCTATTCAGATTATTAACAGAGTGCGAGACAAACTTACAGGTAAGTGGGACATTTTTTACTGCACCTTTCACTCTCCCGTCTAGTAAAGTAAATGATAAAGATTTATGAATAATATTTTTAATTTAAACACATTGTACTGGAGGTACAAAACATAATACTTAAAGTTAAATTTCTTGGATAAGCAGGGAATTGCAGCCCATCAGCATCCTCCTAAAACCAAACCCAGTCCCAAGTCCCTCGCATACATTTCCAATTAATGTCTGATCAAAAATGAGCTCAGCAGAGCTTTAATAACAAAAGGAACATAACAGAGACAAGAGGTCTTTCAGATCTTGCACTATCCTAAAGCACCTTTGGGTTGTCTGAACAAAGTTGAGCCGTGTTTGCAGAGTGATTTTGCCGGAGCAGATCTGTGACCAGTTTGTTCCCTATAGGTCGTGACTTCTCTAATGAAGAGACGCTGGATGTGCCGACACAAGTAGAGCTCCTCATCAAACAAGCCACCTCACATGAAAATCTGTGCCAGTGCTACATCGGATGGTCAGTATGCCTTGCATTTTCCAGCTTCAGGGTTAGTCAGGAGCAGTGTTGCCTGGCTGCAGGAATCCACCTTAAATCAAACTGAAGTCATGACTTTGAATGTGTGAAGATTGTAGCAGAAAAGTTATCTTGGGCAGTTTTAAATGCAATTACTGTGCCACAGGTTGATCTCTTTTTCTTTCTCTTCTTTTAATTTGACATTTTCTTTTCTCCTCCAAATGTTAAGGTGTCCCTTTTGGTGAAGAAGCGTCTCCTCCAGCCAGGATTTACCCTTGACTCTCTCGCACACTGATAGATGAAGTAGGAGCTCTCAGCTCAGATTGGTATCCACTGGAATGTGTCCTCAAGCCACACTGCAGAGCCTAAACAAAGTTTTTCCTCTTTTTTTGTGTTTTGATTTCTTTGTTGTTGTATAATTGTATGGTTTGCCATTTACGTTTATTAGAAAGTACCTTTAGTGCTTTGTTTTTACCCGATTATCATAATTTACCAAATTTTGCAGTCATTGCTCATAATGACCTTGTAATTTGTAATTTTTACCATTATATTTACTCACTAAAAGCTTTCTACAGTGGCCATATTGTAATCACTAATGATTATTACTCCACATACTGCTTTCTTCTCATAAAGCCACCAGTCTGTTGTATCATTGTGTATGAATGTGACAAATTTCAGCAACATGATATGCCTTTTACTAACTTAAACATTCTTAAGGGGTTTCTGATGAGCAGAAATCAGTAAGAATTTGATTTCATTTGATTTGAGTGGACTGCAATGTACTGAGTTTCGTGTGCCATTAAACCCTGAATAGATACCACTGTGACTGTGCTGTGTTCATTGAACTGTACCGATTGCTCATGAAACTGAGATTGTCACACCTACAGCAGTTTAAAAGTAGCTAGGGGTAAGGGCGTCCGGTAGAGAGCGTGCCATGTATCAGCGCTGAGACGTATTGCAGAGTCTGGGGTTTGAATCCAACCTTCCAGACACTTTGCTGCATGTGTTTTCCTCGCCTTTCCCATTTCCTGCTATCAAGTAGAGCAGAAATGATGGGAAAATAGTATGTTCGGTCTCCAAATGAAAATGTGTCGTACATATTTATTTATTTATTTCAGAAGAGGTGCCACTGTCTTTGTTTTTCTAGCACCGACAGAGGGCACTCTGACTCCTAATAGGATCACTCCCCTCCATCTTCTTTAGGAGACAGGCTTTGGCAGAGGATTCACTCATCAGGCCGGAGAGGATAAGACCACACTAGATCCTTCCCTAAACCAGAACAAAAACAGGAAAAAAAATACTAGGTTTTCAAGCATGTGCTTTCAAATCGAGATTAGATTCTCCGTTTCTAAAAGCAGCCATTTTATTTTATTTTATTTTTTTAAATCATTGTCTGAAGACCACAGGGAGACGCAGTCACTTGCAGCCAATGCAGTCTGACAGAAACAAAACCAAATCAGATGCTGCAAACTGCAGAGGCAGCACTGGAGACAACTATTAATTTGGTTTCCTGTGCTGTTATCTGGTGAGTGCAAGGTAGCTTCTGTTTTTTACTTCTGCTCATTGCTATTCCCCCTCTAATTTCTCCATTTATTTCTTCCCTGCATTCTCCTCTGAAGGTTAATTACTTATAGATAGTTAAGGATTACGGATCAACAGAAAGCAGCCCATTGATCTCTTCCCTGCTGTGCCCACCACTGCAATGTCACACTCTTTACACATTGGGACAAAAGCCTGGTGATTATCTGTTCGTATCGATCGATTCCTCCTCTGTTTTCCCTCGCTTCTTACTCTCCTTCGCTTCCTTCGCCTCCACTCTGTCACTTTGTTCCCTCCTGCTGCCAAAAGCTCATTATTGAAAATGTGACTTTTCATAGTCTGTGCCACCATTTCTGTTGTTCTTTCTCACCCGTCTAATTTGTTTGTATTTTTTTCAGCCTCTCAAGTCTGTTGAGAGGCAGCCGAGTCAATAGCTGCAAGTTAATAGGCTGCATTGATTGGGAGAGGGATTTAGCTGTTTACCAACTGTGGAAATGGGCTAGGGCTGCGGGGGGAAAAAAAAAGACACCCGGCACAGGTGTCTGCAAGTCAATGGTGACAAATGATACTCATCGAGAGACAATGCCCCTAAATGAGGGAAGGTGAGAGGCTTGGCGGTAGAAGCTGCTGATGCTGGAGGCCACGCTCCATCAGCCTTTAAGGCTGTCACATGAAGCCGAAACAGGCCTGACACATTAGGAATGATGGGAAATGTAGCAATACATTCGCTCCCCCTCTGGGACTTTGAGCCTGTTCCCCCATCCTTGAGCATGTATTTCCCCGCAAGAGCTCCCCTGCAGGTGTTATTCCACATCCATGCATCCTCTTTAGCGTCTCATGACCCTTAGAGATTTCATAAGTGCTCTTCACAACTCTTGCTGTGGCTGGAGTGTAGTCACATACACCCAAGCATGCTCACAGCATAGAGCATGGGTGTTTCTCAGTGAAAGCTTCTAATTTGCTTTAATTTGCTAATATGCATGTAACAGCTCATGAATAAAACGCATTACAAGCCCAACTGTAAAACCTTGTTCTGTATCTGCAATGACATGAGTAACTAAAAATCTAAGCTGGAACATCACCTTACTCCAGTATTGTTTCTCTTTTTAAATTCTATATTTCTGCTTTCAGCAGTTAGCATCATTTTCTATGAGTGAGATTTAAGTTTGAAGAGAGGAAGGAGCGAAAACAAAGGAGCATGAATGCTTATGCAACCTTAATATTAC
This sequence comes from Neolamprologus multifasciatus, assembly GCF_963576455.1. Lineage (NCBI taxonomy): Eukaryota > Metazoa > Chordata > Actinopteri > Cichliformes > Cichlidae > Neolamprologus > Neolamprologus multifasciatus. Next base: position 24,666,224 of record NC_140458.1, on the reverse strand, counting down.
AAATGTGTGTAACTCTACTTGTAGTGAATTGTAAACCTCAGTGAGTCTTGTTAAAATGGTCGGTGCTCATCTGCAAAAAATAACGAGGTGAGTGTCTGTGCGTAAACTGTGAGCCAAAAGCTCAAACTTCACACACAAACACACAATTTAGGACAGTTTTGGGGGGGGGGTTTGTTTGTTTTTTTAAACTCGTGGCTCTCTGTGATGTCAGAGAGAAGGGATATCCCTAATATGGTCATCTCCGACTTGCAGAAGCCCTACACACCTGATGTCCAAGCATGTTTGCAAAGGTCAGCCATGCAGAAGAAAGGTGGTACAACTTGAGGTACTGCTCCAAGCTCCAAGATAAGTAAGTATTATTTTAATCTGTGAATCATACAAAGTTTAGTCCTGTAGAGTCCTAAAATTAAAAATGTGCTCTAGTCTAAGAAGTTTGTTGTGAAACCACACATATGAGCTGATCTTAACATTCTCTTGTAAGACGGAGGGCTTTAGAAAACCCCAACAAATGAATTAAGCGAGAGCTGTGAAGTCAACTGGCTGAATGTGAGACATGATTCATTTTCTCTTCAGGGATGGCAGGTGATGTGGGTCGAAGTGCAGGTTTTTGCTTCACGCCAGATCTAATTAAGGTGTCACGAAAATGTACAGCCCTTTTTTAAAGGTGTGTCAATCAGGTGTGAAAGAGTAGAGCTGGAGGAGAAACTTTCAGGACCTAAATCCAGTTAGAGTCCAGCACAAGGGAGCTGGCTGGATACCCTTTCTGACTGTACCACAAAGGAACGACACACTTCTGTGCCTCTCTGCAGTCATGAGAATGCTTTCTCACTCATACCACACAAGCCCCCTGAACTCAAACACACTGCCATGAATAAAAGCTGTGAAGAGAGAGATGGAGACAGAAGCGATATTGACGGCCGACCAGAGCAGTTCGATAGCAGGCTCTGGAGTTGTTTAAAGTGGGAGCCTGGAGCTAGGACTCTGGCTGTCTTTGTGCAGTGTGGTGTAAAGCCAGTATCGATGAACTTGACAGCAGTTTAGCCCGCCTGAGATCTGCTGCTCTCTAAGGACACTTCAGACACATTCTCCTGCCATCTTTAGCCTACTTTACCCTGCCCATTCATGTTCCTCAGAGCAGGGACCTTAAAAAATGTCAGTGGAAGGATTTTCTGTTTCTCTAATCATCTGTTTGTCGATTAGTAGCAGCAAAGAGTAGGGCGATTCAAACGGCACTGAAGTGGTCCACAAATCCAACATCTGTGGCTTATTGGGATGACTTACTGAAAGAAAGTTAGGCGTGGAAAAAGATACATTTGTTGTTGTTACTGTAAACACAAATATAGAAAGCAGGCCAAGGAGAGGCAAGATGAAAAATTGGGCCAGTTGGGCTTTTTAAGCCTGCACTGCGCATTTTGCATGTCGGCGGCTCCAAATGGCACCGTGCAGTAGTTAACTATTTGAAAAATTACAAGTATAATGCCCAGCGACATCAGCAAATGGCACACAGTATGCTCATTTTTGTGTCGACCGACTCTGCTGGACTGTGATGCTTTTTAACAAAGGATGGAGGGGAACACTTCTAACTGGTGAGTACACCTTCCCCGTCCTCCTCCTTTAACCACTTACATCAGAACAAGGCAAACATGACACCAGGATTATAAGACTACACACTGCTCTACCTGCTTTTATTACAGGTAGAAATTACCTTTGCTGAAATAATAGTGAATTCATGCGCACAAAATGATGGTCGTACATCTTTAAATCATGTTTCTTTGTCATTTTTCTACATATGAAGTTCATTTTGGGTACATGCTGAGATGGAGATATGCAACATCTCATTCCATAAACAAAGCCTGATTTCTTACAGAGACCTTACCGTTGATTCTTTTCACCGTTGATCTTTTTTTTTTTGCTTGAAAATATCTGCAACGACAACTGTTGAGGTTTGTCTTTGGGGGATCGAGTTTATAAATTCAGCATTAGATTTATTTTCCATTACTGTTGTCTGCATGCCTCTCCAAGCCAGTCAAGGATGCAACCACATGTGTCCAGATTAATCCTGCACATGTAGTGAAGACTTTAAAGGAATTTAATAAAAAGTATAATTATTTCTATTTGGCAACAATGTTGATTCTGATAGGACACAGCACTCTGGCCACGACAGAGGAGGATGCTTTAACAATGGATGTTACAGGACAGCAGCTATAGTTTTTAAAACACGAGTGCTTTCAGATATCGACACAATTACCACAAGCATCAGATCCAAGGTTAGTTTATATAATATGAAACAGGCTCACAGTGTCCTTCTAAAATCGACTAAGTTATGATTATTATATAAGGTGCAGGGAGTATTATTGCAGGAAACTATAAATATCACAGTGAAGTTGACCTTTAACCTTTTGGAGATGCATTATATGGACAAAAGGATTAGGCCACCTACATGTTACACCTACAGGAGCTGCTGAGCTGTAGAAACCTATGCTGTGAAGCTCCCGGCGTACAGTTTTTGTGCCACAGGAGACTTGGAACACACTTATTCAGTTATCAAAGCATTTAATCGATACTCACAGAAAAAAGACTTTTGCAAATACTCTCTCTAGCTCTAAAGCTGCAGTTCTTAAATGCTTTAATAATGCAATTTACAGTTTATCAGAGAATATCTAGGATTAAAGAAGTCAGTGAGCTCTACTCTGACTCACTGTTTCGCAAACCTTTGTGAAGATACATGCATGGCTTGTTTTCCTACACCTCTGGCAATGGGGCTGAAAAAGACCTCAATTCAAAAATTAAGATTACATTTGATTGTAATGATGAATGAATTCTGGATTAATGGTCAAAATACCCGTCTAAATGAACTGGTGCCAGATTTATCTTAGATAAATCTCAAGAATGTGACTGAGATTCATGAGAAGCGGACAGACAGACAGATCAGCGGATAACCCTAAAATATCTCCAGCGTAGTGTTGGTGATGTAATAAAAGCTTGAAAATCTACATACAGACTAGATCAGCTCGGTCCATTAGCTGTGCTGATGGTCTTGACCTACAGTCACATGGTCAAACTTCTCCATCTTATGTTCCCTAACCTTCAGTAGTTATGTTCTGATCCTTCTGTCATGATGTGCATCAGTGCTCATCTTTCACCTTGGATGTTGGTTCAGAGGTGAATGAGGTTTCAGCGAGCACAGCCTGGCTTTTTTTGCAATTTTCTCCTAAATAAAAAAAGTGTCCCTGAACATCTTTGTTCGTGAGGTCCAGCTAACAAATCATGCACCGGCTCTTGCTCAGAATTTGCAGGAACATCGGCCCATTTCTTGATGCAGTGTAAATCCTCTGACTGGCATTGAAGCAGCTGCAGGAGTGGGCAGCTCATTGTCCCCTTGCCTGTGTGCATGCATGTGCATTCTTGTGCATATGAACGTTACAAACAAGGACCTACTCTTAGATTCTAATTTGTTTCTTTGTTGTAGTGAATAGCTGGCATTTTTTGAATGGCTCCCATGGAAGCAGAGATGTCTTTGAATCCAGCATCTTGCAGCAACTCTACTCAAAAAGTCAGATTTCTGAGTGTTGGACATTATTTGTCTCATTTATCATGACACTACTGCTGAGATCTGAATACACAGAGTTGTTCCTAGAGTCCAACAGCATCTCAAGTATTCACAGACTCAAATGGGCCACGGTGCTAATTTGGAGGTTGAAATAAAGGCAAATCTCCCCAGCGGTTTAAAAGGCTTCATTAGCCTGCAAGCCTCTGTCCAACACAGTGTAAGACAGAGAGGCACAAGCAGCAGGCTGTGTTATTGTTCAGAAGCTAAAGGACAGCGCTGTGGAGGCTGATAATATTATTCCAATCTTGATGCAGTTATTGGACTGTCTGACCAAAAGTGACCTTAACATTGTACTTGCCGAGCCGCTCAACAGATTGCAGCACAGCGCGAGCGGCCGTCTGCAGATGTGTGTGACAGCTCCCAGGTGTGAGTGCACAGGGCTGTATGAATGTGTTCAGAGAAGCTGCGCATTCAGCAAAATCCTTCCCTGGATAAATAAAGATTGTTAAAGTGTTGTTTGTCTCAGTGCTTACTGTAGATGCAGTTGCGGGCGCCGGTTGCAGCCACTGACGCTATTCAATTTGACATTTCAATTGCGTTTCAGGTTTATTGGATTGCAGAAAGAGATAGCGGAGAGATGTCTCAACTTGCACTTTTCAAACACATTTTCACACGCAGTGTGAAAAGTAAAAGTCAGCAGCTGAGACTCGGAGTGCATCGAAAAGCTCTCACAATGGAAGCTGCATTTACACATGCTGTCGCTGCACATTTAAACCTTAAATGATTATTGATTTTAATATAATGCTATATATTCATATATATATATATATTTTATTCTTAGTGTCTGTGAAAATTTGGCAAGATTCCAATTGTTTTATTTTTCATTTACGCTTAACAGCTGAGGCCCGGCCTTGTGAGAGCTTGCAGAGTTGTCTTATTTCATGTCATCACAAGAATTCATATTAGGAGACTGTGCAGCTAGGTGGAGTTGCTGTCTCACCTCTAGAGGAATGCTGTGATCAAAAGTGCTTCCTGATGTTTTTTAATCTGCTGCAAATGTTCATTTCAGAAAGAGAAGATTGTTGGACAGAAGTGGCTGCACCTGAGCAGCAGCGGGGCTCAGCCACTCGTTGGCATCCTGATGATGCTATTAATGGCCATAATGTGTGCCAAGGAATCACTGCCCTCGCCATTACACTCTGTCTACCAGCTTGTATCTCTGATATTGAGCCACCAGCTTGCTGCAGCATGCTTTTAACTCTGGTGGCCCAAGCCAAACCTTCGCCTTTTTCCTCTTCCAGTTTTAAATTACAGTTTAACTGAGGCCAAGACTATTTTCCCCCCATTGAGAAGCAGCAGCACCTCAGATTAAGTGCCTTGCTCATTGGCATTTGAGTAGATTTAAGGAAGAACAAGCAAACGCTGCTTTTCCACAGTCCAAGTGCAAATTTATCGCACTCCTTAAACGTAATAAACCCGAAGCACCTCAATGCCCATCCCTGCCAAACAGGTGGTGTTATATGCTCGGTGGTGATGTAACTGCTTGTGAGTGGGACAGTGTCCTTTGACTGCGGCGAGATTAGTTTGTGGCAAAATGAGACTTTCATTCTGAGATGACAAAACTGCTTCCCCAGGCTTGCGTTTCATATTCAAAGACATCTGCAGCACCTGATATTAGGAGATGAAACTTTTGTCATCTTAACAATGATTCATTTGTGCGCTCAGAAAAGGCGACTGTATCCATGAAAATGTAGCAGCACAAATGCTTACTCCATCACAACATAGTTCCCAAGTCTGTGAAAGAACCACAAAACACAGTGGTAACACCATGTAACAAGGCCCTGTTTTCAATACTGCCAACAGACAAGTTTCCATCTGAATTTAAAAGCAAATTTTTACTACATTTCCAGAACACTGGCAAATAGAAAATGCACCTGAATGCCAGTTTCTACCATTGCTGTGTTAACATTTTGCCAAACTGAGATAAACAGTGGTGCTAATTATTCACTCTGTTGCCACTTACCTATTACCACATTGTGGAAAAATGTTTAAAAGGGGATTTTTAATAGGAAGAAAGTTTCCATCGTGCTCTATTATTTTTGTCTGTTGACTCACCGAAATTGTCTATACTGTAGTTGCTCTTTCTGCCAGTTAGTAAACACCAGAAGATTCTCTGATCTTTAGATGAGGGAGCTGCCTGGGAGTGCAGGATGCATGACAACCACTCACTCCCTGTGAATTCTCATGGACCAGTACCTTCTCACATGGGTGCAATGAGACATTACTAAGAGTTTATATGAGGAGAGTGCCAGGTTAAACACTTTCAGATGACTGAATCATAACTCTGCATTCTCACATCCATCTCTGCAGGGTACTGTCTTTGTGAGTTCATTGAAGCTCTGGGCTTCAACCAACATTTAAATCACAAAATTCTTTGTCTCATCTTGTCCTCCTCAGTATTGGAAATCTCCTTGATGTTTTCAGAAACACTTTATAATACAGCCTGTGACAAAGGGGGCAATGTCCCTGTAATTAAATGGAATTTAATGAAAAGGTAAGAATTTGGTTTTTACAGGAAACAAGGAAATTATTATGCTGTAAGTCATTTTAATTAATGCATGATTAATTTTAAGTGTTGCATAACTTCATATATTTTGCAGGAAAGAGACAAACAATTATTTTAGTACTGCATGAGTAAAGTGTAAATACATGCCATTTTTTTAAATTATGAAGTGGCTTAACCTTGCCTAACTTTTGTGTATTTTACAGGAAAGGGATACTCTTTTTGAAAGTTATGTTTGAATAGTGACTGTGAAAGAAAAAAAAATAGTTACACTTGGATCCATCATCATAAGGTCACACAGGTCAGAACATTTTGATGGTAGTTATTTTTTCTTGTAAGTTGGTAAATCAGTCTTTATCACCTTTATATTAGTAAAATAAAAGAGCAATTAAAAAATAGAACATCCATTATAAACATTAACATAATGCATTAAATGAAATATAGAAATCACACATTAAATAAAGATGAAAAAACATGCAGACATATACTGATAAAATAAAAGGCAAGATGAAACCACCCCATAATACAGGCCTCACCCCAAAAAGTACAGTGTATTTATGATGTAATATGGGGAAATATAGTTCCTTTACAGGATAATTATTTCTTTGTTTCCTGTAAATATTATTTATTCTAGTGTACATCTCTTTAAGTATTTGCAGGTAAATATAATCACACTGTAATTTCAAATAAAATACAGTCAAATTAAATTTAATTACAGAGAAATTACAAGCTTAGCTGCGACCTGTATTATAATATAGTGCAGTGTTATCTCATTTTCCTGCATTTTCTGCATGTGGGACTGAACCTAGTTCTGTTGATCCTGTGGTGATTACTATTATTTCCCATTCAGCAGAGAATGAAGTGCGAGACAAGATGATAAAACACAAGTAGAATCATTTTAAATTGAGTTTAGGTCAGCACTGAGCTGAGGTCAGCGCTTTTGTGGCAGCTCGCAACAGATCCGTGGTACAAATTCACATCAGATGTTGAACTCGATATAAATTTACTGAGCCTTAGAAAGAGGATCTATCAATCAGATAGTTTCCACTTAAAACAAAGTGATGTTCAGCACTTTGTTCATCGTGAATCCACTGTACTCCCATCATTTCATTCACTTTAGCTGGTTAGATACCCCACTGCATCCCACCGCTGTGCTGGTATGTAATTTGGCCTGTCTGTTGTCTGGTCATTCAGAGCTGCCAGCATAGGGATGCTGTTGTTTCCACACTATTTTTTAAGGATGTGTGAAAATCTCAGGAGGGTAGCGTGACTCTCGTATCGCCCGGGTGAATGCACTTCACTGACACAGAAAGCACCTGCATGCTGTCTGGTATGTATCGAGCTTTAAGTCATGTGATTGTCTTTGTGGAAGCACCTGATAAAGTGGGCCCTGAGCCACTTTTGATTAGCCACTGTGCAGCATTAAAGGAGCAGGCATAGTTGTCACCTAAAGAACTAAAAGCCCAGACTGGATGCCAGTGATCTTAGAAACAGCCTTCATGTCTGATTGTTGAATTGCCCCGGGCCCTTCGCAGCCATGTACCCAATCATTCAGCCTAAGTAACTTGTTGACGTGGGACTGTCCTCCAGCTGTCTGGGCGGGCCATCCTCTTGTCTCCCTGCTCAGATTTACTCTCCACAGGGAATAGCTATTACATCTCCTGTTATTATTTGCCATAAAAATGCGCTGAATGGCGACCAACTCTGAGGTGCTATAAAAAGCAGCGGTGTGTGAGATGGCGTCTGCACGTCATCAATCAGACACAGTGGTGAAACATTGGGCCTCTCCGCTGGGTAGTGGAAATTGATTTTTCTGTAAGTCTCAACGATTAGGGTGTGAAAAAAGGGAGTGAAGGTGGAATGGGGATGACGGGATGAGATGGGATGGGGACGCTGTAAGAAAATGGAGAGGAAGCTAATGTTTTCAACTGTTGATTGTTTTTTTTTTTTTGTTTTGTTCTTAAACCTTCAATCATTCTCGGCCTTGCTCTGAGGGGTTTCTGCACCTGTCCCAAACAGCAAAGGGCAGAACTTCCAGCTCAGCTTGAAATGCGAACTAAAGCATTCAATAACAAAGATCGAAGTCGATGAATAAACCTTTTTCACTGCGGACATTTTTATGTTCTAGCAGGAAGAGCACTGGTGTAATTAACAACCATAACAAAAGCTGCAGTCCGGCGAGGTGCTCCATTTCTAGGACCCTGGTTTAGTACGCAATGCCTCACTGTCATAACTTACTGGAAGCATCCAATTCCACTTATGATTTTCCTGCCATGGCAAAGGAGAATGCCAGGCTGTAGGGTATTCAACAAGAAATATTTATACTGCTTGTTGATTGACTGAAAATCTGGTGCAATCTGTCCAGTTCTCCTCGAAAAGAGTAAAAACCAGCAATGAACCAAGCCTGTCAATCTTTTAGCTCTTTTGTGCCTTGCAGCTCTGTTTTACAAAAAGCATTAAAAATACAATAGGTTTCCACTGAATGAAATTCTCCTTCATTATCAACAACACAAGCACCTTTTGTAGACACATACAGTTATTTTAAATACATGTACGACAAATGTGTATTCATGGGTGGCCAAACGTAGTTCCCTACAAAAGCTTAGTTCAGGCCTGTTTAAAGAGCAGTTGCTAAAAAGTAAAGTATCAGTTATGAATTTAAGAGTTTTTGTTTGATATACAGACCCTGGAATATATTGAGACAGACAAACACGTTCGTTTTCCACCATCTGTAATCCCTTCCTTCATTTACTCACTCACTTTTCCACACAGTACTGTACATTATAATTAACCTCATAATTAACCTTATAGAAAGCGTATAATTGAAATTTCTTGACACTGTTTTCGTCAATTGTTGACATGGACACTTCTTTCTTTGCACTGCAAATAGTTTTATGACACTGTGTGCACACAGACAGAACACAATTAATTCATGCTCACAAAGGGCTCTCCACTGTGTATGAAGGTGCCCTCCTTGTTATGTCCGTCTGCTAGCACCAACCCCAAAACGACTAAACTTATATTGTGTAATAAATTGAATTCTAACTTGAATGCTTTGGGTATTTTGACTTTATTGCAGAGTGCGAGGAATTTCAAGTTGTCTCACTGGTAGTTAGGGTTTTATTAACCTTATTTATTAGATAAAATGTTTCTTTAAAGTGTCGGCAGCCTCTCTTCTGTGACCTGTGCAGTGTTTGTGGCTCTTGTTGGTTGTTCTAGAATCTAGATACAAAGAAACATTCCCTCAGCAGGGTAAGTCTAGTGGTTAGAGCTTAAAAATGATCCACCAGCTGGTACATTAAGAAATGAGTTTTGATAACCAAAATGCTTTTTGGGGGTGGCCTGATACCAGGAAAAGTTTGCAAGGAAGATAGTTAGCAGGTGCTTTCAATCTCCTTTGCCTCAGCCATTTGTAAATTGATTAAAATCCTAACTTCATCGTAAAGTCTGATCTCGATGTCTTTACATGAGTGTCAAGGAAACAGCCATAGGCATAGAAAATAAGTAATAGGATTTTTTCTGACACAGCTGTGACTGTGTTGTGACTTAGCATCTGTTTGCCTCCCTTAGCCCAGAAAGGTTTGACTCACCAGAAGACACTACACCTCAAACAGAAGATCTGAGGAGTGGAGGCAAAGAAAGAAAACTTAAAGCACTTTTATGTATAATTCAGCCTTTCAAGGATCTTTGAGCCTGGAAAATTACGATTCACAAGACGAACACACATGCGCACACACTCCCACACCCTGCGTTTGCAACAGAAGTGTAGCTGTGTCCACTCCATCCAGCTTCCTGGCCTTATCTTCAATTCATTCACCATGCATCATCCATACACATAACTGCACGGTAAGCTATGATTCAGTGAACTATTCTTATCATAGCCCCGGCGCGGTGATGTTCTGAGGCATGCTGGTGCAGTGACCCCCCTCGCCTGTGTCTACAATAAGCATAACCATATCTGACAAGGCCAGAGCTATTGAAGGAGGGGGGTGTAGGGGTGTGTGGGCTGGTGTGGAGGGGAATATCGCCTCCTTTTGATAGCTTTCCACCCTTCTGTTCTCCTGGCTTATTTCCAAGAGTACTCTGTGGCCTAAACCACCTCCTTCTCGTCCTTCTTGAAACGTAGCTGATTTTTTTGGGGGTCTTAATACTGTTTGCTAAACCGTTTCTTTTTACCCCTGTTGTTTGCGACCCGGCGCGTTTAGCATCAACAGGCAGATGAGTAAACAATAGGTCCTCCAGTAGCTTCAGTCAAGAAGGACTCGAATCCTGCAGAGATGAGTAAAGCTAGGAATTGGATGAATGTTACAGATATAAGCCCACCATTTGTTCTCTGCATTCCTGGGTGAATACTTAGGAATGGTAGCAGTGTTGGTAACAGGAGCCACACACACACACATACACACACACACTTGACTGAATTTCATTTACTACCCACACACTGCTTTTTTTTTTTAGTCAATCTTGTGTCTACAGAAATAATGTGCATGCGCCCATTATCTCAAGAAGGGGCTGCTAGAGCGTGAGGGGGCATCTTTCGCCTGACTGACTTTCATTTACAAAGTGGCGATGTTACTTTTGTGTGGGGAAATGAGATAGCACTGCAGTAGACAGTAGGCTACATTATCCCGGGCTGGGCGCACATCCTGCTCTCTTTCCCCTCCCTCTCCCTTTATCAGCTGCTTTTTCTTACATTGTTCATCAGCCCCCAAGACACAAAAAAAGCACGTCTCCTAGGATCAATTAGTCACTTCCAGGGAGTTGTGGAGCGGAGAGGGAGCTGAGGAGACAAAAGCCACGACCATGTTGGCGCCGTGGCGAGGTGATAAAGTGACATGGTTTTCCTTCCAGGCCATTAGTGTGACAAGCAGTTCTTGTCCGGTAAAGGTGGACCTGACAGCAGAGTGGTGCCCCGCCACGACATGAAGAGAGCTTTCAAAAGAGCACTTGCTTTCTTTGACACACTTTTTATCCCCCCGTAACTGTGCTCCTCTCTCTCTCCAGCTGTTTTCATGCCTAGTCTCTCTTTTTCTGCCTTCTTTTTTTTTCGAACTCCATCTCTGTCCTCTCCCCGGAGCTTTTTTCCTTCTCGGTCTCTTCCTCCATCCCCCTCACTTTCTTAAAAGCTGTCTCTTTCTAAAGCTCCAAAGTCCTCCCCTCGCCCCTCCAAAATTAATTTCTTTCATCTTGGACTCTGTCACAGCTTCCTCTCCATACCTCTAGTCTTCACCTTTTCAAAATATCTTTCTAGCTTTGAATATATAACTCACCTCAAGTCTTTGTTTTTTGTCCACATTTTCCCTCCAGCTACACCTCTTGGGCTCACTCTCATCTTAAGGCGATCGAAGGTGACACCGGCAATGCAAAACAGTGAGCTGGCACAGAGAGTCACAGCAGGACACAGGCCCAACAAAACACAGGAGAGTAAACAGGGACTATTTTTAGGCTGCTGTGGCCTGTCCTTAAGCCAAAAGCAATGTGCTTATAAAATCAAGATATCGAAGAGCCAGATTTGTTATGCTGGGGTTGTTAAAGAGCCATGGGACAGAGTCTGGAAACTATTTTCATTATGTGTAAATGTCAGGCGCTAAGACCACCAACGAAAGAAACATGATAACCATTGACATTCGGGTATTAAGCTAATGAATACTAAAAATCACTTATCCTAGGCAATCAAAAAAATATTTTGAGTATATTAAATTACACTCACGCTCAGTGATGTACATAAAGGGAATTTTGCTTATTAAAATATCCCATCTCTAGAAGTAGTATTAAGGTTCAGGCTCTGTACTAAACAGCTGACTAGCTGGCATACATAACAGAGGATCTGCAACTTAAGTAGATTTAAAGATTAGATGCAGACCGATGGCGTACCTTCAGGGCAAGCAAGGCAAACAGTGCTTGTCCAGTAAAATCTAAAAATAGACATAAAATCAAAAATCTACCAAAGTGAAAGTGATCTCTCTCCCTGCTTCTGTTCTTAAGCTTCTTGACTATTTCCATACAGCCTGTGAAATGCTGCCATCTTGCGGCGGCACCTAAGTAATGTCTCTGGAAGCAGGCTTAACTCTGCTTGAATTGGGACCCACTGGACTCAGTATAGTGCCAGAGCTTTCATGGGTTGTACATACCCTGTTAACAATGGCTTGAGCTTGTCAAAGTGAGAGGCCAGCAGGAATAACATCTGTTTTTTGGTAGAAATTGAAGAAACACAACCAACTCTGGTTTCACTGTTTTGAGATCAGTTCCCATCTGCAGTCTGTGTGGAAAGTCACTGCACGCCACTGGTAAAGATCACAGCTAAAAGAAAGCAGTCATTGTACGTAGCTATCGAGAAACCTTCCACCTAAACCTTAAACAGCTAGCTTAACATTGTGCTCGCCCTCCAGTCATTAGGCAGCAGGAAAACCAGATAAATTCTAATTTTGTCGTAGTTGTTTACAAGTGACATACTAAGTAACACTGGAATTTAAAACAAAAAAGCAATGTGCACCCTTTTAAAAATATCTGTTGACCTTGCTATACAACCCCATCACAGTAATGCACCATGTAGCAAATGTGTTTTGCTGGTGTGTATGTTTGAGCTACTAAAACTGTCTAGATCAAACTGTGAGTTTCTGCTCGGCTGCAGTTCCATCACTAGAGTTAAAAAAGTCTATTCCCCCTTTTAAATGTTCTTTATTTGTGTTGCATCAGTCAGTGGGAGACATCAGTGGATGTGAAAAGTATACATGTATGCATGGGCAGGCTTTATTTGCGATGGCCCATCACACACTTATTCCCAATTGGTGAAATTGGTTGAACAAGGAACAAATCTTGTAACTTGTTAACTCTGCTTGGCATGTTCACCTCGCTGAATAAAAACTCTGTTATTTCTGCTTTTATGGGAGTTATTTAGCACGTAACTATTCCATGCCCGGGGCATCGGTTATCACAATGTGTGAAGTAAATGGAAAGAAGAAGGAGTGACACACAAACGCTGCCCCTACCCTGTCTGTCTCCTTTTATCAGCCTCACTTCATGGACGTCCACCATCGAGTTTGACCCTGTCCCCCTTCCTCCTCCAAAGAGGCACATAAAATGACCTGCTAAAGGTACAATTACATCACCATTACTGTGACATCTAGTTTTTTCCCCTCTGTTTTTATTTTAATTTATCAAATACTGTTTATATAAGAACACATTTATCACTTACCCCACTACATTAGAGTGGAAAATCACAGTCAGCATTTACATATTTAAACAACTTTTCCCTGCAAAACAACTGTATGCATGTATGCTAGCAGTGATGCTTTAAGAATCGCTACTTTCATCAGAGCTGAAACATCTCATCAGTTATTTGGGTAACACAGAAAGTAAAAGGCATTTGTGACTAACACAGGATGGGTTTTCTCCCTCTGACTTTTACCTCAACAGCTACATGGATTCCAGTGTACTGGAACATTTATCGAATCTTTTCCAGCCATTATCTAAGAATGTGGGTGGTGTTCTTACAGATCATAATGTCAAACTCTGCAAGACTTTGGCAAATTGTTAACATTCTCATTAGTCTCTGCTCAATTTTTATGTTTACTGATATGCTAATGCAATGCTAAGCTGTCTATGGTAAACAAATTATAGCTTCCTGCAAAACATAGCTATGTTGATGTTTTTGCTGTAAGCACCTCAGCATTGCTGGTATTTAAATATGCCTATGTGCAACCTTTCAGAACTCCTGGCTTTTCAGTTCTGATATTTAAATATAAATTTCTGTAGCTTTAAGGGCCAGGAACCTTTAAGGAATTAAAATTAGGGGTTCATCAATAAAGTGATGTGGTTTGATGTCTTTATTGATACATACTGAGGTTCCGGGTTTTTCTAAGGGTAGCCCTAGTAAACTGTATACTCACCCTCATTAACATCTAAAGCACACCCAGTCATTTTGTTCTGGAAGCAGGCCTGAAATATGACAGAAACTGCTCACTCCAGAAAAGGGTATTACAAGGGAAGCATTAAAGTTCAAATATTGGTAAATAACCACCTATAGCTTTAAAATGAAACCGATGCAAAAGATAAAAGATAATACCAATGAAGGTCCCAAGGGTGCTAGTTCCAAAATCTCTTCTAATCCATTCAGAAAAGTATCAGCTTCTCTCATGAAATACTTATATATTAAAATAATTTTGTCATTATCTATCATTCTGATCACATTGCTGCGGTGGTCTGAAGCTAATTCTTTATGCTTTAGCTGTGTTCTCCAATCAAGTGTCACTCCTGTTTCATTCTATTTTACATATTTGGGAAAACTGCAATGTTTTTATACAGCATCTGTACTGTCTATGGGCCAGAAACCTTTCGCATGATCTGATCCTCCAATGAACAATTCCAATTGCAATCTGAAACTTTAGCTCTTGAGGCTCTTAATACAAGCTGTTCAGCTGCAGTAGAAATGAGGATCTCCTGAAGATGCAGACACACAACAAAGTGCTCCAGAGGGCAACTCAAGCCCGTGTAAGCTGCTTACATTTGTAGCTGTTTATTGGCTCCTATAAAAGAAAAAATGTTATTGTTGGTATTATAAAACTCCTGAGAACTTCACGCTTTTTACTGACAGAATATTCACCACAATAAAGCATGCAACAACACCGATGGCAAATTCTGCTGCTAACCTCTTTTTACTATTACCCAATACAGTACATACACACACATATACACTCTGTCTCCTCCGCCCCCTTTACGCTGCTGTGACAGCTTTGTCACAAAGATGAATTCATCGTCAGCACTGCAGCCAAAACAAGTAATTTGATTGCCCCAACCACAAATTAAGTTAGTGTGATTCAATTTTCGATTTGGGCTTCTCCTGCAGCCATACATCAAGGGAGACATATTTCATTACACAGCAAAACCACAGGCGAGCAAGCAGTGGTGGTCCACTCCCTCCATAGGAAGACATCATGGGAGCATTATGGCATTTACTCGATACCTCTGCAGGTCCAGTCAGGTCGGTGCTGGCACCGGTGCCATTGGCAGGCTTGTTATCCACTGGGCTACACATTCACATACTGAACTGTCAGTGCATTTAGTTTGTTTAGGAAGCTGTGATCAAACCGGGACATCGTGCTCTTAGGCCAGCCTGCACAAAGGAGAACTGGTGCAGAGTTGTATCTTTTGAATTCACCTGAAGACTGAGAACTAAGGCCAGGTGAGTAAATATGTGAAGTCACCTGGCTGGATGACACTTTGCCAAATCTTGCTTCAGGAGGCTTCTCGCCTTATCCCCTTATTAGGATTCTGATGATCACACCATCCCCTACTTTCTCACCTTCCCATCCTACGCCTTTCTTTAACCTACTCCTCTGGATTTTTCCCGAGCTCTCGTCTAGTAAATGGGCTTGAAGACAGAGTGCTCAATCAGTGACTACTACCGCCTCCTCCTTCTCCGTCCCTTTCCACCCTCCCCTTCCTCACAATGGAGCCAAGATCTTTCTAATTAAACCGCAGGCTGTTCTTTCTGTGTAACCAGCGTGTGAAAGCTGTGAAGTGAATATGCAGCACTTGGCCATTAATACAAATGAATAACACTGATGTGGTGGTAAAATATGCACCCATTTTTTATTTTTGAAAAAAAGATTATCGACAGAGGATTTTAGATCGTTGTAGATTGTTGTATTTCACTAATTATCTAGCTCTTATATTCATGAAGTACAAAAAGTACCTTTAAAGTAATGAGCTATGATCAAGTGCTCAGACAATTTGAAGTAAAAGCATTAGGAGATTGCTGCATTGTCCATTCCAAAAATTCGCTCAGTGAGACACGGTGTTGTGGGATGCAAGAGAAACTTTGTTGGCATATAACTTTTATTGTTGTGCAGCGCATTGTCTTTTCACGTCATTTGCTTATTGCAGCTGTAAAAAAAAGAACGGTGACTGATTTTTCTTGTCCTCTTTTGCGTCAGCTATGTGACCGTCAAGTGTTCTAACTGAAATGCAAAAATCTGTTGCATATTATTATTTTTTTATTTTTAATTTGAACTGAATACTGAATATTTGCTTTGTATCTTTTGATATTACAGGGTCAGTTGCATTGCATCTACACGGTGTCATCTAGTCCCCTGGTCCATCAATATAGTTGAAGTGTGCAAACAGAATTTCACAGGAATTGGAAAGAATCCAGATTTTTGACCCCTTGGATTTAATCTGTGGTTTCTGCTGATGGTGGAGTTTTTCTGGTCTTGTCAGGTTGTGAACAGGTCAACACCTTTCACTCCAGAGACATTTTTTTTCCCAAGGTGAAGGCTTTTACTCGAACCGAGGCCTTCCTAGAATCTTTACAAGAGTCCATAAGGGGAACGGCAACAACTGCAGGGTTAAACGACAAGACTGCCGATGTCAACACTCGTGTGTTCTCTTATGCTCTGTCTGTGAACAGTGCTTGGACTTGATGTGAATTTGAAGGAAAAAAGATCTACAATGATGAGCTGAAAAATTGTGACATCATTCACCCCCTACACACACACACACACACACACACACACACACACACACACACACACACACACACACACACACACACACAAAGCCCCAAACAAACAAAAAGACAAAAACAGATATGCACGTAATCTCAAATATTGTGTTGTGTACAATTTCTTAAAATATGACCTGCAATGTACTCACATTGCATTTACTAATAAAATATTGTGTTATATAATATGTATTATAGATGAACAATTACTGTTTCAGGAGTGCCAGCCCCAGCCAATGAGCCAAAACTTGATTTTCAACAGGAAATAAAAGTTAGGAACTGTTATGACTATTTATTGTCCTGAACACAGGTAATTGTGAAATGGCTAACATAGTGCTACACACTTAGTAGAGGAAATGAAACAAAAGCTTTTCCTTTATGCCAAAAAGAACACAAACACACATTTTTTTTATATCCTTGAGGGACTTGTAATCGCCATTCTCTGTGACATTTCAAAATAGAATTTTCAATTTTTATGTCACAGTGTCACAGTTATGATTAGAATGTGTTCTTTTTTATGATGCATGACTTTTATGTGTGGCCACAGATCTTGGTAACCAACAGTGTCAGACAAAGCTGCAAAAGAACTATTTGTTTCCAGCATAACTATTAAACATTTAAAGGTTGCTTCCTGGGGTACCTCTCACTGGGGGCATTGTAGGAATGTCCACCTTTGAGGTAAGTCCTAGCACAAACAGATCTTGCTGAAGGAATCTGTGCGTCCCCTCTGATCTGGAAACTCTTCAGGGTATCCCTAAGGAACTTCTGACTTATGTGAATATCCATCCATCCATCCATCCATCCATCCATTTCAGGGTAGTGGGGGAGCTGGAGCCTATCCCAGATACCATGGGGCAAGAGGCAGGATACACCCTGGCCAGGTCACCAGCCTGTTACAGGGCTCTGAGTTCATTAGCCAGTGAAATTCATAAATTTCTGTATAGTAAGTGGGCTTTATCTCTTCTGGGTTCTGCAACACCTTGGGAAATTAAACAGAGGAATAAATTAGCTCTGTGGTCTCTGCCTTTCTCTGCTTTGTGGTGTCTCCCTCAAGGGAGGCTCAGTCTCAAGGAAGACTGAGCCCCATGGAAACAGCTCTCTTGGGGCCCTGAAATAGTGCATATCCATAATTCCTGGCAAAACCCTACTTCATGCAGGGCCCCTGAAAATGTGGAAAAACATTCCCTGGAGGATGTTTGTGTGTTAGATATAAAGATGTGAATCACAACTTTAAAGAAAATCCAAATAGCACAGACGTTTGGAAACAACTTAACATGCCCTAGAAAAAGGTGTCCTCTGTCTGCCGAGTCTATCAATTCACATTTTCCTTTTTACCCTCCACAATTGAAATGATCCCTCATGGCGTTGTCTTCAAGGCTGACTGCTCAGGTATAGTGGTGATATTGTGCCTGTTATGTGACGCAGGTTTCATTTGCGCACTGTGCAGGACAAAGAAGTACTTCAGAGACAGAAAAAGGATGAGCGAGAGGGAAGCAGTGACAGAAATGCCCACCAACCATGGAGCGTTTCCTGCAAATGAGAATCTGTTCCCTCTTCATCCAGATGCCAGGATTGTGGGATTCCAAATTACAGCTGTAAATTTTGCACAACTGCCTCACGCTTGATTACCCTTGATCTGAGATTTTGCTTGTTCTATTTCATTGCTGCACTTTGTGCCTCCTTTCATTTGGTCTTTTCCTCTTCTTCTACCTCTAGAGTTTGCTCATTTGTCTCTGTGTATTTGTATCACCACGTTATAAGCTGTTCTCATTTTCTATCTTAAAAATACTCCCGTTCAAACGTGACAGATTACTGAGACTGAAATAACTGGCAATATTATGTCTTAGTCACAAACACTCCTCCCTACATTTGTGCAGAGTGCAGGATGCAGGGTGCCCTGCCATAAGCTTCCAAATATCTGAATGGAATATATATACTTTCTGGAGTTTATTTATTGCTTCTGAGTGGCAGCAGGTGGGGAAGGTCAGGCATTTCTCACATTGTCACCTGTTTTCATCTTCCCATCTAGATACTGGTGAGATCTTGTAGCTTACTTCCTCATCTGGTCCTAATGCTTTAATATTTCATGCAGTTCAAGGCCTCCTTTGTAATCTGCAGCCACAGCACTTTTCTGGACAGTATTTGAATTATGTGCCTGCCGGCCATTCTCTGATTCAGGCAGGAAGCAGTCGTATCCATGAAAAGAAATAGGGGTCACTTGTCATAATGGTGGAACACTTCTTTGCTAAATGGATGCTAAGATTAGCTCTTCTGTAAGAGGATGAGTCATTATAATCACTATGCAAAGTAAAAGAAGCAGCCGTTCGACATTTAAGCGGACAGCACTGTGTTTCCAGCAACAATAGAGCACGAGCTCCTGCGGGAGGTGAAATGAACATGAACGGCAAATGTCAGGGTGGTGAAATTTTCCACCACAAATTCCAATTAGGGCTTTTTTTTGGGTAGACGCATTGACTGCTTCTCCATAAAATGTTAATGTGCACCGCTGAAAGCAAGACAACATGAGGGGAAGCTGCAGAGACAAGACTGCTGTTTCAGGACCGTTGAGTCACTTTGCCTCCGACTGCTTGACAAGCAAACACAAACTTCCTGCTGTGGCTGTGTGCCTGGCTGGCTGCCACATTACAGTTTAAGTCCGTGCCTCAAAATAAACAAAGTAATTACATTGGGCACGTCTAAAGCAAGATGTGTGTTTTAATAACATAACCCTCCTTACATTCTCTGTATGACACTACATATATTTTGCTCTTACAGTTTATAACCAATTACAGTTTTTCTCCATTGGTTTGGCTCATTTCTTGAAACAGAAATTACATTCTCAAAACTTTAAGATCATTTGGCAAAACACTCTTACAGTTTAGCACAACACTATAGCTCACCTGCAAAAGCTCATATCTCTTCCAAAACTGTTCACTCAGGCTTCAATCTAAATCCCTTTCTCATTTAAACAGTCAGTGTCTCCAAAATGGCAAAGATCCTTCTCAATAGCTTTGGCTCATTTCTCGACACAGATCGGACAGTCTCATCATTCTTGGTGCTTTTGTCAAAATAAACCTGGATGGTTGATCACAACAACATGGTAAACCTGCAAAGGCTCATATCTCCCCTAAAACAGTTCACTCATGTGTCAAAACTACATTTCTTTCTAATCTGAATAGTCAGTGCCCCCAAAATGCATCATCCCTTTGGCATTGTGTGAGTACTGCCATACAAAATGTTTAGATGTTTTGTCACTATGGCAGAGGACCAACAATATACAAAAGTAGCCTCCAAGGTTTGACATCACAGATTGCACTCACACTACCAAGGAAATGATAACCATTTTTTATTCACACGCAAAGAAAGTTTCATACATATGTAAAAAGAAAATGTACATTACAGTAGTAAATTGTATGAACACAAAATCAAAAAACAAGGACTTATTCAGTGTTTGCTGTACTCATTCTCCCGCTGCACAGTGACTGGAATACTTCTCTAAACTGTATAAATTATGTAATTCCATAGTTTACAGTAATTTGTTCAATATATTTCTTGTCATATTTAGTATCAAAACATTCCACTAGTCCTCTCCACCTGCTAGTATAGACCTACCACTGTAGGCAGATGCACACAAAATCTCTACAGTAAGTTATACATTTTTTGCCTCACGCACAGTGCCCTGTCCTATGCAACATATAATTCCATCATAGATTACATAGAGTACATACATGTTTTCCCTGCAAAAGGTTTGGATGATGGAGGTGACTATAGAGCGAGGCACATTGGGCTGCACTCGACAACCTGCCTCTGCCATTGTGAGGCCATGGTTTATGACATGGTCTATAATTGTGGCCCAAATTTCATTCGGGACAGCACGGTGTCTTCGCGCTCCTCGGCCTCCTATTCCTCCACCACGCATTCTCAGTCCTCTTCTTCTTCTTCTTCTCCCTCCTCTTCCTTGAGGAAGGACTTCCCGTTGTCCGTTTGCTTTGCCTTGTCTATCCATGTTCAGAGATCGGACTGGCTCTGGTCAAGCTCTATATATCTGTGTTTGGCAGCACACAATCATGGAACACACCTGTGTGTGACACCTAGTTTCACCTGACTGTCAATGACTGTCATCAATTTATCAAATATTCAAAGAAATTCATATATGGTATTCATGGTATTATGTTCTTGACCAATTTTGACAATTGAACAGACGGTTGTGCATGTGAGTACTTATACAATGAAATCATGCTGACATGTTTTGGAGAGAATGATCATTAAACTGAGAATCAACTAATCAGTTTAGATCTACAAGATCTATTCATTTGGAAAATGTGCTACATGTGGGCTAACTGTATAACTGTAGGCTACTTGTACTTAATCATTTGCAAAGATGCACTGAGACAATTGAGAAATGTTCTAAGGCATTTGCCATTTGATAAAATGAATGAGAAATGCCATTCTGTTGTGAACATTTGCCAAGAGGTTTGGAGGTTTGTCCATGTTATTTTGAGAATGTAATTTCTGTTTCAAGAAATGAGCCAAACCAATGGAGAAAAACTGTAAGAACATTTGAGATGCTCAAGTTTGAGGTAATGCTTCTGAAATGTCTGCCTCCACACCGGTACAGTGGGGATGCTTAAAGGTTTTAGCTACTGTTTGTCGTTTAAGTAACTTACCTTAATCTCTTACTGACTGCTGCAGAGGCTGATGACAACAGGCTCTAGCTGTTAATATGACATTGTTTTCCTTTGGCCATGGCTATAACTGTTCATCTGGCTGTAAAGACAAGGTGCTTTCCTTGCTTTGACATAGTAGTTTAAAATGGTTTAATCAGATCTGATATGTAGGCTGAGTTCTGCTTTGAACCCCTGAAGCCACTGTATATCATCCTTGAGGAAGGGTAGTATACAGTGGCTTCAGTATGCAGCTGATATGTTAACAAAACTTGGGAATTCTGGTAATTTATCAGCCATGGAAAGACAAAGTGAAATAGGTAGTAGGTATATATATATATATATATATATATATATATATATATATTTTCACCAGCCATCTTATTGGTGAAGCCTTTTGCCTTCACAACTGCCTTAATTCTCTGTGGCACAGATTTGGCAAGACATTTCGGTCCACAGTGACATGAATACACTTTAATGGCATCTCTGATTCTTCCACATCCCAAAGGTAGTCTACTGGACTGAGATCTGGTGGCTGTGGAGGCAATTTGTGTACAATACATTCACTGTCATGTTCAAGAAGCCATCCAAGGGCTGGACATGGGCAGTAAGAATGCTGAGGTGGGCTGTGGCCTTTAAATGATGATAACTTGGTACCTGAGGGGCTCAAAGTGTGCCAAGAAAAAAAAAAGTACCACACCATTATACCAACACACAGCCTGACTTTCCTGTTCTTGGCTGACAGGAATAGTGCCCGGTGTCACCACTGCTGGTGGATATTTTCTAGTTTTTGGACACTTCTTCTCTGTAAACTCTGCAGGTGTCTGGGTGGGAAAATCCCAGTAGATCAGATGTTTCTAAATACTCAAACCAGGCCAGCTTGCTCCAATAACTATGCCAAGTTGAAACTTCTTTAAATGACAATTTCTCCCATTATGATGCTGAATTTGAAGTTCAGGAGGCTGTCATGATCATGTCTAGATGCCTAAATTGACTGAGTTGCTGCTCTGTGATTGGGTGATTAGATATTTGTATAAACCAATAAACTGTGTATATAGAAGCCATTGTCGCAATATTATTCGTTATTTTGAGAAGTATATACTGTACATATACTGGAGAAGAGGGTTGCATTGACAATCCAACACAATGGGCAGCACACTGAACACATTTTACAAGTGGTCAGAAACTTGTAAATAACTCATGAAAGAATAAAGTTACGTTGAAACCAAGCACACCATTGTTTTTCTTGTGAAATTACCAATAAGTCTGTACTTGTTCCACCCTGTGACAAGTACAGTTATGTTATATGTGCCACAAACAGGACTTTAATATCACCAACCATTCCCATTTTATTACAGTGTATCCATATAAATGGCCCACCCTGTACTTTACAAGCCATATAACAGATAAAATAGTTTATACCATATTTTTTTGCAGCCACTTTTCGCTGATTACTGTCTGGTCTTTACATATATTTATATATATTGTCATTAATGTTGTCTGAGGTATTGCTTTCAGTGCTGCGAGGTGTTGAACAGCACTGCACTGGTTCCTACATTTCTTTACATTATAAGATGAGTATTTGCCCACAACAATGTAGAATAGTAAGTTTGACAGCTTTAATTTAGGGCGTGTGAACCCAAATGTATGACCCATGAGACACTGTGGTATGCTTCTTTTTCTGTTGCTCTCAAAGTGCAATTTCAGTATCACAGATTAAATTATTCCCTATCGTTCCAGCAGCTCTTACATGGACAGATAGCTTTTAAATTGCTGAAGAGAATCTGAAAGATCATCAAAAGCGTTCCTTTTAATTTATGCTTTTACTGAAGAGATAATTTAGTGTAGCCAGTAAATTTGACTTGTTATATCAAGTCTGTAGCAATGAGCGCTTACCTACTGGCTACTCCCGCTGTGGATGAAATATGGTCTTGGCTCAGGGACATTTAAAATAAATTTTGGTGTGACAGAGGCGACTTGCTGAGTGACTTTTGGAACAGTGATGACATGCAATATGGTGGTGACTTTTTCGTACCATGCAGCCATCTTAAAGGAAAATACTGTTTTTGACATGTTGCCTCTCCAGTGTTAAGTTTTGTTCAAAGTTACTTTGAACAAAAAAATAAATAAAAATAAAGAAGTGCAAAGTTATTTGATTGTAAACACTGCTCACAGTTTAGTTTAAATTAGTGGTTCAGCTGTTCTTGCCACATGTAAGGTATTTACAAAGCTGGCTTTGAGCACGATGATATCTGGTTTGTACACTACCATTCTGAGACCTCGGGTCTCGCGTTTGTAGCCTTTGCTATATTCATACTTTGAAGCCTGAAGTGACCAAATTTGCATGGAGAGTGTGGAATGCTAATTTATTAGATAATGCTACCTAGCTTGGTTTGCAAGGAGCATCTGTAGACCGTACAGAATACTAGAATTTCATTCACCAAAAACTGAAACATGAATATTTTCTATGAGTTATTAGTATGTAAAGTGGATGAGGAGGAGGGAAACCCTCCAAAAACAAAAAAAACCAAAAACACAAAAACAAAAAAAACGGACGGAGCAGCCAAGGGAATAGAACAATAAAACTATGACAAATATAATTTATTATACAAAAACAGTTAAAAGTTTAAAAGCAATTAAAACAACCCTGGCCAGAACACACAATAAAAACCAATAAAACATAAAAAAACACTAGGAGTCCAGTGCCGTCAGCCACAGCATTAAAATCCGGTGTTCTGAGAAACCATCCTACTCTGACAAGTCGTCCTACCCGTATTATAATTTGACGGTGACTTGTGACTAAACCTACCCCTAACCATAACCTTAACAAGTGTTCCAGATGGGTGAGAGAAAAAAGTTAATTTGGGTTTGGTGTTGTGCGCATGCGCCGCATCTGCGCAGAAACTAGTGATGGGATTTCCGGCTCTTTTTAGAGCTCCGGCTCTTTCGGCTCCGAACCGGCTCTTCAGGTTGTTTGTTGCTTTAATTATTTAATCATTAACAATAATATAAAATTATGCAGAAAAGGAATTACTAATGTAAAAAAAAGTGGTTTTATTTATATGTGTTTATATATGGCCCCTAGAGACAAAGCATGTACAAACTAAAGCATATAAAAACTCCAAAAAGCACGTACAAACTCCAAAACACATTTCTAGCATTTACTGAACTTCCAAAACAGAGCTACCCAGATCACTTAAATTACACAATTGAAAACATGTGTATTGTTTGTGTATTTATAGACAAGCACTCATATTTATTCAAATAATTAAAAAAAAAAAAAAGTTCATTTACCTGTTACTACCACACACCAAATCCGGTTGTTGATACTTCCTGGCTTGTGTAGCCACTAGGTAACAAAAGCTCAACACTGCGCCCTAGAAACCTGGAGCACTTCTGTTGTCTTTTGTACGCGTTGTGGAGTTTTTACATGCTTTATCTCTAAGGTCCACCATAAATATACTTTATTTATTCACTCCACATAAAATGTAATAAATAAATCATAATACAAAAAACAATTTACATTTTAAACTTTTAACTATTTAAATTTTCAGCTTTTTCCTTTTAAACAAATTTAACGTGAAACACAAAACACTGCAAACCACAACACAATTAAATATAAATTAAAATATTAAAACAAAAAGAAGATGCACATTCTCTGTCATATGGGCCTGCATGATTTCTGAATCCTTTATCATCTGCAACTGAAAATAGTGGATGATTACTATACCTTTCTAATGTGACATTGTTGTCCCTCGCTCTCTTTCTCTCTGGCTCTGTTCCTGTGCTACTGCCAGTGTAACTAACGCCCCTCCCCCCTCTGCGCAGCGCAAAGTACAGGCCGCGCATGCGGAGTTTAGCGGAAAAAAGGGCGAGAGAGAGGGTGAGAGAAAAAAAACCCAAAAAACCCCCCAAAAACCTCACGGCTCCCAATAAGGAGCCGGCTCGCATCGTTCACTTCAAAGAACCGGCTCTAAGAGCCATTTCGTTCGCGAACGACCCATCACTAGCAGAAACATTGGGTAGGATGTTTTTTGAGGTAGGATGGATTCCCAGAACACTGGCAAAATTGGAGTGGGCAACGAAAGCCCGACGGCGTCCCCGGCCGTCCTGTCAGTGTCTCCGCTCCGGAGTACTGGAAAAGAGAGGGGCAGCGACAGTCACTGTTCTTTCCGGTGGCTCGGGTTATTGCAGCACGATATGTCGCGGGACTTACCCCGGATGGGCAGAGCTCCTAACTCTGCCCGCCGCTTTTTTGTGTCACGCCAGCACTATGGTCTGACCGTAGGAGGTAGGCCGCTGTCCCGCTGCCAACTAATCCCCAACCGTAGCGTCCTCTGGCCTCAAGCTATTCCAGCAACAGCACAGCTCCCTCTGCATCGCCACGTACTGCTACACCAAACCGCGCCAACGCCGCTGCCTCCTGCCACCATCTATGACGCTCTGCTTCTCCTAACCGGCCAGGCCCTCTTATTGGGGCTCTGTGACCTCCCAGGTGTGCCAAGTTAGTAATCAGTGAGGGGCGGAGTCTTTCCAGGACAAGTCAACAATAAATACAATAAAAGCATACAATAAAACAAGAATAAAACACTATACAATAGTAAAATATTAACAATAATAAAACACAGCAACTCATGCGAGATAAAAACCTAGTTAACTTGCTGAGTTAACTTGCTCCACCCCGTGACAAGTACAGTTATCTATCATATAAACCGCACTATATGTCGGATAAATGTATTACAAAGGGTCAAAGCACGAGCACTATGAGTACAGTAGACGCCTCTCGTTCCAGCTATAGCTAGCATCCAAAGTATAGCCACCAGTATTTGCTTCCAACAAGTGGCCATGCCACTACTCATGATTTGAATTATGAGTAGCTAGATGTTTTTTGAACTAGGCTGTAAATATATTTACA
The DNA here is from genome assembly GCF_963576455.1 of Neolamprologus multifasciatus. Classification (NCBI taxonomy): domain Eukaryota; kingdom Metazoa; phylum Chordata; class Actinopteri; order Cichliformes; family Cichlidae; genus Neolamprologus; species Neolamprologus multifasciatus. The sequence continues at coordinate 24,640,031 of NC_140458.1, read as the reverse complement.
TGTTAACATGGACCAGGCACGTTTGTGGTACTGAAGGAAATGCAACTGTTGGCACTTAAGTTCACTTCGCCAACAACAAAACTTGGATCTTGGAGTCTTTGATGCAACCGTTTCAAACACAATGAGACTGCAAGTTCATTGCAGATGGTTCCAATAATTTTGGTCATGTCACAATCTCTAGTGTTTCCCTTAGTATAACTGGTGCATTAGTAGTAAATGTTAAACAAACATACTATGTAGTCCATGGGAATAACAGCCAAAACCTGTCAAGATGTAAAGAACCAGATTTACTATGTAGCATTCCAATACTTTCATTCCAACACAAGTTTACTGTTGAGCAAAAACAACCAAATTAAGATGTCCCAACTTCTAAATCCTCAGCAAAGAAAGTTTGTTTGCAAAACCTATCGCTGGAGCCACAACTTAACTATGCAAGCCTCTTTTCTTTTCTGCCCTACATTCTGCAGCCATATTGTTTGCATTCAAAGGCAGTGCCCACACAGCTGGAGGATAAGCCAAGTCTCTCAGCAGATAAAGTATGGTGCCATTGGCTGCTGCACCCTCTTTTCATTTCCCTCTGTCTACTGGGATGTCAGAGGCTCCTGGCCACAGCTGGAAGATGAATGTTGCTGCACCCCTCTACTTTGTCATGGTGTCCAAGAAGGCTCTAAATGGCATTGAGAGACTCTCAGGCTCTCACAAATGGGATCTCTGCAGCCCTGTGTAACCTTGTATGTACAAAACAGGCTGAATTTTAAAGTTGCCTGCTGCAAATACTCTCAAGAGATATAAAGTCTCTTGTGGGTACTGTTGCTTCAACAAAATGCAGGAAATGCGAGCCCACGTTTGCATGCACACTCCAGACTTTTAAAATCTTTCAGAGAAGGATATGATAATTAAGAGCAACAGATTTGCATCATGCTGATTGATCTGTCAGTACATGTACATGTGCAATACCACAGTTTATACTGTGTGCTGAATTGCCTTGCGGTGCTTGGGCTGGAGAGGCTCAGATAGCAAAAATCTTTTAGCATTGCTTCCTCTCTGTTCAATCTGGTTGTCCCTACACCAGGGGCAACAACACCTACCTGCTCTGTCTCGCTGTTCTCATGGAAACGCATCAAAGGAGCTGAAAGATAGACAGAACCGAGAGAGAGCGCGGGGGAAAAAACAAGCCCGAGATACTTTGTTACTGTAATGTTGCACTCTTTATTGTCCCTGATGCTTTTCTCGGCTGTGACAGTAAGCCCTGTCACACATGTCTTTCCCCTTCTGTTAGAGGTGAAGACCAAAGTGAAACACAGCGTGTAGGTGCTGTTGCGCTGTGTTGAAATTCAAGGCACCCAAGTCACCCACTCAACCAGCACAAACTGCACACATTTGTCACTGGGGTACACCTATACATATTTCAATGGTTTGAAAGTATTGCTCCATGTTAAGTTTGCCCCATGTGATATCAGCAGGGCTGACACTTAAGAGAGCCTGGGGCCTGAGAAGTTTTGAACCAAGACTAAACCAGAGACGCCTGTAGGCTTACAGCTGGTGATTACAACACCCATTAAAAGTAGCCTTGATGGAAATCTCAAGCGGCGTGACTCAATAGGGAAAAGATGATTATAGGATACATTCACGGCCACCTCGTAAGACATGAGCCAGTAGATGTTCTGGGGTTTAGCGTAAGTGATATTTGGGCATGTGTGGCAGAAAGTACTGCTGAGTGTCACAACATTCCTCCACAGACAGGAAAGCAGAACAAGAACGTAGGTGGTATGACGAAGAATTAAAGTGTATAAATTGTGTTTGCTCTCTGAGCTGTAAACGTGGCCTGATAAATTTATCTTCAATTTGTTTGTCCAGAACACATCACCCCAAAAGACCTAACCTTTGTGCGTGTGGTTAACTGTAGTGCTCCTTAAGTTATTTTCAGACAGACCTCAGCCCTCCAATCCCATCCAGGCTGTGTAAGCAGAATATAGATGCATAAACTAACAAATGCAAGTGCTACCTGCAGGTCCTGTGCTGAAATATTTGGATTCTTGAAGACTTGTTTTTGTGTAAAACTGTCCCCATGGTCTGAGTTTGCTGGATGGGCAATTTGGCAAATGTTTAAAATATCTCCAATTACACAAAGAACTGAGAGTGCAAACCTCTGACAAGACAGTTCCATCTCTGGAAAGCATTTACTTTTAGGGGAATAGTCTTTTGGTTATGTATATTTAGTTTTTGCTTTGTCTTTCTTACTTTTTTTTAGGTTTCAGTGCAGGAAAACAACTGCAAAATTCAGGAATTTGCATCATTTTGCACAAGTTACCTTTAATAATTACTTTACAATTTTAGAATTTCAATAGTGTATTTTATCATCTACTCTATGGTTGAGTTTCAAAGCCATATTATTTATTAGATAATTACTTTAAAAAGACATCAAGAGGTCCCACTCAGTGACTACATTTAGCTGCTGTGACCCCCAGCAGACAACTAGATGGTTAACGGCTAAAATTTTCTGTAGTGAAAGTATCGATTCTAACACAAACCTTGCACACACATACCCATGTGAATCCTCACCTCCCAGTACTTGTGGGAGAGCTGAAAACCAAAGGTCCCAGTTCAGGAAGAATAGATCCCTGGCAACATGCCCACTTCAGCCTTTGAAAGTCTTCAAATGAGCGGTTCCTCTCAGCACTGACTGACTTTGACTTGGGGAAAAAACGAGCCAGAAAATACTTTTCTGGCATTAATTTACTACATACTGTTCAACAAAAAAGAACAAACACAGGAAGACAAAGGTTTTGACATCAATATTCATCTTTGACTTCTTCACTTTTTCTTGCACCACAGGGCTACAGTTTGAGCCATGTTCCTTATCAGAAAGTTTTCAATGGCAACAGTAGCAGTTTGAAAGGTTTATATTTGAGGTAACCAGAAATGTGGGAACAACGTGGCTTTCAACTTCACAGGCATCAGCAACATGCAAACAAAGATGCTGCAGAGAAATCACAAAGCATGTTCTTCTGTGATTGCTGTTATTTTTAGGTGTGCACTCAGAATAAGCGATGCTTTCAGTGTGGGCAAAGTTTCTAGTAGGATTGAAAGTCCCACCTAGGAGGATTTAATTAGCGCTTTGAACGAATAACATTTCACCCATTTCTCTCTCTGTCCTTGGTAATCAGTTCTGGGCCATTAATGAGAGGATGACTATCGACTGGTGGAGCGAGCTACTGATAATTGAATGTGTAGAGGCCATTAAACATTCCTAATCAAAAACAAACACTCCAAAGCCAGAGTTCCTGCAGAACAATGAGCGGCAACAACAATGGAAGCATGGCTGTCAGGACCTAAAAAAAAGGAGAGACTATATCTGTTCTCGTCTACAGGAGAGGGGGGAAACCACGCTAAGATTTCAGAATCTGACAAGTCAGGAAATGGCACCAAATTGAATTTCCCAAGTTAGTGTTTTCATCCAAACAGCTGAGAGGAGACAAAAGCAAAGAAAAAAAAGCACAATGACGATGTAATTGAAACATTCTCAGGGGCTCCACTCCACATGCAAACAGGCCAGTAAATCACTTACAGTGGCTATGGTGTGCTGCTGGAAATCAGTGCCACTATCGATTGAGCACTATTGATCTGACTTCAGTATCACACCAGCTTATATGAAGTTGGTAAGTCAATACTAGTTAACAGTTCTAACCCTGTATCGCCTCCGGTGGATGTAACATGTTGTTTATTATGCCAAGTTGAAATGGAACGACTTCTCATGTAAATCGAGTTGGATGTGTAAATTTAAAGGTTTGTGCACTGTGACGTTTAGTAAATGAGAGTTTTTGCATCTGGCAGACAGCTTTTTTATGGTTTTACATTGTTGTTTACTTTCATATCTGATTGATTCATTACGAGTGTGCATAATTGATGACCCAGTGTGAAATATTCAACTTCCCATATTACTCGTGGTAATAAATATTTTAATGCATGCAAATGTTACTATGTGCAAATCTGTTGAGACCTATTAAGCTTTTATGGTGTGCTGAAAAGATTATTGGCCCTCAGTGTCTGGAACAGGATGTGTAAACGCCCTCACACACTGGCTATACTTAGTCATTGTGTTACATCTATCAGCATATCAGATTAGCAAAACAGACATTTATTTATATGAAAAGGGCTTTTTTAAATTTTTTAAATAACACAGCTATGTATTTAAATGCTGCATGAGATTACTTCTCTTGATGTCACCCAAAGATCATCTACGGGAAGAAGCCATGTGTAAGAAATCTCTTCACTCTGAATCATTATGAGGAGCACGTTGCATCTTCAGTAATTGTGTGAGGGACCATGCTGTTGCGCTCAAATTAGTTTGTGTTGTCCTTTCAAGGTTCGCTGCACCTTAAAAGGACAGCCGCTACTTTGCCTTTCTGCAGTGACTTGTCAACATGACTCTCTGTCCAATGGAGCAGAAAAAGGGGTCCAGTCCATGTCCCATCTGACTGGCATGTCACTCTCATTGTCTGGATGAAGGGAACAAGAAGGAAGTTATGCTTGTAAAAACCAAGCAGAAATCCATGTGCAACAAGGAGAATTATTTCAGAAGGCAAGGCTGAAGACTGCTGCGAATATCTGCACAGGTCACAAGTCGGTATTACACTTCCACGGTCCTGAGGGCCCAGATGCTTTGCAAAATCGGATCATATTGAGATAGTGAAAGTACAGCTGGGAGCTCTGTATGCTTGCACAACACAGTGAGAATTTCATAAGATGACAGCCGTGGTACTGATTTTGATCAGTATCTTGATTTTATGTGGTTTAAATTGATTTAGAGTATCCTGAGGTTTAGAACTCAATATATAAAATACAGTCTACCGGCCCTTTTGGTGTAATACTCATGAGACTCATGTAGATTAAAGCATAATGCACATTTTAGTGACAATGTGATCGCATTCAGAATTACGGGAATGGTGCAATTAAAGACAAATTTGTTCAATAAAGGAGCCAACCTAACATACAGGGTTTGTTGATCTGTTGCATAAATGCAGAGAGGAGAGGAGGCGAGAAACTGGAGAAAAAGGAGAACTGCAGTTTCAAGTGAACTCTGAGTTCACTCAGAGGATGAGCTGAATACAAACTTCCACAAACAAGTGAGATGTGTTGTTTTGGTTGTTTGAGATGAATTGAAACAGGCTGTAGAGACAGTAGAGCAGTCAAAGTCATGCAAATGTCTCTTTCTGTTTGAACTCACCTTCAGATAATGCTTATGTTTTTTTTTAAATATCTCACTTCACCAAAAACAAGTCATGTTAGTAATGAAGACTAAACTCCTGTAGGCTTGTGCTAAAGCTTTGTAATAAAAAGCTTGACTGAATGCAACTTTAGGTTGTTGTACTAGTGTAACTGGATCATCTGTACATAAAGTTTGCTCATCGTATTCATATAAAACCCTAGGCCTGCAAGGTATCCAGTGCAGATATACAGTACTGTGCAAAAGACTTGGCCATCCTTATTTCATTATATTTTTTCAAGAAAATGAGAAAAAAAATGTGAAAATATACTTGGAAATACAGCACTCAAGGAAAAACTGACTTTGTATAATTCCAATGAGCTTGAAAGTCAATATTTAGTACTCTTCAACACAGCCCGAACTCTCTTCTGCAGCTTTCTTGTAATGTCTATAAGTAGTCATCAGAAATAGTTGAAGGACATTCAAAGCTCTTCTTTGCATGTTGGCTGCTTTTTGTTCTGTTCTCTGTCAACATAATCCCACACTGCTTTAATAAGGTTGAGATCCTGGCTGTGGGGAAGCCAATCCATGACTGTTGTCTTTTTCTAGCCAGGTAAGCTTTTCCTGCATTATCAGTATGTTTCATGTGTGTCGTGCTGAAAGACGATACCTTCGGCAATCACGTTATGGTATTGAATGCGAGATCCAAATCTGACTTTTCTCATTTTAATTTTTCACATTTGGATTTATCACTCCATAAGACCCGTTGCCACTGATTTTGTGTGCAGTTCTTGTGTAATCAGTTAAAAAGAACTTCAGCTTTTTCTCCCTGTTTCCCTTCCTTAAGTATGGCTTCTTGTCAGCCAGCCTTTCACTGAGACCATTTCTAATTCTAATTTGTAATTCACTTTTATTTACATAGCAACAACAGCTGCCTCGAGGCACTTCATATTGTGTCATGAAGACCCAATAATATTAGAAAGAAACCTTAACAATCACCAGTGTTGGGAAGGTTACTTTTAAAATGTATTCCACTACAGATTACAGAATACATGCCCCAAAATGTATTTTGTAACGTATTCTGTTACGTTACTCAATGAGAGTAACGTATTCTGAATACTTTGGATTACTTAATATATTATCAAGCTTTTTACAACTACATGGATGCACTATTGCTGTGTGATTTATTACTATTACTGCAGGTTACTCGCCATACCGATACAAACTAGATTTTTAAATCTTAATATAAAATGAGTAACAGTAGGGTAAGGCTGCACCTTTTGCAGCGATCTGGTTTCTGGTCGGTGACAACTCGTACTTTTCGACTCTCCTTCTTCTCCCTCCCTCGTGCTCACAGACACATAACGGCTATGGCAGTCCATTCTCCTTGCAGCACAGACTACACTACCCATGAGGCTACATTCTTTAGGACTATGCCTGTAACACTCTGCTTATTACCTTCATATTAAATAATTTTTTGAATAATTTTTTTAAATATTTAGTCACGTCATTATGCAGCTGTAAGTAGAGGTGACATGGGCCGCGAGATTGAGATACAGAAATTAGAGCCTCTTAATGCGTGGTTTGTTTGGGTTTCCACGAGCTTGGAATTACCAAAAATACAGAGGGCATAGCCTATGAAACAGGAAAATACCGCCGTGTAATCCATTTATTTCAACAAAGTAACTGTGTTCTGAATACCACCATTTTAAACAGTAACGGAATACAGTTACTCATATTTTGTATTTTAAATACGTAACGGCGGTACATGTATTCCGTTACTCCCCAACACTGACAATGACTCAACAATGATTAACAAGCTCTTGGGAACAGTAGGAACAAAAAACTCCCTTTTAACAGGAAGTAACCTCCGGGAGAGTGGTTACTGCCCCTCCCAGGTTTAGGGAGGGGCAGCATTCTACCATGACTGGTTGGGGGTAAAGACACACATGGGAGAGTGTAAAGTTTTGATGAGGCTTTGAAGAACAGTAGATTGACCAAGTGTCAGGTCTTTGCTGGATATTTTTCTATTTGTTAAGGACATGACTTTGAGATACTGTTCATCTGCTGTGGGCCTGCTGTCATGGTCTGCGGTGGGTGGCTGGAATTTCCATAAGGCCAACTCCTCCAGCTCCTGCACACCTGGAGCCTATTGCAGGCAATCAAGCCAGGGGGATTTAAGCCACACATTGATGTTCATTCACTGCCACTTCGTCATCAACACATGTTGGTAACAGGCCCTTATACTTCAAGTTCTTGCTGTGATTTATCTTGTTAACAAGACTCTCTTGTGCTGCAGTTGCTGTATTCACCTTGGCTCATGCTCCACCTCCGGACTCAGGATACCAAGCAATCATTTTGAAAATCTCTCTGTGCCTCACCTGCCTGCCCTCCTGCCATCACACTCCATCTGAAGCCCCGGATCTCAGGTCAGCCTTTCCACGCCACTCAGCCTCCCCTGGATTCTCATCACCCCCCTCTCAAAACTCCATGTCCCCTACTGCAAGTAAGAATTGCTACTCTTACAACTTGCCGCTTCAGAGCTGCCTCCACTACCTCCCTAACTCCACTATCTTCTCTCTTCTGTGTGACTGTTACCTGCTCAGCTCCACTCTGCATCTCAGGCCCCGTTCCCTCGCCCTAGCCACGTTTCCCAGGCCACGCCACGTCAAACTCCACGTCTTATTGTTTTTGGGTTTTTTTTGTCCGTGCTACGTTTTTTGCACTTAAGCCTAATAAATAATTGTTACATCATCTGCTGTCTCTGCTCTAGGTTTCTGCACCTGAGTCCTGTTCAGTACAGGCCACTCGGCCCCATGACACCTGCCATTTCTTCTTCATTTCTTTTGTCCAGTTTCCTTATCTTAGTAATGGTCTCAAAATGCCCAAGTCAAGGATTCAAAACATTAGTGCAAAAATCAATGGTATGACTGGTAGCGGTTTTGTCAATCTGTGAAATGACATCTGTGGATTTTAGCAAAGGAAGCCTCTTGCCATAGCAATGACAGAGATGGCCATGAGAAGAGAGGCCTGTACATAAGAGATGTAAAGACATCCAGAGAATCCTAAAGGAGAAAGAAAATATGAAAAAAGACACTTCAACAGTTTATGAAGATTAGAGCATTCAATCTTGAAAATTGTGCAAGTTAAGCCATGATTAATGAGGGAGCCCTTCAAAATTGAAAAGGAAGCGGAGGTAATAATCTCACAAGAAACTAGATGCCACCTGGCCTCTGCCATTCAACTTGTCGTTTATGTGTATGCCAGACTCATATAAAACATACAGTGAAGTCTAAAGGAATTTAATAACTGAGCACCAAAGATTAGCATCAGGAATTCAGTGTCTGTTGAAATATGGCACCAATCTCGGTTAATTTCCTGAATTATAGTGTTTGATAATGACCACAGATGTGATTTTTGCAGAAGATTTTGAGGACACGATAAAGTGGACGTTCTGCCTTTTGGATTTGAAATAACATATCATCATTTTATGCTGTTAGACATTTGTGTGATATTTTAATACTAAACATATGATTGCAGTTGTGATTATCAGACTCAGGATACTTTATTAATCCCTAAGGAAATTATTTGGTTACAGTTGCTCCAAGACAATACAAAGAGTAACAGACTAAACAAAATTAAATGATACAATATATCACAAAGTTACAAAATATCTAAAACAGCTCTAACATATACAAATAAGTCATTTATAAATATCCAGCAAATTAGACAGATGAAATATTTGTATGATTGTCATTTTACACTAAACTGTAAAAATTTGTTATTTTCAGTGTAAAGGATGTGGAAAAGGGTGTAACTGTTGTACGGTGTACTATGTATTAGATGGAGGAGGTGTACAGGGAGATGGCCGCAGGCAGGAATGATTTCCTGTGTCGTTCGGTAGTGCGTTTAGGTCATCTCAGTCTCACTGAACGTGCACCTGTAACTAGCCAGCACGTCATGACGTGGGTAGGAGTTATTGTCCAGCATTGTCCTTATCTTGGACAATATCCGCCCCTCCGACACCACCTTAAGGGAGTCCTGCTCCATCCCCACAACATTACTGGGCTTGCAGATCAGTTTATTGAGTCTGTTGGCATCTGCAAACCTCAACCTGCTGCCAGCATGCAACAGCATAGATGGCACTGGCCACAACAGACTCATAGAAAATCCTGAGCATTGTCCAACAGATGTTAAAGACCCCAGCTGCCTCAGAAAATAGAGACGACTCTGGCCCTTCCTGTAGAGTGCAGTGATGTTTTAAATCCAGTCCAGTTTATTATCAGTATTTATAGTCATCCATTATTTCCATATCGACCCCCTGGATAGAAACGGGGATTGCAGGTTTCCTGGTCCTCCTAAAGTCTACATTGAGATGCAGATGATTCTGCTCCCACCACGTGACAAAGGATTCAACCACAGCCCAGTACTCCATCTCAACACCATCATCATCATCATGCAGAGACATCAGAAAATATCTGAAGATGGCATGTCTCTGTGCAGTGGCTGAAGTCTGTGGCTGAAGTCTAAGTGAATGTTTGGTTGGTTTATCCTTGACTTGAAATGAGCAGTGAAACATAAAGATAGGCATCCAGAGAACTAGAGAAGCATTCCAACTGAAGAAGGAAAACAGAAAAGGTAAGAAAAGCCTTCACTGAAGAATTTAAAGTTAAATGTAAGAGGAGAAATAGAGAGAGAAATAACGGAGATAGAACAGATGAGGAAAGCAGACACAGAGGATGAGGGAGGCTTTAACAAAAGAGGCAGTCATGATGATGAATGAAAGGACAAAGAAACAACAAATAATGCCACTGGTAAGTAATAGACCTATCAAAGCAGCCATTATGACTACTGTTATCAACATGCCATGCCAGTTATCTTCCAGACTCATTTCTGTTTGGCCCTGCAAGAACGAATATGGTAACTGCATCTGCACCAAGAAAGCACAAACATAAAAACCAATTAGGCCGCCGACTCCTTGGTAATCTTTCAAATTTATTAAAAAGGCATGTAGATGTAAAATCCATCATTGCACAACATTAACATTTATTTGTACTGTGTGCATGTACTCCAAATATCTGTGTCAGCCACTGATGAAAGTGCAGCACATTACTTTGAGTTTTAAAGGCAAGCCTGACTAAAAAGTGTCCGCCTCCACCCAAGGTTCAACAAAAGGTTGTAGAGAACTGAATCAGCAAAGATGTAAAGTCAATTTGAGCCAGTGTGGTGTTACATTGTGGTGCATTACACGATTATTATTATGCATTAGATTAAACACTGATTTAGATTTCTGCTGTGAATCTTTGTAGTGCTTACAGCATAATTAAGTGCTGCTGTGCTGATGCCTTATGTGTTACTTACTATCGTGTCTCGATGTTTTATATGCGATGCAAGCTGATAGAAATAAACAAAATGCTGGAACTCCCCCCCCCCCCTCCTGTGTACCAGCTCTTTGTTGTGATCAGTTTTCTTCAGGGGCAAATGTATTTGACCCTCAAGTTTCTTCACTCCTTTGCACTTTCCCACTGTTCCGCACCGATTTCTATGGTGGCCCTGAGAGGCCAAACGGACTGCAATTTAAGACACACAAAACACAACGGAAATAGGAAAAAACGGATTTCCAAAAGCACAAGGGAAGTGTTTCTGGAGTGAAACAATAACCCGACGGACCAGTTGCAGGAACCCAAAACAGGGTAGGTTTTTTTAAAAATTTTTTTTATCATGATTCATATAATACTGATGATGGATTTTTAGGCTAATAGTTAGGCTAACATACTTACCTCACATCTTTTCTTTCCTAACAAAACCAAGTGATCCTCCACTTCTCCCAGCACAATTCTTAGCATATTTCAGTTCCTGCAGCTGGTCCATCAGGTTATTGTCTCCCCAGAAACACTTCCCTTGTGCTTTTGGAAATCTGTTTTTTCCTATTTCTGCTTTAGTTTTTTCCTATTTTTGTTTTCTTTATTCCTATTTCCGTTGTCGTTTTTCCTATTTCTGTTGTGTTTTGTGTGCTTTTGCAGCATTTTTCTAATTGCTGGCATTTTCTTAAGTTGCAGTCCGTTCGGCCTCTCAGGGCCACCGTACATTCCAATTGTTTCCTCCAGGTATTTGCTGACATTTTAAAGTCTTGATATTGATGCTTTGATTATTATTCCTCATACTGAGACAATGGTTGTTATTCTCGTACTTCTTTAAAAAATTGGCGGCTAAAAAACTAGGTTACAGTGTAGGGTTTCAGAGGGGTTTGCTACATATGGCTTAAATTTCCAGCTGAAGCATATGTCCCCAGTAAGTCATAGATGATAGGGTTTAAATGTCAAATATTCCAGGGGCGAAGGCAACTGCCCTTCGAGTACAGGGACCATGATCAGGAACAAGAGGCTGTTAAAGCCAAAAGATTTAAAGAACAGTGAGTTGTTCCCAATATTTATCATCAATGTCCAAACTGGTTGACTTGCTATGTTAGCACCAAATGACATGCACAGATGGTATTAAATATGGGAACCTAAGCAAGACTCTGTATTAAATAACTGTGATAACACTGGAAGTAGTATTTGGACCTTTTATTTAAATGGTGAAATCTTGAAAACATTGTTGAAGTACCTAAAGTAAAAGTATTAAAACAATTTAAATGGTACATTTTAAGTCACTTTAATGTTAAACCAGTATGTACATACTGTACATACAATATGTACAGAAGACTCTTTCCAGTGTTGTAATATTTTAGAGGAAAATAGATTTATTTCAGGCAATGCCTTGGCTACCATATGCTCCTCTCTCTTTAAACAGATTCACAGAACAGCCGGTGGCTGGAAAACAGGAATTTGAGTCCACACAGTTGCGACCTGTCTTAGTTTCATCCAAGCTGACAAATCACATCCCTAAGACTCTTGAATATCCCTATGTTCCTCCTTATAAGTTCTAAGGTTCCTAATTTGTTTCTTTTGGCCCAGTAATTTAACAAATGCTGCAAATGAACTGTAACAACAACAGCTGTTCCAGTAAAACCATATTTATATGAAAAGCTGTGAACAGGCATTATTAATAAAACACAAGCTCTGCTATCTAAATGAGCAAGATTAATGCTTTAAGTTCTAATTTTTGGGTTTGTGCCAGGAAGCCTCCTTGATCAAAATACCAAGTTTCATCAGACCCTTTTGTTGTTAACCCAAGCCCCAATATAAATATTAATAAACATTATTAAATTAGATCAGCATTATTTTGTTATTGCTGAAAACCTACATGTGTCTAAAGGATACATCTTTGAATGTCTTCAGTTTCTTTTGTCTCAAATGAGCTTGAGCCCAGCCACATTTTGTTATAGTTTATTCTAAATAAGCCCCTGCAATATTAATATATAAATATATATACTAAAGCCAGTATAATGATGAAAAGCTCAGGTGTTACTAAAGCAATACCATTAACAGTGTTATATCCATGTGTCCCAGCGATCTGTGACAGTGACCCAGCAGCCTGAATTATGTCTTTATTATGTACGCCTGTGCTTTCTCAGGACAACAAGCAACCTACCAGCTGCTAAAATGAACGAGCAGGTCAATATGTATTTGTGAAATCTACTCTTTCCATCTTCACATTGATTGGTGCAACGGGGCAGCTGTGCAGGAAGCCAATCACACAGGTGAACAAACACAAAGAAATAAACCACACAGGGCGTGCCGGTGTCATTCACTTTATTAGAATAGCAAAACTTCAGCTGATCAATGTCCTAAATTCAAAACGTTACCTCAGTGTGTAAAAACCAAACAGCGAATGGCCTTAAGGGCTGGAAGCAAATGGTCCAAAGGGGAGTCCCTCGCCACAGATTCCCGTGTTAAAAAGCCCAGCTTTACAGCAAAAAAGCATTTTTGATCTCTGTTGCTGATTTTCCCCTTTGCGACAGCTATACAGAGGGACTTTGTTTAAAAAATTATTATTATCATCTGTTAAGATTCTTTTAAGGCTTCATTTTCTTGCCTTACTTGCATTTATCATGAGTTACTTCTTGTTTATGAGACTTTCTGCATTCCGTTTTGTATTTAATAAAAGCATGCTTCACTGGGTTATGATAGGATGACTAACCCTGGCCATTAATGAAAAACTCATTAATTTACCTTTGGAAACTTTTTCTTTTGCAGCGGCTAACTGTGTTTGCACTTTGAAGTGCGGCCATCTTTCGATATTTGGCTAAATCTGGTCGAGAGTATATTCCTGTACACTTCACAGTTCCGTTCACATCATCAGTAAACACTAGTAACCCAGTTCTATTGGCAGCCATATACATCCATACCATAACGTTACCTCCACCATGTTTGACAGATAATGTGGTGTCATTTTCCCATCATTCTGATACAAATTAATCTTGGTTTTTAAATGTCCAGATATTTTTCTTCTAGAGACTTGTTTAGATGTTTTTTCTGGCAATGTTTCTGTTCTTAAATATAACCAGTGTTAAATATCAACACTTGGAATGAACTCCAAGTGTTGGTATTTTTTCAGCATATGTGCCAAATTTGTCATGGAATAATAAAGGATCAGGCCTCACCTGACCTTGAAACTGCTGAAACTGTTAGTCATTTGCTCAGTTAATTTTTATGTGTCAAACCCCTTTAATTAAAGCTGAAGGCCTGTACTTCAGACATATGTTTGATTTAAACTCCACAGTGATGGTGTAAACAGGCAAAACTATAAGAATTGTGTCTTTGTTTAAAGTATGGACCTCACTGCCTAAGTGACAGGTAGGTGTTGACACAACCCTGGCTCAAAGGGTAGGGCAACAATTTCAGAGATAAATAAATATGCATCAATTCATGAGCGTTGTGTTGCTGTGTGAACATGTGCTGTGTCAGTTAACAAAAAATAAAGCAGCTGATGTTCAATAGATCAAGTAACCTGGAGGAGAGAGAAAAAGACTGACTACCTCAGCACCTACAGTACAAGCAAGCAAACACACCAGCCCAGATGTCAGCCATCACTCCCAGTGAGCCACTCACCATGTCCCGCAACCAGGTACTGAAGCCTGGGGGCCGTCACATTTCTAACATGGGTGGATCTAGCTAGTAGTTGTTTGCTAGGTGTCAACTAAACTAATTTGTCTCAAGAAATAGCAAACATTTGTGGTGCTGGTGCCCTGTGCTTTACAGTGGAGCTAACAGACTGCTTCAGAAGTACAAAGTCTGTGTTACAATTCTGTGGGAAATCTTTAGCATGTTAATTAGCGTTAATAACCAGGTACCTGTGTCTGTGTGATGCTTAAGTATCAGCACTCCACCTGCTCACCTGAATGTGGCCACACCAAGCTCCAAAAAATGTCCATGTCCATCTTTTATATCATACATATTATATCCTGGGTTGTGTTTTGTTAAAAACATGCTAATTTTTTTACAAAACTAAATCCAAACTAATACGTTTCAAAATCACGTGACGAAACGCATCACAGGTATAAAGTTGTGTACTTATCTGCTCGCACAAAAATGACCATGTAACTAAAGATGAATTAATACAGAAACATTCATAATAGCAGTATAAAGAACAGTTGCAGGCATATTAGCAGCAAAACAGAGAAGAATGCCGCTAAAAGTCCCTCTTTGTGTAGATTGTTGGAGTGCTGTTATTGATATAATCAGCATGACTAAATACTGGGTGGTTTAAATCATGATCCACATTTTCAAATTATGAAACTGATCATATATTTTGTATGCGACTTTAGCATTCAACTTAACTAATAAACAGGCTTGTCAGCTAAACAAAGAAGAGAAGAAGAATAAAGCAGTATGCAGTGGAAATAATCAAGAACATCAAAACCATAATTAACTACAGCACTTCAGTTACTAAGTATATTATCACTTATATCACACGCACATCCTCTTGAAGCAGTCACAGCTTCGACATCTTTCATATTTTTCTTAAGCACAGCGTGTCGAAAGTGCATATATATTACTACTATGTTATTACTTCATCATTCTTACTATTATTACTTCACACATTCCCAAATTCAGTACGGAAAAACCGTCTGTATCTCATTGGTAAAAATGAAAATAAATATGATGGGTGAAAATAAACTGGCAGAAACCCTGTCAGTTACAGTTATGGCTTATGATTAATTACACTGGAACCCCTGCTGAGACGTCACTCAGACAGACGGAAACGTAGTTCTTAACTCTGAGAGCTGGATGAGCCTCACTGCATACAAGAGAAGAAAATACATTTCACTTCAGCAGTCGGCCCGGGCTTGTAGCTCTTCCACCGGCCAAGTAAAGTAAGCCGCTGCAACTGGTTTGACTAGTGCAGAAAAGTTCAGATGGAAAATCCGCAAAGAATCCTTTTAATATAACAAATGCGTAGTCTTAGAATTGTGAGGTCCTGTCATTTTTCATCTATTACGGCGCTGACGTGACAGGCATCGGCCCGGGCCAATACGTCATGATAAAAGCCATTGAATGAAAGGCTGATAGCACAGCAGCACACAAGGGGAACTTCTTCATCTGCTAATAAAGTGCACATTCACTGGTCATGGAATCTGGTGAGTGCGTGTGTGTGTATGGAAGGTGAGTTATGGTAATGGTCCTCGAATGGCAAGGGAGTCTTAAATGGTGCTCTTTCAGAAGATAAACTGGCATCTGCAGGAGTTTAACTCTCTCTCCCTCTCTCTCTCCTATGCACGCATACATCTATACAGACCTGCCTCTGTGTGTGCACGCTTGAGACTTGTGAGATATGATATTAGACAGTATATAATAGTGCCATAAAGAGCTCTGAGGCAACGCACATGTTATAACACGGTCCTCTCAAGAAGCAGACCTGTCACATTTTCCCGGAATGCCAGTGTGCTAAATGTTAACCATAGTCCCCAGACAATGAGGCCCTCAAGGGCGTTTTCCACCTCCAAAAAGGGGCATAAGCACACGGAGAAAAGTAAGTATCAGAATGTGCTAAGCTGGGACCGCTCTGTTTCTCCCCGTGGGCTCATACTGGTCTTCTTTTGCTGTGTATAAACAAGCAACATCATCATCTACAGTTTTCAATTTATAGCCGGGGGACCGCAAAGTTTTTTCACACTTTGAGGAAGGAATTAGGACATCTTTTGCGCGTGAGAGAACGCGCGCGCACGCGAGGGAGGGAGAGAGAGAGCATTTGAAAACGTCGTAAGTGAAGGGAAGTCAGGGTGCAGCAGCAGCACTGTTTCTGCCATAGAGTGAAAGGAGGAAACCTCCTCTTCGGCGTCGCCTGCATGCAAATGCACCCGACCGGGGTAGAATAAGGCTGGTTCACCACGCTCAGGTGGAACCGCACCATTGACTTGGCGTGGAGCGGTGCTTATCCTCGAACTTAAAGCAGCAAGACACCGTCGCTCAGAATCTTCCAGATCGCATCCAAAGGCTCATACAGGTGACAAGTGTGCCCAACTTCACCGCACCGGCCGTGCTGACGCGCACAGTGCGTTTGTCCAGAGGCTGCTCGCTGCGTGAGACCCCGCCGCTCCTCTTCTGACATTTCGCAGCGCTGCCGTGCACATGCAGACTGTGCGTGTGTGGCAGCGTGACGCATTTGCGCCTTTAGATTTGATTTATTTATGTTTTAAGAGTCTGGAGTGTCGCGTTTTCGGACAAGTTTGGGTATCGATCGGAATGATCGTCATGTCCGCATGGGATAACTTGCGCGTCTCTCTGTAGAGTGTCACAGAACTCGGCTCGGTGCTGAAGTTGGTTGGGAATAATAATAACAGTACGTAGCGCAGAGGACGAAAGAGGACGAAACGGCTGAATTTATTGCCAGCATCGTCATCTCCGTGTAAGGAATCAAAACTGCGCGGGGGGGGACTGCTGCTCTTTCCTCCTCTTCATCTGCACACTTCCAGCTTTTTCTTTTCTTTCCCCCCTCTTTTCTCTTGCAGAATCATCAAAGTGAATTCCAGCTCCTGAAAGCACAGCTGCGTAAACTTGGCCAGATCTGGTGACATTGTAGCCTGTGTGTGTCTGTGTGGGTTTGTGTGTGTGTGATGAGCAGCCTGGATGGATATGCGGCTCACCGAGGGAATTTGAAAAGCAAAGGGGGATTACTATCGGTCCCTCTTGTGTTATAACCTCAAAATGGATGCCCACGTCAGGCTTTGGAGATGCAACTGGATTAGCCACTCTTCCGCTGATCTGCTTGACATCTGAGCGGCACAAGTGTTCAAAGTTTGGATAATCTCAAAGGCTGACGGTGTAGAATGCAGTCTGGAGTGAAGACGCTCTCCGCAGGTGGAGGTGCGTCACTCTGCTGCCTACTGCTCCTCTGGCTCATCTACTCCCATCTGCTCAGAGAGGGTAAGGGCACTTACAGCTATTTATTACTTTGCCAACAGCAGCAAGGTCTCTGAGGGCTTTTTATTGGGATGCAGCTGCACATGGTGTGGTCAGATCCTGTCATTCTGGGGGAAAATTCCTATTACGCCCAATTAAACAGCCTCTGTGCTCATCAGAAGTCAAATTACGGTGACCTTGTTGAACCTCTTTGCAGCCTGATTTGGCATCTCAGTAATAATATTCCCAGTCAGTGTATAATGATGTTATTTTGCACAGTTTCATCATGTCTGATAGCACTATTATGTACCTAGGAGCTTTAGACCACCATTTCCAAAACACTTTTTAAGAATCTGAAATGCATTAAGAATAGTTATAACCTTCAACCCAAACAACCCTGATTTTTTTTTCTATTTTGATGCTGGACCAAAAATCAGGCTGTTTGCTGCCATGTGGGATAGTAATTTGACGAATCTATAACTGAGCCTTAGATAAAAAAACATCAGAAAGCCTTCAGCTATTGTTTTTCCACTTAGGTTAAAGCCTTTATATCCTTCCAAGCCATGTTTCATCTTGAATAATGCATCCACTGGTGCAATTACACCTTCACCCTGACACAGAATAGAAAGCAAAAGGATGTTTCCCTGCACTTCATTGGCTGCTGTCCATGACACAACATTTCAGATTCCACCGCTGTCAGAAACAGAGAACAGGCTTTAAGTACTGGAACTTGTTGGGAGATGCTGAACACTAAGTTTGCAGATTAGATCTTTTAATCAAGCATTGGCCGGCAGCATAATTACCACTGTGGAGGAGGGATAGTGCCTACATCAATGTCTTTGGCAGCTTGCCGGGAACAAAAGTAGACACTGATGTGAAAAATGAACTGCCTGCGCGTTGAAATGTGCTCCCTTTGCCTCTAATTTGCAGTGTTTTCTCCCCAAAAACACTGCTGTCACCAGCCTCTAATTCCCACCCCTCTCAAGCCTGTGCATATTATCCAAGGAGCCACAGCTACCCTCCTGTTCCCCACAGCCATTTATTATTGACTCGTTTTCATCTGAAAGTGATCTCATTAGCACATGATTGTACAAATTACTCGATCAATCTCTTGTGAACTTTGTTGCCCTTCATATATTCCCAGGGTAAGTGAGATCTCCCGTGCATGACCTGGTAGTTAAAACCTCTGGATATGATTTTTGGGGTAGACAGTCTCTCTGTTTGTTGCTGACTGTTTTTAGAATAAAATGTGTCATATATATATATATATGACACACACACATATATATATTTTAAATGCAGACATGTAATCATCAAAACCAAGCCATTTGAAATTGGCTGCACTGACCAGTTACTGCACTCATAGAAGCAGCTCTGATTTTTTTAGCATTACAGTCTAAAAATATAACAAGATTCATTTTGCAGTATTTCTTTTAGCATTTATAGCTAAGCATCACTGTTAGAGTCAAAGCATTGTTCACTTTCCATGAAAAGCTCAGCCAGTATGGCCCCTGAGGGCCTGAGAGCCACACTGTGTGCCGGTGAACTGGCGAGCAGGACTAACTTAAAGTTAGAGGCTGTGCTGCCTCCACCGTCTTCATAGCCCATCTGTCATGGCGACCAGGACAGGAAATCAAAGCCTAGCAGCTCTGTCCATGCACGCCATTGGGCCACCGTCGGTCACAATAAATGGCCTGTCGGCTGCTCTCAACGTTGCCAGTTTATTCAACAATAATTTGGAATTGTCTGGGATTTTCGTACTTGGGCCACATTCCGGTTCAGTGGTGCAGCCAGGGAGCAGCGGTGACACATCTCTGCTTTGTCACCCACAAACCTCGGAGTTAGCATGAAAAGGGAGGGTAGAGTGCTGCATTTTTACCCACATTTATTCGCTGGAGGTGAAGGGATAGTTGGCCTTTGTTCTAACTCATCTGACAGAATTCTGTTGCCATGGCAGTAAATCATTAATTTGAAATAATTTGCTCAGATGAGACTTCTTAAATCTTTATTCATCTTTGATGCAACAGCAAAATCATTTCTGTGTTTCTCAGCTGCTCTTTCCATAGATTACTTATCAGCATGTGTAGTGTGGTATCTTTTCTTTGGATTTCCCATTAAGGATGTTTAAGCTGTCATAATTTCTCATTTTACCACAGATGATTATGTGAAACGGTTGTAGTAGCTAACCAATTTAGCAGCTCTCGCCTTCATTTTCATTCATCTTTTTGGCCTCTTTATATGCACTGTTTGGGTTTTCAAGCATTCGAATCTTCCTGAGACTAGTCTGATTTCAAATAGTGGTGGGTGACTGCCTTCATCTATAAAGCTCTGATGACAGCACTCAACACTGCTCAGCAGACAAACTTAGCAGCAAGTTGGTGAAGAAAGTTGAACCTCTGTTTTTCTCAGTAGAAGATGGAACTCTAAAAAGGGTTGAAAGCAGAGCCCTTGAGTAAGGCAGTCCAGTCACCGGGGGTTCTGAATTCGGGGTAAACAGTTCCTGCAAGTGCTTAGTGGGCAGTTGGAATGTGCGCTTAAAACATACAGCCTTGTTTTTGTTCAACTACCTTTTAAAAAGACATCTCAGACTTCTGTGCTGCTATATCTCTATGGTGCAGCTAGCATAAGTTGCTAACCCCCGTTGCTAAACTTTTGCGAGTCTCCATGATCCGCCATTGCTGTAAAAAAAAAAATGGTGAAGAAAGATAACGTGACTCTTCCATTCAACAGCTCTGGTTGAGAGGAGACTCCAAATTCATTTTAACGTTTGCTAGATATTTCAATGAGCAATTGTTTGTTTAAAGAAAAAAATTCATAACATATGATATATGCTGTTGCTCCCAAGTGGCTAAAAAGTCAATGATCGCTACTTTAAGTATCTGCTGGTTAACGGATCTAAACCTGTTGAACATTGAATGTGACTCTGAAAACAGAAACATATGATGTAAAGCAAAATATATTTAATACAAGAGAAGGTGGACAACCCAAATAAATGAAACCACAGGGTAATTTCCTGATCTTGGTGTTCTGTTTTGTACAGAAAGTGCTTCTCTATACAGCGCATGTGACGTGTCATGATTAACGTGTCATTTTGGTTTGTTTGAATAATCCAGTGAGTGCAACAATCTATCCTGTCACCCTGCTCTGCTATCGACGCGGCTGACAGCACATTTATGAGCCACGTCTGTGGCCCGTGTCACTACATTTTGATGTGACTCACCGAGACTGTACAGAGAACAGGCTCATGCGGTTCAAGTATCGAAACCAGACCGATTTTACTCCTGATGAATTATTCTGTATCCTATCATGGTCATTTCCCCCCGATGTATATGAGAAAGCAAATCTTCATGGTGCACCAGAGAGATAAAATTCAAAATCTTTGGTTGGTATTCTCTTTTAACTCAGAGAGCAGGGCCTACCCATCCAAGCATTAAACTAATCAGAGTACTGGAGAATTACTGACTTTTTGAAGTGAAAAGAATGATTTCCATTCCAGTCTTCTTCAAGGCGGCATTAAGCATGCAAAGGGAGACCTACTTTGATTATGACCTTGGCTGTAAATTGTAAGCAAATCACTGAGACCTGCTTATATAGGCGGTGGCGCTTTAAAAGTATGAGCATCTTTATGGAACAAAATGAAAAGAATTTTTACAGCTAAATCAATTTGGCAGTGCACAAAGCTCATATTTCATAACTCCCCGAATATAAATTCTTTCTAGCCGTCAGCTTTGACCTCCCTTGTGGTTGACTGTAGCGCACTACTCGGTGTATTTCTGCATTGTTATTTTCTCTGCGGAAATCTCTGGGCTTGAAACTGCTCCATCATTGGCAGAGTGGTGTAAATGATTTGAGTTATGTTCCTTCGGACTTCTGTCCCTTTCTATTTTCTGCCTGATGCCGTGATCATATTTTCTGAGAGGGAATGTGCTTGAGTGTTAAAGCTCACACAATCTCGCATTACTGTACAGTACTTATGGGGTCGTAATAGTCCTCTGATGTTCACCATTTTCTCTGTGTTTGCAGTAAAGAAGGAGGGCATCATGGAACGCTATCTGGGGGGGAATTTGAAATGAGTCACCGTGGCTTTATACAGTCATCTCTGCGCTACATTCAGCAGAGCTACTGTTTGCATTTGCAAGGCATATTGTACATTCGCTCTCCATGCCTCTAGCCTGTTTTCATCCACAGCAAATTGTTTGAGCGCACTCTATATTGTAATATTCTGCAGCTGTGCTGTGCGACAGCAAAAGAAATGCATTCAAAGCCATCTCAGTCATGTGAACCGTACCACAGGACAGCCCTGAAATACACTGTGAGTCCTAGCAGGGGATGGATGTAAGGGGAATGTTTTCTATTTTAAAGCTGCCCTTGGCAATGTCACACAAAGGTTGCAGACAAACTGTACAAAAAAATGAACTTGGGGATCTTGAAGTTTCTTCTAATATGATGTTAGCAGACTACACAGCATGCTTTTGCTTTCTAGTGAGAAAGGAGACAATCTAAAGCTACTAAGCCCCGCTTTCCCCAAGGGAGTGCCATCCTACGGCGGCTACGGGAAGTTTCAATTTGTCATTCCCTGTGGGTGGAGTAGTGTTCACACCTGACACGGGAATTAAATTTGAGCAAATAGAGCCCATTTCTGGTGTCTCAGTTGGCAGGGCGGCAGTGCCTTTCAGTGGTTGCTTGTGATTGCCTGAAAATCACACTTGATGCAGCTTAAAAAATTCTGTCATTCGAATGCGGAGCTCAGCATTCGAATATGAGCAGCTTCTCAAGAGAGAACAACAAGGAGCAGACTGACTGAGGGCTAGCACACTGCAGAGAAATGTTCTTTATCTAATAACATAATTCATCCCACCCCAAATGCTCCAACAACTCCCTACCATCACACCCGATTCCTTTTGCACTGTTTTATTTGAAATTGCATAGTTACCATTACAGGTCCTCTAACATCAGCAGGGAGTTGTTCACTTGTATAATTATCAATCGGACTAACATAGAGTATTCAAATAGCATGTGAAATTAAGTGGTGGTAAGCCAATTAATATAAAGCACATGTTATGCTCCACTGCTCTGCTGCCCTGCTTGTTTAGCAGCAGAAGATCATGGCGATGTCAGGAAGCATATAGCACGGGGTCAGTCAAACATCTGCCCCTCTCACCTGGTGTCCTATTACATGCTACCTACTGCGCTGCACGCGTCAAGTGCTGTTAAGGTAATGAGATGGACTTGGCTGTGGCTGCCTTGACTACCATATGCACAGTCAAATAAGCTGGCTGTTTGATGTCATCCTGAGTTGTTAATAGAAGCCAGAGCTGTGAGATCAGAATGGACATGAGGAGAAGATCAAGTAAAAGTTCGGGCTGCAGTGGCGAATAAATCCAGATTAACTCACTGAAATTACCTTTATATTTGTGGGATTGAGTTTATTAGCTTCCTTTGAGGTCGTGAAGCAGAGTAACAGTATTTTAGAGTGATCTCGTACTTAGGTTAGCTGAGTCTATATGTGCCACAAGTGGTGGTGAAATAATTAGCATCTATTAGAAAGCCAATTTCAAGCAATATCCCTCATGAACCCACACTTTTGCACTCATGTCCAAGTCAAGGCAAGTTACTCTTGTGACTAAGTTTTCTTTTTAGCTTGATGACTGCCACTAGTTTGATTGCATGCATGTTTGTGAAGGTTTATCATGTGCATACCAAACCATAAGCAAGCTTCAGTCAGAAAATGTCAGCAAGGAGTTAGAGCAAGAACTTTAAACCATAGTTCTTATAAAGAACTATTGTGTGTGAACAAGAAAGTCATTTGACCCCACAAGACAATAACTTATGTACTCAAAAACCAAAACCAAAGGAAAATCCCGCACTGGGCTTCACTGACGCACATTAGTAAATCAGAAAAATTAGAAAATTACTCGAGGTGTTCTCATTACAGATTTTTGGGATACCAGTAAAAGTTAATGGTGTAACATAAAGTTATATTCTAAGTACTCCAAAACTTATAGTGGGAGTCCATTGTCAGGCTCAGACTACAGTCATGCACACTCTCACTCTGTGCAGTCCTGTGAAAAACTAAGTGCAATCTTGCTGCTTCCAAAGGAAGTAACAGGGTAAAAATGCAAATACAAATTAACAGGATACTCAAACGCAGCTGATCAACAGCAAGTGTGAGCGCCTCTATAAAAACAGAGGTTTTTGTAAATTTTCTGGTCAGTAGCAGGTGTGTGTTAAAGATGAAGTCCCAACAAATTCACCAAAAAGCCTTAAAATTGGCGTGAATGAACAAATGCCCACAATTCTCAATGACCCGAAGCAATGCTGTGAAGAAGAGTGGCCCAAAATTCGTTCACAGTGATGTGAGAGACTGAGAAAGTCACATGGAAAATCACCACTGTAAGTTATTACTGCCAAAGGTGTTTCTACATACTTTGAATGGGCTGTGCTCAGTTGTCCTTATAACAACTTCCCTTTTCACATGACTGCACATTGTGTCTTTCTGTTACAGTAGTCACTATCTCAGCTTTGTCAGTTATAGTCAAAATCTTGTGACTGAGAAACATGATAGTTTGCATGTTCCTCTCTTTCATGGCATTTGGGATGTAATCGGTAAGGAGACGTGTTCCAGAAAAAGAACTTTAAAAATCACTGACACACAAAGTGGTTTGTCTGATGCTGGCACTTGTGTTTTCAATTTCTCAGCTCCATCCAGCTTCAACAATTCTTCGAATTTTTCTTTGCTATGTCTAAAATTGTAGAGTCGGTGTAGAGCACTGCGCTCATTTGGGTCATCCTCACAGAGGTGGTGGAGTCATGGTGGAAGAATCAAAACATTTCTATCATGCTAGTCTTCCTGTCATGAGTCATCTGAGATGCAGCGTCAGTTTTCATCCATTATGACACAGCATGCAAGATAAAAAGACCAGTGGTACCCATTTTGTACCATTCCTGGCCTGAAGCTGCACTCTACGTCTTCCAGTTTGGGCCATGATCTCCCTGATATTTTGTAGTCTTAAGCAGTTGTTGGGCAGAAAAGAATCAGATAAACAAGAGTATAAAGCCTAGTACAGGGAAGGGAGTTCATTTCTACAAATAAAGACAACACAAACTGTCTTTTTCCAGTGCTTATGTAACTTTGTAAGTTATCAGACAGAATTTTCAAGGTCCTCTGTGGTTAAATCGTTCAGGAAACTTTCCATAGTTAATGTCACACAAAGAATTTTAACTTCCCTTTATTGTCAAAGGAGCTTGCAAAGAAAAGCGTCTGGACTTCTTTAAGTTACTTGAAAACGTTTCACCTCTCATCCGAGAAGCTTCTTCAGTTCTGAACTTCTTCAGTTCAGAACTGAAGAAGCCTCTCGGATGAGAGGTGAAACGTTTTCAAGTAACTTAAAGAAGTCCAGACGCTTTTCTTTGCAAGCTCCTTTGACTACGATGACCTGGATGACTGAGAACCTTCCCTTTATTGTGCAGTTGTGTTTTTTTCAGCACCATTGATGGCTCCTGTGAACCTTGATCACAGCAGAGAGGTTCTAAATAAGAGAAAATGTGTGAACATGATGTGTTTTGTGCCTCTTAATATTAAATACACTTTTTTGAGGGTGGTGTTCTGTCTCCGAGAGACCCTCTTTGTGTCCTTGTCACTGCAGTTTTTGCTATTTTGGGGGGCTTTGGAAAGAACATCCATTAATTGTTTCCTTCCTTGTTTCCTGTTTCCTTCTTCCCAAATGCTGGGCAAGCATCACTGAGCAAGATGCAGATCCCAAAGATTTCACGTTGACACCACCACTAATATGTATTTATTTGTGTGTGTGTTTGTGTGTGGCTTAATGAGAGGATTTGCAGAGAGCTTTGTCCTCAGAAAAAAAAAGAAGTGGAAAGCACTTTATAAAAGCAGTCCATTTAAAAAGTTGATTTAATCCATAATCAAAACAATCATTAGTGTGTCCCTAAACACAAGGCAACAACAAGGAAAGCACAAATGTGCTGTGTGAGATAGCTGGCTGATGCTGAATGGGTGTTTTAGCCACTTTTAATTACATTTAAAAAATTGATAAAAGCAGCCACTACTAATCAGTTATGACAGATTACCTGCATCATTAACATTTATAATTTTTCCTGCAATGTTTCCAGTCTCCCACAGAAGATCTGCTGGATTCATATCATATTCTATACATGCTAATATGATTGTCATGCTCTCTAAACGAGCGTTTTGTTGCCAGCCCCATTTTCATTCTTGAGAATGCCACTTCTGTCACCAAAGGAGCGCACAATGGAATGAAGATAATCACTCACACTTATTACTGTATCTGAGTGCGGTGATTAGAGTCAGATTAGAAAAGTGGTCGGAGTCAGTTCCGCATGTTTAGGCCAAACCAACACAGAGGAGCTTTGCGCTATAGCTTTGGTCCCTATAGGGAATAATTCCAAACACAATACGTATTGTCATGAATAATTAACTGCACCACTCTACGAGATGTGGAATTTTTTATAAATATAGTGCAAAACTGTATCTTGGAAAGTCGCGTTGTGCAATAAAACATTGTGAAACCTCGCTTCCATGTGTTTCAGAGCACCAGTAATTACAATCTATAAAGGAAGATTGTTTTAATATGGAAATGGAATCCTAGTCATAGTTCATTCAGTGCAGCCTCTCATATAATTTTATGGCAAATTCCCTGAGGAGAAACAGAGCTTTTCTCACAAGCTCCCAATGTGGTTTCACTTGTACAGGAGCAGCGCGGCGCTGTCTCCTGCGGCTGCCCGTTAAATCTGATAAAGCTTTTTTTCTTTTTTTTTAAATCAGTTAAGACTGACTTCTGATGTATCTGCACAGTCTTAATTAAAGACACAAACAAGGAAAAAAAAAGATAAGCTAGAAAGGACTGAAAGTTTTTATTGGTTAGTACAACTGTCTAACTAAGAAACAGCAAACTGCTGCAATCAGCTGCGATGTTGACAGGGATGATGATAATTGGCGGCTTTGTATATTCACTGTCCGTCGCTGAGGTCGTGCCAGTGTGGTGTATCTAGAGCCCAACGGCTCTTAGTCCAGCAGTGATGCACACTGAATCAGACTAACAATGTGAAAGCAAGTGTGGACTCCTGGCAGCCTGTTTCAGGCAGAGTTATTAAGATATTTGTGCGCCTGTACTTTGGTGATCTGCAGTGTGTCTGATCAAAGAGCTGATATGTAGAGCACAGACTCACATCTTTGCTCTAAGCTGTGTGCGTTTGGTCCCCTGTGTGTGTCTGTGCTGCCAGTTAGCACTAGCATAGTGTTATGATTCACTGATAAGGTGATCAAGCTGCCAGTCGGTGCTTAAAGCCAGTGTCTACTACTACTTGTTGTCATTTCTGACAGGATCCAGGGCCTGTTCAGCGACCATTCCCATCCTTCAGTCGGCGCTCTCCTCGCTGTCACGGCCATATGTGCATTTCATCATGTGAAACAGAGACGAGGCAAAGTGTCCTCACACCGCTGAGTGACAGAAACCCTCTGTCACATGAATTAACTCCTGTACGTATGATGGAGCGCTGGCCATGGCTAAGGGTGCTTTACAAAGCAGCTACCCCCACCCACACACTACACAACTCACCACTTCAACTCCCCCAGCGCCTTACTGTTGTCTTCCTTCAGGCTTATTACATGAAGCCCATTCATCTGTTCAGTGTTGAGCACTGATATCTGATGGCACCTCTGTCCTCCAAGCAACAACCAAGTATACAGGATCTCGCCTCAGCAGAAAAATGAGAGAGGAGGGTGGGCTGAGTGATGGTGGTGCGCGGTGGAGGGTGGCCAGCAAGGTTGATGTTATGAAATTAGATTTTCATAGCAGATCTCTGTAGAGCTGGTTTTGTTTTATGGCTCCCAACTCTTCTGGAGGTAATTTTATGGAAAAAGTAAACCAGTTTTATCAGCTTAAATAGCAAAGTGTGGCTGTCAGTGGAAACTGCAGCCCATTCCCTGATCTATTAACTGAGAGGCTGAGATACCCTGTAAGCCTGTTTTTGATGTCAAGTAGCACTGCTGGAAGTGAAAAGTTTAACAATTTAATAACTTCCAGCAAACGAGTAGGGCAGAACAAGTCGGATAATATGATTAGCCAACTCTGGTGTAGAAATATAAAGTTTGACCTGCACGGCGGTAGACAAAACATTACCTACAACTGAGGAGTCCCTCCTCTGTGGACCAAGTATGTGGACCTAACCAAGTATTTTGTTGCTTAAACACAAACAAACTGCAACTAGAAAATATAAAATGAAAGAAGGTTTAATGCCAGAAAGCTCTGAAGGAAAAGCAGTCAACCCGGCAAGTTCATTTTTGCCTGTGAGTCTATCTATCGCCTACCTAACTATCGTTGCTATGGACAGGAAGTATCTCAACTTGGTGAATTATGCTAAAAAAAAATGCCGCAGGGTCACCTTAAATCTTCACAGACATCTTGCTCTGATACTTGAATGTCTCAGCACTGCTCAGGTAATTTTATGAGTCATTTGTGTTCATCAACAACCCTTTCAACCTTTGCCATTATTGCGCTCATTTCATGCTACATAGCAGTTAGCGTCTCACTTAATGAGCCTTTGAGTGTGGCGGGAAGCAACTAGAAGCAGCAGCATAAAGGAGCTATGGTTGGTGAATGCCAAGGATTGACCTTACAGGCACTGCAGTACACACTCTTCTCTAATCTGCCTTTTCTCTTAGTTGTTTTGAAGAATGGAGAACCTCCCCTTCATACACCCCCCTTGCCCCTCCCATGTAGTTCATCTGCAACTAAAGCATGCTTGCAAAATGTAGATTTCTCCAGTTTGTGTAATTAATTTAAAGATAACACTGTGGCAAACTTGGAAAAGCTGCTTATGCACGTGTCCCTGACCAGGGAGTTATCCATCAATTTGTAATGCCTGGAGAACTCTGAAGTAATTCTCTGTGCTTGGACAGAACTATAAGAATAGCACACACACACACAGATTTCTGAGCAAGGTAATCATCACTTTAAGACATTCTGTCCATTTGCTGTCTCAGTAGAGCTTGGCTTGGCTTGAAGATTGGTCTGTCTGGTGTAGGAGCAGTGCCCAGCAGCCTCTACTCCGTCAACCAAGTAACATTTTATTTCTGTCAGTGGTCCAACTCATTTGGATAGTCAAATAAAAAAGAGCAAAAAAAAAAAACGTGGCTTCAAACAGGGTGTGAGAGTGTTAACCTCACATTGTACGTTCGGGCATGGCTGTGAGTTCTCTGTTTAATTATTGTGACTGCCTGTAAAGTGGTTATTTTCAGGTACACGCGAGGATAAGCTATCTACAAATGGCCAGTGTTGTCAATTTCACGGCGAGAACAGTCTTGATGTTTCATTATTTAATGGGTTGACTGCTATGAAATTTGCAGAGGACATTCATGCTCACAGTCAGAAGAAGTCTTTAGATTTTGCCCATTACGTGAAAAAAATCAATAAGTTGTTTTATGGTGCTCTCATATCTCGGAGCCTCTGACTCGTGTGTTTGTTATTTTGCAGTTATGGCTAGCCAAGTGGAAGATGCTCTTTTAACTCATTTGTTTCCCCTGCATGATCCCTGTAAGGCACTTTCATCAAGAGAACTCTGTCATGCTGTATTAAAACTGAAAAGCATTCTAGCCGGCTGCTTTTAAAGCACTAAAAACTTCCCTGACATTTTTAATGAGAATATTAAACTCTTTAGTGGAACACAAAGCCAAAAGGTAAAAAAAATGTCTCTTTGCAAACAACAGCCAGCTTGTCGTTTTCACCTTTGAACACCAGTTGCTCCTCTGCAATAAGTTCATTACTGACTCATTATGCTAATGTGATGTACTTTATCCTCACTGCTGTGTTTGGCAGGCCAGTTGGCGGTGGGAACCTGCGAGATAGTGATGCTCAACAGAGACAGCAGTGTTCCCAGGCGGACCATCGCCAGGCAGACAGCCCGCTGCGCCTGCAGGAGAGGCCAGATCGCCGGCACCACCAGGGCGAGGCCGGCCTGCGTAGATGGTGAGTTCAGTGACTTCTCTAGCCCAATGGAGAATAAATATTAGAGAACGTAGCTGGAATGATTCAGTACAGCGGGACAAGAAGTCACTTTGGCAAGCCACTGAATCGGCTGGTGTGCTATAAACATAGAAACAATCTAATTAAAAAGTGTAATTGATGAAAAAAAGTTCAAAGTAATTTCAATATTTCTGTAACACAATGGATTTTCCCCTATGTTTGAAGAAAAACTATTTGTATGCATGCCACCTGTATTTCACCTATAACAACTATATTGCAGTCAGCATGTCAAAACCTTTTAATATTTCCCTATATGAAGCCTGTTGTATGCAACTCCACCTTTACCACCATAATTCGAACAGCTGTAGTTCAATTAAACTATTAAAGTAGAAATATTCTCTGAGCATTTAGGTGTTTTTTTTTTTTAAATTTAAGATTTCTTTAGGGAAGTGTTTTTCATCAAGAGTTAAGGATCGAGTCTCCTGGCACACTTGTGTGCTACCTATGATAACTAGCGGCTGGTTAGCTTGGCTTAGACCACCAGCAGAGTCTCCAGGATGTACAAGGAATGATCTCTTGTAAAATATGATTATGATATTTCTATACTACTGTTAATAATGAACCTCAGAGATGCCTGCAGGCAGGGTTTCGTTTTCTTTGTACAGAGCCAGGCTACCAGTTATTTTTTCCAGTCTCTATGTTAACCTGCTAGCTGGCTGCTAGCAGTGGCTTCATACTTAATTGAACAAGTTGTGTCAAACTTTTTACTCTTGTCGAGTGTGGGATCTCGATCTGTGTTTCTGAAAAAGGTGGGAAAAAGTGGGAAACCTAGTCATGTATTTACGTTTGTACATTTTTTGCAGTAATGCAGGAGTGGAGAACAATGAAGTATTTGAATAAATCTCATGCCAAAAAAAAAAGAATTTGATAGTTTTTAATGTATGTAGTAATTGCATTGTAATTTCACTAATCTAGGAGTGCTCTCTGGATGCTCTGGTCCCGTTGAGAAAAGCTGAATAATACACTGTAAAATAAAACTAAACACCAAAATTAAAGTAGTGACATAAATATTGAAAAAAACATTTTAGTTAATGGAAATAAAAAACAAAACTAAATTAAACTACATGATGCAATATTTATATGCCAAATCATAACAACAATCAATTCAAGACTAGCAATCAGACGACCTCCTGTGATGAAGCACTTGGCGAGTGTGGGAAGCAAAAACTTTTAACAGGAAGAAACCTCCAGCAGAACCAGGCTCAGCAAGGGGCAGCCATCTGCTGTGATGAGATGAGACAGAGAGACAGGACAAAAACAGCTGTGGAAGAGAGCCAGAGATTAATAATAACTAATGATTACACGTAGAGTGGTGTATAAACACATGGAGAGTGAGCCCACAGCAATTTAGGCCTACTACAGCATAACTAAGGGAGAGTACAGGGTCACCTGACCCAGCCTTAACTATAAACTTTAAATTTAAGCTTAATCTTAAGAGTAAAGTAAATGGTAAATGGCCTGTATTTGTATAGCGCTTTTACTAGTCCCCCCAAAGCGCTTTACACACCCAGTCATCCACCCATTCACACACTGGTGGAGGCAAGCTACAGTTGTAGCCACAGCTGCCCTGGGGCAGACTGACAGAAGCGAGGCTGCCATATCGCGCCATCGGCCCTTCTGGCCAACACCAGTAGGCGGTAGGTGAAGTGTCTTGCCCAAGGACACAACGACCGAGACTGTCCGAGCCGGGGCTCGAACCGGCAACCTTCCAATTACAAGGCAAACTCCCAACTCTTGAGGCACGATCGCCCCCAAAGTGTGTCTGTATCCCCAAATCCACACTGGGAGCTGGTTCCCCAGAAGAAGTAACTACGGAAAATAACGCTATTTAAAATAAATTAGCAACAAGTGTTTTTCATTTGATCCATTCTTGCTTTGGTCAAATTTCCAAAGCAAGGAAGCTTTGATAAATGTATCTTTACTGGAACTGGGATATCTGAAACTAAACTCTAAACAAAACTGATCTGCAAACAAAATGAAAAAAAAAAAATCAGCTTCAGGTTAAAATATCGCCAAGACCAATAATACATGCGATAATGATGCTGCCACAACAGCATCTACAGACCTTTTTCATGGCAGACATTTTGACATAACAGGAACATCATGACAAATTATAAGAGGAAAACCACAGGTGTAATTATTAACAATAATGTCTCTGTTCCAGTAGGAGTCCCATTTCAGTGAAGCAAAATGCACCGCAACCCTGCATCGGCTACTCCTGAGTGGAATGCAGTTGCTATTTTCTGTCTGTCCGCCTGTGTCGTGACTTCCAAACGTGCTGCTGGACAAACCTGCTGTTGCAGGAATTACGGCACCACTTGTCAGTCTGACTGTCCTGTCTTTGGACAGTTTTTTGTAAAAATGGTAGCGTCGTAACCATGCGCTATGCAGTCATGAAACTTTACCAACCCAAGGAGAATGGAAGAAAACAGGACAAAGAGTCATTAGCCACTTTACAGCCAAGTTATTTATGTCAAAAATATCCTTATGCAAAGCAGCATCATCTCCCCCGTTTGACACTGGGTAAAAAGCCAGACTTCAACAACAACATCAACATCTGTCCTCAGTAAGCCCAATGAACAAAATGTATTGGCTTCCTTCTCTCTCCATTAAAAGTAAGTGCCGATGTAATTTGGTTGTTTAACCAGCCAATCGATAATCACTTTGCATGTCTGACTTTTTGATGCCTTTTAGACTGTTTTTCTCCTAACTGTGTGATTGGTTGTCTGCATTAGGCCTTCTTCAGTCAGCCACTGTGACATCAGCAAATTAGTAACTGCTTTGTGCCTCCTCCGTTGTCTCCAGCGTATATTGGGTTGAATTTTCAACCTCCTTTTCCTCCTCCACCTGGGTTTTTAAAAAAAATAAAGATCACTTGTAATGGAGACTGCAGTGTTCATCCACTTTGTAGATAAGATTTTATACTTTAGAGCCCCTGTCTCTGAGCCATTGGGCAGTATCAAGCTAAGGGTGATAAGAACGATGAAAGGGATGGGAGGGGTGTGATTGGAGCTCACAATATCACAATCAGATGCACCATTAGTTCCATCATGCGATGACTCATGTTGGCCTTAATCTAATATCCCTGACACCAGAGCCCCACAGTCCATGTCATCCTCTCCACGCGCTGCTTTTAACCACCTCTCCCTCTCCGCAGACATTTTTCCATAACACTCAACAGATGCTAATTAATTTACAGAGAACTATGATTACAGCAGCAGGAAATTGATTATTACTGGCTTCCTGCCGCACCACACCCTATGCTCCATTAATAGCCAGCGCATTAAAGTTGGGACCTGTTGCTTGCAGGGTCATATTAAGATTTTCTGCTGACAGCTGAACTCGTCAGTCGTTGCCAGGATTTGAAATGGAATTTGTGTGTATTGCACCAAAATGCAGTGGATTTAATGATGCCTGTGCTCACATATCCTCTCTAACCTTTTAGCTGAGAGCATATTCATTTACATTCACTTTAATGGCCCTTCCCATAAATCCTCTTTTGCCCTTCTAAACACATAAACAATTCACAGACTTATAAATAGGTTTATATATTTCTGTATCTCACCAAGGCCGGGGAACACTCTTTCAGTGTTCCACTTTCTTCCTGATCAGTTTTATACAACACTTTCACAGCTGCAGAAGAAGTGGATCACTGCCCTTTTGTGATCCTGTGATAGAACAGTGACCTTTAATGAAAGTGGAACCGTCACTGACTCTCCGTCTGTGGCATGTAAACAAAGGCGAGCGAGCCTGCCTGATACGGGGTGTTTACAGCTATGACTAATTTTGGAAACATATGGTGAACGGAGCACAAAATCTCATTTGTTTTTCAGGTTAAAGAGTAACTTAAACAAGTTCCTTTTTGTGACAGAGAGCTGTGGTTTATATGCATGTCCATATGGTGTTTCTTTTGTGTGCTCGAAGACAAGCAGTCGGCTACACGGCTGAGCGTTTTTTGCCTGGGAGCTGCAGGATGTCAGTGCAGTTTCAAACACAACAAGACTAAGGAACCAATCCCGTGCATGCGGCTTGTTAGAACTGAAAATCGGGAACAAGGTTTATCCGACATTGGCGCATTTTTAGCTGCTTGATTACGTAGTCATATCAGGAGCTTGTGCTATTTATGTGTGCTCCTTCCTTTTTTTTCCTATCCTCTGTTCTCTGTTTCAACATTTCTGCGTCAACGCCTGTGTATTGTGGTGAAACAGACACACACAGAACAGAGAAATTGAGAGGCGGGTTGCCCGACTTGATTTTAACTAGTTATGTTACTGTAAGTGCAATAAAAGTGTTAATAACTCTAAAGTTGTGCTTGTGATAACAACTGGACTTTTTAGTGCACTTTTTATGACTAAACCTGCCAATGGACAAGTTAAGCACTGTTTTCTGATATCTGGCCAGGCAGGCGCTGTGTCCTCCTTCGTCCTGCAAGAGAACCCATGAGTGGTGCTCTCACATCCAGAGAGAGAGTGGAAGCACGTTGCAGACAAGTAGCTAAGAGAGGATATGGCTTTAATTTCTCTGTATTTGTGGATCCGCATTTGAATGAGGCCACTAAATGAGACAAAGGTGTGCATTTGGGTGTTACAGATTGGATGTTACAGTTTGTAACACAAAGAGGTCTCCTCGTCTTACAAAGTGAGGACACTGTTGCGAATCGCTTGCTCATAAAGGATCATCGGCTCGTTGGCTTTCTCTCTGTATTATTGTAAAGTCTTTAGCTTACAATACAAAGCACCTTGAGATGGCTTTTGTTGTCAACGGGTGGCACATACTCTAGTTAAAACTGGATTGAACTGAATATGTAACTATTCATTTTATAAAGCGGTAGAAAGATCAAGAGCATGCTCATACATAATACCAATAGCTATTAAATGCTGAGACCAAGGTTTGAAAAATTAAGATGTGTGCTGACTTATGATTAGCAAATAACTGCAATGTCCCTGGTTCACTTCTAGTGGGATATATTTTTGACCCGTCACACCTCTCTAGTTCCCCCGGTTTCTGCAGCTGGATCTACATGTTCAATATCTAATAAGAAATATGGAAGGTTATTTTTGAGGGGGGATAACTTGTCCTTTGGAAGTAATAGAGCATTTTTGTAAAGGTGCAGGTTTTGTAAAGGTGTAAAGTCACAGATGCAACAGTGTCAAATCCTATTATATCTCGACAACCTGCACGGTCCACTTTTATTTCCAGTAGTGTGATTAAAGCTGGTAAAGACATCAGATCTAAGGATATCAAAACTTTAGCTGTTAGCATGCAAATAATGTATTATGAATTAGAAGGCGTAAAATACCCAAAGATACTGCAGACATTGGGCGACTGACCTAATAGAACAAAGGCCGGTTCATCTACCAGGATATTCATAAGCTAGATCAGCTCAACGATCAGCACCATGGACAGCGATCAAGGAAGCTTTATTGAGTGAATTCAGACTTCAGATATGTCCTTTACAAAAATCTACATAACTGGTTTTGGAGATGTAGTGTTTTAACACTGGAAAATTAACAGCTGAATACACTCAACAGAGTATAGAAGTAAAAGCCTTTGATTTTCACCTGAGGTAGAATAATGTTCCAACATTTCCATCGTCAGCTATGGTGAGTGGTAATGTGATTACAGTCAGAACTTAAGCTTTGATAA
Organism: Neolamprologus multifasciatus; assembly: GCF_963576455.1. Classification (NCBI taxonomy): domain Eukaryota; kingdom Metazoa; phylum Chordata; class Actinopteri; order Cichliformes; family Cichlidae; genus Neolamprologus; species Neolamprologus multifasciatus. Next base: position 24,604,833 of record NC_140458.1, on the reverse strand, counting down.
ACATCCATTTTTACCCAATAGTTATGACCAGTGTGGAGGGTTATTCGTATTTATGTTTATCTGTTACTGGATTTTCAAAGAACTGATGCTTGTCAGCTTTGGTTGCTGTGCACAGAACTTTGGGAGATTGACTTTTCACACTACACACTGATAAAGTGCACAGTTTGACATTTGACCCCGTGAGCAGCTGACCTTTTGGAGTGTATACGTGCAATTTACACTGTGAGCACAGATTGGATCAAGTCATCGGCAGAGTTATAATCACCACGAAAAGCTCTGGGATTTGAGGGCCTTTACTGTTTCCTGTAAAGAATCGAAACTTAAATCCAAGGCTTAGTCTGATGTAACCTCTGAGACATTTTCAAAGTTACTACAATCTGCAGCTGATGGCTTAACAGAGGCAATTGGACAATTCTTCTTATCTCCCTTGCCGTCCTGCTTGTATTCTGCCTTCAGTAATTACATAACGACAAAACTATCTAAGCCTCAAAGTGAATAAAGTCTGTTGTTACCTGTTAATTTATGAATTGATTACCCTTGATGGTAGCTGCATTGCTTGTGCAGTATGACATATTACCGAGTTGTTCCTCCTGTTTTTTTTTTGTTTTTTTTACTTCACTGAACATGTTGCAGCAAGGGCAGTGTCTTTTTTTCTGCAAGTTACTTCTTTTGTTACTCTTTTTTTAGGCGTATTTCAAGCTTTTTTGCCCTCTTTTTGTGCTGCTGTATGTCAGGGTTGTGCAGGTTTAGTCTGCACACTGTACACAGGAGGATTATGTGCTTTTCCTTGCTTGTCTCCCTGCTCTCACTCTAATCTGCTCCCCGAGTCTCTCCTGCTCCCTTTCTCTGCTTGGCCCGTTGTTGCCATGCCACCACATCACACGGTAATCGTATGAAGCTCGATGGCCACCATGATAAGAGGCTGCAGGGAGACCGTTTATATGCTGGGTTCAAGCTTCTCGTTTTGCGCTCAGTCAAAGCGTTATTGACAATAAATGGGCAAAAGAAGTGATTTAGAAGAAGCATCAAAACAAAACAAAAGCAGAGTTTTTTTTACGTATTTATATTGCAGATGCATAGCCGAGAGGATTAGATGTACTCTTTATTTTAACTGCAGACAGAGCCAGGCCCTCGTTTTAAACAAGCGTGACTTTGAAAAACACGTTTGCTTCTGATCTGACATTCATTTGCTAGTGTTGTCGGCGTTGTTTGCCTGCAGTGCTAACAGCACTTCCTTCCATATTTACCTCATCTTGATCATTTAATATTTAGTGAATGTATATTTCATAGCAGCAGTTTCATGAGCAATTTCATCTTTCATATGGAACACAGCCATGTCTTATGCATGATTATTCAGTGTTGCATAAGCACAAAAGAAATCCCTATTGAATGTGTAAAGTTAATTTTAATTGAATTGAATTTGTTGCTCTTGTTTTTTTCTTTCTGTTTATGAGAAATATTTTTATTCACCAAGGAGTTCAAATGTTTCTTTTATTTGCAATTGCAATTTTAAAAAAAGGATGTGCTGATGTTTCACATTAAAAGCCCTCTATGCAGAGAGTAAAAACACCTTTAAGATTTTCATTTAATAGTTTTTCATGGAAATGGAGTCACCCTGCAATCTACAAGCGTTTGATTGCTAGTGTGTCTAAGTGCGCAATTTACTACCTTTGAATGAACTTTCTATGGAATGTTGCTTTCAACAGTGATGCCAAGAAAATCCGAAAGATTCGGTGCAGTGACAAAATTCAGCTTTAGAAAAAGACAGAAGGCTAATGACAAGTGATAAAAAGTCTTGTTGTATCACTGTGGCACTTTGATAGTTGTCCCCGGTGTAGTTAAAGGAGTGTAAATTTTCAGTTCAATTAAATTTTATTGTATTTATACAGCAACAAATCACAACAACAGTCAAATCAAGGCGTTTCATATGTTAAGGTAGACCCTACAATAATATGGAACAGGTATTTTCTGAAAATACAATATTTGGCATCTGGTTAATTTTGACCCTCTGTAATTGACCAATAGTTTGTTGCTCATGAAAAGCCAGTTGATTGATGGATTAACCCAGATTGGTTATAACCACTTCATAACCATAAAAAAATTATTTATTAATTTTTTTTTGTACAACTCTACTAATTGTTTATTGATTTCTGATCAGTGGAGCCTAAACTTCCCATCTGTGTCAACAACCACAAATAAAACACTACCCACCAGAAATGCAAAGCAAGCCCCCCACCAAAAAAACTGCAACAGGAAACTAACTGGATTCTCAACAAACACAATATATGATTATGTGTGGATACATTTTGTAGGCGGGCTGATCATCAGCCCATCAGGCCCATGCTGTCAGGATAATGTTGCAGATTGATCCGTGATTGAAGTTTAATTAACATGAGCCCGAAAACCCGTAAAAACCTGTTACAGTGTTTTTGGTGCCCAGCTTTAATGACTGGCTATAATCTTGTAGGGTGTTTACTGCTGCATAAGAATCATCAGTATTAGTTCCTTTATTCCATTTCAAAAGATGCCCTTAATTAATTGTTCTAGTGATTCATTCGTTGCTTTGTTTTTTTTCTTCGATGCAATTAATCCTTTGGTGTGTCCTTGGTGAGAAAGTGTCTCTCTCTTCATCTGAATACATTTTAAATGAGCTGCCTGTGGCTTGAGTATAAATTTGATGTTATTTTTTGCTCTTCTGCGGTGGCAGAATTTCATCAGATTAGCAGCGCGTCTGGTTTAGAAGTCGCCGTTGTGCCTCCTGCCCTGCTCTGAGTCTCGTCTGTGTTGCGCTGGGCAGGGCTTGGCACCGTGTGCAGGGGGGACAGATGGTCTTACGTGTGATCTAGTTTGAGGTCCAGAGCCGTACCCCGACAGGGACCCTGGCAGCTGATAAGCCTGGCTTGACGTCCGCGGTACCTGGGCGGGACTCCGACAGCGACTGCGACACGATGGGCCACCCAGGTATCGGCCAGACAGAGACACTTTCCTCCTCTCTTCCAGCCACCACAGCCAGCTGTTTCATCTCTGCTGTTACCATAACAAACAGGAAAACATTACAAAACAGGCCTGAAAATCTGTTCAAACACCATGGTAAAACTATAATGCCAAGATAGCCACAATATTTCCAGCAATTTGCACCAGTTGAGTAACCCAACAAGCCAGGTTTATTATACCCACAGCATGTAAAGCATACTGAAGGGTGAAATCAAGCAGCAGACAGATATTTTCAGACAGCTTTAGCACAGAAGCTTAGTGGGTGGGTGGGTGGTACGTCTAAGCTTTTTAATGTGTCTACAATTGTGCGTGCCAGCATTTTGGGAGCGATAGGTTTGATGGATGGAGACAGGCTGAAGCCGAACTGCAGCGCTGCCGTTTTGTTGCCGCTCGTGTTATTCATGATATTGTCGTGCATGAGGTTATCACAGCAATGCTCTCATCCCACCCTAACGCCGCGTGACCAATCCGCGGCTCTCAGCACCAGGAGACTCATCAAGTCATCATAGATCAACTCATGTTGTCATGGATGGCATTGAAAAAGTAACAAGGGCAAGCTATCGGGTGCCCGGATAGTACAGCAGGAAAACTGCATTTATTTTAGCCAACCTGCGTGACTCTGGGCTGGCTGGCCTGATGCACTCCACGGTTAGTCAGCACTCCCGCCGCTTTGCCAGCTCAGCTTTTATTCCTTGCCCTGGAAATTGAGTTTTGCTGGCCCTGTAATGTACTCAAAACTACATCTGCAACTGACTGATAAATCTACGCTTTGTTGCACCTGACGGATAGCTGTGAAAATGAAAATTCACCGCGGCACGTTGCTGTGTCAGGAGGAAGGTCACTTTAGATTTGCCTCTTCCCCACTCAGGATGATGCCAAAATGACCATTTTGTCTCAGAATCCAGTCGCAAAGCTAAACTATCTTCTTAAGCTCGTTCTGTGCGATGCGACGACAGGTTTATGTATTGTTTCGTTGAACTGCTGTCTCTCCCTGGCTGCATGGCAACACTATGAGAGTAGGCTTAAAAAAGCACAGCTCCTTTCACGATGAGTAAATAATATCCATTATTTGCTGAGGGAGAAGGGCTTTGTATTTACACAGCAGTGATTGTGTGTGCCGCGTTACATACATGAGAGTGCTATTTGGCCAGCTTGATAAATACCACAAGACAGCAGATCTTTATTGCAGACTAGCAGTTGGGGTCTGACACTCCAAAGACCAATTTCAGGCCGTTAACAAGGCTTGGACAGGAATACCTCACAGCAAAATGTCACAAGGCCTCTCTTTCCGCACCTCTTTACTCTTCCCCTTTTGCGGCTCCCCTCTCGGTTCCACCATCAGCTCTCCTCCGGACATTCGGCGAATTGTAGTTCCTCTCTTTCAATTTGCCCACCATGTTACCTCGTTCCACAATGTGCTGCCCCCGGGGATCGTGGGTAGGCAGGAGCGGTGGCCCCAGCCAGGTCCACAGAGAGCTGATAACCTTTCAGTGTTGCTTTAGCACGCTGTGTAAAGAACAATCAGTGCTTATCAACCTCGACGACAGGCGAATGTTAATTCAATGTCATGCAGTCAGGCTGCAGCGGGAGAATGGGAGCATCACTCGGTTACGCTGTGACAGCCTGGCGTCTTCTGCCAACAAATAACTTTAAGAAGACTGGAGAAAGGCTTGTTTTTGATTGCCTTTCTGATATGTAATCTCCTCTCTCTAATCTATCTATAAAATGCTACTGAAAATGAATTTAAGGTTTACAGACCCCTGCAGCTGTCATTTGTGTCACAACTGCATAAAGTCTAAAAACAATAAGTCCAGCACCATAGCAATACTGACATCAGAAATAATACATTTGGCATTTGCGAGGGCCTAAAACCAAATTACAGCTGCTAGCCTGCCACTAACATGTTGGCCAAATGCCTCCATAAGTGGGTTTACTGTGTTGGGAACACAGCTGCCTGTGTTGTTTGTGGTTTATTTTGAGTAAAACCTGCTAGAAGTGCTCAAATAACGTCACTGTCCATTGGGGCTTAAGACTGCAAGTTTGAAAGTGTAAATCTGGGGGTGCTGAGTGCAACAAAAAATAAAATAAAAATACAAAAGCGGTCTAACCAGACATCTGCAATCCATTTCCTTCTATTATTCACCATCGCCGCCTCAACAATTCCCAATCTGTCACTGATCTGTTAATGTTCAATTTGCATTGTGGGTTTGTTGGCATCAGGTTTTGACAAGAAGAATGTGTAGACTGAAAAACCCATGGTGCTGCTGCATCAATTTTACTAATGCATTTGTCCATGCTAAATGAACACAGTTTTCTCCTCCCACAGCTACTGGACAAGACACATGTACAAAACGAAAATATATATAATATATAATATTTTTTGAAAAAGGCCCCCTATCTGTTATTACAATCTGCGTTTTGAGTGTTTTTTGACCAATTTTCAGTCATGTCATTTGTCACATTCTAATATGGCCACAATGATCTCCAGTGTATAAAAGCTATTATATCTTTAGGTAGGCAGGCTAAAAACAAATAATCGCCAAGTGTTCCTAAATTGTGGTGACACCTGTAAAACACAATGGAGATACGCCACCACCACCACAGCCTCCACCTAATTAGGACCTCAGTAGGGGAAAAAGATGGATTCATCTGCTCTCTGATGATGAAGATGAGCAGAAAACTTTACAAAACCTATGACGCCTTTCGTATGGCCTGCTTTAACAACGTGAAAAATGAAGATGTGTGCATTTTGTAACAAGATCAAATGTATGGCCAAGCTGTAGCTGGACTCAACTTCTCAGAGTATAATTTAGCTTAAACAAATGAAACATTATTAGGTTTTAATTTCCACCAAGAAAAAAAATGTCAAAACGGGAAGGGGGGGGAAGCAATCTTTCTGTGCAGTTGCAGTGAAAGCTTGCATTAGCAAGAGAGTAATTTATGGACCGCCAGCTGGCCTGTAAAGGTTACTACCACAGGCAATTCTGACATGCTAGTTCAACAAGAACCTCATTAAAATACTACAGGCTTTTAGAGACATCAACATATAAGGTTACTTTTATGTCTGGTGAGCATAAAAACAACAGATTTGTTTGTTAAGGGGAAAAAGTTGACTTTTTCTGCAGTTTTTCTCTCTCGCTCTGTGAATCTGTCTCTCTGTCTAATTTACCTCTTTGACCTGATGTCTTTCTTTGCCTCCCAGCGCGAATTGTTCGCAGCCGTCAGTGGTGTGAGATGGCTCCCTGCATGGAGGGGGAGGTCTGCAGCCTCCTGTTCAACCGATCCGGCTGGACCTGCACCAGGGGCAGTGGTCGCATCAAGACCGTCACGGTAATTTACTAGACGTGACATTAATATACGCCATATGCACATAACAGCAATGCGCCTACATTTTCAGCATGAGCGAACCCCCGCCAGCCGATAGTGTCAGGTGAAGCCTGAGCCCTGGGCTACAGGGAGTATATTTCAGTCAAACAGCAGGTCAGCATCCAGGTTTCAAACACTGCATCAATAGTGGAAAAAAGATGCCAGAAAATTCATGCAGCACTGCTCTCTGTGGGATCAAACTTTGAAAAAATTTTTTATATATCTTTAGGCCTCAGTCTGGTTTGTTTTACACTTTTACAGGAGTTTTGAATTTTGGTAATTCAAACTTTTGAAACACTGACCCCTGAATCTGTAGCATATACAGTAATAGTGGTGCAAAGATGTGTTGGGAGGTGCATAGGAAGAAAATCTCATGAAATTAGTGAAATTATCATTAGTTTTTACTGATCTGCAGCTCTTAAGTATAAGATGTTCAGCTACAGAGCTGCTGGATCAGTGTACCATATTACCCGGGCTACTTGTGGAAAACTTTCTTTTTCCTACATCCTGGATTATTTTACAGAATGACTTAAACACACTAGCCAAGGCTCAGTCATCTCCTCCCAAAGCTAAAACAAATCATTTGAAGCCAGTCAAATCTGAATCTGACACCAAATCACACGAGCTAGGAACTGCAAGTGAATCACACATTTGGAACAAATGTTCTGTAGTTATTATTCTGTCTTTGTGCTTTTATGGAGAAGGTGGAAGCTGATGGAAAACGTCTGCAAATGCAAATGCAAGACAGATATATGTGATATGTAAAAATGTTGACCAAAGCATTAGGCAGTGTGCAGACAGATAACATTAGCGTCTGACCTCTCTCTGACTTTGTTAAAGATGTAAACGAATACAAAACATGTTGAATTTTTAAAACCCTCAATATGGTGTCATCTGGTCCTCTGTAGGCTCCCCTCACAGTGCATCCAATGCCTCAGAGCTGCCAGTGCTGCATCGCTTACTGAGCACTGATTAATTCTAATTTGATTAAGCAGCGAAACAATGCACAAGGAGCATTCCTAGTCTCCACGAGGGTTAACTTCATATATTTTTTGTATCAATGCAAAAGAATAATCATTATGAATGTGTCTGAAAGCAAAGAATAAAGAAAAATATCTACCCTCCAGACATTACTGCTTGTTTAGTGAACATTAGAGTCACCATGGATACAGGTCTCTCTGTCACTGTGTGCTTCACACTATATCTCTTGGCAATTTCACACTATGCAGCTCTATGCTCCATGAAAATGGAGCAATTTTGTATTCTTTCTGTACAATTCAATGTAATGCATTTCTCTCAGCAGGTGGCCACCTTCCTGCTATGACTTGTGGAGATATGGTGTTGATAACCTGTCTTTGACAAGTCATGGAAACAAATACACTTCCTCCAAAAAACGTCAGCCGATCCCAGTTACACTGCTAGCATGTCCTCTATGCTTTTCTTTAGAATGGTTTGCGCTTCCCACGTTCATGAAAATCTTGAAGAGGGCCTAACGACTGTTGGTGACAAGCTCGGCTGGACAAGTTTTTTTTTTTAGTCATCTGCTCCTTGAACAGCAAAGAGCCAAACTGTGGTCATTAAATCTCTGAGCCAACTGGCTGACTTTATAACTCTTCTAATTTTATTTCTGCACCACTTTTTTACATTTACCAGTGTTACCTTGCTTGCTCGGCTTTTCGCTGTCATTCCCAGGGTGTCAAATACAAATTGTGCAGCTCTGTCACAGAAATCTGCACAAGTTGTCTTCTGGCATCAGCTGCAGCAGTATCAGACACCGAGGCCTAACAATCTGCCAATGCATGATAAAATCTACGGCGGTGGAGAGACAAAAGTTTGTTTGTTAGCCAAGAGACTGGAGCTTTTCTCACATATTTTGGGCATATTAATGGCTCAGTCATACTAGAGGAAAAATAGGACAGCAACCTTCTTGCTACTAGGAAAAACTGGTGGTTGTTGTCAATTAAAAAAAAAAATTGCAGTGACCCAAAGGTTGAACGTGCAACCCTCTCAACCTCTGGGCGATCGCTTATGATCACAAGGGGATTGCGCAGGTTGCCTGGGGAGAGACAACCTGTCTCCAAACAACCGCTGTCTGTCTCATTCCCTCGGACTCTCAATCATTCTCAGAGTGAAGATGTGCAAATAATTGCCATTAAATTTGAAAATGCAGACAGATTCCCAACATATTGCTATCTACCTGAGTTAGTCAAGTGCAACCCTTTTTAGACAGCAACAGACTGGAAATGGTTGCAGACCTATTCCCTTTTTTCAAAGCAGCGCTTTCAAAGGCGACAAGATCATCAAGCTCTTTGCACATGATTGGCAGAATTCTGGCCGCAGCAGTCTCCAGCTAGTGTTGTTGCCTAATGTAGCATGAGAAATCTAGAAATGCTTAGCATCTCTTGACAATGCTTCGGATGAAAACATGATTTTTTGTTTTTAACTCCAGATCTTAAACTTTATAACAGTTGCTTCGTCTTGGTAAATATCAAAACAAACTGAATACACACAATCACTGAAAAATAGTCTTTTTTTAATTAATAAAAACATAATTTCTGTCAGTGAGCATCAATCTAAAAAACCTTGCTTTGGACTCAGGACTTGAGTTCTGCATGTAGGAAAAGGATTTATTGTGAAAGTACAATCAAACATGAGACCAAGAGATCCTGTGCAAGCATCCATGCGCAACAAATTGGAACTGAGACCAATCTCATTGTTGGCATAAACCCATTGTTTCACAGGACCAATGCCAAAGAACAGTTTGTGTGTTTCTGTGAAATACCATGTCCTTTAAGCGATCTCCTTTCGACAGAACATGCATGAGTTCATTGGATCATTTAAATAACTGTAAGTGGCTCAATACAAAGAAGTAGGCTCATATTTATGGACAAACACTATTTTGATTGTACCTTCATGCCATAATTTTTTTTACCTGCCTGATATCTGCCTCAGGTAAGATTATGTCAACAGAAAGAAACAGAGGGGTACAACTTACAGAGGCAGTGCAAGTGAAACAGCTTGGTGTTGTCAGCAAGAGATGATAAGATGGACAGAGCAGGAGAGACCGCTGTCCTTGCCGTCAGGTACAAGGCCAAAGGTCAGCCTCTGACCGGCTCTGTTGATTTTCACTCTCTCTTATCTCTCTCATTTGATGTCTCTTCATCTTGTTTGCTCCTCTGCCTCCTCCGTCCAGCAGCCTTGGGCAGCTGTGACAGATTTCACGCATGCATTCCCGCCGTGCTGTAATGTATCCTGACAGCACACTTAGGTTAGTGTTTTGCTTTTTGTACATACATATACAAAAAATGCAAATGATGTGTTCCTCTGCACATTCTTAATTAGCTGTTGCTGAGCAGATTTTTGTTGAAGAAGTTAATCTGAAGTGATGTCAGTGGGTTTCTTTTTTTTGGGGGGGGGGGGGGGGTTGCTTGTTTGTTTTTTCTGTTATGTATTTTTGAGGGGGCAGGGATAGGAAGGATTTGGCAGTAGAAAACAGGAGGTATCAAGAGGTATTTGTTGTAAGACCTAAAATGGGAGGAAAGCACATTCTGGAAGATAAATGAAAATGAGAAATCTATAAAGAGGATTGATCAGGCTGGAGGGGGGATAGAAGGATGAAGAGAGAGAACAGGATGGAGGACTTGGCTGCCTCTCGGCCTGCGGCCAAGCTCTGTCTGTCCACATCTGCAAGTATCTGGGAGAAGGAGAGTGCAGAGAGGAGGTTTTAATTGCGAGACAATCTGTCTTCACGTGGTTAATAATCATATTACACACTGGCATTCGGGGAGTGTGGTTTTCTGAAAGCTGATAATGGCTCTTTATTCATGCTGAGGTGCACAGGTTTGATGTAGGTGGAGCTACCAGATACAACAAAGTGACAAATCTACCTGATGGTGGCAAATTATGTAGGAAGCCATCCATTCAATAAAAGACAATGTGGTTAGAATAATTATACATTAAAGCTGACGTTTTTTCTTTTTCATATCTACAGTGGGGCAAAAAAGTATTTAGTCAGCCACCGATTGTGCAAGTTCCCCCACTTAAAATGATGACAGAGGTCAGTAATTTGCACCAGAGGTACACTTCAACTGTGAGAGACAGAATGTGAAAAAAAAATCCATGAATTCACATGGTAGGATTTGTAAAGAATTTATTCGTAAATCAGGGTGGAAAATAAGTATTTGGTCACCTCAAACAAGGAAAATCCCTGGCTCTCACAGACCTGTAACGTCTTCTGTAAGAAGCTTTTCTGTCCCCCACTCGTTACCTGTATGAATGGCACCTGTTTGACCTCATCATCTGTATAAAAGACACCTGTCCACAGCCTCAACCAGTCAGACTCCAAACTCCGCCATGGCCAAGACCAAAGAGCTTTCGAAGGACACCAGGAAAAGAATTGTAGACCTGCACCAGACTGGGAAGAGTGAATCTACAATAGGCAAGCAGCTTGGTGTGAAAAAATCAACTGTGGGAGCAATCATCAGAAAATGGAAGACATACAAGACCACTGATAATCTCCCTCGATCTGGGGCTCCACGCAAGATCTCATCCCGTGGGGTCAAAATGATCATGAGAACGGTGAGCAAAGATCCCAGAACCACACGGGGGGACCTGGTGAATGACCTGCAGAGAGCTGGGACCAAAGTAACAAAGGTCACCATCAGTAACACACTACAACGGCAGGGAATCAAATCCCGCAGTGCCAGACGTGTTCCGCTGCTGAAGCCAGTGCATGTCCAGGCCCGTCTGAAGTTTGCCAGAGAGCACATGGATGATACAGCAGAGGATTGGGAGAATGTCATGTGGTCAGATGAAACCAAAGTAGAACTTTTTGGTATAAACTCAACTCGTCGTGTTTGGAGGAAGAAGAATACTGAGTTGCATCCCAAGAACACCATACCTACTGTGAAGCATGGGGGTGGAAACATCATGCTATGGGGCTGTTTTTCTGCCAAGGGGACAGGACGACTGATCCGTGTTAAGGACAGAATGAATGGGGCCAAGTATCGTGAGATTTTGAGCCAAAACCTCCTTCCATCAGTGAGAACTTTGAAGATGAAACGAGGCTGGGTCTTCCAACATGACAATGATCCAAAACACACTGCCCGGGCAACAAAGGAGTGGCTCCGTAAGAAGCATTTGAAAGTCCTGGAGTGGCCTAGCCAGTCTCCAGACCTCAACCCCATAGAAAATCTGTGGCGGGAGTTGAAAGTCCGTGTTGCTCTGCGACAGCCCCAAAACATCACTGCTCTTGAGAAGATCTGCATGGAGGAATGGGCCAAAATACCAGCTACTGTGTGTGCAAACCTGGTAAAGACCTATAGTAAACGTTTGACCTCTGTTATTGCCAACAAAGGTTATGTTACAAAGTATTGAGTTGTATTTTTGTTATTGACCAAATACTTATTTTCCACCCTGATTTACGAATAAATTCTTTACAAATCCTACCATGTGAATTCATGGATTTTTTTTTCACATTCTGTCTCTCACAGTTGAAGTGTACCTCTGGTGCAAATTACTGACCTCTGTCATCATTTTAAGTGGGGGAACTTGCACAATCGGTGGCTGACTAAATACTTTTTTGCCCCACTGTAAGTCCAGTATAAAATCTCTTTCTAATAACTTATCAAATCTATATGAATTCAGTCAGCCAGCTCAAGCTAGTTTCTATGCAGTGCTGCTTTCATTAATGAAAGGAAGAGAATCTAATAAAATCTCTCTGGGTGGAGTTTTGACAATGGAGACATCAACCTGTCAGCCTATCACTTTCGCCCAGACAGACACATCTCAACAACTATTTGTCTGATGTCAAATAATGAACTGTGCAGGCCAACACTGGAAACTCTTTTTTTTATATGAATCTACACAGTCCTCAAAAAGAATAGGACTTTTGTGTGTGTGTATGTGTACTCTGTGACCTTTCCTCTAGTTCAAATATCAGGCCTGAATGTAGATAATACATTTTATAATCTATTCTGGACATGAGCCACCCTCAGGCCAAAATACAAACTCTGCATACCAGAAATCTAATCAAACAGGCAAATTGCCATTAATTTGATGCTGCACACTAGTGCTCCCATGAGAATAAACTCTTTTTATTTTAACAACCCCATGGCCTTCCCTACTTTCAATACTTGACATTTTTGGGGCAACTAGATGTTAAAAATGTTAGTATGTTTCATTAGTTGTTGAGGTCTTTGTTCTTTACCTCAAATACAGTATCTAAAGAGAATATATATATATGCATATATCCTCATGCATTATATAATTATTTATTATTAATAATAATGATAATGTTGAAAGAACCTTGTGATATAAAAGAAAATGCACAAATCTGTGCACTAATGCTCCATATACAGTGCCTGGATGACAGGAATTTTGCGGCTGTACACACACAGTGGCTTTCAGCTTAAAAGCTTTAATTCAAGGGGTTTAACAAAAGTATTACATTAACCGTTAAGAACCATTAACAGCCATTTTAAATACACCCTGCCAGGCACCTAGCCATTTTCAAAGTCTCAAAAGAAACTGGACAAACAAAAAAAATATAAAGATTGTTTTTAATACTTGGATTGAAAATCCTTTGCAGGCAATGACTGACTGATGTCTAAAGCCCATGGAGATTACCAAGCACTGTGTTTCCTTCCTTGAGATAACCTGCCAGGTCTTTGTGTAGCTGCTGTTGCTGCTTGATTGTGCGTCTCTTTACCTTCAGTAACTGAAAAACGTGCTCCGTTGGGTTGAGATCAGGTGGCTGATGCTGTCATGGAAAAATATCTCATTTCTTTGCCTTGAGAAACTCTGGTTGCTTTAGCAGTGTAGACTGTCGACTTTAATTAAAAAATTATTGCACTTTTATATGCTGACTGTACGTGATGCATTTTTTGGAGTTGCAGTGTCAGTGTCACAGGTATAATAAAACCTTAAAAAAAGTCTAACTATTGTAACACACATTAATTAAGTGATTTGTCAGTTTTACTGCAATATATAGACACTCCCATATTAGACACATGTCACTGCACCTGCAGCTCTTTATAAACACAACCACCTCCCATCACCTCAGCCTCCTCCTTACCGCCCGCCCTCTTGTGAGTGCAGCTCACGGTGGCACTGCCAGGTCACACACTCCAGCCTAACCTGCTAATGGAGTTTGCATATGCAGCCCGCTCTCCACTGCCAGCTAGCCATTAATATGAATCACTCTCTAGAGGCCCCTCCAAACAAGCTTGCAATTTGTCTTCACTAGTGAGCTGCTGAAAGGTCTACATATGATATTCTCCAAGGTGGAAAGCGCAATTCAGGAGGGCTGGGGTGGGGTGTTATGAGGTTGGTTCCATACACTTGACGGGACACGGGTGGGGGTGGGGGGTGGATTTAAATTGCGGGGTTACACAAGAGCACATTTGCTTGCCGGGGTCTGTGCTATTGAACGGAAGCTGGAAATTTTCATAAGGTGGAAAATTGACAAGACAGCCAGGGAGAATTTAGGACAGTTGAAATTAGTTTTACTCCTTTTAGGCAAGTGAGAGGCTTGTGAGATTGCATCACTTGCTCTCTGCTTGGCGAGAGCTCTGTTGAGAGCACTACTGAGCTCTAATATCAGCCTTTGCTAATGCTTTGCGTTTGCAAAGTGATGGGCTCAAATTGAAATTCTGCATATCAGAAATGCTTCTTCAGTGCGGAAAAAAAAGATAGGACTATTTTCCTGAATATTGTTACTTCACAGGCTAGCGAGAGCTTAAAGTATGAAATGTAAGTACTTGAAATCCTGATTTGATCATAGTCAGACTGCAGACTCGTGCGCATTTCGACCCACAGACAATAACTCGATGGTTGGTGGGAAGAAAATACCCCAAAAATCTTCATACACCCACACAACAAATGCCATTGATGGGCTAGTGTGTGGCCTGGAGGGGATTAGACCAGTCGTAGTTGGGCATTTTTTGCCAAAATCAGGAGGGTTACAAAATGAACAGGATACGCACAGACGTACACACACTGAGTGACCCAGTAGGTCAGAGAAGCTTGCATGTTTTTTTTTGTTTTTTTTTAGCATTTTCTCTTTTTTTCTGCTCTGGTGGCCCTCCTCCAGCTATGTGCTCTTTGTTCCAGCGTCAGCCATGGTTAAAAAAAAAAAAGCCAGCGCAGTCTGTGTAGTCCTGCCAGTGTTGCTGTAAACATAAAGACATCATAGCCAGTTAGCATTGCCGGCTTTTTGAAAGGATGCCATGACACAAAAATCTTGATTTGTACAGGAAGGAATAAGTAAAAGGTGTGCCTTTATGAGAAATAGAGCAAAGAAAAACAGGTGTTTGGCTAGAAAACATTCCAAATATGACACCAAAGGGCAAAGCAAACAGATAAAACTGGATTTTTGGCACTGTGTCAGTTCAAATGTTCCCGTCCAGTTATGAAGGAGTTATGAAATTCTCACTTCTTTCACTTCTTTCATAAGAAGTGAGAAAATTACATGGACAGATGATGTAGTTCCACAGTGTCGTTATGTAACACTTGCTAGCACCTCAGTTATAAAGGCTTCAGTGTCTACGACAAAGGACCAGGCAGCCAAGTCACGTGTCGCCATGGTCACTGCTGTGCTGGCAGCCCATCTGACCAGAGACAGACTTCTAATGAGTTTGCTTCTCAAAGGCAGCCCAACACACTCCCAGGCTCTGTCAGGGACACAACTATTTCTCTGCAGCTTCTTGAAATAAATTGTTGATTAGTCGGTGAGGTTGGAAACCTGCGGTACAGATGACAGTTCTCTGTATGGCTTGGAATCATTAGTGTAAGAGGCTAGAAAAGGATGTTGTGTCCAAATAGGAACAAACAAAAAAAACAGTACAACTGAGCCTCAGGTGCACTGCCAAAAAATGTCAAAGCATGTCATCTATCTCAAATGGTGTTCTATATTTCCAAACAGCTTTGTGAAAACTAACACTGCAGTCATTGTTTCACCTTTCCAGTGAATATAATTCTACTGAGTGTGTTTGATTTCATTTATACCACTTAATTATTCAAATAACATGAGAAGCAGGTGGTATTATCTCAGCCCTACAGGTAGAACATGATATACATGATAAATCTCATGATAACCACCAAAAATGAATTATCCTAATAACAGGTGGAGCTAAAGTCAGATATATATCATTCTCCTGTGCCACAGACCCTCATTCTTGTCCCAGAATTATTATGATACAGTTATAACACACTTTTTCTGTGGGCACTGTGTGAGAGAGAGTGTGTTTTATTTTAAGTCAGCTTGTCATACACCACAGCCAGAAATGCTCATAGATCACCAAAACTGAGAGTAGTACCCAGGTTATGCAATTAGTAGGTAGGTTACAAGTAGGCTGCTACATGTAGCTATCTTCAAGCTTTCCCCTCAACTAGTCTAAACCACTGGACTGAATGTATTTTCTAGCATACAGGCTAACATGACTTGCTGAGCAGTTGAAAGTTTGGTGAGCATGCTTCCAGCATAATTAGCTAACTAGTGTCAGTTAGCTAATTAGCCTACCATATTGGACTCCTTTGACTACCATACTGGACATGAGGGGAAAATGTCTGACCGATTCTCGACCTCTTCATGGATGTCGCTAAAATGGTGCTATAGCAAGAATCTCCTTATCATTGATTTGCTTGCTTGGAGATTAGAGCGGTTGCTTGTAGTTTGCATGATAGACACCAACTCATATGATAACAGAGAACATTTCTCCTTCACAGTAAAAGCTGTGACTCAAAGCTGCTTTACAGTCTATTTCTGCTTTGCATCTTGTTTTTCACAATTTTACTAATGCTCAGAGAGCAGCTGTTTACTATTTGCAGACAAGGTGGCATGTTCCGTGCAAACTGCTATCTGCTAGCAAGCAACGCATTCGAACATTTCGAGATTTTCTAGTTGAGGATTACTCATTTTTTCCCTCTCAACTGGTGGTTGTCATATGGTCTCTACGGCTGAGTGATTACTTATTCACTTGATCACACACTGTCACACTATCCTGTTTTGGGGTATGAGTTTCCTAAAATTACAGTGATATTCAATGTAGCTGCGCAGTTATGAACTGAGCTGAGATTTCTGTCTTCAGTTGGAGGCAACGACTAGGAGTTACAGACAAAGTGTGAAGGTCAGGAAGTACTGAGAGATGTCCCGACACCTTGATGTCTCTTGGTCTTGATAGGATTCACAGTAAGAAGAACATAGAAGCATTTTTTCTATTTAAAAATAATTAATAAACCAAGACAGATACAAGACATTTTCACAGTCATTTAAGTGTAGCCTTCTTTAAAAATGCCATAGCTGTCTCTGAAGCAATAATAACACAAAGATTAAGAACAAGAACAAACCAAAAACAGTGGCTGTTTTGATATATTATAGTGAAGTGCTGTCTCTGTATATATATGTATGTATATCTGAGTATATATGTGTCAAACACACAAGCTGCATTACGCCATAATACTCGGTAAAGTCGTTTTCAAAAGTAAAGTAAATGCAGCAGAGCTGGCTGCTGTGCTGAAGGCTCACATTAGCCGCCTGTCTTTCATCTGTACATGTAATTACATTTTTATAAGAACTCTTTATAATCGCTTTAGTTGCTATAAAATCTTTATCAAAACAACTGGCCCTACTGAGAATAAAAGCTCTATTTCAAGAGGTCCTTCAGTGTTAGTTTAGTTTTACTTGCAGTTTCATTAGCATATAACTTTGCACTTATATTATATATATATTTTATATTATTTTTTTAGGATATGTAAATTATTTCTTTTTTGTTTTCTTCTTTGTCGCCTCTGGAATCTGTTCAAACCAACTCACTCTCAGTGGGGCACCATCTTTAGATAAAGGTGGTTGTGATGATGGAATCTCTTTGATTAGGTGCTGTAGCACTGTGACCAGCAGCATTAGTTTAGCCCAAATAAAATGCATGATAAGAGAAGTAAAGTAGGTTATTTTTTTTAATAGCAACTGCTTGCGCCAAAGGCTCAGAAGGAAACATACAGTAAAATGTTCTTCCAATAAGAGGAAATGGTCTCGGGTCTATTACAGAAAGAAAATAATGATTCAGTTAATCAAAACTGGTTGTCATTAGAGAAATGTTTGCATTTTCAAACTGCACTGAAAAACCAGGCCTGGAACATTTGCAGATATTAGATATGCATGCTCTGCACCATGTCCTTCATTGCTCTGCTGGCTTTCAGTCTCATTCAGTGCCGAAATTATTTAATTTCTGTGCCGCAGCAAGTAAAATTCCAACAATAATGCAAAAACAAACTATTGAAATCAATTCTAGTGTGCTCGCTTGAAAGAAACAGGGTTTAACTTTCACTGCTTTTGTAGTAGTACTGCTGTCTGCCACAAGAAATCTGTAATTTACTAAAACTGTTCTTTTTAATTCACTCATAATCGAATGACAGGAACATGCCGCCGTTGTTTCTTTGATACATCAGACAAAAGAGCACGGGGTCTAGCTTTTATGTTTTACTGGCCCACCTCCAGCCTTTCATACCCATTTCTGCTTGTGAATTGACGGTACTCCTGTCATATTGTATCTGACAGGCCCTCTCTGGATCATCGGGGATAACACACTGTAGCTGGGCTGCTTTGCCTTTGGATGTACATTTATAAAATGACTGATGTTTGAACGCTCGGGTGCCCCTGCCGAGCAAATGCATAGTACACAGAGGTTACACTTGATAAGCATATATACTATTTATTTCAGTTTCATTTGCAGATCTTCTATTTATCAAGTGGAAAAGAAAAATGTGCTTCTTTGGTTTCTCCTCATCTGTTTGTCACACGCTGTGGCACGATCATCAGTCTTGAGCAGATAGCATGGGGAGTGATGCCGAAAATGTATTGAAATAGGCTAGATTGATAGAGATGTTCAGAAAACAGAGAAACAGCTAATATATTCCCACCATTCCATTTCCTTTTCCATTTGTGTTATCATAGGTGTTGTGTTATTGCACAGGAATACTGCAGGACGCTTCATGATCACATTCTCAGTTCATAGTGTTTCCTGTGGTATTCATTTACATGCTATAATAAAGTAACACATTGTGTTTTTGTTTTTGCCTCCTCTGGTACTGCCATTATCTATTAAAGAGTTCTTTTGTCAGTTTGACTTTGCCAGGCGCATGTTGCCCCCTTTTCTTTTCAGTCCAGAGTGAATGCGGTCCCTTTTGCTGTCACTTTCAGCACACTGTACCCGGCTCCCCTATTTGAAGTTCTGTCATTGGCAAGCTTTGAACTGCCATTTGTGTTTTAGCCTGCACGCTGCCTGCCTCCAGAGTTTTGTCGGGAGTAAATTTGTAAAAGCCAAAGGGCACCAACACGGGTTTTTTTGTAACAGTGATGCAGAAAAGCCCTCGCGTAGACCGGACATGCAGGCTCAGCAGCATCCCGTTTCAAAGCTAGGATGTTTTTGGGCCCTTTGGATCTTTAGTGTATGTATTTTTAATAAATTGTTCAGTGCTGCAGCCCCATGATGCACCCGACTACAAGCTAACATTTCTGTCTAATTTAAAATGCTGTAGTCATCCTCAAAACAAACCCCAGGCCTGTTTCCAGTAGTAGAAAGCAAATACAATTACTCAAATGCTGATTTAGTAGCACAGAACATTGTTTTTTAAGTACATTTGTTAATATGTTTTTAATTGTAATTAATGCATGCAGCACCATCAACCTATATAATATATATAGTTTTTATTTTTGACACTTTTTCACCAGTATATGTACTCAGTCTTGCATTTAATACTTTAATATAAAGCACAATATAATGGCTTAGTAAAGTTTTAGCTGATGGTAAAGACTTTGTATTCCAGCTGGCCTTTTTGCAAAGCATTTGAAACTTTAAATGTGTCTTATCATCTTTCTCTGGGGGCCTCGTGAATTTCCTTACAGCATCAAAATCAATACACAGGCTGTTAAAATACGCTTGATTTGTGTTCTACTTTCCACTGAGCATGATTTCTGAATTTGTTTTCATTTATTTAACATTTTCATAAGTGAATACATGAATCTGTGTTCTCTGCAGTGTTTGTGTATGCCACATGGTTCAAGTCTTCCAGATCATGCCAATTTTGTGGCTATAGCTTGCTTTGTATGAATTCATTAAATCCAGCTTTAAAGAGCAAAACTTAATTAGAAGATTTGAAAAATAGAGGGTTTTTTTTTCCTGCAGATGGCGCATCAGAAATAAAGCAGCAAACAGAACATGCTGCTTGGAAACTAATCAGGTTTTTTCCCTCTGAGGCAGCTCTGGGTGTGATGCTCTGATGCTTCAGTACATCAGGCTCACACGATAAGTGTGAACCATCCACACAGGTTCTTCAGTAAGCTCTGGCTATGGCTAATAACAGCAGAAGCTCCAGTGAATTGTTATGACTGGGACCTTTCTGAGGCTCCGGTTGATGAACCCAGCTAAGTCCTGTGCAGGAGTCCACTTGTTAGGAGAGACCCCTGGGGAAAGATTCTTACTTACTGCAGTGATGGCGCAGCATAGCACCTCTCTCTACAATGGCAGGCTGTGCTGTTGGTGACAATTTTGCAGCTCGAAGTGCCACCAAATATGCAGCCTCTGCATTGTTTCCCCTTGAGCACTGAGCAAACAAGCCGTCTGCTGTGCCTGCAGTGGCTTTTCGTCTCAGCTACAGAGGTTTCTGCGAGTTGCAATGCTACCTTGGCTGATGATTTTATTTTGGGTAATGCGAGGCATACTGTATCTCAAAAATACTTTGATCCTAAAATATGTTGTGTTGATGATAAGGAACGACGTTAATTGAATCCCTTAATATTATTATTTTTTTGTTGCCAATCTCCACTGGCACCCTCTCAAAGATCCATGCTGCACACCTCATTTGAACTGGGAAACTTTATCATTTATGCACAGTGCTCAGTGTTTACAAGTGATGATGAAACGAGGGCACCCCGAGCTCAGAGACGAGGTCCAAATGTTTCAATTTCACCGCAATATAAGCAATTAGCAAAGCGCTTGTTAGTGCGCATCCTCTCTCTCTCTCTCACTCTTTATCTGTAAATCTCCCCCATCCCTTGTGCCGGCGGGAGATGAATATGTCTTCAATGTCCTTGGATTTCTGTCTTGTAAACACCATAGGCGCTAAGCACTGTTTACCGGTGTGCATGGCGGGCCAACAGCCAGCTCCGTCTCTTGCACAGTGGTCCCGCGGGGCCAAACTCACCTTGTTACCCTTTTAATTAGTAGGAGCAGTTAATAGTGTCGGCCGCTTCTGCCGCCTCAGCACTTGCCCTGACTTCAGGAATCGCTCCAATCGATAGCAAAGACTTGGGCTGAGACGGGGAGATGGGGGAACGGGAGGGAGTCCTTATTGCGGGAGTGGCTCAGGCACATATATGATGATGTTTGGAGTGGACTAAAACAACAAAATTATATTCTTTGAGGGAATGTTTAAGGGCAAAAACCATGCCTTCTCTGTATTCCTTGAACATTTAAAAGTATAACAGGGTCTCTCATGCTTATTCACTCAGTTTCTCCCCTCCCACATTTCCTCTCCTTTGAAAATGAATGTAATCAAAAAGCTAAGGGTTTGCTTGGTAGATTCTATTGTGCCCTTATAAGCTTTTATCCCCTCCAACCGCTCGCCTCCCGTGCTCATTTCTTTTCTTGTTTTGATTTAAAGATGCAGTGGAAGTACTTAGCATTTAGATGACATGCTGCTGGAGAGGTGTGATGGATCAGCGCCTCTTCAGAGGACTGAATTTCTTCGACAGCGCGGGGGCCAGTCGGCTGGTCAGACAGACAGAGAGACAGATCACAGAAGGACCGGCCGAGCAGGCAGCGGAATACCAAGTCTGCCTTAGTGCTGTGAGCCTGGCACAGCCGAAGGGAAAGCAGCGGCTGCTGGGAATGCCAATGCACAGCCCAGACAGCCGTCTCGCCTTAGCTCCTCTGATTGGCTAAACAGACCATTAGCTTTCTGATTATGATTAGCCAAGTCATTATCTGCACAAAAGTGGCTCATTCACCAATATTAAGAAAGCGAGGAAGCTGTATCTCTCCCATGGTCGAGGGGAAAACAGCATGTTGTCGTGTCCTCCTTAAGATGAATGTGGGCGGCAAGAAGTTGCGTTCACAAAGAAATAAAGTGGAACACTGTTTATCACCCTGCCTCACAGCTAATGTGATGAAAAAAAAAGTGTGACGCCACTGATGGAAGAAAAGAGAGGTCCTCTGCTCTTTAATGCAGATGATGCGTTGGCCATTACTTGATCGTATTTTCTGGTTGAGGGGAGAAGCAGTGTCCTCGGAGGTCATAAAATCTGGTAGAGAACAAAATAACCTTCAGCTTCCTTCGTCTCGCCTTAGATATAATTGGAAGATGTGCCATCTGTGCTTTTAAATGGACATATGCTGCTCTGCGTCTAAGGCCAGTAAGCTGAGGGAAAACTGAATAAAATGAAGGCCGGCCCTCTCTTCCTTGGTGACCTTCTGCTTCTTCTTTTCCAGCCTTTGCCTAAGGAGCCGTCGTAGGATGCAGAGGAAAAACAGCAAGTATGAGTTTTGTGATGATCTGCTATTTTGCATAATTTGCATGCTGAGTGCATAACCCTGTTTCCAGTTCATTTGAAGAAACCAAGGATGTTTTGATTGTTGGATCTTGTAGAAAGCACAAATACTAACTTTGAAAAGAAGCAGCAAATAAAAGAGGCCCTGCCTCGAATGCAATTCATAGTGTATTTTCCAGTAATGTGTTCAATGGCGAGCTTGAATAAAGGTCCATGTCTGGTACAATTTCCGAGTCACTTTGATGTAACAATGCAATGAGTTATTGGCAGTTTTTTGAAATGCATAAGAACTGAAAGTAAAGGGCCCCTCTGTGGCTACATCAAAGGGAGCGGCTACTTCAAGGTTCAAGTTCAAGTTCAGTTTTTTCTCAGGACATATATCGAAAGCATGTCTACATGGAAGAATGTTTTTAGTAACCAAGAGGAAAGCTACAAAAGATTTCACAATAGATTCAAAAAACAGAAAGAAAAGAATTATACTTTAAATCCATCTAAATCAGCACCACTTGTTTTAAAATCAGCAAGTAAACGGGAGTGGGTAGCTAGTTAGCCTGACTCAGGTTTACTTCACATCCAGAAACTTCCCTCCGGAAATGAAGTAACGACTAAACTGAAATCTTCATCGGAGAACTTGACTGAATATATCTGAACCTTTTATATTCTACAGAAAAAAACCCCAAAACAAAACAGGCATTTGGAATCTGCATGCCGTGTGTCTCATAGCCAATATTCTAAGATTGATTTTCCCTCTTCCACTGAGAAAACAAAATGAATCACGCACAATTACCAAAGACGGGGGGAAAGGGGGCGTCATAAATATTTATCTGCCAGCCCTGGGAATTTGTGCAATTCTGTGTGGATTTGCCAACTCATATTTAAGTGTTTGAATGATTTATATGGTCAGTCCTGGGGTGTCACATTTGTCCACTGTCACCCTGAATCATTTATGTATTAACATTTATGGATTCATCCATATAACATATTCATGGCAGAATTCTATTATCATTCAAATGGTTTTTTTGATCAAATGATTGGCTAAATTAAGCCATTAACTGCAGAATTTCACCGCAGGTGAAATGTATTCCACCTAGAAAAGAATATATGACATATGAACCCATTTCTTCACATAACTCATATAATTAGATTTTTTTTTTTACCTTTTAGACGTGGCATAATTAACTGTGGAGTCACACCAGTGCTGTGTTTATTCACTGGAAGCAATAGTGATTTCAAAAGAAAAGAAAAGAGGTAACTATATCCAGAAAAAAAGGTGTTTCCTGTTCCCTCACAGGCTTCAATGGTGATGGATGTCAAAGCATAAATCAGTTACCGTTGAGTGTGAGGGACGTTCTATTAATACATTCCTCATTAATTTTGTCATTTATTTGATGGAATTAACAAAACAAATGTTGAAGTGTGCCTAAAGCAGAGTCCTGATGCCTGTTTTCATAATGTCAGACAATGCACAGGCAAAGAATGACAAGACCTTAATTTGAGTCTCTCGTTAAATTCATAATTGGCTCATATTCTGTATGTAAAGCGTTTTTCTGGAGCTGACATGGATAAAATATGAAAATTAAAGTGGAAGGAGGGAAGTCGGTGGGTGGTGGTGGTGCTGGTCTTTCAGGGTTTTTTTCCTTTAACACCTTTGAATCTGTATATTGGCTGTTTTTGTTGTTAACTAAACTGGTTTTGTTTTTGATTAAAAAAATAATGAGGACTGCAGTTTGGCCCTGACAGAAACGTGACACCAAGAAAAGGCGTTTCTGATACTCACAGTTAGGCAGTGAATGCCCTAAAAAAAATAAAATGAAATCAGGGCACATTTTCTTTTTCTTTTTTACTGAAGTGAAAATGCTAATTTAGTTGTTACATGATTAAAACCAAGACTGCGTTTATTTCTTTTCCTTTGTGCACAGGAACCATAATCTAATTAAAGCTGCTTTTGACTTGCTCCCTTAATTCACAAGGGGTCACCACAGCAGGTAGCTCCACATGTTTGATTTGGTAGATTTTTACACTGGATGCCCTTACTGACACAACCCCAAAGGGATTTGTGTCTCCTCCCGGGATTGAACCGGGGATCTTTTGCTTGTTAGGCGAGTGTGTAAACTACTACACAAGGGATCTGCTAATTGATTTAGATTACCAAAGTAAAAGTTAATTTTTCACAAGCAGGCAAAAGCGACAATAAAGGCTGCTTTGTGCTGCTGCTGTTAATGTGATAGCATTAGGTTCATGGAAAATGTTGAAATTTGACATAAAATTCAAAAGGCTACACAACACGGAAAATCGTCTGCACATTTGCATAACAAGGCGAGTGTCTGAAACGATCTAACTTCACAATTAGTGTCTCACGTTTGTCTTTGTCTTTCTTTCTTCTGCTGCAGGTTCATTGACATCTATGTTGCTAAAGAAACCGAGGCCAGTCATTACACCCAAGATATGTTGTCCATTCACCAATGAGGCTCTCAAAACTTACATCGGCTCTGACCTTCAATAATAAAAAATAAAAGATAAAATAACCCATAACATCTCCAGTCACCGCAGTGAGAGACCTGAAACGTCTGAAAACTCCATGAGGGCAGCATGGTAACAACATCAGCATTGAACGTTCATCACACCCAACTTCATGGACTAATCATGGAACAAAATCCCTATGAGAAACCCCAGAACAACCAGTGGAAAATTCACTGAAGGCCTTTCTTTTTTTTTGTCTTTTTGTCTGCCACTGCCCAATCTGCAGGGGACAGCTCCTTGAAGATTCTTTTTATACCTTTGTGGCTTGATTTAGACTTGTCACAAGGCCTTTCAAAAGTAAGCCCCTTCATCTTCTTTACAGTCGCTGCCATGAAGCAATCCAAGGTTATATTCCAGCCAAGTTTCTTTAATGACAGTTCATTGCTCGAGTCGTGACTTTACAGAGGTTGAGGCAGGCCATATTGTCCGTTGGATTCTAGCTTTTAACACCTTTCTCTCATTTGGCCGGGTGAGATTTTTACAAGGCCATAGCTGCCAATGTCTCTGCATACACATAACGGGACGGATATTATGAAATAGCATGATAGTCACACAAGAGATGACAGATGAGTTGACTGTCTTTGCTCACGGAATGGAGATCGTGATGGTGAAATGTGGACATTTTGGATGACTTAGCTTATACCTTATGTTGTTTAGTTTTTTTTTATGTGGTGCCAACATAGACTAGAAAAGTAGTTTTTGTCAATGAACCTCACACATCTTGTACACACAACTGGGAGCATTTAGCAGATGTGGACCCCTGGCTTGTTTTAATGATCTATACTGTGTGTGTGTGTATGTGTGCGTGGGCGCACGGGTGTGGGTGCATGTTTGCATCTGTCCGTGTGTGAATATGTGAGTACACGTGTGCTTGTGTGTGTATGTTTTTCTGTTTGCGTGAGTGAGTAGGAACATCCAGAGATACACTGTGAAATAAGTCATATCCGATGCATTATTCATACTCTTGTATATTTTTGGGACACGCCCAGACCAGAGCTCACCATCTGGCAAAAAGGAAGCATTTGGGATTTTACAGATGTTGGATCTCATTTTAATCCTGGGTTCGCCTTTTCCTTTCTTCCTTCTTGTCTTTTCTTTAGTACATAGAAATATTTATATTGGGGATAAAATATAATTGAAACTGAAATTGAAACAGTATTGTCACATAAGTTAAAATTCTGTAATTAAAATCGATTTATGTGTGATTAAATGTATTTCCGAATCCTTGTCTAAACCGACTATATTTTGATATGAAATGTTTTGGCTGGCCAGATGTGCTATTTGCCAAGAAATGCTTGATATATTTAAAATTATGTACATACATACATATTGATATATATATATATCCAACTAATGTATTTTTTGTTCTATGGGTCTTACTCTAAGGAGTTATAGAGGAGCAGTAGCACAAAAGACATCAGTCTGAGAGAAGCAGAAGAAGTGGACACAATAACGTGAACGCCAGTAATATTTTTCCAAAAGAATACAAATAAAAAATAAAACACATTCCAAACACATCGAGCTACGGTCTGCAGATGAATAACATCTCTCCGAGCTATTTGCAAAAATAATAATCGCCAAGGTGATACTTTACTAGGGGTGATTGCAGTTGGTTGCATTATAATGTACAGGTGTTCCGGTTAATGTGCCTGCTCCTTGCTCCCCTTTTTTCATTTCTTTGTACTACAAAGCCCTGTACATCTCCATCTTAATGTATGCATTTGAGGATATAAAGAGAGCATCTGCTCCCAGAAGCTGTGGACTGTGCATTTGGTGTGTGTGTGTGTGTGTGTGCGTGTGTGTGCGTGTGCGTGTGTGCGTGTGTGTGTGTGTTTTCCAGGTCAGTACACAGTCTTCTGTGTTGTGAGAAAATACCAATTTCCACCTGATCCCATTTCTTTGATTTCATGCTGCCTTTATTTATCACTTCTATGGTTGGCACTCACCGTAAGTAAATTGTCCCTTTGTTTTGCCTCACTGTCAGTGCAGGAGCTGCTGCAGTGACTCTAAGCAGGACAGTAACACTGATGGATTTTATTCAATGATAGATAAGAACAGATGGACATACATAAACCTCCTCTGCCTCTGCATCTGAAAAATGTCCAAATCTGACAGGTATTTATGCTAGAACATGTCATCAAAGTAAGTCCGGTAAGGCCCCAGTCACACAGGGCTAGAGACTGGCTGGTCCCCTTGACAGCCTCCAGTTGCTAGGCAAATATGTGTATTGTTGTTGAGAGGTTGCTGGCTGTCACTTGGTGAAATCATTCACAAAGGGCATTACCACAAAACCCTCCTTGTGGTTGCTTTGGTTAATAGCACGTTGCTGCAGTCGCCCATAGTTTTCATGGAAGATTCCGGACATGGATGCAAACACTAAGTTTGACAGCACGTGGTTTCCATTTCTAGGTTGTGCCCTTTTTATAATCTCCCTACCACTTCGCAAGTAGTTGGCAACTGTTTGCAGACAAGTTGGTGTTTTGTATACAAATTCTTGATGGCCACATCTGTAACCAAAATACTCTCAAGGAGGTTTTCAGTGCACTATCATACAACTTTTTGGGACCTTCAAAGTAAAAGCTGTGCCTTTTGACCCCTACTTTCACTTTCTAGCATCTAAGCAACAACAAGGATCTCTATGGCGCTATATCATCTTTATGACAGATTTTTACCCGGCAACACATGGCTGTAATGTATATAGATATTATATTTGTATTTCTCAGACAGCATTTATTTTAAAAAATAGCTGAAAAAACCCCAGGGTCTGAACATGACATAACGGTATGTGAGATAAATTCTGATAACAACGAAAAAAAAAATTGAATGCATTGTGTAATACTATACCTGAAGTAACTGTAGAGAATAGATTTCATTACAGACAACCGAGTTATTCACTGTATAACATATCGCTTTACAAAAGTTGCCTTATGTCTTTATTATTTTAGTATTATTCCACAAAATGGCAAGTGGATATTGACATATAATGCTACATGTTATAAATGCATATAATTGCATCAGAAATGTTCCCATACT
Source organism: Neolamprologus multifasciatus (assembly GCF_963576455.1). NCBI lineage: Eukaryota > Metazoa > Chordata > Actinopteri > Cichliformes > Cichlidae > Neolamprologus > Neolamprologus multifasciatus. Next base: position 24,577,376 of record NC_140458.1, on the reverse strand, counting down.
TCTCACAATTAAAACAGGCAGAGTAAATATTAATCTGATTTATTCTATGTCACAGTTTACTCAGAGCTGTGTGGCTATATGAAATCAATGCGAACCCCTAAGGCATTGTTTAGGAACTAATACTCTCTTATACCCCTGCTTAATATATAATTACCAAATGTTAATGCCTATTTAGTTACTTAATTGCTCAGAGCCACTTAACCCATTGTGCATAAAAGGTTGAAAAGTTTTATAAATTTCATGAGGCTTTTGTTTTCTTTCACAGGCCTATAAAAAGTCCTCATTAATGGGAAACTAAAGGCAGTTTTAAATTTAAGCGTTTGTAAGTATTTTTAATTAACTGCTAAGCCAGCATGACCTTGCATATACTGGTCACAGCAAAAGCCAGTTAGGTGATAATTTGTCTACCGTACTGTATATATTTAGAGTAAAGTACGAGAGTGTAAATGCATCGGATTTTTACTGTAAATCTCTCTTAAGACCAGCCTTTCCTGCTAATTACTGTAAAACTAATTAAACTCTATACAACTGTGGCTCTACGGTGGAATTCATTTAGTGTTTTTCTAACCTTATTGGCCACTCAAAAAATTTTACACTGCAGCCTACACACAGAACTTTGTTCTTCATTCAACCAGTAATGGACAGTTTGATATGCGGGCCAGTGGAGCAGTGGACTGATCAGCAGAGGCTGCCCCTCTGCCTCCTGAGTCAGCTGGCTCTACTGTATTCTCTCAAATGACTGTGTTCTTTCCAGGAAATCTTAAAGAAATGTAAAATTATGGGGAAGTAAGGTATTCGTAAAATGCTTTGCCTTGCTATTATTGATTTATGAATTGGCACTGTTTTTCTTATTGGCTTACTGCGAGTGATATTTCTAGGTCATAATGTAGCATTAGTAGCATCAAGAATATTAGGTGTTCCACCTGACTGTAAAAAGACTGAGGCATGTGGTTTCTGCGGATGCTGCTGAGCCAGTATTCCCACTCAACTCCCACTCAGAGATGTCCTTTCAACAAGGCCTGCCCCTGCTGCTTCCTTCCACTTTCCTTGTATGTCTTGCTGTCTCAGGGTTTTGGATGTGGGCTTCTGTCGGGATCAACAAATGTGGTATTTTTCCTCCATTCCATCTACATTACAGCACAGTATTTCACTGGATATCAGAAAACCTTTACTACACCAGACAGTGAGCTGTCAGGAAGCTACTGTGACAGAATAAAAACTCTTTGTAATGTGGATTCTATCATATATTGATGTTATAAATATATGACTTTAACATAATCTTTATGATTATCTAGCATTTGTTAAAGGGAAAAATTGAGTGATAAAGGTTTGAAGAAAATCTGATGTTATACAGGATGGGCCATTTATATGGATACACCGTAATAACATGGGAATGGTTGGTGATATTAATGTCCTGTTTGTGGCACATTAGTATATGTGAGGGGGCAAACTCCTCAAGATGGGTGGTGACCATGGTGGCCATTTAGAAGTCGGCCATCTTGGATACAACTTTTGTTTTTTCAGTAGGAAGAGGGCCATGTGACACATCAAACTTATTGGTAATGTCACAAGAAAAACAATGGTGTGCTTGGTTTCAACGTAACTTTATTCTTTCATGAGTTATTTACAAGTTTCTGACCACTTATAAAATGTGTTCAATGTGCTGCCCATTGTGTTGGATTGTCAATGCAACCCTCTTCTCCCACTCTTCACACACTGATAGCAACACCGCAGGAGAAATGCCAGCCCAGGCATCCAGTATCCGTAGTTTCAGGTGCTGCACATCTCGTATCTTCACACCATAGACAATTGCCTTCAGATGACCCCAAAGATAGAAGTCTAAGGGGGTCAGATCGGTAGAGCTTGGGGGCCATTCAACTGGCCCACAACAACCAATCCACTTTCCAGGAAGCTGTTCATCTAGGAATGCTCGGACCTGGCTCCCATAATGTGGTGGTGCACCATCTTGCTGGAAAAACTCAGGGAACGTGCCAGCTTCAGTGCATAAAGAGGGAAACACATCATCATGTAGCAATTTCAAATATCCAGTGGCCTTGAGGTTTCCAATGATGAAGAATGGACCCTCTATCGTTGTACCCCATATACCACACCAAACCATCACTTTTGTTGTTCCAACAGTCTTGGAGGGATCCATCCAAAGTGGGTTAGTGTCAGACCAATAGCGGTGGTTTTGTTTGTTAACTTCACCATTCACATAAAAGTTTGCCTCATCACTGAACAAAATCTTCTGCGAGAACTGAGGGTCCTGTTCCAATGTTTGTTTTGCCCATTCTGCAAATTCTGTGCGCCGATCTGGGTCATCCTCGTTGAGATGCTGCAGTATCTGGAGTTTGTAAGGGTGCCATTTGTGAGTAGCTAATATCCGCCGAAGGGATGTTCGACTAATGCCACTCTCCAGTGACATGTGGCGAGTGCTATGCTGTGGGCTCTTGCTACGCTGTGGGCTCTTGCCGAATGAAGCTAGGATAGCCAATGATGTTTCTTCATTAGTGACAGTTTTCTTGCGTCCACATTTTGGCAAATCCAACACCGAACCAGTTTCACGAAACTTAGCAAGCAGTTTGCTGACTGTAGCATGGGAGATGGGTGGTCTCGTAGGGTGTCTTGCATTGAAATCTGCTGCAATGACCCGGTTACTGCGTTCACCAGATATCAACACGATTTCGATCCGCTCCTCACGTGTTAACCTCTTCGCCATGTCAATGGCTGTGAACAAAGAGAAACTTGAAACTCATGAAAGAATAAAGTTACGCTGAAACCAAGCACATCATTGTTTTTCTTGTGACATTACCAATAAGTTTGATGCGTCACATGGCCCTCTTCCTGTTGAAAAAACAAAAGTTGTATCCAAGATGGCCGACTTCTAAATGGCCACCATGGTCACCACCCATCTTGAGGAGTTTGCCCCCTCACATATACTAATGTGCCACAAACAGGACATTAATATCACCAACCATTCCCATGTTATTACGGTGTATCCATATAAATGGCCCACCCTGTACATTTGTTAAAATGTGTAGTTGCAGATATGAACTTCATAGACGATCACTTCTCAACGCAGATTACCGCCATAAAATCTGATTACATTTCTCAATCAGCTCTGGGAATTGCCCTGTAATTGACACATAAAAAAGTGATGCTATGTATTGTAGCTACAGCCAGATAACCATGCAGTAAATGTTTGCCCATCATGGAATAACACTAGAGTGGGATCAGTGGAGGGCAAAACTCATCATGCTTACATGAGAGCATTTTTTTCCCTCAGATATATCGTAGCTCGAGTGTTATCAAGTGCCTTTAGCTTGTGTCTATGTGAATCCTAGCTAGCAGCAACCACCATGTAACACAATAACACCTGACACTTGATCTTACTGGCTGTTTTTGTGCTTTTAAAAAAGCAATTGTGTCAGCACTTGTGGGATATCTTTTTTCCTCTTGAATAAAACCATCAGGGCCAGCAGAAGGGATAAGTGCTCCAGCACTGCGGGCCTTCATCGCTGTATTTCAGTTTTGCTGCTGAGTCTTCCCCATCCAGAATGGATCCCTGGCCGAGCCTAATGAGACACAAACACACCCTCGAGGCTCAGACTGTCTTGCTAAACACAGCATTGTTGAACGGCGCCGCAGTGTAGCGAATTAGCATTTATGCCCACATAAAAATCCATTTACTGATCCATTAGCTTAGCATAGTGCTAATGAGTTGCTAGTGATGATTCGCAAGGGACTTTGGTAGCAGAGCGTCATTAAAGGTTGACTCTTACAAAATAACAGCTTTGCATGTTGAGAGAGGGCTGTAGAATAACACAACTTCCTGTACTAACAATGTCACTTTTATTTTATATAATCAACTTCTTATATTAAGGGCCAATTTTTCTCCTCGATCCCCTCCCAAATGGTGCTCAGGAACCTGCATGTTTTGCTTGTAGGAAATTGGCATGCCACTGTCACAGGAAATCTATTTAGCCATCGCTCAAACTAATGATGAGGAGGTGGCTGTACTCAGCAGCTTGTGCCAGGTAAGCAGAGCAAAACAGGCTGCAGAAAGCCCTTTCTCAATGGTAAGTTAACACAATCAAAGGTATGAGTGAAATAAGCCCTAAGCAGATCATATCAACCCAAAGATTTCTCAAGAGACATTTTATTGCTTGACTCTTGCTTTCTATTACACCACTAGACACTTTTTAGTTTTTAATTCAGAATTGAGAAGAAATGTGTGGCTCCACGCTTTGCTCACTTCCAGCAGCACAATGAATGTGAGAAGCAGATCTATAGCTGAATGAAATGTCATTTGATTTCCTTTCACAAGAGAAACCAGCAGAATGATATTAGCATCATCTGAGAAAAACCTCATTGCCAAAGCCTCCCGGTCCAGAGCTCATTGCAGTGCTGCCACACTGAAGGGGAAGCAGCTCTGGGGGGGGGGGGGGGGGGGGGGGGGGGGGGGGGGTGAAGTTATAAAATGGTCGTTTTACTAGAGCAACACAAGCTAATTTATCATTCTCCAGGGGTCAGGCGACGCTTTCTTGGTTGTGAATTTTAATGTTGTTTTTTATGGGTCTTAATAAACTCTATTTTGCTGCGAGCGTTTATGCAGAAGAGCACAACATCCTTCACTCGGCTCATTTAGTGAGTCAAGGAGAGAAGGGCCAGAGCCAAATTTATCCAATGGAGTCATCAATTTCTTGCACTAATATGACTCAGGAAGGTGAAATATTGACACTATTGGGAAAGTCATTCATGCTTTCTGCCGCATGCTCAGATTGTGCATGTTACCTTAGATTATTTCACTAATATTATGCTAACATATAAGAATTTCATGCATAATCACTTTGGCTGTATAATTCAGGCTTTCCGCTAAATGGTCAGTGATCTTGATGTGCCTCGCTTGGCTATACTAGCTGTGTGGCTCTACTGATGGCAATATTGGTCCGTTAGTCTGTGCCTTTAGTGCAAACAAAATGTCCCAAAAGATGTTTGGACTGTGTTGAAATGCTGGCCTGAGCCTTTATAGTTCTCGGAAGACTCTTAATGACGTTGGTACTCATCTAATTACAGCTCCTCCAGGAGGATGATGTTTTGGCTTTTTCGCCAATGTCTCTGCAACTGTTTGGAGCCATCCATTCATCTTAATTTAATTAATTCCCTCCGGTATTTACACTAAACTAATATGGTAAACTTGGTTATCATTACATCTGTCCAACTTAGCTTTTTTACCATCTTAGTTGGCCATTTTAATTAGCCCATTGATTTAGCATTTAGCACAAAGTACAAGGTTTCTTGTATAGATGAAACTTCCAAATCTTGTAATACTGTGAGTTTCAAACAAAAGAAAACTGTATGGACATAAAGGAATGGTAACAAAACAACAGCAATGAAATGTTTGAATTTACTTTCTAAATATTTTTTTCTTTTTTTTTACAGAAAAAGAAATTTGCTTTATAACTAAAGTCCAAGGTTTTATCTAAAAGCACTGTGATACTATGGTATTCAACTTTACGGGTGAATTGTAAGTGCAAGGGCCACCTCTTATTAGAAAGTCACAGGTCACATTTAACCGTTGACATATTTACGCAGCAGGAAAATCAACCCTGATGAGGGTATAGATCTTGTGCTGGCCTACTGACTTGTTTATCAGATTTTAAGAGGTTGAGTGACACCATTTAACAAAGGGGTCAGTTCATCACATGATTACTTCCCGTTACATTGGCTCAGTGCTCCCAGCTCTGCATCCAGTCAATTACCAGGCCTAATGTTGAGGACCCGGGTGTTTATTTGAATGCTTATTGCCTTTGGACTTGACAGCGGCTACCCGTCCTTGGGACCAAACACAGAGAACGTCCAGATGTCACAGAGGATGCTCAGTACTCGCTCAAGGAAAGATCGAATGTACGTTTTATTAGGGCAACATAATCTGCAGAACAGAAGCACAGCACTCTGTTCGAGGACAGCATTCAGGGAAATGTATTTCTTTATTTTAAAAAAACCTGACACACAATAAAAGCCTGATGAATATTATTATGGATAAAGGCAAATAAGCGGCACTGGAGCTGCAGTGCATTGTTTGCGCGATTGCATTATTTATTAAGGAAGTGAGGGTAAGGCACCCTTAGAAGATAAGTCCGACCATTTCTAAATTTTTCAATTTCACATGGAAAAGCACCCATTCGCATGGAAAGACCTAAACAAACAATGAAATGTTGTTTGTGTTGCCTATGCCTCATACAGCATTCATAAATATTTATATTCAGTACGGTAATTTATTATCCTATGTGCTAACATTCTCCTCTTATATATTGCAATGTATGCCTTTGGCCTTTTCTTTTTTTTAACTGACATAAACAAAGGCTTTTCTGAATGTATTATGATCACTCTTCATTCTGCTGTTACTGAAAGGCCGTAACGTACCCTTTTATAACAATTAAATAATACCATGTAGCTTATAATGTTGACCTGCTGTGGTAATAAAATATGTTCCTTTGTTGTCTCTGAACCAGAAAGAAAGCCAAGATAAAATCTGCTTTGTACTATTTGCTTTATTTATTAACATTAAATATGACTGAATAACCCGGAGCTTTCTGTGCATTCAGACTTCAGTGCTGACAGTGATTAGGCACGAGCCATCGCTGCCCACCAGGACAAACTCTTTTTTCCATGCCTCCAACCAAAGAAACGAGATATCCTCAACTGTGAAATATGTAAAAGTGAAAAAAGGTCTGTCATTGCAGGCAGTCTGTCATTGCCAGTCTTGATTAGCGCAAACTCTGCTGAGCTCAGTGTACTGTCCAGACCCTCCTGACTCGAAGACGAGGTCCTCTGGGTTTTAGCTATGACAGATTGAGGGTGTCAGGAGGGACTCCCAAGGGTGTGTGTTTGTGTGTGTGGGAGTGTGCGCGCCCATGCATGAGCAGTTTAACCATTTGAGTGTGGGTGCATGCATTTGCCTTTGTGCAACGGCACATGATCGTAATGTGTATACAGTAGTCTGTGTGCTTGCTGTCCGCGTTCTGCCAGCGTGACTGCACGTGCTGTGTAAAATGTGTGTGTGTGTGAGACTGTGGTTGGAGGCTGAGTGTACAGGGCCAAGATCTCATCTGTGAATCACATGTCTCCCATCAGTCTGACAGCATTAAGTCGAGCCCAATCAATACCCCGAGGGCCTCCAATTGCTGCAACTCAGTGACACACACAGAGAGACAGACACACTAGAGGGTGACTGAGAAAGGGTGAGAAGGGGAGATAGTGTATTGGAGAAATGACTTACAAAGTGATGGATAAGACTTCAAGCCTATGTTTACTTTGCAGCTAAATTTTTCTTTATTTCATTTATCTTCCTACATTTGAGACACATAACTAAGAGGAAAAAATGGCTTTTTATATAGGGGTGTAATTACTTTTGTTGGTAGAACTACAGATTTTATAACGAAGAAATTAAAGATGACAAAGTATATGATCATGAAGGTAATAAAGACTGGTACATTGATAAAACTGTGTACCATATTGTAACTTATGAAAACTTACAAAAAAGTAATCTGAGAAACCCCAGACCTCTATTCTTGGCAAAAATGGAGCACCAGTCTGACAATAATCAGAAAAAATGTCTACAGAAAGTTCAATCTTGGCTAGGAGTCCTGCTCCAACGCCACATGAAACACCACTACTGTTTTTACAGGTCTGCAACTTTACAGTCTTTCCTCACTCTTGTTGATTTTCTGCCTCCTCAGCATCAGATTTTTAGAGAAAGGTAGCAAACTGGCAGAAAACCATGATTTTTTTCTGAGATGCTGAAAAAAAAATACAGTGCTGCAAGAAAAAAAAATTCAAATTCTCTATATCTGCTGGCTGCAGTAAAACTAATCAGACTGAAAAAAAAAACCCACTTTCCACAGCAGATTGGCTGATACTTTCTATTCTAGAATAAATGAAGGTAGCCACACCCACACAAAGCGAATTCAGACCATCGCCAAATGTGCATGACAGAAATATAGTCTTCCCATTCATTTTTTTTGTGAAAGCAAAACACCAAGACAAACCCCAAAAGCACCCCACCACCACCACCACCACCACCACCCCCCCACCATGCACATACACACGCACACACTTAACCAAACATGTTTTTCTTAACTTGGCTGGATGGCATCCCAATTCCCATGGCCAGGAGTAGTACACGCAAATCCACAATTCTGGTGGCATGCTTTGAAATATAAATAACTCATTAATGCAACTCTAAATTAAACAGTAGCTGTCACGAAATCCCATGGATCTGTTATTCAAACAGAAATACTTCATCTCCGCAGGACCTGAAGCAATCCTTTGCATACTTTTAACCCTCTATGGCATGAATTTTAGTTTTTAAGTGTTTAATGCAACAACTGAATAAATGCTAACTGGACTGCCGTTTATGTAGCGCTTTTCTACCTAAGTGCGCACTCAAAGGGTTTTATACAACACGCCTCATTCACCCATTCTAATACACATTCATACAAGCACCTTTTCTACATCCAAGTGCTTTCTGTCTAACATCCACACACAGATTCAAACTCTGATGAACACAGTGGGAGTAACTTGGGTTCAGTATCTTGCCCAAGGGTACTTTGGCATAGAGACTGGAGCAGCCAGAAATCAAGCCTTCCAATCAGTAGTTGAGTTGTATGAATTTTATGAATTACTTGGGGATGGTTATGGCCTAGGACGAATGTGGAATACCATGCATGATGCATGGGTCTGCATGTGCAATTGTGTGTGTTTCCGTGTGTCTGAATGCGCTGTGCGGAACTTTATGAATCAGAGGTGGATGTCACATTTCCTTCATAAAAGCTACACACACACACACACACACACACACACACACACACACACACACACACACACACCATTATTTACATGCACCTGCCAATGCTTACACACACACATCAGATATGTATAGCCTTTAACTGACCCATGATTTCCTAACTGTTCCTCAGACCTGATTCTTGGATCCTCTTGTACTCGCTGTCACTTTCATCCAGTTCACTGTCCTCACTGAGGGAGTGACCTTATGACCCTAAATGTCCAAATTCTTTCCTACCATAAAATCTTTGTGTCCTCATTTCCTCCAACTTTTTACATGATCATTTTAGTGCATGATTTGATTGCTCACACATCCCATCGCTCAATCCTATCAAAACTGATCTCAATGCCTGCTCCAACATACTTGATTCAAATGACAAACTTATGTGCATGAACTGTCTGATAACAGACTGATCATTTGAATCAGGTGTTTTGGAGTGGGGAAACACCTGAAAACCTAAAACAAGGTGGTTCTAAATTCTAGTCCACTGCTTTACCATTATTGCCTGAAGAAAGGTGTCCTAACTGCACAATGTTGACCTGAGGTAACCAACCAAAATATGCTGGTTTATATAAATTAAATTAGAATCTGTCTATAAACAACTAAAAATACTTCTTCAGATGTTCTTACAGTTTTTCTCCATTGGTTTGGCTCATTTCTTGAAACAGAAATTACATTCTCAAAATAACATGGACAAACCTCCAAACCTCTTGGCAAATGTTCACAACAGAATGGCATTTCTCATTCATTTTATCAAATGGCAAATGCCTTAGTACATGTCTCAATTGTCTCAGTGCATCTTTGCAAATGATTAAGTACAAGTAGCCTACAGTTATACAGTTAGCCCACATGTAGCACATTTTCCAAATGAATAGATCTTGTAGATCTAAACTGATTAGTTGATTCTTAGTCTAAAAATCATTCTCTCCAAAACATGTCAGCATGATTTTATTGTATAAGTACTTGCATGCACAACCGTCTGTTCAATTGTCAAAATTGGTCAAGAACATAATACCATGAATACCATATATGAATTTCTTTGAATATTTGATAAATTGATGACAGTCATTGACAGTCAGGTGAAACTAGGTGTCACACACAGGTGTGTTCCATGATTGTGTGCTGCACTCACGAGTGCAGCCTAATGTGCCTCGCTCTACAGTCTCCTCCATCATCCAAACCTTTCGCAGGGAAAACAGGTATGTACGCTATGTAATCTATTATGGAATTATATGTTGTATAGGACAGGGCACTGTGCGTGAGGCAAAAAATGTATAACTTACTGTAGAGATTTTGTGTGCATCTGCCTACAGTGGTAGGTCTATACTAGCAGGTGGAGAGGACTAGTGGAATGTTTTGATACTAAATATGACAAGAAATATATTGAACAAATTACTGTAAACTATGGAATTACATAATTTATACAGTTTAGAGTAGTATTCCAGTCACTGTGCAGCAGGAGAATGAGTACAGCAAACACTGAATAAGTCCTTGTTTTTTGATTTTGTGTTCATACAATTTACTACTGTAATGTACATTTTCTTTTTACATATGTATGAAACTTTCTTTTGCATGTGAATAAAAAATGGTTATCATTTCCTTGGTAGTGTGAGTGCAATCTGTGATGTCAAACCTTGGAGGCTACTCTTTTCTGTTGTATATTGTTGGTCCTCTGCCATAGTGACAAAACATCTAAACATTTTGTATGGCAGTACTCACACAATGCCAAAGGGACGATGCATTTTGGGGGCACTGACTATTCAGATTAGAAAGAAATGTAGTTTTGACACATGAGTGAACTGTTTTAGGGGAGATATGAGCTTTTGCAGATGGACCATGTTGTTGTGATCAACCATCCAGGTTTATTTTGATAAAAGCACCAAGAATGATGAGACTGTCCGATCTGTGTTGAGGAATGAGCCAAAGCTATTGAGAAGGATCTTTGCCATTTTGGAGACACTGACTGTTTAAATGAGAAAGGGATTTAGATTGAAGCCTGAGTGAACAGTTTTGGAAGAGATATGAGCTTTTGCAGGTGAGCTATAGTGTTGTGCTAAACTGTAAGAGTGTTTTGCCAAATGATCTTAGAGTTTTGAGAATGTAATTTCTGTTTAAAAAAATGAGCCAAACCAATGGAGAAAAACTGTAAGTAATGGAAACAGGGAAGGAAAAAAGGCTGAGGTATGCCTAATTACTCAAGAACTGCACTGAAAATCAGTGACGACATGTCTTACAGAGCGATGAATCCAAAGTTGAAGTTTTTGGTTTGAATGTGTCTACACAGTGGAGAAAAAAAAAACATACTAAGGAATATCTATCCTTTATCTATCATTTATATTTTCATTGAAAAATTAGATAGATAGATAGATAGATAGATAGATAGATAGATAGATAGATAGATAGATAGATAGATAGATAGATAGATGGATAGATGGATGGATGGATGGATGGATGGATGGATGAAGAAACAGGGAAAAAGGAGACAGATTAAGCATGTTTTGCTCTGTCTCCCCTGGGGAGGCCCATGTCCAGATGGCTCATTGGAAACTATCCTCCCCCCTCATGCACAAGAGTCCTGTCTCTCATGCAACACAGAGGCCTTGTTATTTTTCACAGTTTCATGGTCTGCAGACTTTAATCTATATGACCCATCATGTATTTGATCCTAGCATCAACCCATAATCCCAACCACGTGTTAGCACAAATGTCAACTCTGATAAACACTTAAGGAAGCACACTGCTCTCTGCAAGTGTTTGAAGGTTTCAGCATAATGTTTATTGTTTGATTAAAAAAAAAAAAAAAAACCAGCTAAAGAATTATTTTCTAGTACCATCATGGTGGGCACTCTTGGGATCAACACCTAAACTCTCTTCATTCTTCAGTTTTAGAAAAAATAAAAGTCCCACTCAGCACTACTGCTTTTCATTTAAGTTTTTAACGGGTACTTCTTTGACATGCAAATCAATGAGTTAGAAAACCAATGATTGGATTTCCTTACGTGTTGGCATTTGATCAGAATTTGCACCGAGATCATGCGGCAAGTCGATCAAGGGTAATTCACTATGAAATATCCAAAGTTACGCTTCAGTGGGCGCATCTGGCCCCCGCCATTCATTTTGTTTAGCTATTCCAATGTGGCAATCAAAATGAATTAGCATGACAATTTTATTTCTGAAAAGGCTTAGGGCAACCCATTTTTATTGATGAATTTCAATAAGGATTTGACAAAAGCTTCTTTGAAATTGACTGCTCCCCCCTTTCACTTGACCTTCAGGTATCTGTGTCTGTTCTCTGTATGAATGTGGGCTCCGTAAATGTCCATATCAGCCTTAATCGTTTTATATCACCATCTAGAGCTGTATTACTCGGGACTTGAGAAGGTAAGCACCCGAGGTGATGAAAAGGTCTGAATAGATGGTAATGATTGCAATAAATCTCCCAATGTGTTGTGTTAAAGAGTCACACTGCTCATTCTAATCTTTTCCTCAATTTGTAGATTGGTTTAATTTGTTGTAATTTGGATGATTGATGGTTTCCTACAGCATTAAAGGTGATACATAAATGCAGAATATCAGTTGTCACTATGTTCTGAGATTTATTAGAGTATGGAGAAGGTACATTGTGTCACAAGATCTGAGCCAAAGCGGATTATGAAAATGGCCCCGACTGCCTTAGTTTGCAGGGTTAAAAATGTTTTTAGTCACGCACTGATCTACAAATGGATATTTTTACAGTTTTAGGGCAGCCTGTGCTAAATATGGCTTCTTTAATTATTTCAGAGGAGCCTTGTTTTGTTGGGTTTTCTTTTCCCCATTGGCCTGGGAAAAATACAAAAAACAGCTGTGAGTTGTGTTTATATTAAATGATTCTCTAGCTGTCTGACATTTTATAGGCAAAATGACTAAATCAATTATGTAATTAAGACTAAGAGACTACAGATATGCTGCATTTAGGCACATGGCTGATTTGGGCAAAATATCACCACTCAAACATGTCCACATGCACGATGAAAATGCTGTTTTTGTTCTTTTTAGTTGTCTCTGTACAACCTGGTACGTGCTGCCTACGTGTAACTGTCATAAGCTCCTGTTTGGAAAGTTCCCTACTGAAAGTTTACTTTTATTATAAATGTTACCAGACTAAATTCCACTGATAAAAACTTGAGCACTTCGTGGGAACATTTCGTTTTCTTCAAGTAAGACATGATGATAAAAAATCAAGGCTCGCTAAGGCTATTATAAATTCATCCTGGGTCACCAACGCCCTGCTTGAGGAGCTTAATGTGGCTGTACGTGCTTGTTGCTGTGCTTTATAGACTAATCAGTCCTACAAATCTGAGACTCAATTCAGCTGATAACATTTTTTTTGCTTTTTCCGTCTTTCAAAAGGTGTCATACTGCTCTTAGGACTTTCTGAAAATGCTGATCTGAACTGAATGCAGAATACCAACTGTGTTCTTGAAGGCTCATCAGAATCAAACAGTAGACTGCAAGGTTGTTATCCTGTGGATTTTAGTGATGAATGGCACTGCCTGCTGACTTTGGTAAGCCTCTCACCTACATTATGGTTAGGCGATACAACTTTTAAAGCCTTTAAGTGCCGGCGCGATCGTGAAAAGCTCTAATTCATCCACGCAGTAACTGATAATGTTTGGACAACTTTTGTGTAAGTGATCCAGGAACAGCTGGCTCAAAAACATCAAAGTTGGTGGCAAGAGAAGAAAAATCAGGTGATCATGAAAGGCTTAAGCATACATAAATTATGTCTAATCTTCTGATAGTTCACTGACCGAGAGAAATGAATATCTGTACAAAAATTCCCAAATCCTTTCAGTAGTCAGCATGAATCACAAAAGACACAGGACTTTTTAGCATTGCTGCAGTAGTCTGATCATCCATCTGTGAGCATTGATATTTGATAGTGTCACTTATTATGTATCACACAGTTCTTGGCTCCACAATCTACACCACTATGTTCCTCACAACAGCAGCTCCTCAAACACTCCCTGAGCAGTGACAGCCAGCAAAGCCTACACCCACATCTTGCATCACCACAGCCAGACAGCCATTATTTATGGTACCTCCTGCTATGAGCCTTCAGCAGCATAACTGCAGGCCTGCTGCTACAGGTTGTTAGAGTTTTCCGGTGATAAATTGAATGGGATCAATGCCTAGGATCCTTAGCGCTACCACCGTCAGTGCTATCATCAAAGAGCAGGCGGTGTTTGATCTGGTCTGGATCAAAAGGTGAAGGACAAAACTGTCCTGCAGTGCTGCAAGACAAGAAGAGGTGTCACGCTGAGAGAGACGTAGACTAGATATAGATGGAACGCTGCAACGCCAGTGGAGGCTGGCATAATTGAGGCCAAGGGGAGTCCATCGTGGGTCCACGGGGAATTTCCCTAAAGGCCTCATCTGTGTTTCTTCAAAGGCAAAAGCTACACGTAACTTTTCTCACACATCTTTATCCTCAACAGCAGTTGAATCCCATAGAGGATTCGTGGGGAAGTCAAGAAGACTAGAAGGGTACAAGCTCTAACAAGTCAGCGACAATCCTCATTGGTTTAAGAGGATCCTTAACCGAATTCTTAATAGAAGTGGTTCTTCTTTCTCCTTTTTCTTTTTTTCAATCTGAACCCTGTTTGTGTCCAACTGGCTTTTCTTTTATTGATGTTAGATGGCCAAGGAAGTAGCTTTTGGCCCCAATCATTTGAAAGCACATCATCTCCCTCCCGAAGGCAAATTCTCATTAGCTTCGAAAGTGCATCAAAGAAAACAAAGTCAAGACCATGTAAAAGAAAGGAAGAAAGAGGGGAAGGAAAAGACAAAGAGGGAGAGAGAGAGATCTGGTTTGCCTCACCATTCATCATCATCCATCTGTCTTAAAGGCTTGGCTCAGATCCCTTGTAGTGAAATATGTTGATGAGGAGGAAAGAAGCAGCGGCGAGGGAGAGAGGAGGAAGGAGTGATTAGCAGAGTGAAAGGAGGAGAGGAGGAGGGGCACTGGATGAAAGAGAGAGAAAGGAAATGAAGCGAGAAGAATAGAGGACAAATGAATGAGAAAAAAAAAGTAAGTAACAAAGAGGCAGACAGTGTTCTCCATCAGATCAATGCTGAGTCTTGGAGGCCGCAGCGGCAGTCCTGAGCGCAGAGATCCTGTCTATAGTCAATTAGATGAGATGGTTAACCTCCTCCTGTCAGATGCTGGCTGAAGCCCCCAGCAGTCATAGCAGGTCTTCGTCTTCCTCCAGACTCAGACAAGCTTCCTGTTGCTCAGTGTTTTCATCTACATGAGGTTATGTGATGTGATGTTTGTGTGTGGTACTCAGGGTGCATTCAAGTGTGAGCACAAAAGTGTTCAAGTCTGTGTGAGCTGTACACCGAAAAGTATCCTCAAATGCTCACTGTATTCCTCATAGCACAACTTTACAACTTGTATTTTAACATAAATTGAATATTTGTATTACATATGCGTTAAGTGCCTCCAAAACCACAACACTGCCTTTAACGTTCTACATTTACTTCATAAGAATGAGCCCTTCTTGCAAAGTGACCTACCTCTCTCCAACTCAAGAAGAAGTGAACGTCCCGAGCGCCTGAGTGAAGGTGCCAGGATTGCACAACAACAACAGTGCCTCTGAAACCCCAGAGAGCTGCTTTGGAAAGGCATACCTGAATGAGTGAGACTGCCGTACAAAGGAAAGCAGCCCATAAGTCATTTGTGTACGCATTAAGACCTGCTGTTGTGTTTTAATGTTAAGTGACTTCCAGCAGCTGTGTGAATAAATGGGGCAAACTCAGCTCCATGGCAACTGAAAATAAATGAGATTTGCAACATGTTAAATGTGTGTTTTACCCCAACCAAAATCTTTGGCTAAGCCTAACCAAGTAGTATTTATACCTAAACCTAAGTAAGTAGTTTTGGTACCTGAACCAAACACAAATTCAAATCAAAATGACACTCACTGAACACTTAATGTGGTACACCTTGCTACTACATCTTTGGCTTCAAACTGCCTTAATCCTTATGGCATTCATTCAGCAACAGTGTCCTCTCTTGTGCAATGTCCAAATCAATGGAAGGTGCACAAGAGAGGCGGAGAAGAGAGTGCAGGCAGGGTGGAGTAGGTGGAGATGAATGGCACGGGTGATTTGTAACAGAAGGATAGCAGCAAATGTCAAAGGGAAGATTTACAAGATGGTAGTGAGACCTGCTGTGATGTATGGCTTGAAGACGTTGGCAATAACAAAAAGACTGGAGGTGGCAGAGACAGCAGGGACAGCTCAGGTTGAGTAGTTTGAAGACGCATGCAGAGGAAGGATAGTGGATATATTGGACAAGTGTAGGTGCTGAATCGCCACCACATCCCAAACATGCTCTATTGGATTGAGGTGTGTGGAGGTCATTTCATGTTCAGGTTGAAAGCTTTGTGATATGACATGTTTTTCTACTTGAAGCAGTCATTAGTCTTTTGGTTTTATTTTCAAGTCTCTTATCAACTATCATGACAAATTAAAAGAGAGAGTTTATTCTGGGTGACTTCAACTTTCATGTCTGTTGTGCCTTATCCGGTCGTTAAGTGATGACGTGACGAATCCTACTTCCAGGCCTAAAGTAGTCTGCGTTTAATATGGCTTTTGTGTTGTTATCATGTTTAATGTTACGTATTTTCTTCTATTTAATCTCAAAAAGCTCATAAAACAGTCAGTGATCACTGTTGACCTCCCTCGGCTTTTATTACCGCTAATCATTTATTTAAGCTCAGTTTTTAAAACCTTAACATGTAACTACAGCCCAGCCCATGCAGCAGCATATGAATGACTAACCTCATATTGTGGATGGATTATCTCAGTTGTTCTCCTGGCTGAAGTTTGGTCCTTTTACAGCATCCTGCCATGCGATTACATTTGTTCCTGACCACCGAAAACACTCATGTTAACTTTTATCGAGTGGAAAAAAAGTTAGCTTGTTTATATTATGCTAACATAGCTGTGTCGCTAGCGGTCACGTAGCACATCATTATATACCAGCTAGCCAACCAGCTAGTAACCCTACAAACGTCACTGCTGTTTAGTTTTCTGTCTTCATTTATGTTGGAAGTGGTAGCAGAGCTGTACATTTTAATTTGTTTCCAAAACCCCGCAGTCAGGACATGCTATATTGTATTTAGATAGAAGCTAGCGAGCTAACTTCCTGCTAACTTCTAACTCCAGATTCTCTGTGTTTGCTTCTGACTTTATCAAAATTTTGGAGTCTTTCAGTCTGACTCAACACGTGGAGCACCGTCATATATATGTGGAGCACCGTCATATATATGTGCATGATTGTAAGCTTAATGGACTTTGTTGTCTCAGACCACAATGTTGTGCTGCTCCAGATCCAACCCAACTACAATGATTCGCTCCCAAGCAGTAAAATGTAGCTTTGTTGCTCATTTTTGTATAATTTTCCACATTTACGCAACAGCTTTAATAAGCAGCAAACGTGATGTCGCTGTGGATGTCTTTGTAAGCACTTTTAATAGCTTATGCTCAAAATTTCTGAATACTATAGCTTGAAAACTGAAAACTGCTGCATTTTCTTGGTTTCCTTGGTTTCGAATCTTCTGACAAGACTTAGCTTTGGTGTCCGGCACCCAGGTTAAAGGGACAAGCATAGGTTTGCTGTGGTTGCTAGCAGATTTCCACTGTTGCTTCTACTTTTTAACGTTTCCCTGCAAACAGTCTCCAGCTACTAGCCAAGCGGTATTAAACCATGAAAAAATGTGACACAGACTGGAAATGGAGAAGGTCTGCCTTCAAAGTAAAAGTTGCACTTAAAAAAAAATACATTGGCTGCAACTGAGGTGCAACTTTTTGAAGGTGTATGGTTTCCACTTTCAGTTTGTGTCACCCTTTTTACAGCTTCACTACAAGTGTTTGTACACAAGCTCATTACTTCCTTCTAAACTATGGCCTCGGCAATCAGCTAGCAACCCAAGCAATCACAAGTAGGTTTTTGCCAACCTGTTAGGAAATGCACAACTTTGTTAAGATTAGTAGTCATCAGATGCTCACGGACCAGTCTCTATGTTTGTGTGACTGAGGCCTTATTCACCCGATCTTGCATCGTCACCGTGATTCAAAATAGTAGACAAGCTAACATCATGTGGTTAGTTGGTTATGCATATGCAAACCTGAACAAATGGTATGGAGCTATAGCGGCATCACTGCTTGAGCACAGCACAGCCTACATGGCAAGTATAATGGGCCCCTGACGCTTAACTGCATAAAATGTGTTGGGAGTTTTTTGCAGTTTGCTTTTTGCTCAGGCCTGATTGTGTGTGTCCATTTTTAGCACAAGTGGTCACCAGATAGTTGGGCGAGCTGAAGGGAGCAAGTGTGATTGATTGAGTGAATGACTGAGTCCGACTGAGTTTGAAGGAGTACGTGCACACTAGAAGCCACTAATAAAGTATTAGCAGGACAAGCAATTTGCTTCTTAGCCAGGCTCCTTGGCATGAAAAGAAGGACTTTTACAATAATGAGAGAAGCAGAAGAGGCAGTGGAAATGAACTCTTATCTCAACTAAAAGAGGAAAAGAGGCAGACTTAAATGGCATAATATATCAGCATAGCACAGGGGGGTAGAGAGAGATAAATAGAGACAGAGAGAGAGGAAAAGCTGATTATTCACACATTAGCCCTTTTTAACCTCTAGTTAGGATGAACCAATTATACTATGGAGACAGCGATGGTAACAGAGCACCTGAAAACACATAGCTGATCAACAGGGCCTAAGTTACAGCTCATTATTATGATGATAATTAAAAGGTATAAGTGTGAGAAGTCAATCACACTGATATATGAAGCCTATGTATTCCTTACATGGGAAGCATGAACGTGAACATCATCACAATCAAAAATCAAGCCCTGCTTCACTGATGATAAATGTGAGCCTGGTTTTACTCAGACACCTGTATATTTAAACGTGTCAACCACTGCTGAGCCCCAAAATGTACTGATTGTGCTGCAAACACAGTTGGGTGCTCTTGGTACTGTATTACTAACGCACTAACATACCTCAGCATTCAACTCGTGGCCAAGACTACAAGTTAGCAAGACTACAGTTGCTGGCAGTTCTGTGAAGCTGTGGAAACTGTTCAGCAGGTAAAGATGTTTACTTTTGGGTATGTTGCTTTTGTGACTGAAATTATACAATAGGTCATATCATTTTCTGATTTGTCTCTGACCATGTGAGGTGAATAAAGTAATGCAGATGTTACCCTTGTGATTATTTTACATCGTACATCCTCAGCATTATGCTAACTTGCTACATTTCTCTTTCATTAGAAAGACTGTGATCCTCAAGCCTTTCTGGCTTTGTTTTCTTACACAGCCTTCTGTTAGCTCACTCCAAGAATAGGCTGGACTCTCACTCTGTGTTTTTGTTTTAGTATATTTTATCTGTGCTCTGTGCTTTAAATTTTGATGCGCTGAGGGACTGTAGAGTGGTGGGAGGGCTGGCCCAGAACAAACACTGGAAGTGACTCAGATGAGCTGGATGCAAGCCTGCATTCAGCAGAGGACCACAGGCATCTTCATAAAGCCATCTCACCAGGTACTGAATGACTGGCACTACAGAAAGCTATGAAGGAGAGAAGGGACAAGGAAGTTTTGTCCAGTGTAGAAGACGAAAAAGCCCCAAAATGTGCTGCTGAAACTTGCTGCTACTTGCATTCCTTTGAAAATGATCAAGTTTCAAGAGCTGGTGCAGAGGATTGGTGTTTATTTTAAACTCTGTGCTAGTAAAGCACATGATCACCTTATTCTGTGCTCTCAAAGTAAATGTAACTGGATTCTACATGAGCCTGTGAGTATAGTTTTACAACTAATATACTGTGTGGATTGTTCATAATGGAAACTTTACCTTCTTCATCTGCAGGGAAATTATGTTTTGGAGATTTCATTCTCATATGCAAAAGTAATGCTCCGTGATGTTTCATTTGTCTCACAGACAACAAATGTATTGTTGATTAATTACCTACAATGAAGCACTGTATCGCATTAGATGTGGAATTTGCTGACTTGCTGGTATCTGATCTTTAAGTCCATCTGGGAGCAATATATCAGCGCTACACTAATAGCCCACTATGCATCGCTTTGGAACTTTTTCTGCATGAAACACAAATTTCATTTGCAGTCAAATGAAATAGAAATCTCTGAAAGTCAAAATGAAAAAAGATGAAAGGTATGAGCAGCCTGTGAGATTGTGTATCCTTGTAATATTTCAGTGAAGCTAACTTTATTGTTGATCGTCATGGCAAAGATAAATGAGAGAAGCTGGCAGGGAAAGGTCATTTTTCATGTCACTCTTTATCCTCTCCCCTCTCGTACTTCCTCGCTGTCTTTCTTTTGTCTCCCTCTTTTTTTCTGCCAACTTTGCAAATGTAAGGCTTCGCCCTCTCTCGTTTTCCCCCCATCATTCCTCCTCCACCCCTCTCCCACTTTCTCCTCCTTCCTTCTCCTCCTCCTTGCATCTCCCTCTATCTCTGTCATCATCTCACCCCTCCTGCTCCATCTCTCCTCTCTCTCTCACCACGCTCCCCCTCCCTCTCCTCTTCCCTTTTCTTTCTTGGCGTGAAATGTGTAGCTCATTAGTTTGCTCGCCACACCGTCTCACGTCAGTCTGTCCTTCACATCTCGCTGCACTGCTAAGAAGTCATTTACGCTGCTGCGTAACCCCACCCCCACCCCCTGCAAACCTCACCACCACCAGCCTCCATATGGTTTCATCATCATTTTGCAGTAGCACAAGAAAAAGACATCCTGGCCCCTCTGAACCCCCCCCCCCCCACACACACACACACACACACCCCACCCCCTCCAAGTCTGAACACTCTGTAAAACAGAGGAAACTGAAGGGTGAGGCTCATCTCTTGGAGGAGGCGGGAGGGGCGAGAGGATCAGGATTATCCTAGGCGTAATGATACAGCACTTTGATAGAACAGAAAGGGAAAGGCACAAATGGGGGGGGGGGGGGGAGGAAGGAGAAGGATGGGTGGAGGAATAAAGCTTAAGCTGCTCCCGAAAATCATGTAAATGCTGAGATAATAAAGGAACTGTTTGGCATTCATAGGAGTGGGTGGCGCATCAGTGGGGAGAAATCTAAGTGAGAATGTTGACTAATGCCAGCTCTCTCGCTCACTCTTCTGATTCAGAGCCAGCAGGGTGTCTGGGTATTTTTTAAGAAGGCAGTGGGCATGGTGAAAGGGGGGGGGGGGGGGGGGGGGCTTCTAGGGTGGAGGCCTGGGAGATACTTGGCTTGAAAGTCAAATGTGCCCTGTGATTAGTTTAAGTTGCTCTGTAACATTTACTTAGAAAAGTTTACTGTCAAATACAGTGCAGTAAGTTGGGTACTATGATGTTATGCCAAATTATATGTATTTATCTCTTCCTGCTTACTATGTTGAAGGTAATATTGAACTAAGTATGAATTATATTTATGTGTGAGTCACAGTTACTTTGTGAATCACATGGCAAAGAAAATTTTAAAATACAATTTTTACAATGTATAATGTAAACAAAGTGAACTTCACCTTATCCAAGACTAGAAAGCGGTTTGCACATTCACTCATCAGTAATAGTCAATAATAAAAAATCAATCAAATCATGTATGACATGCTTACTTACCTTCAACACTTACCTTCTTAAGTCCAAGAAGGTAAGTGCTGATATGGTGCTGATAAAAAATATGTGAAAATATTCTAATTGTCTGTGTTTCATTCATTGAAATGGCTCGTGTTATGGCTTAGCATTGTGTTTACTTCTTATATTTCATAAAGATGATGATAAAATGATAAACATTTATCTGGAGCAATGGAACTCGTCACTAACACCTTTTTTTTTTTTTTTAAATAAAAGACCTCATGCTCCACTTTTGAAATGCTCCTGGTGTGATATGAAATCCTTCAAAGAGCAGCACAAAACTGCGTTACACAGATGCAGAAACAGACATGGCAGATGCAGTGCACTCCTGAGGTAACCCCGGCAGAAGAAACTGCCTCTTTATCAGGTCAGTGCACTCCTGGGTAGCAGGTAGTGTTACACAGTGTTACTGTCTAAAACTAATTACACTCCTTTCGAAGCATTTAGCAGCAATAACTTTAAGTACTCATTTCCGTATGACTTTATCAGCGTCTCACTTTTTTTTTTACAGCATTGCTTAAGTTCATTGAGTTCATTACAGGCATTCACGTATGGAAGCTCTTATAGTTCAGCATTTCAACCAGGCTGAGGTTTGGACTTTGGCCGAGGCTTTCAGCACATGGTTCTGTTTTTTTCAGCCATCCTGTTAGATTTACTGGTGGGCTTAGGATAATTGCTTTGTTACATGACTCAGTTTCATCCAAGCTTCAGCTGTTGGGGAGATCACCTCACATCTGACTCTAGAATATTTAAACAGAGGAGTTCATCGTCGACTCAATGGCTGCAAGGAATCAAGGTCCTGTGGCTGCAAAACAAGCCCAAATCATCAGCGCTCCACCACATTGCTTGATCATTGTTATGAGGTATTTGTGCTGATGTGCGCATATATTTCTGCTTTTATAGAGGTGCTCACACCTTTTGGTGATCATTTAATCAAGTGTGCATTTAATTAGCAATTCCTGGCTGCTACTTACCCTCCTAATTCCTATGGAAGGGGTGTACTTAGTTTTTCACAGGACTTCACAGAGTTCACACGACTGTATCTTTGTCTGCTGCAGTGATCTCGCAGAGCTGAGAGAGTGGCAGAAGAACATATTTAGAAAGTTTATTTAATGTAACAATACTGCATGGAAACCATATCCCATATGATTAAAATGTACTTTAGATATCCAGCATAAAATCACTTTTTTACAAAGTGGATCTCAGTGTTTTATGTGATTTGCTGTTGCTTAATAATTTTTGACATTTTAGCTGAATGAGATGGAGATAATGCAAATGATTTGTTACCCTGCTTAGGAGTTTAGTCGCGTAATTGCAATTTGCTTGGTTATATAAAAATATTACATCATTTACATGTGTGATCTCAAAGGCCCTGCACACCCACAGTCTGCCCACACAGGCATTTTCACTTATGTTACCTAATAAGTGATGTGCTTGATTGACATTCAGCAATATCGCTAATTCCCGGTACAGCTTCACTCAATTTACACCAGAATAGAGGTCTAAGTGAAAACACCTGTGTAGGTGTGCTGGGCTTTTAAACTGCAGAGTAGCCCAATGTGCATTAAATATATGTAAATAAATGAAATATGGCATATAATAAGAGTAGAAGTGTAAAGAAGTATAAAAAGGAAAACATTTAGTAGTACATTAGTTTACTCATGTAGAGCCCTAATTACATGTATTAATGTTTAAGCACTAAAAAGCCCTTTTCCTACTGAGATTAATTATCGTCCATGCTTTATTTCTGCTGCTTTCACATGAGACTACAACTCCAAAACAGAGTTATAGCTATTAAAGTTTGTCATTTTGTAATTAGTTTTTATTTTTATGTCTTGTTTTCAGTTTTTGTTTTAATTCAATTTAGTTCCAGTTAGTTACCAGGGTTAGTTTTTAATGTTTCAGAATGTTTAGTTTTACTCAGGGGCGATTCTAGGATCAGAGCTTTGGGGGTGCTGAGCACCCAGAGAGCTGCCCATCCAGGCAAGGTAAACTTTACTCATCACAATGAGACTTCTTCCCCGTCTCTGTTAGTCCCTGCATCCCTAAATGCCTCCAGTTGTCCCGAGTTCTGTCTGACTGCCTCCTTGGTGCATTTAAACCCCTTTCCTTCCTGTCCTCATCGTCTGTTGTCTTCATCTCCATTATCAGTCATCATAATTTAACCCTCTCTGTGCAAGTCTGCAAATTTCTTTATTAAATCATAAGTTTCTTAAATTCATCAAGTCTCTCTGTGCCTGGGTCCTCGTCACAAAACATGACATCACTGTTTTGTACATTTTAACACAATTTAATCCCCACATTTTTGAAAGAATAGCAAAACACTTTTTTGAAAAGTTTTTTTTTGAAAACCATCAAATCGGATCAAGGTTATTAAAGTGCTGCCAAAGAAGAATGGATTGGAATAAAAAAAAAAAATACATATCCTAACCTTAATTACTGGGGAAAAATGATAAATGATGCTCATAGTGAGTAAAAAGTAAACTGTGTGCATTTTTTGGACAGAGATTCACTTCTAAAGTGTATGTATAATACAATACAGATACATAAAAAAAATACACTCCAAAAATAGAAGAGTCCTTGAAATATACAAAATATTATTAGAAAATGGAGACACTTGGCCTTTGGTACAATGTATACAATGCATGAAAAGATCTTTACTGCAGATACTACTATGGCTCTGCAGATTTTTTCTTTTCTTTTAACCTATGTCGCCTCACCTTGAGGTTGGTAAATCTGTCTATCACATTTTGGTGGTCAAGTCTCTCACGCATCTCTTTCTCAACTGACATCACAGCCAGGTGCTGGAGTCTGCTTTGACCCATGGTCCTTCTCAGCCAGGTATGGAGCTGACTCAAGACACTAAAAGATCTTTCACAGCTACAGCTGCTAACTGGGTTTGTTAGGGCAACCTGAATAACAGTTTTCAGTTTGGGGAAGATCTGATTATTCAGAAGATTGTACAATGTTAACATATCTTGAGCTTTATAAAGTCTTTGGCAACCGTGACTTCCTCTGACTGAAGCTCAATATGGTAATGCAGTGCCAGGGCTGACAACCCAGTTTGTTTTGCAGATTCTGTATAGCAGCGTTAATATAGGGAGAACACAACTTCCAAATTGTATGAGTTGTTTGTATTAGTTGTTTGTCTTTCTTTTTCTTTGCCAGTTAAACAGTCACTGTTTTGCCTGTTAGTACTCCCTGTCTGTTTTCTTACCTGGTACTTCCTGATGTTGTACTTTGTCCTCATGTTCCCCTCTTTCCTCTCTCCCTCTTTGGACTGACAATCTGTACACACACACACACACACACACACACACACACACACACACACACACACACACACACACACACAACAGGAGTTATAAGGTTAATGGGCATCCAGTCAGTTAGCTAGTTAGTACCTTGGGTTCAATATCGGCACATGCACATATGGCAAAATAACCAGTTTCTCTCATTACATTTCAAACAGGACAGTGGTAACAACAGCAGGCTACGGACAATGTTAAGTTTTAGATTTTAAATAGGCTGTATACATTTCAGTGAGATCAACAGGGCAGTCAAATATCACTAATTTTACTACAGAGCAAACATCGTCGGAAAACACGTTTTCAACTAGGGCTGCCACAAACGATTATTTTGATAGTCGACTAGTCACCGATTATTTTTGCAATTAGTCGACTAATCAGATCATGCATCCATTGGATGTACAGCGTACAGCTTATTGCACCAGCATGCATCTGCTCTCATATAACTATCATTAGCTTACAGCTCTAAGTGTTTAAGGTATGTGCTAACTAAAAATAAAGACAAGATGATAGTTTATTAAATTTGAATGAAATTTGCAGATTGTTTCGGTGAAGTTTAATAAACTCATTGTTATCTAAAATATAACAGGACACCAGAGTATATTCTCGAGCATCTCACACTTCTGACAATCAGTTGTCTGCTTGACGTTTATTCAGCTGTGTAAAAACTATAACTTTAATCTCAGCCTAACCGATTTACTCAGGAACAAATAAAATACTAAAAAAAGCCAAACAATAACATTTTTAAGTTATCTAAGTGACTTATATATGTTTAACCTGAGTAGCGAAAGACCGCAGTGGGTTTGAAAATGATTTGCCGGAGTCCGGTGTTCTCACGGGCTCTAGTGAGCCTTGCCCCCGGCTAGCTATCAAGCTAGTGGGTAACAGACGTCTCCGAAAACGTCGGAGCGCTTTTGAAAATATGTGGTGTCTTGATAAACTGAGCAGATATTTGAGGTTTACACAGCTACATTCTCGCCTGAAAATATGCTAAACGTTTATTTTGTGACCCAGAAAGA
Source organism: Neolamprologus multifasciatus (assembly GCF_963576455.1). Lineage (NCBI taxonomy): Eukaryota > Metazoa > Chordata > Actinopteri > Cichliformes > Cichlidae > Neolamprologus > Neolamprologus multifasciatus. Next base: position 24,551,515 of record NC_140458.1, on the reverse strand, counting down.
ATAATAAGAGTAATATTAAAACTAACTAGCTGCCGCCATTGTTGGAAACTGAGCTGGGCTGCGCTATGAATTCTGGGACACAGCTCCTTCTTCTTCTTCGGGGTTTAACGGCAGCTGGCATCCTTGTACATACAGTGCTGCCATCTTCTGTTTCACTCTGTTAATACACTCTTAAATTCTACTACTTGTTCCTGCGTCTTTTGTGATCTTACAAAGCTTCAAACGACGCGTCGACTATTAAATCAGTCGTCGATGATTTTGATAGTCGACGTAATTGTGACTAGTCGACTAATCGTGGCAGCCCTATTTTCAACACAGCAGGTTACCTGGTGTAATGTTTTTCAGTTAAAAAGAAACATGGTCTGACTCCTACCTAACTATATAAAGAGTAACTGAAAGTTAAATGCAGCTAATATGTCCTGTTTTAAGCCAGGCACTTCCACCTCTGCTCCGCTGCGTCTCAGCCACCATCGCTCTGGCAGCAACGACGCTAAAGCAAGTAGGAGAGAGCCGAGCTGGAACAAACCATTTTGGGAGGGGGGAGGGGTTATCTATACTTTTGTTGTTAAAATGTTCCATCTCAATTAAGTACTGTATGCTTTTTATACTTTTAGTAGTTTGTCCCACAAACAGCAAATATTTTCAAAAAAAGTAAGACATCTTTGGGGGTGCTTTGATTCATTTTGGGGGTGCTGAAGCACCTCCAAAACTGGGCTAAAATCGCCCCTGGTTTTACTTTTGTTTCTTATGAATTTTTAGTGAGTAGTTTTAGTCTCATTATGTTTAGGGGATATGCCAGAGGCAAGATTTTGAAATATTAGTTGACTCGCAGTCTTGTAGAGATCCAAAGTCTCAATGAATATGTCCTATATACGCTTCATAAGGCAAGTTGGGATCATTTTGCTAAATTAACAAATACTAAAACACTGCAGGGTCTTCACTGAAGAAGAAGGGCCATCTCTAGCAGCATAGAGGCAGTGGAAAAAAGGCGTCAGGTGGCTCTGGATAAAGAGAGCAGCACTATGAGAGTGTCCGGTGGGGGACAAGCAAAGGCTTGATCAGCTGGGTCATCTGAGTGAAGGTGTCTGATATTCGAGAAACCCAAAACACCCGATGACCTCAGGACACACCACAGAGGATGTGCCATAGCTTGGCATCTGAAGGTGTGTCATTACAATAAACAAATCCTACTTCCTCTATATGTATTATTTTAGTTTAGTTAATTTTCACAGCTTGTTTGTCAGCTTTTGTGTTTTAGTTAATTAAGTTTTAGTTGTTAGTTAAATTTTAGTTATGCTCCAAAAATACCTGTTAGTGCACTTTCATCTGAGGACCCTCAGTCAAGGAATAATGTATGTGTTTATCGAGCAGTGAAGTTCTTCTACATTTCTAAAGTGTTGCTTAGATTTTGACCCCTCAGATAAATTCCACCTCTCCATCTACAGTGAAATCTGGTGACGTTGCAACAACAAAAAACTTCTACTCCAGCGTTATTCTGTAGTTGAGAGATGCACTCACCAGGGGAGAGAAGCAGCAAATATACACATCCAGTCTCTCACACTGCCAAGATGATAAGCAAGGAGCATCTGCCTTCTGTTGTTTTAATCCCAAAGGACGTTTTAAAAAATGCCTCACTTTTTAGACCTGATGTGAATTATATGGATCACCTGAAGAAATGAGATGCTGGAGGATCCTTCACAACACGTGCAATCTAATTACTCCATCTGAATCAAGATGAAACTTCTGGGGCCAAAGCGAAGTGCCCAAAGTGCACATCCTCTAATAGCTACTTAAATGAGTCAGCAATGAGACTCCAATGTTAAAACATAAAATCATAAAGCGTATTTACAGAAATGGTTTTAGCCTCTATAGATAGCTTCCTCCTTCATTACAAGTGTACACTTGATCCCATGGGATCCTCATAGATTATTCCATGAGGCTAAATCAAGAATAATCCACGATGTCCCATAATGCCACAGTCGAGTTAAAAAGTTTTTCTGTGGGTGTTGCTGGTATTGATATCAACCTGCTAAAGGATATTCTGAATTTGTTTGATCTACTCATAAAATAATTCATTCTCATTCTTATTAAATGATGTGTTTTGCTCTATCACCAAGACATTAAATTTCATAACAGTCTGAGTTTTATTACATTTGAACTAATTTATGTTTTAACCCTTTTTTACAGTTTCCACACTTCAAATTTAGCCAACTAAGTGATTGTAAACTCGCTGTATGCTGAGTAAATATTATTTTGTTTGATTTGGATTTTTCCAAGCAGTTACAAGGCTCATGAATTATGTATTATGGCTGCACTTAAATTCTGTTCTGGCATTTCACGCAGGTGCATGCTTGTATTTTTAATATCAAGTGAAACTACTTGTGATTCTTCCAAGTGTACAAGTAAATTACGCTCAAATGCGCTAAAATGACAAAATTACGCTCCTCATATTCTTTTGGTGTCGTAACAAGCTCTTTATAGCTTCCAAGTTTTATATAGTGTTTCCTATATTGTCCTTTATTGTCGTTTCTACTGGAATGACTACTGTCGATAATGGACCTGATTTTCATCATTATTCACTATCAAAGCTTAAAGTGGATTTGGCAGGTGGGGGAAAACTATATTTCAAAAAACAAGAGTGGTGCTGCTACGCCAATATTAAATGTTTTAATATTGGTGGGGTGGATTTAGGGTTCCAACTGATTTCAACAAGGTATAAGCCGATGTTTCATGCTTTTCATGGCTGATTTCAACTCCTATACAGTATAATGCTAGTATAAAAGGTAGAATTAGGTGAGTGAATTGAATAAAAAGATGAGATAATCATTAAATATTATAACGGATAATATATAAATTCATAACAACTCTTAATGTACACTAACACTGACCTTGAAGAGGCTGCTTTGTAGCATTCCAGCATACTGAATCACACTGTAAACTTCACCACAGTGCTGTAAACTAACCACTGTAGCCTGCTCAAAACAGATCCTCAGTTTCTCTTGGAAGACGTTTCACAGAGACATAATTCAGCAACATATTGTGTATATATACAATATCTGGTTTAAAAGCTCTCAAAAGAAATGCAGACATTATATATAAGCTTGACACTTCCTGTTTATCAAAATTCACATCCTGAGCTATGTTTGAAAATGTTTGTCTTTCAATGGACAACACAGCAGCTGTATCTTTAGCTAGTACACATATTTTGTGACAAGCTGTGCAGAAACAATTTGTGTGTTTGGAGATTTTTTGAGTTGATTGAAAAGTTAAATTTGAAATTAGGTGACACGTAAAAAAGCTTTATTTACATCTGCACCATGAACGCATCACAGGCATGAGAAGGAAAAAAGGGCACGAGCGTGCCGTGGGATGTCATTATTTTAATTGTTTTCTTATTACTGAGCAAGTGTCGCCACTGGAAGCAACACAGCACACAAAAAATTGGGCTCATTGGACAGTAATATGCATTAATCAAATTTAAATGCTCATTAATTTAAAGTGTCTAGACGCCGTTCTGGGCCACTTTAACCCCTGTTCATTTACTGGTCTATACATAACATTTCCTAATAATTCTGCTTCTCTCTTGCAGAGTAAAATCATTATGGGAAAATCGTTAATCCCCAGAACAACCAAAGGCTCCTGTTTGGAGCGTGGCCACAAGTACTTTTGAGCGCTTAGAGACCTTACACTCTACGACTCCCTTCATGTCAGATACATATATTGTATAACTGAAGAGAAGTTTTGGTTTCAGAAGATTCATAGCTCATTAACTGTATTTATTGCTTTCCCCGCAGTGGAAGGCACTGCACTGTATTCAGCATCAACAACCCTCTTTATTACTGGAAAAAGACAGGATTTATGCGCTTTGTGTTATAGCCTGATTCTGTCAAAAACCTGTCACAGTAGTGGCTAGTCCACCCAGTATTACTTCCCCTAATCTTCATGTTTACAATAGTGCTGGGATTTTTAAATTATTCTATCTATATTATTCATACAATGCATGCATAATTTTGGGCAATATTGTGTTATGTGATGGCTTCTGGTTAACCATTTTCATACATGCACTGCAGCCGGAGCTTTTCAAGGCGTTAGGTAATGTGTGTGAGAAGTCCAACACAGGTGGTCAGATTGGACATCCAACAATCTTTAACTAACCAGCTCTGTAATACAAAGTCTATATGTGGTCCAATTCTTCTGATGTGAGAATAAAAGAGCACTTGTCTGTAAATTCTTCGCTAGCGGGTGGTCATCCTGTGACTTGCCTCCTGCATGCTCTACTCAGTCAGCACGCTCGTCTAAACAACAGTGAGTATTTTGAAAAGTCAGAACTCCTGCTATGTGCTGCATGTGATAAAAAGGCATTTTTGGAAAACTTCCGGCCCTGACTGATTCTGCTGTTGTCTGATATTCTGGGATATACTTCTCTTTTGAGCTTTATCCACTTTTAACTTTTGATCACAAATACATGGTTAGATGGTGATGGCCACAGCAAAACCTTTAAGCTTCTGCCTCGATGAAGTAGTCTGTTGTGGATTTTGAGATGTGTTTACAGTCATCCTTTAGTAGAGGTCATCCTTTTTTCGTCTGCAGCTTTAGCGTGGAATGATGTCTGACTCAAGAATCTGCCGCTATTTAATTGAATCCATTCTTTCTCTGCAAGTGAAATGTAGCCACAACACAAGCCCAAGGCATGATCCATCTAACACTTGCTTAACACTTAGAGAGCTATTCTTTCTATATAAAGAACAGCTCTCCATTTATCTACTGTGGCTAAAAATGTATATTTCAACTGTAAAGTCTGAAAAACTTCCAAAGTGCATCAAGCTAGTTTGCGGGTGCTCTGAACTGCATTTCTAGCAAGCCAAAGAGCAATTCTCATAGATTTATTTCATATTTATAGATCACCAAATCATAATAATAATTACATGAAAGCACTTTGCATTAGAGGACAAATAATTCATAAAAACCCAGCAATCCATCAATCATCTATGGGATTAAGAACCAGAATGGGCATAAAACTTTCTTTAACAGAGATAAACCTTCAGCAGCATGAAGCTCAGGGTGCTGGTTGAAGGTGAAAGAAAAGTGGACCTCCATTTACAGCCATTTCTCACTTACATTACTGATTAAACATATATGTGAAAAAAGACATCATGTAGGCTTATCTTGCTTTATGGCCATCAAAGTATTTTAATTGTGTGCTAAGCAGCTTAGAAGAGCCCATGGCAGCTGATTGGTCTGTCAAGGTTTGGGAAGTATTGAAAAAGCCCTGAGCTTTCTATCACTTGGCTTTTATAATGACGACTATAAACAAGCCATGGTGATAGCAAGGTTAATAAATTCCGAAATGTTGGTAAAAGTAATCATTGATACCTTAGACCTCATATCTCTTGAAGAGCCTGAACCTTCATATGAAATTTCAACAATTTTGCTTAAAAAGTCAAAAGAAAATGTCATTTTCACTTTTCATTTGTTGTGAATGACCAGAGGTGCCCAAACTTTTGCATGTCACTCAGTATGACTCAGTATGACTGGAGGGGGGCATTACTATAAGTGATGAGGTGCCCCTATTAAAGGGGATACTCAGTGCATTGCAAAATGTCAAGGGCAAGTATGCCTTAATGTGAAAATGAAATAGCCATGTGCACACATGCTGAAGTTGACATTTTAGTGGAACGCGGTGACCGGTCAACCCCAAATCCAACCTTTTACCACTGCCAGGGTCCAATCACATTAAGGTTATTTTTGGCTCTCGCTCCTCTTACCAGAATTCATCAGATGTTTGTCATTTATACATATTCCCTTCCTTAAACAAGAACCAAGAAACCTTTATCTTATTTGAGGGGAGGGGACGGCAAACGTACACGCATCCTCCAGGTACAGTTTTCTTCTTGTTCTCCATCACCTTGGATGTGGATTTAGAAAATGAAAACTTGGATTGCTCTATCCATTGCTGTCCTTCACGGTTTTCTTTCTTTCTGGTTGTTGACAAGGATGATAACAGAGTGATAGCGGTGCCTGCAGAATAAAACAATAAAATACATATATATTGTATATGGGCTTATGTAGGACAGCATGAACTAGAACTACGTTACCCTGATTGTGACAGATGATCGTTATTCTGCAGTCTACCTGCTCAACAAAGAGAAATGTTTATGACTGCCAGTGTGTATGTGTGCGCACCCAATCAGGCATGCATTTTTGCCTCTGCATATGAGTGGGAGTCATTTTGAGCCACAGTCTGCATTTTAAAGGAGAAATAATAAAGGCAAGGAGGACAGAAAAGAATGAACAGGAGGGGGGGAATGCAGTAATGGGAAATCTGTCTGATGTGGAGTGTGTGTGTAAGCAGATTGCTATATTTTATGTAAATCTTAACCTTTTTCCCAGTGCTGGCTATCAGGCTTGTTGACAGCATGGTGCGTATCTGTCCTGTTGACAAGACGAGCAGAGAGACACAGAGGGAGAAAGAAAGAGAGAAAAGACCTGTCACCGCTGACTAATTACACTGCACGCAAACAGTTGAGTCCTCTGTTTACATTTGGACAGCCAAAAGAGGCCGAGATGAGCATCATTAATCAGATTTTCTATTGCGGCCTACCGACACACACACACATGCACGCGCGCACACACACACACACAAACAAACACGTGCACCGATAAGATTACAAATAACCATCACTCATGTTTTTGATTTGACATGAAGGACGGTCTTTCTAATTACCAAAGAGTTTGCAGTGATGAATCCTGATAAAGAGTGCGACCAGATGTGGTTAATCAAAACTCTCCGGGCTTTCTGGAAGCCGGTACAGGGCTGAAAGCTGCAGCCCAAGTCAATTGGGACACGGGCCATTTCTCTCAAAATCATTTGCAAACTGTTCAATTAGAGAGATATCATAGGATTTGATATGAATATAAAATAAACAGATTTCCCGTGGACTCGCATGATGTGTGAAGCTATTGACTGCTTCTTGAAAACTTCACATCCGTGCTGAAAGATCGGTCATCAATGCCTGAGGAAAGCTTTGTGATTTTCCAATCAGCATCTGTAAAAGGATAATAAGTGCCAAATATGAGCAGGAAAAGTTCATTTAGCTTGTTTAGGACATGAATGTAATACTTACTCCTAATGCATTTGTGCAAAAAGGAAAGCAACCTCCATTTGAATTTAAATTCTGCTGTTTTTGTTCGACTCAGTGCTGAGCTATAGAAATCATGTTTATCTGTTTGTGACTCATTAATGCTGGTGATAACTAATGACATTTTTGTTTTTGAATATCTAATAGGGAACAGCAACATCAAGGTAAGGCAGGTGATGGGGAAGGATGAGAAGGAAAGGGAAAGAAGAGAAAATGAAGAAAAAATCAAGGGGGTACAGCAAGCAAAGGAGTCCCCTGCCTTATCGTTTTAGCCATGGACCACTGGTCTTGGGTGGCTTCAGGTCATCTGGCAATAACACACAGAGCCTCAAGGAGAGATACACAAAATACACACTTAGACAAGGGAGAGTAGATAAAGGAGAGGATGAGGACGAGGTAAAAAAAAATGGGACAAGTTGAGAGAGAGATGCATTGAGTGTAGTTAGTGCTGCAGGATGGAAGGCAGAGGTTTTGACCAGGGTCATCCACAAGGACAGAGGAAAGATGGAGAAGAAAGAGCAGGATAAGATGTGACCTCAGTGACTCATATCTGGAGATGTTGTTGCAGATAGATGCAATGAAGCTACAGACCCATGCAAAAACAAAAAAACAAAACAAAAAGAAAGGCGGGGGCTCTGCATTACATGAAAATATGAAAATACAAATCAAAATATTAAGATTTTAAGAAGGCTGCTCGGCACTATACTATACGTAGACAAAGCTCATAGAGAAATAGAACAGGAATGCTGCTTGTTAGTGATCACAACCATTAAATTGTGTGATTAGAGATTATTAGAGTGTAAACCCTAAAATTGCTTGCATTGTATTTTCATCGTCATTACACACATCTGCACTTTATCTCATATTTCACTTCATGCCCGACAAAGGGCGGTGCTTTCATTAAATTAAAACTAGAGATTCACATGACATTAACTTCGTAATGCCTTCGTGAGCCACAGTATTAGAAAACAACAAGTGAGCTGGGAGCAAACATAAAACAGGAAGAATATGATCTATTTAAATATTTCACGTTTGCCCATCATGAACTTTTGGAACCAACATGAAGAACAACCAGGTGGAAACTAAATGAAGTGGATTAAAAATGTAGGGTCTACCTTACAATATAAAGTGCCTTGAGGCGACTGTTGTTGTGATTTGGCGCTATATAAATAAAATTGAATTGAATTGAACTGAATTGAAAGATGATACAACTTCGATATCTAGGTTGTGTACCTTAAAAAACTATTGGCGGAAGCTTCATTGACACACTTTGGAATTTTGCAAGCTCACGGCACGTAAATATGTGTATATGCTATCAATATTAGTGCGTGTTTGTGAGTGTTTGTTGACAGGTTACAGGTCTTCTGGGCCACTGAGCCGGACAGACAAGACGCATCACTGTCACCTCACGGCTGGTCTGACAGGCAGTCAGGACAGCCATGACAGGCGTAAGTAACACGTTTTAGCTTGGATGCTAACTCACTGTGACATATGCTCTCTAACACACAGGCTACCCACTCACCACTTACAGCTTCTGCACTAATTATAGGCATCACACAATGTTTTCACTGAAATGACAGTGATTTAGAAGAAACTTGTTGGAATGATGCCTCCTGCACATTTGTCAGAGATGTACAGCCAGTTTTGTGCTGCGGCATATTTCTGGGTTTCTTCTGTGGAAGTCTTGGGCACAATGCCTCGCATGTATTTGTAGGAGCACTTGCAGAGATGACAAATGAGGTATTTGGAGAACAAAGATGTTATAAGTCATCGGTTTCTCTTAATCATGTTGCAATTTAGGAGAGAGGGGAAAAAAACCTCTATATGCTTTGTTGTTGGTAAACTCAATCAACAAAGATAATGTGATCTAATGGGCTTTATCATCATGCAAATGCAGAGAAAATTATGGAAAATACTTTTCCTCTTATGCAGTTACGTGTATCATTAATCCATGATGTTTAAAATGTGATGGGAGTAATTTTGTGTGATAAAGTTCTCGTTGGATCAGATAAACCTTCCTGCATTTTCTGCTCATTTCCAAATTTTTAAGAAAAGCTGTTGATCATGTCCACCAAGTGCTGCATTTTGGCCTACCTAATGGAGGAATCAGTGAATGTTTGATTGATGTATCACATTTTAACACTGATTTTAAAACGGAAACATTGCTAGTAGCTATAAGTCTGGACCTCCTTGTCTCTTCTGGGCCAATGTGTAGAGCTGTCCAATGATATAGTTCAGACAGACATTGCTGCTCTGCCTTGAAATATCCATCAGTTACACACAAACAGTTTTTAAAACAGGATCTGCCGTAGCTATTGCGTTTATAACCCAGCATAAGATTTATTTTTTTTGTAACCATTCTATAAACAACCATTCAAATCACTGATGTTTAAAGATGTAAGGCATGTGGATGCTTGACTCAAATGACTTTTTTGCAAAAAAAGTCCTTCATAATATTCTATAGATTGTGTTTACTGGAATAAATAAGCCTTTAAGACTGACTGCATGTTAGAAATACTTGAGGTAAATGATACTTCAAATTCAATAAAAAGGACAATGTATCATTCTCTAGTGTTATGACGTTTTCCCTGTGAGAGACTTCAATCGTTTTCCACAAATGATATTTGTTTTTTTTCCCAACAGAATTTGTTCTTGTTGCTTGATTTACCAAATAATTGAGACGTCAATGTGTATTATTAAAAAGGTCTGGTAACTGGTGAAGGGAAATCACGCACTCACACACAAAGCATCAGCATGCGCAATGTGCAATGCATCATACAATACATAAGCATATAGCATGCGCATTAGGACACTGCAGGAGCTCATGGGGAGCAATTCATTGTTCAGCTTGAAAATTTGGATTTTACAAACGCACATGTGCTATTGTGTATGTGTGTTAGTGTGTGTGTGTGTGTGTGACTGTGTACAGCTGCGTGTAAAATCTCCTCATGTTGAATGCAGACTTTTCAAAGTAATGAGCCATTTGTTTGTGGGGAGATTAAGTGAGATCGCAGCTGTTACCATCTCACAACTATAATTTTGGTGTTCTTAATTGAAATTTTGCACAGTCTGTTATGTGCCAAGACACATGAAACAAATGAAAACCCATATTTGGGTTTTGACAGTCTGAAGCCCGTGAGCTTTTTTTTTGACTTTTTGTATGTTGTAACTGCAAAAACAACAGTTGCTCTGCTGTGACTTTATAAATATTGATTGTTTAAAATGTGGAGTTCTCTTTGGCTGCAGCTTTTTCTATGAATGTATTGGCTTTGAGCATAAAAATCAAGTTTACGCTGATGTATCTCTATAAATCCAAGAGATGCTAACTCTTTGCAGTCATGTGAGAAAGGACTAGGTGAGGTCCTGTGAAAAGTATGATGATGATGATGATTAAATAGCTTGTAGAACCACTTTTAGTAGCATTAACTTTAGATACTCATTTTCTGTGTGACTTTATCAGTCTCTCTGTTTTAGGGCCACTCTTCTTAACAATGTTGCTTTTGGTTCTTTGATGTTTGCAAGCATTAGTTTATGCACAGCTCTTCTAAGGTCCTGCCACAGCATTCACAATCAGAATGAGATCTGGATGATGACTGGCCCATCGCAGATCTTGATTCTTTTCTATTTCTGTTACATTTGCTGCTGTGCTTGACATCATTGCCCTGTTGCATGACCCAGTTTGGGTCAAGCTTTAGCTGTCAGACAGATGGTTTTACATTTGACTCTAGAATACTTGAATGCTCGATAGTTAGCATGAGGTGTTTGTGCTGGTATTGTTTATTAGAGCCACTCTGGTCTCACCTGTCCAAAGGATAATGGTCCAGAAGTCTTGAAAGTTGTTCAGATGCAATTTTGCAAACCTAAGCTTTGCTCTCATGCTCTTTTAAGAAAGAAAAGGCTTTTCTCCTGGTAACTATTTCAAATACGCTACCTGAGGTCAGATGTAGCTCTTTGGGTTTTGCAGTTTCTTTGAGCGATGAACAGTCTGACGTTCAGGTGAATTTGTTAGGATGTCCACTCCTGAAAAGATTGTGGCTTCCTGATGATCAATTAATCAAGTTTGTGTTGATTAGTAGAACCTGCTCATACTTACTTGTGTAGTTGCTTAACTACATACAGTCCTGTGTTGTGCTACAGTAACATCTGTCAGTGAGCACACTATTACTAGTAGACTGTATTAAGACCACTAATGACTAATGGACCATCAGTTTAACATAATTACTGTCTAATTGGTAATACAGCACAGTGCAAAAGTCTTTAGCCCCACATTGCTTTATATATTGATTTCAGGGAGCCAGAATTTCCTGTCATTTTTTACGTGGTCAAGAGCAGTAGACCATGAGGCTTTCTGACAGTCTTTGAAAGGTTTTCATTCATGTGACATCACCATTGTTGTTATTGTCTTGTATATCAGTGCTCTTCTCTTTCCCCTCACCCCCAACCAGTCACTCCCTGAGCCTGAGTTGCCGTGGGTTTCTTATTTTTAAAAGGGAATATTTCCGTCCCAGTGTCTCAAAGTGCTCATAAGTGACTTTTGTTGTGAATTGGTCCCATATAAATAAAGCTGAATTGAACTAAATTGTTATAACTGGTGCAAATCCGAGAAAACAAGATCAAATTTAAAATGAAGCAATTAGATTATTGTTTTTCTAGTTTTACCAGACACTCCAAGTTCTTTACATATTCAACACACACACACACACACTGCTTTCATGCTTACCCTGGCTGAAACAACAGCAGCAGTTCTGGGGTTCAGTATATTCTCCAAAGACACATCAACGTGTGGGCTTCTGGAACAGGAGGAACGACAAATCGTTTAATTCATGGACCAGATCTCACTTGCCTTCATCATTTCACTCTGGAAACTTTTCAAACCAAACAGAGCACACATCCAGATGACAGTTTAACCAAACTTCTGCAGCCTTCTTCTTGTGCTGAGAGAACAAGAAAACCTAACATTCCACTTTTACTTCACTTTAATGGCTACCAGGGCACTTTAGGAATAATTGTAAAATTTTATTGATCAGCACTAGCTGCACTTTTCTCCTTAGAGGGGCCTAATAACATCACATGGTTCCACTGTTGCAATAAAACAGTCATTTAATCTGTGTTGAATATAGACATAGAGACATTTTGCAGACATGAACAACTGTCTTATTATATCTCCTCACTCACATGGCTTTGTAACCTCTGTCACTCTTTGGATCATCATTCTTACAAATGAATACCCTAGCCTGGCTAATGCTCATTATTATCTCCTTTCCCCCCCAGTTTTACACTCATAAATGAAAAGTCAATGTCCTGAATACTTTATAAGGCCTGTATCGGCTCATTATGTTAAGGGTCGCCAATGTACCAGCGTCCTATAGTCTGTTATTGCCAGAAATGTTGCAATTACATGTCATGTACACTATTAGAATTGGCTGACTTTCCTACAGAGGAGCTGAGCAGACAAACAGTGGCAAAGCTGGAGTCTGTCATGTGCTGGCCAGCGACCATCATTAATGAGTGGGTGAGATGATGGCACAATGACTTGCATGCCTCTAAGGCTCTGTAAAGTGGCACCACAGGGACTTCCTGTACTGCACAAGGAGCTGTCATTGTCTGGGCAATGCACCAGACTCAGCTGGTTAGATATTGATGGCACAGTTTATGTGAATGCACATGTTTTACCCATCTGTTACCAAATGTTAATATGTTAAAGAAGCATATCCAGCATCTGAAAGGTTTGGAGAGGTATTTAAACTGTGTTGATCAAATCCTATGCCACACCAAAGGAGGAACAAGTGAAACATCTGGGACTCTAAACATCATAGACAATGTGACTGATGATCCACATTGAAAGCTCTCTACAGGGCCAAACCAAAATGTAATTGCACCATTTTATCATGCTACAGTACCTAATGGCCATTTATAGTAAATAACCTACCTACCTATCCAGAGAAACAGACAATTTACAACCGCCAGTTAACCTCACATTCATGTCTTTTGATTGTAGCCGGAAGCCTGAAGAAAACCCACGCAGGCATAGGGACAACATGTACAATGTGACAACTCCACAAGTAAAGACCCCAGAACATTACTTTTTATATTAACAATGAATTAGATGACAATGACAATCCCCAAAGAATCAAGACATGACCTCGGAGTCTCTCTGACTTCTACTGACCTTCTGAGACTACTTTAGCTCATTGTTTTGGTCTCTATTTCTATCACAGGTGCTAACGGCTGTTACAAACAAAACTTGCAAATGCACTCTGAGCTAGCTGCAAACAGATGAGATTTCTTGGTAGATAAACATTTAGCAGCTAAATGAATGAGCTAAATAGTCAAGGCATTTCCCTCAAGTCTTTTCAGAAACTTAAAGCCGAGCTAAAGGTAGACTTTTTGTTGGATGCGAATTTGCCAAATGGCCTGAAACTCCAAAAGAATGCTAATAATAGTAAATACACTGGGCATAGTGGCTTTGTAAAGGGATAACAGAATCTGAGATGATGTGTGTTCACATTTTTTGCTGCCAAAAATAAATTATTGCAGCTTCAAGGATGATAAAGTGCGATCAGCCAAATTCGAGCTTGGACATGTATTTAAAAGATTTAATACCCCCTGATTCAAGAGGGATATTAACTACATAAGAGCATCAGTCTGTTCTAAGTGTATATATTAGGTTGAGTTAATGTAGGCTTTTAGGTTGTATCTATTACATACATCTGATAGTGAGCCATGAACTGTATTTCTAATGTTATTAAAACATAATCTTTGTATCACTGTACAGTCCAAAAAGCATAAAGGGCTATAATATAAAAGCATAAAACATCCAGCAATCTTCTGCAAACACCTCCTTCAGTATAATAAACATAATAGGGTTTGTAGCTACGAAAGTGCTGCAGCTGTAAAAGCTAGATACTTTCACCATTATCCACATTTTTTTTTGTGCCTTGACATGACACATGTTCACACTTTCAAAAGATGTGATAGGAAAACAAAGCTAATTCTTGTCTGTAAAGTATGAAAGCATATATGCATTACATTCTGCTCTGTATATAGTAACCACAGTAACCACATTTAGCCATCTTGATGCTTTTGTTTACAAGTAAAATCCTTGTTTACTCGCACTTCTGCCTTCAGATTTTCTAGTGTGAATAAAGCTGACACGGTTGTCCTTTTCTAGTGAGAATGGTACCAATATGAACATTTTAATGTCACGCTCGGGCCCTTGGGACAAAATATGGAAATTTCTTAAAAGTCTCTGGGCTCTCATTAATATCATTATCATCACCACTTCTGCTACTGTCCCAATTCCAATGGTGTGCTAAGGCTTTGTAAAAAAAAAAAAAAACCCTCAGTTTTCTACAATGTAGTGAAGTAACTCTCCGTTATGTGTCAGAATCATCCAAAAGCAAGTGCATCACGTCATGAGTGACATTAAGTTCTGCATCCGCACGCTCGTCCAGCGCTCAAAGTGAGGTTGTGTGAGAGTGTGTGCGTATGTGCCGTTGCATTTGGATGCTGAGTGTATGGGTGTTCCAACCAGCCATCCCCCCTGGAGGTCACTTTGAAATGGAATAGATTTTTCTAGATCTCAGCCAAGGCTGTAGGGAAGGTCACTTCATTAATCACAGCTAAATGCCACTGTCTGCCCGTCTCCCTTCTTAACCAAGTAACACCCCCAGATAACATAATTGATTGATACTAATAATTAATTCTCTTCTGTTACAGAACGACACAGAGTATCATTCAGTGGTGAACCGTTAATTACTTTGTAAAGACTCATTAGGTTAATGCCATAGTGCGCTCCGGTGGCACCGGGGGCAAATGGATGTCTTCCTCCAGCAGTGGCCTTTTGTGAAACAAGACGCCCCCCCCTTTCCCCCACACACGTTTCCCCTCCTCTCACTTCCTGTGTTGTTCTACATATCAACGTGTTAGCCTACTTTGACTGCTGATTCAGTGTTGCAAAATGTCATGTCAGATTTTGCTTGAGAAGATCTTGTCAGATGGTTGGCGGTGGGGGGAAAGCACAGACAAGCAGGCTCAGCATGTGTGCTTTTTTATTCGTGGGGCATACGTGTATATGTTTGTGGCGTGTAAGTACATGTTTATGTTTGTGTCAGATTCTGTCTTGTTCACATGTAAAAGCCACCAGGCAGTCACGCAGCGCATCTGCATTGCAAGCAAGAGTAAGAGGACACGCCAGGATATTTTATTATCTACCAATCTATGCTGTATGAAAGGAGCTGATGCAATAGAGGCTTTTACTTTGAAAATAATACCCTGTGACATGTTTGCATAAATAAGTGTGTCATTTATTACCGTCTCGTTCAGTCTCACTGTTCATGTTAGAATATTATTAATGGAGACGTTTGTTTTTCAGTCACTGAAAGCTTTTACATTTGCTGTTCTGTCTACAATATCTTTCCTGGGAATAATCTCCTTTGCATGGGAAGTGATACGTTCCTGATTTGATTACAAACAGACGCAACAACTTAGCAGTGAAGAACACAACTGCTGAAAGGCAACAACAGCATCCTTGGGACCTCCAACAGCGTATGAAATAAAAGGGGAAAAAATGGACCTCTGGACTCGTACTGTATAAATCAATTTTATAAAACGAATTGGCCACACATCGCTTCGATTTTATCCTTATCTCTAAACCTGTGGCCAGTTTATGACTATGGACATATTCTGATCTAAACAAAGCTGCACTGGTCACTAATATGAATAAATTAATAAATAAAAGCAGCATTCATGTGTATTCTAGCTCATCCCGCTAGACATTAGCTCCATCTTGTGGGCTGTATTTAAAAACTTGACTTCTGAGCTGGAGGCTGGACGTGACGTCTTCTCATGTCTCCACACTTACTGCTGTAGCTCCTAATCGGTAGCTGTCAGTATTGTTATGAAACTGCTTTAAAAATTTTATTGCCGTGTTTAAGATCCCCATAAATTAAGATTATTGCAGCTATAAATATTTCATATTTGAGTCTTTGGGTATAGATGATAGTAAATTATACTTTATACTACTATACCACTTCACGGAGTAACATTTAGGTTCCGTACAGTGATGTCAGAAGCTGATATAAGTCACTCACTGGAACTTAATCAAAGTTCTATGTGTGGCATCTCAGAGACCCTGAAATAAATCTCTGAAATTTGACATTTCACTGACATTTGCACAGTCAGAAAGACAGTGGCTTTCACTAAGCAGCTGATGGGAACTATTTTTGGAGATGACCCAGAAAGATTGACAAAATGCAAATAAACAGAGAAGAGCAAATGGATTTATGATCAATATTGGCAGCAGTAGGCAGACAACAGATGTCTGTCAAATTGGGTTTCTCGGCTAAAGTAATTACAAAGAATAAAGTATGCCAAGTTACTTATAATGTGCCTCTCTGGTAGGGGGAATTTAACTAATCAAATGCATATCTCCAAACTCCACAGAAGGGCAGAGGGACAGTGTGTCTGCCAGAATGTATTTAAAGTTACAGTTAGACCATTAAACTAAGTCTGTGCCACATGCTAAATTGTCCTTTGAAGATCACTGGCCCAGCCATTAGTAGATTACTCTTTGAAATTTTGTCCACAGGAGAAAGCCTGTTGTAAAGTACATGCATGAATCTGATATTACGGCAGTAGGATCGGGTGGGTTTTATGAAATAGAATGAATGTGAAGTTTATTAATTTCAGGATTACTGTTGCTTACTGTTGAAAAAAAGATCTTAGATTTGAACCTCCTGCTTTCTTCTGCTCTCCACATTAAAAATATATTGTACGTTGCTCTGTGCGTACTACACCTTTGATAGATAGGTCACCAATTTTCAAGGAGTGTGTGTTGTAAATGGCTTCTGGTCCGTGATGCCTTTTTATGCCAGTTTTATTTTAAATTCTGGTTCTATTAACAATAAAAATAATAGTATACAAATATATATTTTGGATCAAGAAAAGCTGTAAAGGTGACCAGTAATTTTAAAATTTCTTTTAAAATTATGGGCAGCCATTACAGAGTCCTTAAGACTGGTATAATATGTAAATTTTCCTTAGTTCTTGTATTTTGCACAATTTAAAGTCTATTTCATGGTTTCTAATTGATACCTGTTAATCTACCAAAGAGGAAATAAATGCATTAATAACAATCTGTGTGTCAGTGTTGATTGCATTATAACAATATTCCCTAGATGGTAGAAGAGGATCTTCTAGATCTTGCATATATGTCTCTTGAAGGTCAGACTATAATCAAATAACACACCCAAGTTTCTGACAGCTGATTTCATGTAAATGCATAAAAGACCAAGGGAAGACTTGGTGCTTGGAAGCAGCTCATCTGAACCAATGATAAGAATTTCTGTCTTATACCAGTTTAATTTCAAAAAATGTGCACAAACCCTATTCTTAAAATCAGTTAAGGCAATTTGTAGGGCTTGAGAGGATAGTTGAAACGGTGGAGATCGACCTGTGTCATTGGCATAGCAGTGGAATGAAATGTTGTTTCTCAGTAGAGAGCATAGGTAAGGGAAATGGGATATGTCCCAGTATAGACCCCTGAGGAACTCCACTATTTAGGGCAGAGTAAAGAAAGCTGTGGTCATTAATGGAAACAAAACATTTTTGATTGGTCAGATATGACCTAAACCACTGCAGAGCATCCCAGATATACTAACCCAGAGGCCTCTAAATTAAAATTGTATGGTTTACTGTATCAAATGCTGCATAAGTCAAGTAGCAGATTTTATATTCTGTACTTAACACATTTAAATAACCTTATGTAAGTGTTACTGCTTATTGGTGCATCAGTGATTTATTATCTTAGAGAGAGTTAGCTTCATTATAAAGTGCTTTGTTCGGGGGTGTTTGGCCATAATTAATTTGTTGTAATGCTTTTGTTATGATTTTTCTGGCCTTGTTAGCATTAGAGCATATAAGAATATGTATTATTTACTATACTTTTAGTCATACAAATGCTGTAGCTGTACTACTCTGTTGGTAGGTTCAGTTACCTGTATTTTGGTCCAGACAAATATATTAAAGTCCTGGACACACTATCATTAACATGCATCTCATTTAATTGTTCCCCTAACTTTAGCCAAAGATTTAAACAGAGGCTCTGATCGAGGGTCTTATTGTTTTTTTTCTTTGAAATAAAACATTTCACCCTGCTTGTTGAGAGCTCAGGGTTTCTCTTGAAAATTTAATCAACTACTTTGATTATATTTTAGTGCATCCTGGGTTCCTCCTGGTGCATGGCAATCCCCAGCAGTTCTTGGAGGATGAGGAATTGACACCATTGACTGAACCCCATGCTCACCTGACCTGAATCCAATAGAGCACCTCTGCAACATTATATTTCATCCGATGCCAAGAGGTTATACCTCAGACTTTCCAGGAGCTTTAATTACGATTACTATTACAATTTTGATAACTGTTGACTGTCTTCCCTACACATTAAATGTGTATGACCCTTAATTGACCTAACACTTCCTTAAACCTGATGGGGCCTGCTGACTCTCATTCAATTCCCCATCCGCACTTACAGTTTTTCTCCATTGGTTTGGCTCATTTCTTGAAACAGAAATTACATTCTCAAAATAACATGGACAAACCTCCAAACCTCTTGGCAAATGTTCACAACAGAATGGCATTTCTCATTCATTTTATCAAATGGCAAATGCCTTAGTACATGTCTCAATTGTCTCAGTGCATCTTTGCAAATGATTAAGTACAAGTAGCCTACAGTTATACAGTTAGCCCACATTTAGCACATTTTCCAAATGAATAGATCTTGTAGATCTAAACGGATTAGTTGATTCTCAGTCTAATGATCATTCCCTCCAAAACATGTCAGCATAATTTCATTGTATAAGTACTCGCATGCACAACCGTCTATTCAATTGTCAAAATTGGTCAAGAACATAATACCATGAATACCATATATGAATTTCTTTGAATATTTGATAAATTGATGACAGTCATTGACAGTCAGGTGAAACTAGGTGTCACACACAGGTGTCTTCCATGATTGTGTGCTGCCAAACACAGATATATAGAGCTTGACCAGAGCCAGTCCGATCTCTGAACATGGATTGACAAGGCAAAGCAAACGGACAAGGGGAAGTTCTTCCTTAAGGAAGAGGAGGAAGAAGAAGAAGAAGAGGAGGACTGAGAGGAATAGGTGCTGTGCTGTCCCAAATGAAATTCGGGCCACAATTATAGACCATGTCATAAACCATGGCCTCACAATGGCAAAGGCAGGTCGTCGAGTGCAGCCTAATGTGCCTCGTTCTACAGTCTCCTCCATTATCCAAACCTTTCGCAGGGAAAACAGGTATGTACTCTATGTAATCTATGATGGAATTATATGTTGCATAGGACAGGGCACTGTGCGTGAGGCAAAAAATGTATAACTTACTGTAGAGATTTTGTGTGCATCTGCCTACAGTGGTAGGTCTATACTAGCAGGTGGAGAGGACTAGTGGAATGTTTTGATACTAAATATGACAAGAAATATATTGAACAAATTACTGTAAACTATGGAATTACATAATTTATACAGTTTAGAGAAGTATTCCAGTCACTGTGCAGTGGGAGAATGAGTACAGCAACCACTGAATAAGTCCTTGTTTTTTGATTTTGTGTTCATACAATTTACTACTGTAATGTACATTTTCTTTTTACATATGTATGAAACTTTCTTTGCGTGTGAATAAAAAATGGTTATCATTTCCTTGGTAGTGTGAATGCAATCTGTGATGTCAAACCTTGGAGGCTACTCTTTTCTGTGGTATATTGTTGGTCCTCTGCCATAGTGACAAAACATCTAAACATTTTGTATGGCAGTACTCACACAATGCCAAAGGGATGATGCATTTTGGGGGCACTGACTATTCAGATTAGAAAGAAATGTAGTTTTGACACATGAGTGAACTGTTTTAGGGGAGATATGAGCTTTTGCAGGTGGACCATGTTGTTGTGATCAACCATCCAGGTTTATTTTGACAAAAGCACCAAGAATGATGAGACTGTCCGATCTGTGTCGAGAAATGAGCCAAAGCTATTGAGAAGGATCTTTGCCATTTTGGAGACACTGACTGTTTAAATGAGAAAGAGATTTAGATTGAAGCCTGAATGAACAGTTTTGGAAGAGATATGAGCTTTTGCAGGTGAGCTATAGTGTTGTGCTAAACTGTAAGAGTGTTTTGCCAAATGATCTTAGAGTTTTGAGAATGTAATTTCTGTTTAAAGAAATGAGCCAAACCAATGGAGAAAAACTGTAAGACAGAAAAATGACATTGTCCTGAGGCAAAAAGTCAAAAAATGTTATTTTAAACAGCTGAAATCAAAATCTGACTTCTAACTACCAAATATAGTTCTTCAGATGTTTAAGTACATCCACATATTTTGAACATAGTTATTTCTATTTATGTATAAAAATGATGTTATTCTTAGCAGTAGCTGATACTGCATTCCATGTGAATTTGTTTCCTGAAAGGACTGCCAGGTCAAAGGTCAAACCGTCTTCAACTTCTCACTTTAGTAAACAGTGTTGTGTCTTGTGTCATCAAACAGAAAAAAATAATAAATACAAATTTTAGGGGACAGCGTAAACCAAAAAATGTGGTTTGTTGCCCCAAGGCAGCACCGTGCCATAGAGGGCTAATGTGTTGTGATGTGACGCCAGACTACAAAGTGTTACAGGATATGGTGGTCTGTTTTTATCTTTTTTGAGGCATTTTTTCCAAAATGAAAAAAATAAATGTTTTGCTTTCTTTGCAAGCCCCTGGGAACTTGACTGGAAGCAAAGGAGAAGGAAAATGTATACACACATATATATATATATATATATATATATATATATATTTTTTTTTTTAAAATTACAACAACCACTAATTAAAATACAAAACTGTTCTTACAATGTCAGAGTGTCTAGTTGGATTTGATCACATGGGTTGCTTGGCTAGGCTCACTTAAAGAAAAGAGAAGGTAATGTTATTTCTTTAAGGACAAAGTAGAAAGAACTCCTATGAAGAGTATAAATGAAGATTGCATTCTGCACAAAATACCAAGGACACCAGTCACACAAAAGAAAGAAAGAAGCATAGAGATTGAGCCACCTGGAGAGCATAAAGCCTGACAGCCAGAGAGCGAGGTCCCAGGACAACTATTGATCAGATAAAGGAAAGCCTTAGGGAACCGAGAGGACAAGGGGAACAACAAGCAGAGAAGCTGAACAATGCTTTCTGATTGACAGAGAGACAAAGTGATGCTCATGTACTCATGTCTAGGATAAAGGGTGGTTGTTTTAGGGCACAGTATACTCAGCAGAGTAGTAAACACTATTTTTAAGCATTGC
This sequence comes from Neolamprologus multifasciatus, assembly GCF_963576455.1. Lineage (NCBI taxonomy): Eukaryota > Metazoa > Chordata > Actinopteri > Cichliformes > Cichlidae > Neolamprologus > Neolamprologus multifasciatus. Next base: position 24,530,029 of record NC_140458.1, on the reverse strand, counting down.
CATTAGAGCAGAGCTTCCCAAAGTGTGGGGCCCGCCCCCTAGGGGGGGCGCAGAGCCATTGCAGGGGGGGGCGTGGTATGAAAAGGGGAAAAAAAGAAGAAAAAAGAACGCTTGGACACTGCTAGCATAATGGACAGATTTTTTGACGGGGCGCCCACACAAACACAAAGCAGGAGATGAAGCATCGCTGAATATGTTTCCAAGCTAACTTCCCTCCAAGCCAAAGACTAGAAAATATGGTGAAGCATGTCTTCCTTTTGGCTTCACCTGCACAAGTGCCAAGGTAGGTCTCCCCTGCAGAATTGGTTTTCCCTTGGTCGGGAGCACGCGCTGGGATTACAGTATCAAACATTCTTGATTTTTAGTTCACAAACACTTGTTGTAATAACTAACTACTCCTGACATTTTGGAGATGTTAACTCTTTATACAGTAAAGTTACAGCGCGATACAAATAATATCAGGCTGATCCTGCCGTAATTCGTTCCCCCTGTCGAAATCACAGAAAAACAGTGTTCCACAGTTGTTTATGTTTTTTAACCCATTTTGCACAGAGAGGAATTTTTTGATTTGATAACAATGTTGAATATTATTACACAGGAAAAAAACCAACGATACGTAAAATAATCACACCGTGACGCCTCTGCCTTTCTAAATGGAGGGACAGTAACTGCGTGTGTAAATGTAAGCGTATAAAAACAGAAGATAGTCAGATTAACAGTATTTTGTCTCTATCTGCCATTCTGCAATACATCTCATGTAAACAATAACGTGGCGCACAGCACAACGTGAGTTTGGGAACCACTGCATTAGAGGATAAACTTAAAGTAAGAATAATCTATTATTTATGCAGTCTAGTATAGTATATTAGCCTCAAATGAGGCATAGACAAAGTAACCATATTCTAATTAATGAATTAATGACTAAAACTAATAGTCACCATTCAAATGTGTTCTAAACTTTCAAAGGTACCTGGTTTATTGACTTTCAGCTGCATCCATGAATACCAGTGAAACAGGTCATCTGCCTCACTAAAAAGCACAAAAGTACAACAGAGCGGCAAACACAAGCAAGACATAGAAATCTTCAGCCTTAACTAGAAGGTGAGTGATCATAGGATTGCACACAGGTGAGTGTCAACTCAATTGTCTCCAGGTGCGCACTTTGTTGAAACGCATAAGCAGAATTACTCACATGCACACACACACACACACACACAATGATATAGAAGAGAAAGATAGACGGTGTGCTGGCACAGGAGGACTAGAGGATCATGACACCTTTGTCTTCATGCTCCTGCATTGTCATCATATTAATGTTATGCTGGGTAATAATTGTGGGTTCAGATTTAGGTGCTAGCTACATCCCGATGCAAGATGTCATCATGCAATGCTCTTCCTATACTGTCAGTCGATGTTGATCCATTGAACACTTACATCTGTTTAATGGTATTAAATATCCCAATTCTTTGATCTTTGGGCTGAAGGAAGAACAACACTCGGTGTATAAATGTTCAATCAACAATCTCTTTATTCCATACAATTCTCATTATTCCATACAACACTTTTGAGCATTAACCATCCGGACGGGAGATATGGACAGGAGGGTGTCCGCCAGATCTCTTATAGCTTCAGCCCCCCTCCAAAGTCATAAAACCTAAACATCCACATTCTTTCTCTCTCATTGAGCCTAAGTTATGACCTTGGCTTCCTGTGCAGTATGTTCTGTTCTTTCTAATCAGACAAATAAGGCCATGATTCTCTGAAAACAGTATTTCTTATAAATCAGCAGTATAATGCATCATAAAACAATGTCATTCATTCACAATAAATCAGCAGTCTAATGTAATACAAATCAGTCTAATAAATGTAATAGTTATCACCTTCTTCTAAGTCAGGAGAATAATGCAAACTAAAACTACATAATAATTTCACAAGCTTTAATTAGAGGTATAACATAAAATAGTATAATAATCTCACAATGGACGTATCATACACTATATGGTCAAACATATTCACTCACCATCCAAACATTTGAATTCAAGTGTTTCAATCACTTCCATGGTCACAGGTGTAGAAAATTAAGCATGCAGACTGCTTCTATAAGCATTTGTGAAAGAATGGGTTGCTCTCAGGATGTCAGTGAACTCCAGCGTGGTATTATGATAGGATACCACCTGTGCAACAAGTCCAGTCTTGAAATGTCCTCATTATTAAATATTTCAAAAGTGGCACAAAGTGGTAGACCACATTACATCACAGAGCAGGCTCAACGGATACTGTGGCACAGAGGTTGCCAACTTTTTGCAGATTGAGTCAGTAGAGACCTCCAAACTTCATGTGGCCATTAGATTAGCTAAAGAACAGTGTGTAGAGAACTTAATAGAATGGGTTTCCATGGCCGAGCGCAATATAGAGAAGTGGAGACATGTTCTCTTGAGTGATGAGTCACGCTTCTTCATCTCAAAATGTGATTGACAAGTCTGGGTTTGGCAGTTACCATGAAAACAGTACTTGTCTTACTGCATTTTGCCAAGTTTAAACTTTGCTGGAGGGGGTGTGGGGTTGTTTTTCAGAAGTTGGGCTCAGCTCTTTACTTCCAGTGAAAGAAACTGAAAATATTTTGTGCAATTTCATGCTCCCGACTTTGTAGGAACAACTTGGGGATAGCTCCTTCCTGTTCTAGCATGGCTGTGCGCAAGTGCACACAAGCAGGGTCCTTAAAGACATGGATGAGTGAGTTTGCTGTGGAAGAATTTGACTAAACTCAGCCCGAGAGAAAACCTTTGGGACGAATTAGAGCAGCGGTCTCCAACCTTTTTTGCGCCACGGACCGGTTTATGCCCGACAATATTTTCACGGACCGGCCTTTAAGGTGTCGCGGATAAATACAACAAAATAAAACTAGTACCGGTACCGAAAAAAAGAAGATTTATTCATAACACATGTGAAAAGACCCTTAAAAACCGAGTTAACGATAAAAACGATAACAAAATAACGCTGAAAAGTGATAAAACCCCTGAAAACTATACATTTCACACCTGAGCCTCAACTCTCGCGGCCCGGTACCAAACAACTCACGGACCGGTACCAGTCCGAGGCCCGGGGGTTGGGGACTGCTGAATTAGAGCATACACTTCAAGGCCGGCTGTCCTGGCTAGTCTAGGGGGTCGGAGGGACGAACATAAAGGTGGATAGAGAAGGAGGAGCCAAGATGGTAATTTTAGTAGGTTTATTTAACATTGGAGATGGGATTTGAGTCCAGACTGAGATGTAACGTCAGGGAGAGCCAAGGCCAACATAACAAACAAAACATCCCTGATGTAGAAATAAAAGAAACTTACCTAACTCCAAAGAAACAAAATATACAACCTATAACCATAACCTACCTAACAGCACATAAACAGGAAAAAACAGGGTGTCAAAGCAAAAGGCAGCTCTCCCCTACAAGCAGTCTAGACATGACAACAACAATGCTCATACCAGCTACAAAGGCATGCAAGCCTGCTCAAGTATGGCAACCAAAATGGCCAGAGGGCCCAGAAGCACAGCTCCACAGGCCTTAAATAGTGCTCGGCTGATTACCAATCAGCCGGACTCTGCGCAGCATCCAATCAGGACAGAGGAGGTGGAGCCTGGACAAAACAAAGGGTTAGTAGTGAGAAGAGACATCCTCCTAGGGGATGTAACACCCCCACCCAGAAAAACAAACGTATAAGTTTGTCAACCTTACACCATCACATTCTTGAGAGGGCATCTGCCACAATATTTTCACATCCTCTCTTATGCTTTATTTCAATGTTGTAATTTTGTGAAATTAAGGCCCACCTCATCAATCGTTGATCGTTGTTATACATACGAGAGAGGAACACGAGAGGATTGTGATCAGTGAAGACCTCTACAGGTTGGGACGTAGATCCCACATACACATCAAAATGTTGAAGAGCCAGAAGCATGGCCAGAGTCTCCTTTTCAATTGTCGAGTACCGTCTTTGATGAGTATCGAACTTCTTGCCAAAGAAGCAGACAGGATGACTCACTCCTTGTCCATCATCTTGAAGAAGAACAGCTCCAGCCCCCACCTCACTGGCATCCACTTCAAGCTTGAAAGGTTTAGAAAAGTCTGGAGCAACAAGAACAGGTGAACTCGACAGAAGACCTTTTGCACATTCAAAAGCATGTTGACACTCAGGACTCCAAATGAATGGTACCTTCGGGCTACACAGGTTTGTTAGTGGTGTTACGACTTCAGAAAAATTCCTACAGAAACACCTGTAGTAACCAACCATCCCTAGAAATCTGCGCAGCTCACGGCGTGTTGTTGGCACAGGAAAGTTGAGGATGGCATTAACCTTTGCACTGATAGGGCGAACTTTGCCTTGCCCAACTTCCTTTCCAAGGTAGGTCACTGTAGCCTTACCAAACTCGCATTTAGCCAAGTTGAGGGTCAAGGAAGCATCAGCTAAACGCTTGAACACAGTGGCTAAAGTGTCGACATGCTCTGACCAGTTGGAAGAATAGATGACCACATCATCAAGATAAACATTACAGTTTGCTACACCAGATAATACAGTTGACATTAACCTCTGAAAGGTAGCAGGAGCATTTCTCATTCCAAATGCCATGACTGTATATTGTAAAAAGTGATCAGGTGTTACGAAAGCTGAGATTTCTGATGCTCTTTCTGTCAAAGGTACTTGCCAATAACCTTTAAGAAGGTCAAGCTTACTCACATAAGCAGCAGATCCGACGCTGTCAATACAGTCCTCAATACGGGGCAGTGGGAAGGAATCAGGTACTGTTACTGCATTTACCTTACGGAAATCTGTGCAAAAGCGAGGTGTTCCATCTGATTTTGGCGTAACCAGGCACGGAGAGCTCCATGGACTATAGCTTGGGATAGCCAATCCATGCTTCAGAAGGTAGTCTACTTCTTTGTTCATCATTTCCCTTTTTGCCATATTCACACGGTAAGCATGCTGCTTAATAGGCAATGCATTCCCAACATCAATGTCGTGCTCTATTACAGTAGTACGGGAAGGCATGTCCCCAAAGAGTTTTAAATGAATGTTGACGAGCCTTTCAATGTCCAACTGTTGCTCACGGGTCAAGTGAGACAGATATATAGACAACTGGGACAGTACCTCAGAATTAAGCATTCTGGCATTCTGGTAGCTGGCATCACAAAGTTTGAGCCCGTCCTCATCTAAACTCGACCTCAATCCTGAAGAAGAGTTTAACAAGAGAGTCTCTGGAGATGAGAGTTGCTGTGATGGAGACGCCACAGACCTATCTGCAGGACCACAGAGAGGATCAGCTCTAGAATGAAAAGGTTTGAGCATATTGAGATGGCACAGGCGCGTTTTACGCTTCCTGTCTGGGGTTTTAATCACATAGTCAGTGTCATTTACTTTCTTATCCACCTGGTATGGTCCACAGAAGCGGGCAGACAATGCAGAGCTAGCAGTTGGTAGAAGAACCAAAACCTTGTCACCTGGATTGAAAGATCGAGGAACGGCTTTCTTATCATACCAACTCTTCATCTTCCCCTGAGCAGAGGAGAGGGCTTCTGCAGCTGCCAACCTGGCCTTATGGAGGCGCTCTCTGAACTGTGAAACATAATCCAGAACATTAGTTTTCACAACATGGTCTGTTGACAAGAACTGTTCTTTCAACAACTTCAAAGGTCCCTGAACAGAGTGACCAAACACTAGTTCATTTGGGCTAAACCCAAGGGATTCTTGCTTAGCTTCGCGCATGGCAAACACCATCAGGGGAATTCCGTCATCCCACTCTTTTCCAGTATCCAAGCAGTATTTCTGCAACGTTGCCTTGAGTGTCTGATGCCAGCGCTCTAATGCTCCTTGAGACTCAGGATGGTATGCACTTGACACAACATGCTTAATCCCAAGAGTCTGCATGACCTGCTTGAAAAGTTTAGACAAAAAGTTAGTTCCTTGGTCTGTCTGGACTACTTTTGGTAGACCAAAAGTAGTAAAGAACTTTGTCAAAACTTTAATCACCAAAGGTGCAGTTATTCTTCTGAGTGGGACAGCTTCAGGAAAACGAGTCGAAGTACACATTGCAGTCAGTAAAAACTGATTACCATTCTTCGTCTTGGGCAATGGACCAACACAGTCCACAATGACACGTTCAAAAGGTTCACCGAGTACTGGTATAGGATGAAGAGGAGCTATAGGAACTGTCTGGTTTGGCTTTCCTGCAATCTGACATGTTTTACAAGTGCGGCAAAACTCAACTACATCAGCCTTCAATCCTGGCCAAAAGAAATGGTTGAGTATCTTATTGTACGTTTTTGTAACTCCCAAATGACCAGACAGGGGGTGCTCATGTGCAAGGGAGACTACGTAGTGACGATACTCAAGAGGCACAACAATCTGGTAAGTAGTGCTCCAGTCACAGTCATCAGAACAGCTTCCCTCTACGGCCGCTGTTAAAATTGGGTGTGCAGTCCACTTGCGCATCAAGACCCCATCTTCCAAGAAATAAGAAGCCTTTTTATTTCCTGTTTCAGAAAGAGAAGCAAAGCATTTAGACAATGAGGGATCAGACTTCTGAGCAGCAATAAGGCTTTCACGTGCGACTGGCAAGTCTAACTGTGAGAGATGGAGATCCTTCCACCTCTCAGTAGTATCCTTTGAGCCACTTTTAGGATCAATCAGGGTTTGCAAATCATCTGTAGCCAGAGCCTGAGCCAACGAAGAGTCTGACAAATCAATTTCTGCAGCTTTACGTCTCGTCTGAGCCCTGGTGAGAACACAAGCAGGAAAAACAGATGGGAAACATGTTGCTAGGTCGTTGCTCTTCAAGTTTGATTCTGGATCGTTTGTTACTTCGGGAACAGATTGCACTTTTCCACCAGCAATATCATTTCCCAAAATGAACTGCACCCCTTTTATGGGAAGTGAGGGGCGTACTGCCACAGAGAAAATGCCATTAACCAACTTTGACTTGATGTATACATAATGCAAAGGAGCTTCAACATAGCCCATTTCAACTCCTTGAATCAGAATGCTACCATGACAAGAGGAAAGGTCACTCAAGGGTAATACATCAGATAAAATCACAGATCGTGACCCTCCCGTATCTCTGAGTATTCGAATGGGTATTTCATCCTCAGGCTTCCCAGTCAATGACACAGTGCCATCGAAGAGGAAGGGTTTGAAGCAGGGATCAACTCCTTCACTTTGGCCCCCTCTCTCAGCGTGAATGGTTTTAATTAAACCCACTCCTTTCGGTGACTGGTTCTTGCGTTTCAAAGCGGGACATTCAACAACAACATGGCCAAGTTTATGACAATAGAAACATTCCCTTTCAGTCCTTGAAGCAAAAGTCTGTCGTGGGCTTGAAGGATCCTTTCGTGGGGGAGGTTCTCTGGTGGCAACTTCACGTTTCTGCATAAAAACAGTTTTATGAGTCAACACAAATTCATCAGCTATCACAGCTGCTTCTTTCAAAGTGGAAACCTTCTGTTCATTAAGATGTACAACAATGCGTTCTGGCAGGCCATTTTTGAACTCTTCCAGCAGTATCAGTTCACGTAAGGAGTTGTAGTCAGGAACTTTACTTGCTGTTATCCATCTATCAAAAAGAGTAGCTTTTTCACGAGCAAACTCTACAAAAGTCTGATTTGCTGTTCTTTTGTGATTGCGAAAGCGTTGCCTATACGCTTCGGGAACCAGTTCATAAGCAGCAAGGATAGCAGACTTCACTACATCATATTTCAAACTTTCTTCCAAAGACAAAGCAGAACAGACTTCTTGTGCTTTGCCTACCAATTTGCACTGGAGAAGCAATGGCCAAACTTCTCTCGGCCAGTGCAATGAGGCAGCAACACGTTCAAACACATTGAAATATGTATCAACTTCTGATTCACGAAATGGAGGTACCAACACAATGTTTTTACTCACATTAAAACCACCTGGGTTTACATGGGAGGAGGTTGTTTCACCAACAGATGAATTTGCAGAACTAGGTTGAGTAGTAGTGCTTCTTGAAGTCTGTGCCTGTAACTCCAACTGACGCAGTCTGACCTCCCTTTCAGTCTGCAACTCCAGCTCCAACCTTTTCAGCTTTAACACCTTTTCTGTCTCTGCTTCCAACTCCAACCTGCGAAGATCCAGCTCTGCCTGACGAGCTTGGGCTTTATCCTGAGCCTCCAATTGTAACTTAGCCAAACGTACCTTGAGTAACACTTCTTGTCTTGAACGAGGAGAAGATGGAGTAGCAAAAGAAGGTGAGCCATTAGTGCTTAACTTTTCCACCGTTTGTTGCTCCACAGCAGCAGGGTTTTGTCCTTCCTCCTTTAACACAGCAGGCTTCACTCCTTCGTTAGGGGCCCTGTCAAGAGGAACTGGCAAACGAGGTGGTTTAGAAACAGGAAGCAGGCCTTCTTCCACAAGTTTGTTTGACACAGCAATTTTCAAGTCCTCTTTCACCAATTGCCTTGATACATTTAAATCAAAGTGTGCTGCTATAGCAAACAAATCATGTTTTCTACACACATTTAGCTCCTCCCAAGAAGGACTACCCAAAAATGCACTCAAACTGAAAACACCAGTTGCCATACTAACCACCTCTGCCACCACCTCTCGTAATCCCGGACGAGCCCCCAATTTATGTTACGTCCCCTGGCTAGTCTAGGGGGTCGGAGGGACGAACATAAAGGTGGATAGAGAAGGAGGAGCCAAGATGGTAATTTTAGTAGTTTAACTTACCTAACTCCAAAGAAACAAAACATACAACCTATAACCATAACCTACCTAACAGCACATAAACAGGAAAAAACAGGGTGTCAAAGCAAAAGGCAGCTCTCCCCTACAAGCAGTCTAGACATGACAACAACAATGCTCATACCAGCTACAAAGGCATGCAAGCCTGCTCAAGTATGGCAACCAAAATGGCCAGAGGGCCCAGAAGCACAGCTCCACAGGCCTTAAATAGTGCTCGGCTGATTACCAATCAGCCGGACTCTGCGCAGCGTCCAATCAGGACAGAGGGGGTGGAGCCTGGACAAAACAAAGGGTTAGTAGTGAGAAGAGACATCCTCCTAGGGGATGTAACACCGGCCTTCTCATCCATCATCAGTGCCTGACCTCACAAATGTCCTTCTGGAGGAATTGTCAAAAATTCCCATAAGCACACTCCTAAACCTTATGGAAAGCCTTCTAATGAGAGTTGAAGCTGTTGTAGCTGCAAAGGGTTGGCCGACACCATATTAAACCCTATGGAATAAGACTGGGATCTCAGTTATATGTGTGTAAAGGCAAAAGGGGAAATACTTCTGGTAATATAGTGTATAATAATGTTTCCCTCATACTGCCTGGGCAGCTGAAAATGGTCAAAACTAAAATGTGCTCCTTCTACTCAGAGATGAAAGAATCAGTAATGCAGTGCCTCCATGAGACTCACATATATGGTTTTGTATGAAATGACTTATCAGCTAGTGTCAATATGCCAGATCTGATCCATCATGGCAGTTCAGTGCACCCTGCTGCTCGACTTTGCAATATGTATAACCTGCAGACGAGGTGAGCGCTGTTTGTTGTGTCAGGAGGATTATTACAGGAGGCTCAGAATTAGAATTTGTGTCATGAAAATGGTTGTCTGAACTTTTAATTTCATCTGAGACAGAGATCTGACTCATCATTAGTTTCACAGACGTCTTACTTCCTTAATTTACCACAATACAGTTTAATGACTGAATGTGGAGAAGCACACATATGGTTGAAATTGTAGACATAATCTTCTTGAGAAAAAATCCTCTCAGGATGACGTGTCATCATCTCAATGGTCCTTATACTTTTCATATAGTACAACAATCAAGTCCAGTTTTTAACCTTGTTAGTGTTAGTCTGCTTTGCAGGTCAGATGACTAAACAGAGGCTGATAAGATTAGGTCTTAAAGCTCTAGGTGTTTGTATTTACGCCAAAAAAAAAAAAGGCTGCAGGGTAGCTTTTGAAAGCATGACAGTTTAACAGCTGGCCAAATGGCTGAGTCATTGGCATTGATTCATGACCCTTTCAGCGCTCACAGGTACATTATGATCAATTTGTGCTCTGCAGCAGAAACACTTAAAAACAGTCACATCATCCCTTTTGACCAGCCAAAACAGAAGGGCTTCACTGACTCATCCTGAACAGGTAATACAGGTCAATGTGTATATATATATATATATATATATATATATATATATATATACCAGAATACCAGAGGTGCAAAACACCAGCTACTGGTAGACAGAACAGTCAGCCGAGACTGCAAGACCAGACTGACAAACCTGTGCACTGCCTGGATTGATTACAAGAAGGCCTATGACTCAATGCCCCACAGCTGGATACTGGAATGCCTAGAATTGTACAAGATCAATGGGACCCTAAGAGCCTTCATCAGGAACTCAATGAGGATGTGGCGTACAACACTAGAGGCCAACTCCAAGCCCATAGCACAAGTCACCATCAAGTGCGGGATCTACCAAGGAGATGCTCTGTCCCCACTGCTGTTCTGCATAGGCCTGAACCCCCTCAGTGAGATCATTAACAAGACTGGCTACGGATACTGGCTACGGATACCGACTACGGAACGCAGCAGTTGTCAGCCACCTCCTGTACATGGATGACATCAAGCTGTATGCCAAGAGTGAACGAGACATCGATTCACTGATCCACACTACCAGGCTATACAGCAATGACATTGGAATGTCGTTCGGGCTGGAGAAGTGTAGTCGGATGGTAACAAAGAGAGGGAAGGTAGTCAGAACTGAGGGGATTGAACTACCAGAAGGCAACATTGCAGACATAGAGGACAGTTACAAGTACCTGGGGATCCTGCAGGCGAATGGGAACCATGAAGAGGCCGCTAGGAAAGCTGCAACCACCAAGTACCTGCAGAGGGTCAGGCAAGTCCTGAGGAGTCAGTTGAACGATAAGAACAAGATCCGGGCCATCAACACGTACGCCCTGCCTGTGATCAGGTACCCTGCTGGGGTAATAGGCTGGCCAAAGGAGGAGATAGAAGCCACTGACATAAAGACAAGAAAGCTCCTTACCATGCATGGAGGGTTTCACCCCAAGTTCAGCACCCTGAGGCTGTACGCTAAGCGGAAGGAAGGGGGCCGGGGACTGGTGAGTGTCAGCACCACAGTCCAGGATGAGACAACGAACATCCAAGAATACATCACGAAGCTGGCCCCAACTGACAGCGTGCTCAGTGAATACCTCAGGCAGCAGAAACCCAAGAAAGAGGAGGGAGACGAGGAACCATCATGGAAGGACAGGCCCCTGCACGGTATGTACCACCGGCAGATAGAGGAGGTGGCTGATATCCAGAAATCCTACCAGTGGCTGGACAAAGCTGGACTGAAAGATAACACAGAGGCACTAATCATGGCAGCACAAGAACAAGCTCTGAGTACAAGATCCATAGAGGCTGGGGTCTATCACACCAGGCAAGACCCCAGGTGCAGGCTGTGTAAAGATGCCCCAGAGACAATCCAGCACATAACAGCAGGGTGCAAGATGCTAGCAGGCAAGGCATACATGGAACGCCATAACCAAGTGGCCGGCATAGTGTACAGGAACATCTGTGCCGAGTATAACCTGGAAGTCCCGAGGTCAAAATGGGAGATGCCCTCAAGGATGGTGGAGAATGACTGAGCTAAGATCCTGTGGGACTTCCAGATACAGACGGACAAAATGGTGGTGGCTAACCAACTGGACATAGTGGTGGTAGACAAACAGAAGAAGACGGCCGTCGATGTAGCGGTTCCAAATGACAGCAATATCAGGAAGAAGGAACATGAGAAGCTGGAGAAATACCAAGGGCTCAGAGAAGAGCTCGAGAGGATGTGGAGGGTGAAGGTAACGGTGGTCCCCGTGGTAATCGGAGCACTAGGTGCGGTGACTCCCAAGCTAGGCGAGTGGCTCCAGCAGATCCCGGGAATAACATTGGAGATCTCTGTCCAGAAGAGCGCAGTCCAGCTAAGATACTGCGCAGGACCCTCAAGCTCCCAGGCCTCTGGTAGAGGACCCGAGCTTGAAGGATAAACCGCCCGCAGGGGCGTGCTGGGTGTTTATATATATATATATATATATATATATATATATATATATATATATATATGTATGTATATCACTTCATCCAGCTAAATCATTGCATTTGGTTATTCCTGCGATTGTAAAACTGTAGTTTTAATAACACTTTATTAATAATTTTTTATTAATACTTTGTTTCTCAGTATATCTTCCCCTCCTAATCAGTTATTTTAGAAAATGTGATTGATTTATTGAAATTTTCTTTATTGATTTTGAGGTAAAATGCTGATAGTAATATGCTATCAATACTTAAGGAAACTCTAATTTTGTTGGATAAGTTGTGAAAACTAACACATGTCACTGTAACACACAATTCCCACTCAGAAAGGGAAAACACACTAGAGAGCAAGGTGCTTTGATGACACCCTACATTTGCAGACTTTAACAGCTCTAATACACTGGTGCTGAAAATCGGGCACAAAAAGATTTTTTTAAGTTAAAATGTATGTAAAATGTACATAATATAGCAGTAACAGGTTAATGATTTTTAAAGCTACAAAACCAACATATTGTATAGAAAGTCAAAATCTCCAGGCTTCGTGTTTCCGTCGATTCCTGTATGTGTGAATGGAGCCTGCTGTAGGCTGTCATGATTCACAAACTTCTGGCAACGTACAGTAATTATTCATGACAAATGACACCTACTGTGTGTGGGTGAGAGTACAACGAGTCATGTCGACATGTTTCAGCAAGCAAGCCGTCCACTCGTCTGATTCTTTACACTGCTAATTTCGTGGTTTTAGCAGGTTTTTCAGTTATGTTTCCACACATTGGATGGAGGTTTCATTTTTTCTGATCAAACAGTCTTCTACAAAGCAACGCCTACATCAGGTTATGCTTGTACAGACTAACTAGTTGCTTGCAAACAGATGCCTCAAACTGGTACTGAGGGCGCTGTGTAAAGGGCGTCAGAGGATTACACCGGAAGTTGGTTTTTGCTTTCAAAGTAAAGCTTCATTATAAACTATGATGAGATAGTGTTGTAAGATAAAAGTTGAGTCTTAAAAAGAACATTTAACAGTCTGGTTTATCGAGTAGATTGCTTGTATCACAATTAGCGGCCCTGCTGAATTTCTTTCTGTTTTTTTAATGAGCTCTCTATAATATATTCAGTCTATATTTATCAATGATTGCTGACGTCCTCTCGCATTAGCTTGCTAGCTGCCTGTTTTATTTGCATCACTCCCACGCAGCGACGGTTGGAAATTATTTTGAAAACTGTTAACGGAAGTGGGATGTAAGGCGTAATAGATGGTACTTGAACAGTGAGTGTTTTGCTTTACCTTCTGAGCAAGTGACAGGCACACGGGAGGAGGGAGAAGTTTTTTTGTAGCTTCGCTTGCTCCTCTTCATCATGGAGACTCGGGCACATTTCACCCGTGAGGAAATTAACAGCACGGTGTGGGAAGTCCCGGAGAAATACACGCACCTGAAACAGATAGGGACCGGGGCTTACGGCTCGGTATGGTGAGTGATTTATCATTTACTGTGCACTGCAAGAAGTGTGTGTCGCATTTGGGTCTCATTCACGTTAGCTACACTGGCTGCACACAGTGTGTAGTGGGCCTGCGTTATATCCTGTACAGTCTAACATAGAGTGGTCGCACAACCAGTCAACTCATGTAGCAAGTAAGCACCTAGTGTCATATTGTAGCACGACGACCACACAGCCCGTTATGTGGACCTTACAGTCTTATATATGTTTACCTGCAGTGGGAGTAGGAGTTATGATTGAAAGTCTGTATTAAAGATGGCCTCTTTCCATTTTCATGGCATCATACAGTTACATACAGGATACAGTTAAACACCAGAATGACTGTTTACGTGAAAACGTGCAGCAATTTAAATGTTTTGTTTTCTCTTTTTGTGTTCTGGGTTCTTTTTTTGTTGTTGTTGATTTTTTTTTTTTTTAGCAATACAATTATTTTTGCAGGCTTACATAAAAATGGGGGATCGGGTGTCAAACCATTAAGGAAACTAGATACAGCCAACATCACTTATCATTGCTTTTTTACAACTTCCCTGGTTTTTAATTGGCTGACTGGATACATACAATCCCTGGTTAGGGTTTCTAAAATAATTTCTGTTTGCACATTTAGAATGCTTCAAGTTTAGTCATATAGCTGCCTTCATAAAATGTTAATAACTGTAAAGAACCATTTGAGAAGAGCTATTCAGAAAGCTCTAAACCTATTATTATATTAATATGTCATGAGGGATAAAATGTGCAAATGCTGGAACAGTGGCAGATGTCAAACACACAAGGCCATTGCTACGTTTCACTTAAGAATAACCATAGGTCAATATTTTTTGAAGAAAAAAGCCAGCCTTTTGCCTTTTATCCATTATTGTGTACATTAACCCTTACGTTATTGTTGAAATCACTGATTTTCTTCACTGTCAAATGTGCCTTCCTAATGAACTTTACCACACAGTTGTTCTAACTTATTTTGACTAAAAATATAAACTCATAAATTATGACAGCACTTAGTTTAAATTAGACTAAATTTAAAGGGCCTTGAGGTGACAGTTGTTGTGATTTGGCACTATATACATACAATTGAAATGAACTGAATTAACGGATAAATCTTAGTAGGTAAAATTTTGAGAACCTAGATGAACGGCGAAAAAACTCTTTACTGACCTCAAAGCTCCTGTTGTCACAGCAGCAGTGTTCAGGCATGCTGACTAGGCTTTAAGCATAATAGTGTGGGAGTTATGATCTGTTAAAAAGCTCAGACTGGTCGACCTTTAAAAGAAGCAGCATCTCATGAACACCGTGAACATTATCTGAACCTACCTGTAAATGGAGGAGGGAAAGGAAATAACAAACAGAAGCACAGCCTGCAGTTTCATGTTTTTTTTTTGTTTTGTTTTGTTTGTTTTTTTTTATTGTAGCTATTTGCTTGGCGTGGATTAGCTGTTACATGTAAAGCCGGCTGTAATATCTGACATTACTGCATCAGTGTTGTTCACAGCACACAGTGAAGTGTGCAGTGTGTGTTGGTGGATGCGGCTCCAAATAGCCTAACAAGCCTGTCCTCCTACGATTTGGTGCCCTGCAAACATACACGTCAAGAGCTGCCAAACATTCACATATTGATAACTCAGTAAACCACAGACCACCACACATTCAGAGAATGAGTCCCACGTACAGTATCTCTATCTCACATCATCTGTGCTTTTGTGTTATGTTTCATGCACAGCCTCTAAGTGTGAGTGAAACCCCAAAAATAGACTATTCAGTCGTTTTCAAATGGTGAACATTATAGTGAGACTAAAAGGTCCAAGCAACAGCAGCCAGCTAATGCCTTATTACATTATCGTTCCCAACAGCTCAGCACTAAATGAGAAGAATAAAGAAAAGGTGGCCATTAAAAAGCTCCACAGGCCTTTCCAGTCAGAGATCTTTGCTAAGAGGGCCTACCGAGAGCTCCGACTGCTCAAACACATGAAACATGAAAATGTGAGTAGACTATACACTATGCATACTCAGTCGCTTTTAGGAAGTTGTGTTTTTGGCATTGTAACAGCTCTGTGATGCAGTAATATTCTGTAAATGAGCCATTGCTTGTATGTTTTAGTATTTGTCACCTGCTTCTTTCATTCCAACTAGGTGATAGGACTTATCGATGTGTTTACACCTGCCCTAAGCCTGGATGACTTCCAGGACTTGTGAGTATTCTTCATCTTATTAGCAAACCGCTCGGGGAAAGGCAGACGACACTTTAAATAATCTGCAGGTTCAAATGGACTGGTGCTTATACAGCACTTTTCTAGTCTAATTAAGAATTCAAAGCACTTTTTACTACTAAAGCCTCAGTCACCCAGCCTCACACACACACCCACGCACACACACACACACACACACGTGCACACACAGTTATAAAAGCACTTTTTTCTATTCCTAAGCTCTTTTCTTTTTTATCATCAACAATTTTTATTTATTTTATTTTAAACTTCAATAACAGAACTTAAGGATAAATACATAAATAAATAGTTTAAAAAACAAACAAACAAAACAAAAACCAAAACAAAGGGAAGTTATCCTATTCTTTCTTCGCACACCAATCCCCACACCACCACTCTGTCATTACTCCTCTGTTCTTCAAGTTACAGAAAGACAGCTTGTAAAGGGGGACCAAATACAATCATATTGATGCAATTTGTCTAATAAACCATAAGTCACTTTTTCGTAAGATGCCAACTTAGCCATTGTCATTAGCCACTCTTCATAGGGAGGGGGGTTCTTTTTCCGTCAATGTCTTAGCAGGATCCGTTTGGCCGTAGTAAGAGCCAAAATAATCCATCTTTTTGTATTACTGGAAAAATCTTCATCAGAAAGCTCTGTGGTTATACCAAATATGGACAGTTTTGGTGAGATACCAAATCTCCTTACCCTACCAAATTAGTTGTATTAAGATGATGACTGCACCCATGATATTTTATATTTTGTCTAATATTCCATTACACATTCCAGATAAGTATTTCAAAGATCTAGTCTTTTTGATCCAGCAGTTTCTTTGGGGTAGCTCACCGCATCGTTTAAGTATTAAGAAACTTCAAGCGAGTGCAAAACAAGGAGATTTTTCATTGCCTAATTTCCAATGGTATTATTGGGTGATGAACGTGATACAACTTAGAGCTTGGTTATCTACTGCACCAGTTAAACCCACCTGGTCCCATATAGAGACGGAAGTTAATGGCGGTATTTCTCCTTGGATGTTTGATACCAGTCATATCCCTAAGCTCTTTTCTAACATTTCCGCACACACTCAAATTGCAATGGCTCCATCGGGGGTAATTGGGGGTTCAGTATCTTGCCCAAGGATACATCAACATACATACTGGAGAAGGCGGGAATCAAAACACCAACCTTCTAATTGGTGGATGCTCTGCTCTGCCTCCTGCCACAGTTGCCACATTAGCATGGTGCACATGCTGTCAGAGATCTGTTTTTTCTCTTTAAGCACTCGACACTAAAACTCTTGGAGGAATGCAGTACTTGCAGAAAAAATCTGTGGGGTTTTTTCTAGTTTAGAGTGATTAGGGAAAAATTTTCTAGTCAGGATCATATAAGTTTACTCTGTGAGACATGTTACGACATCTACTTGTAACGTTAAAGAAAAATATGACAACTTAATTTTTCTTTCACTTTCCAGGAAACATGTGAGCATGCCTGTGAAAGAGACTTTCCCACACTGAAAGCACGCTTTCTGTCTACCTTAAAGAGGACATATTGTCCTTTAATTGTCATGTATTATTCAGTGGGGGGAAATAATTATTTGATTCCCTGCTGAATTTGTAAGTTTGTTCATTTACCAAAAAATGAACAACCTATAATTGTTATGGTAGTTTAATTTTAATGGAGACATTTGCTTTCTCACATGCACAGCTAAGATTTAAGCTGCTGCTGCATCACATGAGGAGACTCTAAAAAAGGTGGAAGAATATTTTATTTGGAAGTTATGTAAACATAAACGCAAGTCCACCAAGATCCTTGGTCAAAGGGAGACAGGACAGATTACAGCACAGACAGGGTGTGGAAGTTAAGAGTAGGATGACTTGCTGAGGCAGTGTCGTATATCATGTTTGGACTGTTAGGCTGAGGTAATTACTTTACTCTCTGCCTCAGGGTTGTCTCACTGCACCTCTCTTCCTCTTTTCCCCCCCAGCTACCTGGTAATGCCTTACATGTTTACTGACCTGTCAAAGGTGCGGGGTCAACTCTCAGAAGACAAAGTCCAGTTTCTTGTCTACCAGATGCTTTGTGGACTCAGGGTGAGCCAAAGATGATCTCTACCAAACTTCAGAAATGAACTATATTTATATTCCAATGTAACTGTTTAACAGAGTCATGTCAGAATAATACTGTTGTATATGTTGTTCCAAAATTTATTAGACAAAGACGCGTTTTTTTGTAGTTAGCCTCTGTACACCACCACTATGGCACCACCACCTTCATCTTCAGTTGCTAATTGGTTTATGGGGTCTTCCTATTTATAGTCAATAACTTAAAAAAGCCTGCTCTGTTGGGTTGATATTAGGTGACTGACTTAGATGTCTACATTTTTTGCCTTGAGAAACTCCCATTTGTCTGATTAGTTCAGCAGAGTTTGGCTGAATCAGAGCAGAGAGCATAGCCCTGTACACTTCAGAATTCATCCTGTTGTTTCTATCAGCAGACACATCATCAATAAACACTAATGGTCCAGTTTCAGTGGCAGACAGACAGAAGGACAGACAGATTGATGCATACTCTGTCAATTTCACAAGGGAAATTACTATGATACAGCTGCAAGATGAAGACTAAAAATACTATATTCTACAATTAAAAAAAACAACATTGTTAAAAATACCCTATAATTTGAGGTAGTGCCAAAAAAATTATATTTACAACAGTAGTTTAAAAAAGGGAAATAAAAAGTTAAGATAAAGCAAAGTTAAAGGACAAAAGATTGGGATTGTGCAAAAGTGGAAATGGCATTAATAATTAATAGTGTGTACAGTACAGAAATGTATGAGTGGAATCTGTCCTGATAGGTGTGTCATTCTGACCCAAAAAATGTTTGTCCAGAATTTTTATAGGCTCTTCTAGATGTTTTCTGGCAAAGTCTAACCTGACACACGTGTTCTTAAGTCTAGTGGCGTACAATTTGTTGCAAAATCTCTGTATTTCCATTCATGAGGGATTTTCTTGATTATCCACTTTTAAAAAATGATACAGCTGCTTTCTCACGAGGTTTCTTGATTTGGCTCAATGTTGTGAAGCTGTTTTCAGCCTCATGTTGGCCTCTGTCACTTGGGCTGTCGTGTTTAAAATGAGAGTGAAAAGCTGTGAAATACAAATTCAACTGAATCAATGTCACATGTTATTTCAAGCCTCACCTGGGATGAAGTTGCTTATGATTCAACTGTCAATTTGGTTTGAGCCTCAGAATATGGAGGACTGTGTATAAACAATGCTTTAATTCCTAAACAGTTAATGCAACACTTCTTTCAAACCCTTTGGATTAAAGCTGAAAAACTGCAATCACATGTTTTGCTATTTATTAATAATAAAAGATATAATAACAGATTATTAATAATTATCATAAATATTTCATGATTAGGATTTACCTGACTGTATGTATCATGTAGCACATATACTTACAGAGAAATTACAGGAGAGTTAGCCTTTTTTGCTTTAAATGAGTCAATGAAACACACAATGCAATGGATATAATTATTAACAAGCCTAGTTATTCATTAAAAGGTATTTGCTGTGTGGCCAAACAGTTATTCATCAAACTCCTCTAATAAAACTTTACTTTGAATTTAGCCTAACTAGGCCTGGTAAAAAATGACAACGTAAACTAAAGTGTTCCTGCTCTGTTTATTCCTTTGCAGTACATTCATAAGGCTGGGATTATCCACAGGGTAAGTACAACTCATTGTCCCATTACAGGAAGCTGAGCTATTTTGGGAGTACCTTTTTTCCTGTTTTATGATAAGTTGACTTTTTCAGGTTATTGTCCATAATAAAAATGATAACTTTATCTATATAGCACTTTAAAAAATCTGTATCACAATGTGCTTCACCAGTGTAACACAATAAACAAAGCACTGCACAAAATTTTTAAAAAAAGAAAAATTTCCGATCAATAATCTGTAGCGAGAAATAGGCGACTTCCTCAGGTTGGAGGAAGTGACTCACTTCTCCGACCTGATTTCCTCAGGCTCACTGTTAAAAATTGTAATCTGTGCAGGATTTTTGTACCGCACAATGTTGTGACTCAGATTGCAGATTTGGTTTTCCTCATGTTCTTTGGAAATATATTTTGTAATTCATTTGTTAAGCAGTCAGATGAAACTGCCCAAACAGGTAGGATGACTTAACTCCTCTAATGCGTGTGCATGTCTGGAGCTGTTAGGTCACACCCTTTAACTCCAGTTCCAAGACGTCAAAGACCTGTCGGTAAAGTAAGAGCCACTTTTGGCTTCCTTATTCAGACTGGGTTGCTACAGCAGGTAGCTCCGCATGTTTGGTGCGGCAGATTTTTATGTTCTTCGTGACACAGCCCCAGAGGGATGTGTGTCCACTCCTGAGTTCAAACCAGGGATCTTTGGCTTGTTAGACAAATGTGCAAATCACTACACTTGTGAAGTGTTACCCTGCTGTTACTCCTATAACGCTTAAAGCAGATACATTTTTATCAACACCTACTGACAGTGATACACTTCTCACACCTTATGTTGCAGCACTATCTGCAGAGTTGAGGCAGTGTGTCTTATAGTCATCTTGTAGTTGAGTCACGATATTGAAGTCCTTGTTTTAAGTCCCCACAACATTCATGTGTTTGAGTTCAGCTGAGCCATGTGAGACCACAGGAAGCACGTGCACTAAAGCTCTTACTGGCTCTAGTAAGCGCCTGTGGTCCAATCACTGTAATTTCTTGTTAATTACCATTTGGACTAAGTAACCGTCATTTGACTCATTTTCTCTAACAGGATCTTAAGCCTGGAAACTTGGCTGTTAATCAAGACTGTGAACTAAAGGTATGTACTTTCTGCATTACTGCACATGAGAAGCAGTGAGATGATAGGGCAGCACCGGCAGCAGACACAGTAGGACTCAGCAGTCGATGTAATTAACAATATACAAGAGGTAGAAGAAGAAGTTAATTTACATACAGTTGTGCAAACCTACTCGAAATAATCCTGAAACTATAGAATCATTTGTTATTGTTTATATCAGATTGCCATATATATGTATGCAATATTTTATGTGTTTCATTAAAAGTAAACAGCATGTGAGACACTAAGTACATGTTTGAGATTGTCATCCGTTTCATTGCTGCTGATACAGATCCTGGACTTTGGGCTGGCTCGCAGTACTGATGCTGAAATGACAGGCTACGTGGTGACCCGTTGGTACCGGGCGCCTGAGGTCATTCTGAACTGGATGCACTACACTCAGACTGGCAAGACAATTGTAGCTGTTACATATTCTTTCCCACCGTTCTCTCTGTCGTCTAGAGTTGGCCTCTTGGTACTGTGACCATTTGTTGTTTGTTACGTGAAAACGTCTCGACACTCCAGCTTTCATTGTTGCATGTATGGTTCTTCAAGGGTCAGCAACTTTTGTAATCCTGTTCCTAGTTCCTGATAAATATTTGAAGTTGCATGGATGTCATCTTGAGAAAAGAAATGTTTGGGGTTTTTTTTCTCCTCTTAATCTGCTGACACAGATGGGTCTGACAGTGCTGAGACTCAATGACAGAACTGTCACTGCAAACCCAGGATTTATGTTCCTTTAGGAGATAGTGGTTTTTCATTTTGTACATAGCATCCACAGAGTGGAGTGTAGCTGCGAAAGCAGCTCTGACAGGTTTAGGATAGTATTACTCACTGAATATTCCCCCTTTCAAAGCACACAACATATTCAGCTCTCTGCTGTGAATAGGAACTGTGCTCTGGCATATAAATGCCACCTTCCTCATTCCTGCTGCACTCAGCTAAACATATAACCCTCTTGATGTTATGTATTCTTCATGATTTCTCACTAATGTTACTTTCCTTTGGTATTTCTTGTAGTGGACATCTGGTCTGTGGGCTGCATAATGGCAGAAATGATCAATGGAAAGACCCTTTTCAAAGGAAAAGATTGTATCCTTTCTTCAGCTTGGTCCATTTACTAAACTTTACCAGCCTGTGTGATAAATAATAAGTTGAATAATGAATGTCAGTATGCAAAGAGAAAGGTATCAAGCACACTGTGTGAAATCCATTTAAACCTTTAATATCGCTTTATTAAACCACTGTAATAATATAGGAGATGGAAAGGTGCTTGATGACAAGCTCTATAAATAAGACACAAAATCAAGCACAAGAGGCAGTTACAGTATATTAATACAGAGCAAAAGCGGCATATTTCCCGAGCCAATTTTTTTCCCCTACCTTGTTATAAATGCTCCTGCGTTTGTTATATTTTTCTTTTATGTTCTTATTTTGCTTCTGATGCACCGAACTGATTTATAGCTCTGCTAGGAAATAAAGACATCACAGGTGGCTTTCATTTTCCTTTATTATTCTGTTTTGCATGCCTGCTTCATATCTCTATGTTCTGCTCACTGAACCACGAATGTAACAGTAAAAATCCTTGATTCTAATCTGTTTGCTATAAGACATGGACCAGCTGACTCAGATCATGAAAGTAACTGGTGTGCCCGGGCCAGAGTTCATCCAAAAGCTGGACACTCCAGAGGTAGGAAGAACAGTATGTGTCTGTCATAAATATGCAGTTATGCACTAGGAGTACTATCTGCACAGAAAATTTTACAAATGTCCATTGCCTTTAATGTTAAGCTTTTTTTTATAAGTGATTTCTCTCAGAGTGAGCATAAAAAAGCATCATATCTCAGAAAGCATTTGAGCTGTGAAATTAGCATACAAAGTGAAAGTTCCACCGACAGCCCTCTGAGGTAGAAATGTACAGCATACTGCAACCTACAGTGACATACGGGAAATTTTGCTGTCATGTCCTTTTTTTCTTTACCAGATGTGAGTAGTTAAAATCTAGAAATTGTCCTGAGGGTGGCACTAGAGGAACAGTCAAGGCATTAATAAAAGCCTGTAGTAGGATGCATTAATAGGAAGGAAGTTAAGGCTTTTGGAAAGTACTGTTTTGCAACTCTATAGGATTTTATAAATGGCCTTAGACTTGTTTTCAGCACAATGCTAACAAGATGGCTCACATGCACAAGTGACGAATTGAATATACAGTTCCATCTTTGGAAGTCCTATTTGCACAAGGACTATGTAACTGTATATGAGTATGAAATCAAATATAATTCTATCTTTGGATTTATTTCATTTTTGCAAGGTGGATAGCAAACAATTCAGTTTTACAACATGAAACAATCAGCCTGTCTTTGATAAATTAAGACCTTTTTTATTATTTCATTTTGTAATCACAGTTAAACTAAATCATTGTTGCCATACTTAAAGATTGAATAACAAATATTCTGTGTCTGGGTATTTGTGTTTGATATCTTAAAACAGGCCAGAAATTATGTCAAGGGACTTCCTCGATATCCCCGAAAAGACTTCTCAATGTTGTTTCCCAGAGCTAGTGCACATGGTGAGATGCGCCTTTTTTCACATTTTTATACTTTTTTTTAAATCACACTTTTTCTTTCTTTCTTTGGTGTTTTTCTTCTTTGTATGGCTATAATTAGAAAAGTCATTCATGATACCCTGTTAATGAAAGCTTTTCCATTTTCTGGCCTGCTAAGTGATAAATATTCACTTACTTTTTCAGTTTCATGGTTTTTGTATCGTAGCAAACTGGTGCATTATTCCACACTGCTGACCTTTTGTAGGGGTTGATCTGCTGGAGAAGATGCTTGTTCTGGATGGAGATGAGAGGCCCACAGCGGAACTAGCTCTAGAGCACCCATATTTTGACAACTTGCGGGACCCCGATGATTTCCCCAAACCACTGCCATATGATGACAGTCATGACAACGACACATTGTCCCTAGATGAATGGAAGCGTGAGTGGAAATCTTGCTATGATAATCATGTCTGTATGTCTCCTCCCTAACTCCTCCTACATGTGTTAAACAATCCGAATGAAATTTACTGTGTAGACTGCCTAGGGTACCAGGATTATCAACATCTATATAAAACTTTTGGGAATTATTTTCATAACACTCAAATCTTTACAAATCCGTATGCTAATCTCTAAACGAATGTACGATATTACATCTATGTTACGTATGTGTTTTTGTTTGTAACTCATTTTTGCTAACCACTTTTTAATGCAGTGGCTCTTGGGGGCCACAGGAATGTGCTATTATGCATTTCTATAAATAATTGTTCATCAGACACTGACGCAAATAGTGCCTGTTGTTGATTTTTGTCTTATACAATGAATACATAGCTTGCAAAGAATAATAATAATAAATATATGTATACATTATGGATTGGGGTTTTTTTTTGTTTATAAACAGTCATTTTTGCTTCCTTACTATACACGGTGATATAATAAAGATAAAAAGATTAATATTAATAAATGAACATAATGCCATCATATATTTTAAATAATGTACTTTATTTAAGTTGACACCCCGTTCCCTCTTTTTAATTTCTTTATTTATTTATTTTACACAGGATTGTGTTTCAGGGAGGTGAAAAGCTTTGTGCCATTCCCACGGCGGGACTCCAAGAGGAAAAACACTCTGACCATGTCTCCATGATCTGATGAATGTCATGTAATTACTGATGCCCCAAACAACAAGCATACAACCAATTGTGCCCTTGTATATTCTAAGCCTGGATTCATTATATATCTTTTACTCAGTTAATATCCTGAATCAGTGTTCAAAAGAGTAAAACTGTATCGTCCCCTTTTTTTTTACGTAACGTGCAACTGTTTGTTCATAGTGTTACACATTCCCTGTCAGTGGATTTTGGTGTGGATTTATTGTAACTAAATGCTACAGGGTTTCTTGTAAGATTTACTGCAATGTTGTTTTCCAATTAAAAAATTCGACATGATGTGGCCTTTCTCATTTGCACAGGAGGCAGCTGAGTTGAATCATCTGTGCCATTGCTTTAATATACACTGGACTGGGTTGGTACATTAAGAGAGTGTATGTGTATTCATGTATCATGAATATTGTTTCACAATGCAAGATAAATATGTATTTTAATACACATTCTTGACAGTAATTAATGACTGTGCACCTCTGTGCACATGCTTTGTATATCCAAAGTGACTGGACACATGTACGTTAGTAAATCGTCCAAATATTGTTGATACCCGGGTTTAAATGAAAAACTACACTTTTCACTGACCCTGTGATCTCGCGCGCGAAAATCGTGGTCTAGTGATGTCAGGGGGATGGCTAAACTTGTCTCGGTTGACTGTTGTCAAGGTAGCCCACAGGTTGCTCGAAAAAGGAAGTGAGACAGTTCTCTCTCAAAATAAATGAATGTAATCGCGTTGGAATGCGATATTCCGACTTTTATATCAAACAAGCTCTACAAATGGCGTGTGGTACATTTAAATCAAATAACACATATATAAAGCAATAAGCATTGTAAGTACAAGCATGAGAAAGAGTATCCCAACCCCAGATACTCAGGACGACGTCTCCCCCAACCTAGCGCATTTGTGTACCGACTACAATTTTTCCTTAGACTGCAATGCAGTGAAATACTCTTAAAAGGACATGTTAGATGGGGAAAAGGGTAGATGACATAAGTAGGTGTTATTCAGAGTCGTGTTTGTGGCAGAAGAAAATGCACTCGTTCAATCTTGGACATTATTTTGAAATCTAACCGGAAGTCTTATTACGTTGGGTGATGTCGGTTTAGCTTACTCTGGGCTCCAAATTGCTAGCCAACTAGCCGAAGGAGGCTAGTATTCCTCCTTCTCTTAAAATTGGGCCGACAGTAGGGCTTTCTCATATTTTAATGTAGATATATTACTTTTGTTCTCAGTGAGTCGTTGGGATTGACTACGTGCCTTCCAAGTGCCGTGCTGTGAAGAAACGGAAGCGCTGAAAAATAGCGAAATATACCGGCTATACCAGCAAACTGTGGATGGCTAACGGTAGCTATTAGCTTGGAGAGTATAGCAAGTAAGCCGCCTGGCTAGGCAACCATTACAGCAAAAGCGGCTTCAACCCACCGGGGCTGTCGAGTTACTCCTGTCAGTCAGTTGCCATAATTGGTAAGATGGCATACATTTGCCATTTTACTACCCTTTTTTGATCATTGACAGGCTTAAAAGTTTTAGCTAGTGAGGATTTTTTGTGTCATGCACCTTGTCAATGTTTAAAAATATCAGACAAGCTAACGTTAGTACTACCCAGCTTATAAAGTTAGCAGGCTAGCCTGCTTATAGACTCTCGGCACTTTCATGTTAGTGTCGTTACATTACTGTGTTGTTCTTATACCGACACGATGAAATGAAACCCACTGCATCAATCGTACAAAATCAACAACTGTTAAAAATTAAACAGTAGAAAAGCTTTGGACAGTGTTTTTAAAACTGTAAATATGGCTGACATTTTTACTCCTGAAATAAGGACACCGCTCTGTTGAGGCTCTAGGATCCTTGAATCTGATTGGCTCTGAGTCGGATCATTTAAGCTTTCCCGAAAGCTGATTGGATTTGACCGCTGTGTTGGGTCAAGCCCTGATAGCAGATGCCAGCAGTTATTAACATATAGTCGAGAATAATCTACACAAGATTTTACTGGCCATGTGTGTTTTGTCAGTAAAGTCTGCTGATCGGCAGCTAACGTAGTCATTACAGTGGTTTGTTCTGTTAGCTTTTGTAGGTGACTAAGAGTTTTCTGAGTTTAGATATGACGGACTGTTTTTACCACAGGTGCTACAGCCTAATATCACCACAGTATTATGTAATGTACGTCAAAGGACCATTTCAATGAGTTAATATGGAAAGAACTTTAGCCACTTGGGCATTAGTGAAGTATTGAGACAGCAGAACATAAGTATAGGTAGAAAATGGGTAATGACAGCTAGTACAGCATAGACTCATAATAATAAGAAATGTTATGATTGGGATTGGCATTGGGAATTGAGCTTATGATATATATTTATTCTGAGTGAGAACACTGGTGTCGTATTTGAATGTTGCATCCCTAAATGCTAATAGAAATTTGTTTTTATGTTGGCTGTTTTTTATAGTCAGTGTTCTTATTTTATTTCCTTTTCTAACCAACAGGAGGAAAAGTGTGATTGGTGGCCTATGAGGAAGCCACGTCGAAAAGGCCAAGTGGCCGGAGGAGGTGGAGATGTAAGAAAGTCAAATGGGACATTTGGCGGGCGTGGGGGGGTCCGTCAACGATCACCATCCCCCTACAGCCTAAAAGCTTCTCCAAGCAGAGAAACGTTGACATATGCCCAGGCCCAGAAGGTGGTTGAAGTGGAACTAGAAGGTAGGCTTCACCGAATTTCTATTCTGGAGCCTTTGGAAGTCATTACTGAAGATGAGATGATGGCTCAGGACATTAGTGAGTGTAACAGCAACAAGGAGAACAGTGAGCAGTCATCGCCTCCCACCAGCAGTGCCCAAACAGCCCGCAAACCTGTCACACCACGAAGCCGCAGGAAAGACCCCAAATGTTCCTCTAATAAGTCGCCACCATCCTCCAAGAACAGTTGCCCCAATTCTCATCCACCATCACCGGAAAAGCTAAACAAATCACAGTATCATCACATGACCCTTCCTGAACCTAAGTTTCGAGTGCTGGAAACCTTTACGCCAGTTGAGGCCCCTCCTCTGCCAGCAGCATATTATCGTTATATTGAAACTTCAGCTGAGGAGGAAACTGAGGCAGAATATGACATGGACGAAGAGGACACTGCCTGGCTGGAGATGGTCAACGCTGATCGGACATCAGAGGGTTGCTCAACTGTCTCAGCAGAAACATTTGAGCGGCTGGTGGACCGATTGGAGGAGGAGGCATATCTGGAAGCCCGAAGCCGAGCGCCTTCTCAAAGCACTATTGATGATGATGCCTTCTGCTGCGTGTGCCTGGATGACGAGTGCCTCAACAGCAACGTCATCCTTTTCTGTGACTCCTGCAACCTGGCTGTGCACCAGGAGTGTTACGGAGTGCCCTACATCCCTGAGGGTCAGTGGCTATGCCGCTGCTGCCTTCAGTCCCCTCAGAAACCTGTTGACTGTGTTCTGTGTCCAAACCGTGGCGGCGCATTCAAGCAAACGAGTGATGGCCGCTGGGCACATGTAGTCTGTGCTATATGGATCCCCGAGGTCTGCTTTGCTAACACAGTATTTCTGGAACCAGTGGAAGGAGTTAATAACATTCCCCCAGCACGATGGAAACTGACTTGCTACCTGTGTAAGCAGAAGGGTCGTGGTGCATCTATTCAGTGTCATAAAGCCAACTGTTACACTGCATTTCATGTTACATGCGCTCAGCGTGCTGGGCTCTTTATGAAGATAGAACCTGTGCGAGAAACAAACATTAACGGGACTATGTTCTCGGTTAAGAAGACTGCTTTCTGTGAGGCACATTCTCCGCCAGGACAAGAGACTGGGTCAGATGATGAGAGTGAGGGACGAGTGGTGGGGAGCAGAGGGAGGGCGAGCAGAGGACGGAGTGCCTACACTGAGGGTCCGACAACACCGAAAAAAGGCAGAAAATCTGACGATGATGCCAAGACAGATAAAAAGAAGGGGAAAAAGAATTCAGACTCAACATTCGAACAGACAGCATCACCACAAGTGACAGTGCCTCAGATACCCACGAGCAGGTTAGGTTGTTTTTTTGTTTTGTTTTGTTTTTTCCTTTTTTCCCCAAAATAAGATTGTCTTCTGCAGTTACCTTGAACATCTGATAAAACAAAGTTTATCAAAAGCAGCAAATTGTTGGAGATTTTTTGATCTAGTTGATATTTCAAATAAGCATAATTCATGCGCTCTACAGTGAGAAGCCT
Organism: Neolamprologus multifasciatus; assembly: GCF_963576455.1. Taxonomy (NCBI): domain Eukaryota; kingdom Metazoa; phylum Chordata; class Actinopteri; order Cichliformes; family Cichlidae; genus Neolamprologus; species Neolamprologus multifasciatus. The sequence goes on along the minus strand of NC_140458.1, from coordinate 24,501,436 downwards.
GAATTGATGTTTGCCATATTGATAGTAACATAATACTGCATTTCCTTCTGTTATATAGGCTGAATATCATCTGTAAAGGAATTATTCTGCAGAAGAAAAATCAGTTCATGCAGAGGCTTTATAAATACTGGTTATTAAAGCGACAGTCGAGGAACGGTGTGCCGCTGGTTCGGCGTTTGCACTCTAACATCCAGTCCCAAAGGAATACTGAACAGGTAAGAGCACTACACAGACATGAAGCCTTAACACTCTGTAGCTGTTTTTCTAAAATCATTGTTTGCCTTTAAATATGTTTTGATGTTTAATATGTTTAAATATAGTTTGTAGAAGTTTTCGAATGAATTGTATTTTATAGCCTGAAGTGGATGAGAAGATTTCTGCAGCAAGAGACGCACTGAGATATTGGCAGAAGCTTCGCCACGACCTTGAAAAAGCCAGACTTCTAGTGGAGCTCATCCGCAAGAGAGAGAAACTCAAACGAGAGCAGGTAAGCTACAAAGATGAACCACCCTCACTGGTTTAGATGCTTCATATTTAGCGCTGTCAGTTCATTGTGTAAATTTTGAATAAAAAAAAAAAATGTTGGCAAAATGAAGATCTGAAGTACCTTCAAAATGCAGTTACCTAAATAGTTCTTCAGTGTAATCTTTAGTTCTGTTATGTTTGGGTAATCTGCTTTTTCTTGGCCTGTCCTATAGCGTGTATATTGTATGTTGTCATGTCTTTGCCACATGATAATAAACAGGTGGCTGCTATAAACTGATAGGGAGGCAGAGCCGAAAGGAAAGCTATTCATATAAGATACTGGTCACCCAGTTTCATATGGGTCATGAAATGATTGTTGGAAGATTTCTGTTTTGAAAAAAGGTTTATTATGTTTTTATATATAAAAATGTTAACCAACTTGGTTGGTTAACATTAAATCAGATCACTCTGTTTGTCTAGCCTAACCTTTTTTAGATTTGCAATTTCTGCGTAAATATCACATACATGTCTTCTGTCAACTGCAGGTCAAAGTTCACCAGGCAGCTCTGGAGATGCAGTTGACCCCAATGTTGGCTCTGCTACGCTCCACTCTGGACCAACTACAGGAGAAGGACACAGCCGAGATTTTTACACAGCCTGTGGACATCAAGGAGGTCAGACATTTATTATAACAGATGCGCATGCACACAGTTTACATTGTGTCAGAAAGTGAGAGGAAGCGTGTTCCCCATTCTCCATATAGTTCAATTTCTTGTATCATATTGTCTGAGAATTTAGTAGAATTATACAAAACAGTAACAGTACAGTTTACAAGAATTTACATGTTTTTGTTTGTTTGTTTTTTTGCACAGTGCAGATGTTATTGTAGTTTAAAACATGCATCCATTCTGATGATAAAGTTCATGCTGTCTTGTCCTCAGGTCCCTGATTACTTTGAGTTTATTAGCCACCCTATGGACTTTTCCACTATGCGCTCTAAACTAGAAAGTCATTCCTACCGCTCAGTGGCTGACCTGGAGGCCGACTTCAACCTGATGGTGTCAAACTGCCTTCTTTACAATGCCAAGGACACTGTCTTTCACCGAGCAGCACTACGTCTTCGAGACCTTGGAGGGGCCATACTACGACATGCACAGCGACAAGCCACCAACACTGGGCTGGACCTAGATACTGGCATGCACTTTCCAGAGTCACCCCAAAAAAGAGACTTTTACAGTTGCACCTGGGAGGATGGTGAGTCAGAGGATCATACTGTGTCTGTCTTTAGTGGTTTGGAAGCTGTTGTGTATGTAGTTCAGTCTGTTATTTCTTCTGTGCCAAAGGATTACATTGTTTTTTTTGTCAGTATATTCAGATTTTAATACTTAAATACCAGTAACACCTTACTAAGAGAATACTGTGTAGAGAGTACACACTATTCTGTGTATACAGTGTACACACTGTGGCTGGTAACCATTATGCAACAGTAAATGCTACTGCTACAACAGCAATATTAATACGTACTGCATCTAAGTAATGAAGTTGTAGTAAACAACAGAAATTTGGAGTTATCAAATAAACAAATAAAACAGAGGGTTTTAACCAAAGATTTTGTAATGCCCGAGAGCTGAAAACATCCCGGGTACAAATATATCTTTAGAGTCCGTTAGTTGTTGTTTTTTCTCCTGCATTTCATAATAGGAAAATAAGGTAGTCAGAAAAGTATCCAATCAAGGTCGACTTTGATCACGTTGAAGATATGAATGGTTCAATCTACTTTAATATATGAAAAGTGGACAGATAACTGGCTAAACAACTGAAAGCAAAAAGGTTCGGTAATTGTTTTATGTTTATTTTTTTTGTAAACATCTTTATAGCGTTATTAAATCTTGAACTGTTTTTATATGTGCTAACTGGAATGGTAGGCTATTAAGATTCATTTGCTAAACTTATTGACTGAACTTTATTTCTTCCTAGGCTTATTAAGTTGCTGTGCTTAAAATACATTTGCTGAAAACCTGGAAATATATTCGCAAAGCTTCGTAGTACTTATAATTGCTGAGCAGTTGATAAAGTTCCAGGAAAATAGAGAGCTCTTGGAGTTTCTTAGAGAGAAAATGGCAGAAAGATGAAGTGTAGTGCTGGCAGTGAAAACTGAAACAACTCTTCATAGTAGGATATTTTGTATTTTTTACATTCTGGTTAGTTGGTCTGATTTTTAAGCTTTTGGACGTTTAATAATCCAGTCAATACTAAAATATATGACATGCAAGTGAGCCAAACACAAACTAAATGGTGTGTTTATTAATTTACATTATCAAATAATGGGTTTAGTAACATGCAGGAAAATATTTTCCTTTAAAAGCTGCCGGTACAGTCAGTTTATTCATTTTTTTTCAACAGTTTATAAATCGACTGATAGAGATGGATATGAGTTTGGAGGCAGAGATGATTTAATTAGTATTTCTCACATTTTATATTCAGTTATAGTTGACTCGTGTTTAAGCAAGTCATAGACCAGGGACTACAGATGAAAAGGAGTTTTGTATTCATTCTATCATGTACAATATATGCGGTGTCCATGCTAAATAATTATTCAGAATAAAATACAAATAGCACTGCAAAGAGGGGAAATTTTTAACCTTTGAGATCTCTGAGAAGACAAGCCTGGCTGGTCATCTTTGTGAAATGTCAGCATTAATGTATTATTATCATGTTGTACCTAAGTGTCTGTTTGGGCGCTAACCAAACTCCCTGCTGTGTTCAGTTGACAGCGTGTTGGATCCAGAGAACCGGCTGCATATGACAGTTGAAGAACAACTGAAGGAGCTGCTGGAAAAGCTGGACTTTGTCACATCGATGCGATGCAGCGGTGCTCGAACTCGACGAATCCGCCTGCTTCGTCGCGAGATCAACAGCATCAGGGCGGGCAGGCAGGGCCAGTCCCACCGCCACATCCTACACAATGGACATCTCAAAGAAGAGGAGGATGATGAGCAAGATGAGGAGGACAACGACAAAGACGCCAAGGCAGATAACGGCCTCACATCTTCAGACAAAGGTGGGCACTGAGAGAGACTTACAGCAATATTAAATTGCCAATTCATTAACCTTTAAAAAGCCACTTTTTTTCAATGAGACCAGTTGTGAACATGAGCTAACGGAACATTGTCCTCAGGTAATTGAGCCAGGGTCCCCCCCACGCACCAACCCCAACCACCCCACTGTCTCCAGTCTAGTAAGTAGGGGCCCACAGAGTCTCGTTAGCCATGGTTGCCTCACAAATCCTCTCTCCCAGTGAACTCTATGTCTGCACCTCTTCTATACATCACTCTCATGGACTCACCACTCTCCATGGCCACATGCAGTCATGCCATATCATCCCACTTTTGACTAAAGGCTAGTCTAGTCAAACAGTCTTGTGTCACCATAGAAGATGGCAGGAGAACTCCTGCTATTTGAATAAAGAACGAAAGATACTACCATGTTACCATGTTGATGGTGTACAGTTGTGAGAGCAAAGTACTTTTTCACTTGTCTTGATAAGGTCCTCCATATCTAGAGAATTATGTCAATTCCCCCTGGATTGTGGTTAGAGTGTTGGAATGAAGTGTAAATCATTACAGAGCGACACCATTTTCCTGTGTGAATACTGCACCACCGCATCACACTACATACTAAATGGAGATTCATTTAAAACCAATGCTGAGTGAATTGGAATATCATTCGTTTCCTCTCCTTTCAGAGGACCTCAAACCCGCTTCGCCCCCGACACTGGAACCTACAGGGCCGGCTCCTCCTCCACGTCAGGGGGACACACCTCTTGAGCCTCCCACTCTGCGGCCAATCACAGGGGAGCCCCAGTCCCCCAGCTACTCAGGCAAACGCCTCAAGATGGACGGTGACCTCTCAAACGGCACCACAGAGAACATTCATTGCATTAGCGCACAAGAGCGGTCAACTTCGCCACGTCCCAGTTTGCACAGTGAAGGACAGACAGTGACCAACGGTCTGGCAGAGCTAGGCATCACCTCACGGCCCCCGACGGGGGGAGTCGGGCGACGGACCTCCGTGCTGTTTAAGAAGGCAAAAAATGGAGCTAAGTTGTTCAAAGCGCGAGACAATCCTGTGCTGAATGGGAATGGACCACAAGACGAGAATACAAGTAACAACTCTTCAGCACTCAATTCCATAGCCAGCACCCCATCTTCCACACCTTTGACCACTCCAAGCAGAACCCCACAGAAGAGCCCAGGACCCCCCAACCTTAATGAACTATGGACCTCCAGTCGAGACATGTGTTCAGATAGTGAGCCACAGAAGACACCAAATCACACGCTGGAAAGTGGTGAGAAACTTTGCTTTATTACTGACGTCAAGTTTAAAGTGTTCTGCTCAGAGAGGAGAAGTGACAACTAAAGACTCGCTTGGAAGGGATCACATTTTCTGGATTGGGCTGACTGTACATTTGTTATTAGCTATAGTTATTATTATATGTTTTTTTTCCTAAGTCTACCTGATTGGTCAGACAGTTAGCCCTGTATTGTTTAATGGATTTCAATATAACTGAGACAAGAGCAGACATAAGTGCTCCTTATATGTCATCTTTTCTGACTTCCCCTCCTGCTCCTTTGGCTCTTATCTGCTGCTGTTCTGATTTCTCTCGCTCTTACTTTCAGGATTGACCAACGGCTTTAACACGCACAAAGATAGCAGATCCGACTTGGAGTTTAGGTCTTGCCCAGTTCTCCACAAAGAAATGTAAGACATTGTGTGTCTTGTGTCTTCTTTGTGGTTTGTTTTGCTAACAACTGATAATAAAATTACAATATAATGTATTGTATTACAGCAACTCACCACCCAAACGTAGCCTTGGGAAACCGGCTCTTTCTAAAGTCCCCTTTCTGGAGATCATCAACGGAGACTCGGATTACACCGGTACTTTTTTCCTCCTGTATCCCAAGTTCTCTTGAAGCTAAGTTGCATTTATGTCCTGATTATTTATTTAGTCGCTGAACTAATTTGAGTGTCACTGTTGTTTGACAGGCAATAGTAGTCAAACATCAGAGGATGAGATGGAGCTGGAAGCACTAGACCTGGTTTGGGCCAAGTGTCGGGGATATCCCTCATATCCTGCTCTGGTAATTGCTGATCTGACCTGATATCACTATTTAATATGAGCGTTCAGCTCAGGGTGTAGCTTAAATTCCCTGTTGGGCTGTGTTTGTTTCAGATCATTGACCCCGAGATGCCTGAGGAGGGCCTGCTGCACAATGGGGTGCCGATCCCCGTCCCACCCAAAGATGTCCTCCGTCTGGGGGAGCAGCGGCAGGAGGAGATGAATGAGAAACTCTACCTGGTGCTTTTTTTTGACAACAAGCGGACATGGTGAGTTTAACATAAACATTGCTGTTATGCAATGCTCCATTTATCACATGGAGGTCAGAAGTGTTTGGTTAGTGAAACCTGATACATTTTCCACAGGTGTATCATGTGATGAAAAGACAAATGGTGGAAAGTTTGTTTGTCTTTACAAATAATTAGAAAATTGTTTGTAGATAATTCTTTATATTTGAATTTTACTTTTAAGATTAAGATTTAAGATTTATCACTCTTGATAAAAGGCTGTAATAATAATCCTCACCTCTGTCATGGGTGTTGTAGGCAGTGGCTTCCGCGTGACAAGGTGACACCCTTGGGCGTAGATGACACAGCTGACAAGCTGCGCATTATGGAAGGTCGCAAGTCCAGCATCCGCAAATCTGTCCAAGTGGCATATGACCGCGCCATGATTCACCAGAGCCGGGTGAGCCACAGCCACGGCTTTGTGGCTTCCAGTTACCTGTAGGGGTTACCTGTAGGGGGCCTCTGTGAGCACTGTGTACACCCACAGTTGGCCGATATGCATTTTCTCTTTGGTCTTAAAGCAGCAGGTGGAGCGGTTCATGTTGCCGGTTGAATTCATATTCACACTGTGGTCCGAAAAGAGGTTGCCGTGGCACCGAGTCCTGGACTGTAGTTTATTACCAAACCACTAGTGTCTGACACACAGAGGACTTGTGTTTGCCTCTGTGTCATTGTTGAGGAGGTGGAACTCCTGACGTGAATGAAGTTACCTTTAGGTCCCGTGTTGCTGCAGTAAATTCCCCATTCAGGGTTGTATTGAGGTGTTGCTTACTCCTCCTGGATGTGCTGATGTAAAAGAATTCCCGTCTATTTTGTATAATGCTACTGCTGCCAAGGAATCAAGTAGTCAGAAGAGATTTGATATATTTATATGAGCTGCAGAAGACTAATGAATGCATCACTGCCATCTTTTATACAATAGCTTTTTACATTTAAATCTTTTACAGAGACAATTGTATATTATAAAGGCACACTTTGTGTACATATGTAAGTGTATTATCAAACTGAATTTAATTTAATGTTGCCGTTTTAAAATGCGTATTTCAATCAACCCACAAGGGACAAAGCCAGGCTGTGTATATTTGTGGAGATTTAATAATTCCTGACTTGCTGCAGTTTATTTAGCTTGTCTTTGATGTAATTTCAACTGTGTTGTGTGCGTGTATGTGTGCGTACGTTCTGGGCATACAACACAATGAGCCGTTGTTCTTTATACTTGTATTCTCTTTTTGATACAGAGAGAAATAATTTATTTATGGAAGACAGAACTATAGAAATAAAGCTATATTGGTTAAAGTTGACAAAAATCTTATTTAATGGCGTGAGGATTTAAAACCATGCAGCCAACATTTTTAAATGGATGACATCACATGTTTAGTTTATCAGGATTTTACTTTAGACCAACATTTGCTGTCCCCACCTCCCAGAGGATTCTATTTATTACAGAGTGCCCTATTTTATCAAATGGACAAATACACCTTCATAAGCTTGTACTACCTGCATATTTTACCTGCTCACCAAATATTTTGTCTGTAACCAGTATTTCCTTATTTGGGGAAATAAATTCTATATTAAAAAAAGAAAAAAGCTTTTGGGATACTTACCTGGAGTTTTGTGTTCTTCTTATTTAATACTGACCGATAAAGCGCTCATTGTTATGTACACCTGTTCAACTGCTTCTTATTGGCACTATCTCATTGACCAATCACATGGCAGCCTGCTGAAGTTCAACCATCTCTAGGGTTTACAAAGAATGGCCGTCCAAAAAAAGAAATCCTCTAGTTCTCTGCAAAAGAACTATAAATTAGAGAAGGGTCAGATTGCTTCGTGCTGATTAGAAGGCAACAGTTACTCAGATAACCACTTCTAGTGACCTGATATGCAAAAGATCATCTCTGAACACACAATACGCCAAACTTTGAAGCAAGTGGGTACAGCAGTAGAAGACCATACTGGGTCCCACTTGTGTCAGTTAAGTACAGAAAACAGAGGCTACAGTTTACACAGGCTCACCAAAATTAAGAAAAGACCTGAAAAGCACCCCTTCTGATTTGGTGTAAACACCACGAAAGCATGGATTCATCCTTTCTCCTCAACATGACAGTGAGGTTACTGTACTCGAATAATCTCCAGAGTCACCAGATCTCAGTCCAATAAAGCACCTTTGGGATGTGGTGGAACAGAAGATTCACATCATGGATGTACAGATAAGAAATCTACATGTATGCTGCTTATCATGTTAATACAGACAAGACATCTCCGAGGAATGTTTCCAGCACCTTCCTAAATCTATGATATAAGAAATTAAGGCCGTTCTGAAAGTGTGCCTAATAAAGTGTCCAGTGAGTGTACGTTCATTACAACTGCATTATCATTACAGCTTTCCTTTTATGCTTTATTTTAACATTGTTCAGCAAAGTGAAAAGTACTGTAAGTGCGAATGTTAAATGTATACAAATTTAAAAAAACACCTATAAAAGTTTCTTTGATGAAACAAACTGCAGCAGCCCACAAGTGCATCTCAGTCCTGTTATAGAGGCTAAAATTCCTAAATGACTCAGGACTGGGGAGAAAACAAAGACAGCTGAGTAACTGTCTTCTACACTGTCCCATTTATACCCAATCAGAACCATTCTAAGACAGTGTTTGTACAAATAAGTCTTTGAATTGAAGTGAAGACATAAAAGACTGAAGATTTTCAGAATTTCTTGCACATCTTCGCTGTCAGTGTCCAGACTGCTGTCTTGTCAGGAGGAGGTAGTTGTGGCGGAGGGTTCGCAGCTCCGTCAGTCTGCCCAGCAGGCGGCCAAACCTCTGCGCTCCTCCTCGCGCTGCTCCAGCTTGGGCTTCGCACAACCTGGACAGCAGGTCCAGGATCAGTTCCTGCATTTTCTCAACACAGCTGGCTGCCTGCAGGGATGCGCGGTCTGCAGACAGGGACAGAAAGACAGAGACAGCTTTACAACAGCATCCCAGGAGCTTTGCTTTGCCAATTCTTAACTTGACAGCTGATTTTATTCCTGGTCTGACCTGAGCAGAGCAGCGCTGTGGCTGTAAGCAAGGTGTACTCAGCCTCCGTCACCCGCAGCGCAACCATGCTGTGGAAGAAGTTGAGCACTGGTGCAAAGAGATCCTCACTGCTCTCTGTTCACGCCAGCAAATGTGGAAAAAAACATCTAATTCATTCATTGTCTGAGCAATTTTTCCACCGCTTGTCAGACTAAGGAGTGTGTGTGTGTGTGTGTGTGTGTGTGTGCCCCCACCTGAACCAATGAGTCCCCTGCTGTGGATGTTTTCCTTTGATTCTACGTCTCTGAGAAAGCTGTGTGTTGACATACTGAAAAGCTGCAGTGCTGATTAATGGAAAGAGAAAAAAGAAAGAATGGTTATTTCATACAGTTATCTACTTGTGTCTCATCATCTTCCTCTCTCCTGGTGTTTTTTCACCTGGACTGGGGCTTGTTGGGTTGTGGGAAAACTGCTGGGCAGAGAGCAGGAACATGACGTCCAATGAAGAGATGGATAGCAGAGAAATCTGGTCTGAGAAATCCAGGAGGTCAAAACCTGTGAGAAGATAATTCTTTGTTGCTATTGTTGTTTTAATTCTTTAAATACAGAATCATTTTATATAACTTTGAACTGATATCAAAGTCCCTCCCTGGAGACACTGGCTATAATAATTCAGTAAAAGGACTAGATGTTGTAGTCCCTGATAATGCATTGCTTTAAATGGCGAGAGTCTTGAGGGATGGCTGTTATGAGGAAAGGCAGCCCAGAAACTTTACCAGCAGCACACATCGTTGTGTGCCTCAACTTTCAGTCTTTTACCCAAGCTAATCTGCCATTTTTTGGGATTAGAGATTTGATCTAGATTATCATATTAAGATTTGGGACACATCATCAGTAGTGGACCTTGGATTCATTGGGTGTTTCAGCCATTATCACTAGACACCCTCATCCAAGGAGGCCCTGCCAGGGTTGATCAGGCCCCGGAGTGTGTCACTGGTTTATGCTAAATTGTTATTTCTCTTCTTCTTTCTTCTGTTTAGTTTTCTACAGTTTATTTTCTCCTATCTATTCACAGCAACTGAGAAATAATACTTACCTCTTTAGGTAAGTATTATTTATGGAGCCTAACTTCAACAGCCTAACAGAAGTAAGACAAAAGGGACAAGATAGGAGAGAGCAGAGAGGAGAGCCAGAAGGGGGGCGCTTCCACAGGTATTTGAGGACTTGTGGGGTGTTTTTATAGAGCCTATATGAGATGCAATTAGGTCGTGGAGCTGGTGCTGCTCTTGCCTGCTTCACTACCTTCTCCACTTCACTCCATGTAGGTGGTCTTATGTCCATTTGGTGTTCTGGTGCCTGGATAGGCGGCATGTCACTCGGAATAGTAACTGGCTCATGCCTCCGATGCTCAGAGTAAGTTTTCCTCAGATGATCTTCCAGGTCTTTTATGGGCATTTTGAGGCAATCGCTCTTCCGTTCAACAAAAAGTTGTATGGGTTGCTGTAGAAAAGGGTCCTTGTCCGTTCTTTCTTCTTACGTAATAATAATAAGTGGACATCTATTAAGTATCATAAAATAAATATTAAACTCCTACAAATGACACAAAGGCTTTAAAAGGATTACGGTAAATACACCATTCAACTGTGCTGTGTGTTTCAAACATCTGACCCCAGCAGATCTGGCTCAAGATGTTAAAACTATTCTCTGAAAACCCCAGAATCAGGCACGCAGGGGGGCGGAGGGGCCACCTGCCCCTTTCCTTGCCCTGCCTTCCAGCAGCAGGAGCAGCAGCAACCCCTCAACAGGAACATTGTACCCCATCAGGTAAAACATGGGCTACGTTTTGCTTTTCATTGTCCCCACCTGACGACAGCGATATTGTATGCAGCAATTCCATATTAGATTCTTGATGCATGTGGGTTGTTGTTATTCAGCCTGAGCCCCTTTTAAACTTTGACCACCCATCCCTTCAAACATCTCCACACGGCCCTGCCCAGAATTACACACAAGCATGTAGATGCAAACAATAATCCCCATTCTTCTTTCAACTGAGCTGTGAGATTAGCGCGCTATGGGTTTCGTTTGGTTGGCGGATGTAGATAGTAGAAAATAGATCCAACACGAAACCACTAACAATAAGCTCTATGGATTTTTATTTATTTATTTTTTTAAGAAACTGGATCATGATTTCTGGAAAGCCATACTGCTGCAAAGCACCAGCAGGAAAGTTTCATTTACTTCTATTATATTCAAGAGAAAGCAGAGATTTCTACAACCAGTATCTCCTGTGCCAGCAGAAACATACTGATTCAATTTTGAGGACTGAGAAGGGACTGTAGGTAATAAGATTCTGGAAACTTTCTTGAAGCTGGTAAACAGATAGTAACTTTCCTGTATTTTTTGTCTCATTTGAATGGGAGAGCATCTCCCCTCTGATCCTCTTATCCTGCTTCTTTTTCAAGCAAATACATTATAAAGCTGACGCCTCCCCTCTTTCATCTCACCTGGCACTATCCTGGCAAACTGCAGCAGCCTTTGTAGGCGGGGTGATACTACATCAGACAGGCCTTCCACTTCTTCTGGACACAGCCACTCAAATGCCTGAAGGCACACACAACAAAAGCAAGATGAGAACAAGAAAACTATTTTTGCACTGTATGTTTCTGGACTGGAACCTACCCTAAAATTGCTACTGTCCTGACCTCTGTAGAGCCTATGGGCCTCCACCATCCTGTCCACGATGTATTTCTGTTCTCGGGTTAAACTGGCAGACAAAGCCTGGTGCAGATGGAAATGAGCACAGCACACAGATTTGCAAAGAAGCACTCATGATTACAGAGTGAGAGACTAGACACAGTTTCGATTAATAATGAGGGGAGCCTAAGACTTTTAAAGCTGATACTGAGAGCTGTGTGAATAGCTGGAACACATTTTATTTCAGTCCATCTAATGACTGTTTGAACCTCCTGGTGGCAGCAGAGGAAGAGTCTGTGATATTTCAGCCTTTCTGGGTTTGAAAAAAATATTGAAATAGCAATGCAACCATAAATCATTGACTAAATAACTGAGTAAATACAAGTAAATGCGATTATATTTATTATATCCTATATATACTATTTCAGTATGAACCAAAGTGGTGCGACTTCAGGCTGACGCGTGAACACCAGCAGTTGCCATGGCAACAGTTTGCTATGATTTGTTCATTAGAAGGCCTTCAGCAGCTGCTGGGCGGTTGTTGACTTTGAGGCTCATGTTTTGAGTCACCTAAATATAAAGGCAGCACTTTATAATGTGGCCTGTGACTAAGGGTGTAATTACCAAAAAATTCAGGGGAGTTTCAATTTGTTTTACCTGAAATTACAATGTAAAAATGTGTACCTACAAATGCTTCCCAGTAGATACATCAGAATGAGGAGGTGACAATTCAAGTTTTCACAAGAAAGAAGAACATTTTAACTCTCAGGGAACTGCACCCTTAGTCGCTGGCTGTATTATAAAGTGTTACCAATACCAAAAGATCCAGTGCTAGTCCCCCCAAAATTATGCTTAGTTCTTGAAAACTAGATCTTTTTTTAGCACCATGTTAATGCTTTACTGAAAAGGTCCAGCAAATCATCTTTTTCCACTAAGCATAGTGAAATCTGAGCAGGTTTTTTTCACTGAGACAGTGCCTCTTTTTTTAGTTTCACATGACCATTTTGCATTGCTGCTTGGTTCAGAAGCTTTAAAAACATCAGGTGGACTTGGATGTCTTGTCAGAACAGCCAGTAAGATGTTCAACAGGAATCAGAGCAACCTTTTTGTTATTTACAAAAAGGCTGGCTTGCCTTTTTGTAAATAACAACCGGCTCACTCCCATTGGCTCCTTGGCGGGGTCTGGTGCCCTGGGGGCCCCTTCCGGGGGGTTGGGGGCCCTCAGGCCTCTGGCCTCTGGGCCTGTGGCTCGGTTAACTCTGGCGCAGCTGGGTGCCGGCAGAGCCCACAGGCATGTCACTGGCTTCTGCTCCGTGGCTGCTGGTTGACACCCCCACCCCTTTGTTCTTTGTTCTTTGTTTTGTTTACCACTGGCAGCATGCAATTTTAAGGCAACGTGATGCTTCTATAAGCCTTAATCGAGCAATATATTCCTAGAACAAGCCTCCTTACAGATCTAAATTATGTTTTTAATTTGGTCTGTTTTGTTCTTGGGCACTTAAACAGCACTGGGGTAGCAGGAGAAAGAATAAGACATTTTCCAACGAGCATAAGAGCACCTACTCTGCAATACATGGGTTTAACAAAATGCTGTAGTTGGAGTCTGAGCTAGTGCCTTAATCAGGAGACAGTTATACTGATAAGTCTATTAAGATTTTGCCAGCTTTCCTTCCAGGCTTTAAATAAACTTTATTATCACTGTGCACTACTCTGGCACTTTCCTTTCCTTATGAATTAGCATACCATGTAATCGTTTGTATAATTCACCCATATTGGTGCTGTTAAAGTTGTTCCTGTATATTGTGTTTTATGTGAACTCTTGCTGCTATGCTGAATTTGTTTAGCCCATGTGGCACAATAATCTTGAACCTCGAACTCTGAAGTTAGGAAAGTATCCAATCGAGCACAGGTGTGCCACACCTGTCCGGGTAGCCTGCTGGTAGAGCTGACTCTCCTGCTGTCTGTGTTCTCCTCTTCCTCCTGCCCTCTGCTTTTACCTCCTTTCCTCAGGCGTTTGGATTGGCACTGCACCTCAGTCAACAGACCTGAAGAGAGGGTAAAAAGTATTACTTTCTGCACAAGCACAAAGTGACATATTGTTTTTTGGAATCTCACTAATCATTTCTCTGATTACATTGCAACCTCAGTCAATCAGTTTCTTGTATTTGAGCCTTACATTCAGCCAGCATTCCAACAGCTCGGCACTTCCTCAGACGGCAGTCTTGACACTTCCTCCTCATGTACATATCCATCTCACAGCTACCACCACTCTTACAGTGATACACAGCTTTCTTGGTGACACTGCGTCTGAAGAATCCTGTAGCGAAAGGTAAAACATGACGCGCTGATGCTAAGAAGTAGAAAAATATGAAGATCAGAAAGCAATCAAATAAATACCTTTGCATCCCTCGCAGGTAAGAGCATTGTAGTGGTATCCTGATGCTTTATCGCCACACACCACACACAGCTCATCCTGACCTCTACTCTTTCCACCCGAGCCCATCCGGGACCTCCGCCCCATTGGCAGTCCTACAGATCCGAGGCCCTGAGCAAAGAGGCCCCCACAGTGGGGCTCGGGGCTCGGATCGCAAGGGGCCTCCAGGCAGTGAGGGCTGTAGTGGTATGGTGGGTTGCAGAGCTGAGAGGAAGAGGAGGAGGAAGAGGGAGAGGGGGCAGAGGAGGGTGGAGAACCATAGTGGGAGAAGGGCAGGTTGGCAGGACTATACTGTTGTTGGCTGTATGGGAGGAGCTGGAGGTCAGGGTCCTGCAGGGGATAGCCCAGGGGGTCAGCCAGCATATCTGAAATCAAAGTCCAGGGTCAAAAGTTTTAACTGGCTCTGTATGTTGATGAGAGATGACACTGATGTAGGATCACGTAAGTCACAGGTCCACCTGTGAACATAGCAGCTCTGCTTTCTGTTTGTCAAGGTTGGCCAGTTAGAAGAAAGCTGACTGAAGGAAGGGTGGCTTGTTTCAGACAGTATAAGTAAGTATAAATGAAGTGTGATTCAAAGCTTCTCTAGTAGAGTCCAATAACGGAAATATGGAGCTTGAAATGATCACAATGAGGTTTCCTTGAAATACATTACTCGGACAGCTGACTTTTTGATGTGGCCTTGCAGTTTAAACCCACCCTGTCTCCATACATACAAAATTTGTATTCAGATTTTCATTCCCTTGGTTGTGCTAAACTGTGAGAAACGATTCAAGTATAAAACATGACATTTAAAGGGTCACTGGAGTAAAACCTCTATTAATCCACAGTTAAAGAATTATCCACCAGGAGATGAACCATTTATTCCAGTTGGAGTAGCATTTGCTAAAAGCTGCAGTGCTGGGCAGCTGTGACAAATCACTGAACCTTTTGTAACAATCCCAAATCCAATAAAAGTTGGACACTGTGTAAAATGGAGATAAAAACAGAATGCATTGATCTGCGAATCTCATACACTACTGTTGTATTCACAGCAGAACATAGAAAACATCAAAAGTAAAGAAAAACATAAAATCTTTTTGAATGGCACCAACACGTCTTAAAACAAGTTGGGACAGAGCCTCATTTACGCCTATGTTGTTGTGGGGTTTTTTTTTTCATTATGCAAATTTCCAGAAAAGGAGTTTTGCTCTTTGCCTCAGTTCATTTTATTTTATTTATTTATTTTTTTTTTCGCCTGTCCCATTTGGTTCTTTAGCCGTCAGAATTGTTGTCTGAGGACCAACAAGGATACCCAATGGATTTATTTTGCCAAATGGATCATCATGGCATTGCCGTATTGGTCCATTTGATCGACCTTTGTTTTTATTATTTATTTTATTTTCAGTTGTTACAGACGGGACAGACATGAGTGAGGGATAGGAAAGATAGAAAGAAAGAGGAAGGAAAAGAAAAACAGAAGGGGAGAGGGACAGTGAGAAAGGGGGGAAGAAAAAATATCTCCGGGATCACCTGTTGAGAGAAAAAGAATAGAAAACAAGCAAAAAAAAAACAAAAAAAAAACAATGCAACATACTATACACAACACCATCGCATTAATCTAGCTAAGTGTAAACAGCAGTAAATACTAAATATTGAATGTTGTTGTGCAGCACGCAGGACAGACAGCGCACAATGTGCTTTGAAGTAGCAGCCAAGAAAGGTGTGATTTAAGTCTACGAATAGTGAACACCCATGTGCACACCTGTGTGGATCGGCGCGCTTGTATTCAAATGGTTTCCCCATGTAATGGTCTGCTAGAGGATGTAGAGAGCCATAGCCCCGTCCCCCAGGGCATGAAGCAGGCATGGAGGAGATCCAGGCCCCAGACATCCAGAGGCCCCAGAGTGCAAGAGCCCAAGGAGGACCACCGGAGGGGCATCCGTGCCACCTTCATGGGAAGGGCTGAGGATCCCCAGATGAGGGGTCACCCAGTAGCCACCGGGCAGAAGCTAGAGGGGGCTGCACCGGCGTGCCCGCCGGCTCTGCCGGCAGCCAGCTGTGCCAGAGTGAACCGAGCCGCAGGCACAGAGGCCGGAGGCCCGAGGGCCCCCCCGCGCCCCGGAAGAGGCCTGACCGAGCAGCAGGCGCCAGGCCCCGCCAAGTAGTCACCGGGAGTGAGCTGGTACATACCTGAGCGCCCAGCCCCGGACACCAAGAACCACCAACGCACCGACCCCTGAGGGCATCAGTCACCGGCAGGGAGTGTGGTGAGGGGAGATAGGCCTCCACACTTTGGAGGGCCTTGGAGTTCCCAGAGAGGTGAAGTCTAAGACCCGACCTGACATATAGACACAGACAAACAGGCACACACAGACACAGACATGCATTCCCACCCTCATGCACACATATACAAACACTCAGCACTCACCCAACGCAGGAATAAACGTAAATGGACATGTACACACAATCACACTCCCCAAACATACTCTATATCCCGGGTCCAGGTATCCTCACCCCCAGAGATGGAAACGGCACCCAGACCCAAGAGATGTTACCCTTCCCTCCGGGGTGGAGGCAAGCAGGCCGCCCCAGGCTCCGCAGCAGCAGGGAGGCCAATCGGACAGCCAGCATCTCTTCCCAGCCCCCCCGCCCCGATGGCTAGCAGAGAACAGGGGTGTGTTAAGACCCCATACCTCCCTCCTCCCGCTCAAGTGTAGTGTTGCTGCGTGTTGCTCTAAAGTGTATTTAAAACAAGGGAGAGCATGGTGCTGCTGCCAGAGAGCAGCAGGTGTTAGCACGGCCCCTCCCGAGAACCCTCAATGTCTACATGGATTTAAAATTGAGAGGTGGGCACCGGCGCCAGAGGCAGGTTTGAATACACAGACCGTCTACTGGACGCCGTTAACGTGCCCACCCTCAAGGCCCTATATATATATATATGTGTGTGTTATGAGAGTGTAAGTAATGTGGATGTCTAAGTTGTGAGATAAAATTGAGGCACAGGTGGCCAGAAGAGGACAGAGGGGGGGGGAATGTCTCCCCTGCACCCTGGTGACACACCCGCACCCCAAAGCCCTACCTGTGTGGGTGGGTGTGGTGGAGCGTGAAGAGGGAGGCAGCCGGGGATGGGGAGGAAAAGAAGGGAGGGGAGGGTGTCCCTCCCTAGGGCCAGCTCCCCCGCTGACCCCAATATGCACCCCCGTCCTCTGGTATCCACCAAGGCAAGGGAGCCCAGGCCCATCCAGACCGGGGCCTACGGCAGCAACACCGCCAAGCCCCACAGGACCCGGGGCAGCCCACTCCACCCCACCGCAGAGGAAACTGTACCCACCCCAACATTCAATCATCTCCCAGACTACACAAGACACAGACACCCAGGTTAAGTTTATTCTCCACCTCTCCTATGTCTCTCCCCCACCTGCAGAGTGGACTCCTGCAAAGATGGAACAACCTCCCTGCCAGTTCAAGAGCCCCCCGGTTAGGCCGATGCACAAGAGGCCCCCTGCGCCAGGGCTGAGCCCCCGTGCACCCACCCGCCCACAACCTCGGCGACACACCGACGAGGACCGAAGCCCCCAAGGCCCAGCCAGAGCCCCAGCACGGAGGCGAAGCACCCCCGAACCCCAAACCCCCACGCCCGCCCCGGATCCACTCAGGGGCAGCCAGGCCACCAGGCCAGTAACCTACGTCCGCCAGCACAGACCATCCTCCAGCCCCGCTGCACGCGGCCACGAGGAGAACAACCTCTGAGAGCGACCAGAGCCACTAACCAGGTTATGAACACAACCCCCGGGTTAAGCCCTCCAGGGATAACGTCTCTAGGGGTCCTCCAGGTGCCCTAAGCCCATCCCAACCTCCACATCAACCACAATAGCCAAGGCGGGACCAAACCACGACCCCCCACCCCCGCTAGGTGATGGAGCCGATCAAAGGAGCCCAGAGGGATTGATCTAATGTGGTGGCAGAGGCTATATCGAGACTAATGTGATCTATTAGATCTATTAGCCTCAGTTCATTTTAAACGAGCTTCAACCCAGAGAAGACGGCAGACGCTCTGAATCCCGTTCACATGTTGCTTCTGCTTCGCATCACAGAGCTTTATAACCTCCACTGTGGATGGCACAGTAAGTTTTCTTCACAGGCATTGCGCCTGTTACGCCCGAAGACCATAACCACCCAATGCTCACTGTCCCTTGTGCTCAGAGATTTTTCCAAATTATGTGAATCCTTTGATGATAACATGTACTGAAGATGATTAGATATTCAGAGTTTTTACCAGTTTTATGTTGCTGGTACATATAGATTTATAGATGCAGTTTTTTGTACAACTCTCCCTCTCTGAGATTCACGTTTTATACCCAGTCATGTTACTGACTTGTTGCCAGTTAACCAAATTAGCCTCCAGCCGTTTCATTTTAGTACCACATTCTAGGGCTGTTCGATATAACGATATATATCGATGAGGATATAAAAACGTCTATCAGTGGTGTCGCAAAATAAACTGTTTACGGCAATATTTTTTCATCGTTTTGATGGTCACTGTAGTGGCTATATTAATTTCTTAAAGTTCTGTCTTTCTCTTATATTTAATATTACCACACTACCAACAGACAAGCCCTGTTTTTATGCATTGTGGTTAGCAACAAAGACGGTAACAGCATCGCGTGTCCGCTTGTTTATGTTCCACATGAACCTTTCACAATAAAGCTCAAGATCCTGTTGAGACTTTTCAAAATAAACTGAATCACGTGAAAGAGCAGATTATTTATGGATGAGAATTAAAAAAGAGCCGCCAGGTGCTAAAAAAATAAACCTTAGACTCAAACGTTAGAACAGGCTTTTCCCCGCAGCACGCCGTGTAATAAATACAAAGAAAACAGCGGCCTTTACAACTTATGTCTAAAAATGTATCGTTTCATGCATCGGTTAAAACACTCGACTCAAGACGAGCTGCCCAAGATTCACAGAATTTACAGAAAATGTTACATTTGTGTGATTTATATCGTTATCGGACGATAGAATTCTTATATCGGGATATGAGATTTTGGTCATATGGCACAGCCCTACCACATACTTTTGTTGACCCAATCCCACTGACACATGTTGCTGCCATCATTTTCAAAATGAGATCATATTTTCCCTAAAATGGTAATTTTTCTCAGTTTAAACCTTGAATATGTTTTACTGTTGTTCTACTGTGAATAAAATAGTTTATGAGATTTTCAAAGGATTCCATTCCATTTTTATTGATTTCTAACTTTTTTGGAATTGGCGTTATACAAACTGAGCTAACATAGATCACCCATTTTAAAGATTGCTATCTTTAACTAGGAGCAAATGAACTTTTATCTGGAGTCACGATGATGAAATGATGAGAGACAAACAGCTGGTTTTAAGTGAAATACAGGATCATGCTTAAGGTAATCTTATAGTATCACACACCTGTGCTGCAACCTGTCCTCACAATTCATAACACTCCATCATTTTTTTCCCTTCTTCTTCTTCTTCTTTCCTTCCTGCGTCACCACATTGGACCATCCCTACCATCTCCTTATGTCACTACAGCCTCCTGACTGTATGTAGGATATTGTTATGATTACATCAGGTTGTGATCCACTTAAATAGCGCTCAAGTGCCGTGGTGTAAGATTTATGACTTTAGGTGTAGCAAATATTCTTTCCAAATCTTGTCAGTATTGTAAATCTTTCACACACATACAGCATCTAACCCACAGGGAATAAGTGATTGCACTAGCGTGACTGAAACATGAATGAACGTTTAAGGAAACTCTGTGACGCTGGTCGAAGTCAAAAAGCGTTCAGAGGAATGTGAATTTACGTGAGTCGTGACTGCTTTAATGGCTCTTATGGGATACAATAAAAAGCTGAGAGTGAGACCCTGTGAACTTGTTCAGACTGCTGAAACAGGATGCAGCTGAGAACTCCCAGTGCCATTTAGGATTTTTCTTTTATTATTATTTTTCTTTTATTTTTTTATCCCCTTTTTCTGGATTCTTCATTTAGTCCATCATTCATTCAGTTCATTATTGGGATGACCTAAAACATGTCAGAGTGTGGGTCAGCCGCTTATGTTTTGCAAGCACTGACTCCACTGAGAAAACATGTGTGACCACTGGCAGCCTCTTAAAGTACAGCTGGACTATTCGACTGGGACTGCTGTGGGATCTGTTATGCACTGATTAAACAGAGAGCCCACCCAACCTTCAGGAGTTTCAGGAAATGGGAACTTTCGGGCTAAAACATGTTGGATGAAGATTAGGAAGGATTAGTTCATTGATTTTAATGCGTGTAAACCGTGTATATGTACACATGATAGTAAAATGAGTATATGTATATATAGTAATTTTACTACTATATGAACATAGGTCTGTGAAGGTTCTCAGTCATCCAGGTCATCGTAGTCTAAGGAGCTTGGAAAGAAAAGCGTCTGGACTTCTTTAAGTTGCTTGAAGACGTTTCACCTCTCATCTGAGAAGCTTCTTCAGTTCTAAGGTCAAATGGTGGGGAGTCCCAGATTTAAACCCAGTGGGAGTATCCCCCTAAGAGGGACAAAGGACCCCCTAATGATCCTCTACCTAATCACGTGAGCCAAGGTGTGAAAACGGGTGTAGGTCACATTCAGCCAAAGTTTCGGTTGAACTCATTGTGAAACCTAGCCCCACCCTATCATGTGATTTCCTGAGGTCAGAAGGCCCAGGATGTGAGTGGGCGTTAAGGCGTCTGAAGAAGCTTCTCGGATGAGAGGTGAAACGTCTTCAAGCAACTTAAAGAAGTCCAGACGCTTTTCTTTCCAAGCTCCTTAGACTAAGATGACCTAGATGACTGAGAACCTTCACAGACATATGTATATATAGTAGTAAAATGTGTATCGCTGTATACAGTACTGTGCAGAAGTCTTGAGCCACACCTCATTTCTCTACATTTTGCTTGTAATTGTATTAAAGTGGCCTTAGCCAATAGCTCTAAAGGCTTTCTAAGTCTTTCAAAGTGCTTTGGATATTGGCTGCTTTTTCACTCATTTTCAGTCCAGTAACTGCATTGTTTTTTCTTCAATTGCAAAGCCAAATACACTGACTTATAAACCATTCAAGCATAAAAAAGCACCTTCCTCAAGGAATGAACCAGACTTGTTTCTACACATAACAGACAATTTAGCAAATAACCGATTTTTAAGAGCAGCCTTTCACAAAAATCTACAAAATCTACAATAAATGTCCAACAAGGTGATTCCCAAAGAGCTGTTAGCTGAAAAAGTAGCATATTATGGCATGATGCGGGCAGGGTGCCCTTAAAAATATGGAACTGGCCAAGTGGAGCAGAAAAAAAGAGTATACCTCAGAGGTCAGAAGGGAGGTACAACAGTGAGTGTGTACAGCCATCTGTGAAACATGGTGGAGGCTGGGTCATGGTTTGGGGTGACATTTCAGCCAGTTGTGTTGGATATCTTCTCAAAATGAATGGAATTCCCTTCCAGTCACCTTTCTCGCTCACTATGTATTAACAGACCTCTCTGTATTGAATCATATCTGTTATTAACCTCTGTCTCTCTTCCACAGCATGTCTTTTATCCTGTCTTCCTTCTCTCACCCCAACCGGTCGCAGCAGATGGCCGCCCCTCCCTGAGCCTGGTTCTGCCGGAGGTTTCTTCCTGTTAAAAGGGAGTTTTTCCTTCCCACTGTCGCCAAAGTGCTTGCTCATAGGGGGTCATATGATTGTTGGGTTTTTCTCTGTATCTATGAAGCGCCTTGAGGCGACTTTTGTTGTGATTTGGCGCTATATAAATAAAATTGAATTGAATTGAATTGAATTGAATTATGAAAGCACAAAATGATCGTCAGACTTTTGTCCAAATCAAGTAAATGCATATTCGGGATTTTTTTTTTTTAACCATAAAATGGGACATTATAAGTCACGGTTTGGTCTCCCCAAAATCCGGACATCTCTGTCATTGAAGCAGTGTGGGAATCACCTTAACAGAGAACAGAACAAAAGGCAGCTAACATCCAACGAAGCACTTTGAACGTCCCCAAAGAAGCCTGGAGAACTATTACTGACGTCTACTTAAAGAAAGCTGCCTAAGAGAGTTCAGGCTGCATCAAAGAACAAAAGATGATCATACTAAATATTAACTTTAGAGGTTAGCAAAATTGTACAAACTCTATTTTTGCCTTATATACTGTATTATATACTGTATTTAAATGTGTCTGCAAATGTTTTCTTCCCCTTTTCCGAGCAAAATATAAACAAATGAAGAATGGCTTGAGACTTGCACAGTACTGTGCAGAGAGTGAGGTACGTCTTCGAGCTCTGACAGAAAATCGGGCATTCTGCAGTGATGCTGTAGCACATGCACATAAAGAGGAATTTCCAGGAGACAATATTCAAAAAATAAATAAATAAATCAAAGCAGCAAAGGTCGCCATATCCTGCCTTTTAACACTCAGTGTGGTTTGACAAGTGTTAAACCCTTTCACAATGCATGGAGTGAGCAACAGATTAAGTTAGTTTAGAACAAAGACAGGATGAAAGGAAACAGAGAGTGACATGAATGAGAGCCTTTTCTGTGCGTGTCAGATAACAATCGAGCAGTCCCAACCATGCTGACGACTCCACTTGAGTCACATTTTCCACTTGAGTTGACTTCCCATTTTGAGTAAATTGATCATCACGCATAAAATTGTTAGAGCTACCTTTGTTTCAGGAAGTAATTCAACTTATATCTTTGGCAAATAGACAAATCTGAATAGTTATATCATAGTTATGTAAAATCCATTCCTATTCCCAACTCTCTCTTTTAGTGACCTCAAAAATAAACAACATAAAAACTTCACCCTGCGTGTGGTCAGTTTCTCCTCAGAGACCCCATGCATGTCATCGATCATCAGTTGTGACTGAGGCTTCCTCAAAAGCATCCCGAGGAGTTCTGAGCCTAAATTACAAGCGTGTTTGATGATAAATGACAGAACATGTTGAGAGCTGCTGCAGCTCACATTTGGTGGACTAATGTCCCTGCTCTGATCAGCTGAAAGCCTACTAATGAACTCTTCTCTGTGCTTAATTTCCCCTCCTCGCTTTCATTCTCCCTGCAGATGTTTCCTGTCTTTACCCGACTAGGCGATGGGTTGGCTTGGTGGGGGTGGAGGAGGAACTGGGGGGCTGTTGGGGGGGGTGGTCCTTGCTTTCTCACTGTGTGACTGAGCTGCGGTTCGCAGTGTTTGTAAACCATTTGAACGCTGTCTAAACACTCCTCAGCCTCCCTTCCATCCCACGCACGCTAGGGAGCCAAACAACACCAGCAAAGCACCCCCTGCAGCTCCCCCCCCCTCCTCCCTTCCTCCCTTCCTCCTCCTTCTTCTTCTCCAAAGGGCAGGAGGGGAGACAACAGGGAGACGTTGTTGATGATACATGTCAGTATAAATAGATCCTCCGATGCACGCTCAGGCTCTCTGCATGTCGCGAAGGCGGTGAGCCGGCTGATCCCCCTCAAGAACAGTTTTTTCCATGTCACGGAGTTCTCAAACGCCGTAAATAAAGGCTTAGCGTTCATTCATCAGCTGTCAGAGTGAATGAGGCTGCACCGCACACAGAAGGCAGTCGTATATCAGCGTGTAACAATATAAGATATTTATGGCCCACTTACTTAATGTCAATCTGTGTGACCAGTACACAGTGTCAAATCTGTAGACATAATAAAGCAGCAGAAGAGCCATCAAGTCTCGAGTGTCTTATGCAGCACGGATGCTCATTTTGCTGCCTAGAAATTGTGAAATTCTGCTCTCTCTTTGATTTAAATGTTCATTTCAAGCCAGCAAGGTTTAGATCAGCAGATTGAAAAATGCTAAACTGTCCAAAACCTTCAAGGAAGTTCAGAACCTCTCAAAGTACAAATTGAAATTTATACAAAGGGGGATTTGGTTAGAGCAGAAGTGACAGCAGAAACCACATTTTCCTTCTTAATACTTGTCGCACTAAATTTTGTACTTTGTTTGGATTTCATCTGCTCAGGTGAGAAGAAAATCCTGTGAACGGTGTCCACTGCTTCTTCCTGAAGAAATAATCCCAATACAAACACTGACAGTGTATTCTGTGGATTACAGGTTGATATGGAGACTGGCTCTGAAAAATGATGTTCCCCATTGAGCTCTTTACAGTAGCACTGACTGATCATTTAGAGAGTTTTTTGTAAAGCAAATGTCTGCACACATTCAAGTTGCATAAGGTATTAAATGCTCAATGTCAGTTTTTCCTTTTTCCAGTGTCAATTTAGATATATTAATGCCCCACGAATGAGATTTAGCTTAGAATAAGAATCAAAAATCCCATCAGGCAGTGTTTAATATTTCAATTTCGTGGTTCTTTTAAGAGAAGCTGGAGAGAAAACAGAAGTAAAAGTAGATGAAGACACCAAAGAGAAAGAAGCAGGAGCACGAGCATGACTTTGGACTCACCGTAGTACTGGAGCTGCTCAGCGGAGCAGTAACCATCTGAGGTGCTGAGAAACCCCCCTGCCGTGAAGCTCATCTCCAGCTCGGTCCACTCTCTCATCTGGACAGAAAATCCTCTCTCTTTAACTAGTAATACAGGATCTATCTTCATACACACACACACATACACCCATAAACACACAGAGACAATTACTCAGAGAATTCACGCAGATATCAAGGCTCTGGGAAGTGTGGAGACATTCCTCAATCCCCAGGATGCGTCTGGGTCTCTTAGCTGATATCCCAGCCTATTTTTAAAAAGCAGAGAGCAGCAGTGCAGCTGATCCTCTTGGTCGGTGGTGGATGATGTGCTGGAGGAGGGATTACACATCCCAGGGGGATAGACAAAAGGGAAAGTGGGGGGACACCGAGGAGGGACAGGGATGGGACTGTGTGTCCAAACAGCTGGACCTGACTGGGACGTCATAGATCAGAAAACACTGGGGAAAGATGATGGCTTTACTCCTTGCATGTTGAGGTTTGTGTAACAAGAGTGCAACAGCTGGACTGGGCGAAAGAAACATTTTCCATTAATGTAACGTTTCAAATAAAAGAAATTCTCCTTAAAGTTCCCCTTCAGATTAAACAAACCTTGCTTCTTTTATTTAAGTTGTACCTAACTGTGCGCTGTGAACATAACTGTCCATATTTGTCCTAAAGGCCTTGGGGAGTGTGTTTACTCTTCCTTTTGTTTACCACTGTTATGTTTGTGCTGTGGTTAATATTGGACAACAGATAGATTTAAGGCTCTCGGGGTCCTCCGCCTCCCCCACAAATAGTTAACCAGACCAGGGCAGAGCAAAAGAAGTCGAGGCCTGCACCACCCGGAGAAGACAGAAGAGTGACCCCCATTACAGGCCTGTAAATCTCCAAGCAGGGTCGGTTGACACGCAACATGCTTACTGAGGATTAATAGTGTCCTCCCACCCGCCTATCATCTCTTTCGCTGGCTCATTATGGGAATCAGGACTGACTTATGCACAGCAGAGGGCTAGGGGAGAGCCAATCATTCTCAATGAAACTGTAGCCTTCACTGGTGCAATCACGATCAGTCTCACTGACAAATGAAACAGTCAGTGAAACAGTCAGTGAAAATGTTTTTTTTTTAAAGTGGATGTCCAAAGGGTAAATTGATACATATGTGGTCACAGCACTGTGGAAAAGTACAAACTAAGGCCTAAAGAAAAAGTACATAAAACAAAAGATGTGTCACACTTTTGAAAACTTTGACTTACCCTGATTAACTATAAATAAGGACAAACCGATTAACCCGCTGTGAGATTTGTCAAAAAACTTTACAGGGGGTCAAAGTGCGTTTCAACAGGGCAAGGGATTTTCATTGTAGCATTTCTAAGCATATTAGTTTTCTTTAGAAAGCAGCCTGGAGATTGCTCCAGACCAGGATCAATAAAAAAACTGACCTTTATACCGAGCCATTGCACAAACCGCTGCTGTGCAATGTGTTATAATGCTGTGATGCTCAAAGTCTGTAAAATCAAATTAAAACTGAGGGTTATCTAATCTATAACTTCAGCGAGTGCTTGAGCTGTCACTTGAGAAATCAAGTGCCAAAAACGAAAGAAATCACTTTAGACTTGAGAAAAAGAATCGCTGTTGCTCACAGAGCAGGAGATGGATATACAAAGTTATCCAAGCATTTCCAAAGTGTCAAGAACTGGAGAGAGAAGTATCATCAAGAAATTCAAAGAGAGCCACAAAACACAGAACAAACCTGGGAAGGAAGGAAGAGAAAGAAGGGAAAGACTCTAGAAATAAAACTACCGGGAGATGTTTCTAGAAACTAACAGTTATAATTACATTCAAATTGACTTTTTCAGATAGATTTAAACAAGCAAGTAGCTGTTTAAAGCTGTTGGAGAAGTGTTTACTCACATAAATACACGTGTCAGTGATTCAATCTTGCTTACAGGAAGTCTTGTTTTTTAACTCTCTGATATCCAGGGTCTGGTGTCATTCAGCCAGGATCTAAAGAGCTCTACAAGGGCTTCAGAGTAAAGTCTGTGAAAGTCTATGAGGCTGGTAATGGATTTTAAAAACTGTCGAAATATCCTAGAATTCATACTAGTACTTGAAAAAAAATCTACAATTTATGTAAAAGATTTGCATGTGTACTTTGCAAGTGCAAGAAACAGAGGCTACACAAATCTGACCATGCTTGGCCAAAAGCTTTTCCTATGAAAAGTCTTTGGCTGATCTGATGGATGATCAGAGCAAACCAGCTTTTCAGGAAAAGAACCTAATACCAGCTGTGAAACTTGGTGGTTGAAATGTTACACTGTGGTTTTGTTGTACATACATGAACCTACGCACGTTAGCAAATCCTCGGTGGAATGACTCAGTCAAAGTCTGAGTGAGATTTGAAATGGACATCATGAAAAGCCACAAGCATCTTGCAGTAGAAAAGTGCACGTTGATGTCTAGCGAGTCTGTGGACACTTTCTTCACACTTTCTATTTTTCTTCCTTAGCTTTTCTTGTGTTGTTGTTAATGTATATGACTTTTATCTGAATCGTTCCAAAGAGGATCCAGTGTTATTTAATCAATATTGTTATTTTGGTTCATTTAAAAATCAGACTTACACAGAGCGCAAAAGGGAGTTCTGTGACCATGCTAGCTGTTCTCTGAAAATGTACTTCACAGTGTGATATCGTGTCAACATTTGCCGTTTAGAATCAAAGTTTACATGATGCCGATGAGGATTGTTTTGCAGGGTTTCGGCTGTATACAGAAGAAATGTTTAAACTAAAAGGTGGAGATGATGAATCATGGAGGGAACATGAATGTCTGCACCCAATGTAACTTGCACATGTATTGAATGGTGTTAAAACAATCCATTAAAAAGCCAGACAACTAGAACTGTAAAGAAGTGATTAAAGGACAGGTAGAAGGGGGAAAAGAAGGAATAGATAGAAAGAAGGAAAGAGACAGGGCAGAGAAAACCCCAACAATCCCCTCTGAGCAAGCACCAGTGGGAAGGAAAAACTGCCTTTAAACGGGCAGAAACCTCCTGCAGAACCAGGCTCAGGACGGGGCAGTCAACCGCTGGGACTGGTAGGGGGGTGAGGAAGGGAGAGAGGGGAGAAAGAGGGCAGAGGAGAGGTGAAACTTAAGATGGAACAGAGGTGGAGGAAGACAAGGTGTTACGACCTGGCTCAAAGGCTGCAACATAAAAAAGGAGACGAACACCAGATTGTTAGTGAGAAGAGGTTTTATCTTAAAATTATTATTATTATTATTAAACAAATATGTAAGACTGCGTTCTTCCATTTGCGCAACATCTCTAAAATTAGAAATATCCTGTCTCAGAGTGACGCTGAAAAACTAGTTCATGCATTTATTACTTCCAGGCTAGACTACTGCAATTCATTATTATCAGGATGTCCAAAAAACTCACTGAAAAGCCTTCAGTTAATCCAAAATGCTGCAGCAAGAGTACTGACAGGGACTAGAAAGAGAGAGCATATTTCTCCTGTTTTGGCTTCCCTTCATTGGCTTCCTGTTAAATCCAGAATTGAATTCAAAATCCTGCTCCTTACATACAAGGTCTTAAATAATCAGGCCCCATCTTATCTTAATGACCTTGTAGTACCATATCACCCTATTAGAGCACTTCGCTCCCGCTCTGCAGGCCTACTTGTTGTTCCTAGAGTATTTAAAAGTAAAATGGGAGGGAGAGCCTTCAGTTTTCAGGCCCCTCTTCTGTGGAACCAGCTTCCAGTTTGGATTCAGGAGACAGACACTATCTCTACTTTTAAGATTAGGCTTAAAACCTTCCTTTTTGCTAAAGCATATAGTTAGGGCTGGACCAGGTGACCCTGAATCCTCCCTTAGTTATGCTGCAATAGATGTAGGCTGCCGGGGGATTCCCATGATGCATTGAGTTTTTCCTTTCCAGTCACCTTTCTCACTCACTATGTATTAACAGACCTCTCTGCATTGAATCGTATCTGTTATTAATCTCTGTCTCTCTTCCACAGCATGTCTTTATCCTGTCTTCCTTCTCTCACCCCAACCGGTCGCAGCAGATGGCCGCCCCTCCCTGAGCCTGGTTCTGCCAGAGGTTTCTTCCTGTTAAAAGGGAGTTTTTCCTTCCCACTGTCGCCAAAGTGCTTGCTCATACGGGGTCATATGATTGTTGGGCTTTTCTCTGTATCTATGAAGCGCCTTGAGGCGACATTTGTTGTGATTTGGCGCTATATAAATAAAATTGAATTGAATTGAATTGAAAATAGAATACCAGGTTGGCTAAAATAGCTGGTGCCACCAAGGCAAAGACAAGTGAGCTCCCTGGAAGCTTGCTTCAGGTATGCTTTTATCCACGCCAATTAGCACCAGCTGAACACATTGAGATGATTAGGGGCTGCAGAGGGACGTAACACGAGGCTACAGCAGGTGGGGAAGCATGCCTTCCAACTGCTCATTTCTTCTCTGTATTTCTTGAAGCGTGAGCTGCAGGTCTTCATGTATTTTCTCTTGTTGTTGCTTTTGCGCCTGCATTTCAGTGTTTTCGTGCTTCAAGTTGCTGAAGTTCAACATAATCCCCTTAATGAGCTCCGAGTTGTTTTTCGACATTCCATTGATCCTATGCTGCATCTCCGAGCTTTGCTTTTCCACTTTTTCCTTTTCTCATTCTAGTTCGGTTGTTTTGTCCTTCAAAGTCACCGTTCCATCCATTCATCATCATGAATGGAGGAAACATGAATGTCTGCTAAAATAAAGAACACACTGTTTCTTTAAGAACAAAAAAAGACAGCATAAACCGAATACTGTCAGTGTAGAGCACAGGTGTCGAAATCCAGGCCTCGAGGGCCGGTGTCCTGCAGGTTTTAGATGTGTTTGATCCAACACAGCTGATTTAAATGGCTAAATTACCTCCTTAACATGTCTTGAAGTTCTCCAGAGGCCTGGTAATGAACTGATCACTTGACTCAGGTGTGTTGACCCAGGGTGAGATCTAAAACCTGCAGGACACCGGCCCTCGAGGCCTGGAGTTCGACACCTCTGGTGTAGAGAATGGACATAAAGGACAACTCATGACCATCTGCTGTCATCTTGTTGAATTCAGTTGTGTACATCCACACAGAGCAGCAGGTCAGCTGATCACAGCCTGCACATTAATAAAATCTACTGAGTTCTCAATAGAAATTATTTTTGCGTTGTTATTCTTTTCCCCATGCTGAGCCATTGCAACCCATTTTAGGATTCCCCCACCTGCTCAATCCTACTTTAGCCCCTGACTGTGCACATTTTCCCGTTTAGAGGCAAACTCACTCTATGCAATGTAGGCAACCGAAAATAAAGAGATTGTTTTTAATTTTAATTTTTCTTTAGATTCAAGCTAAGTATAATCAGAATAATAAAATATACTAAAGTTTGTATTCCCATCTGCTGATTTTATTTTATCATTAGGTAATATGGCACAAGGTTCAGTTAGCTCTGGACAAAAATAGAAACGTCCTTCAAAAAGCTATTTTCACTTTCATACTTTAAGTATATTTCACTGTACTTTTTTTTTTATTTGAGTAGAGAAGTTTAATCCATACTTAGACTATTACTGGAGTATTTTTTAACAGTAGTATCTGTACTCGTACCTAAGTACCAAATGTTTGCCACCTCTCTGAACAGAATCAACTTTTTGGGATTTCTTTACCTGGATGATTGAGCATGCATCGGTCAGTGTTTCACTGTGTTTTTCTATCCACAGTGGAACACTGCTGTGGAGGATGCTTTTACCCATTGGCAGTGTCTTTGCAATCACCCTCATAATGAAAAATAAAGCTGTTGCCAATCAGCTTCTTTCCAGTTGATATGTATGGTGCATCAATTTTAAAATTCTTTTCTACATAAAACATGTTGCTGCTGACTTTTAGTCCAGTTCTTGTGTAACTTGGCATATTTCATCCTTTGCTCCTTGTTTTCTGTTCTGAAGAATGGCTTCTTGACAGCTGCCCTTCCACTGAGACCATTTCCGTGGAGGCTTCAGTGAACAGTGGATGGATCAACTGAAGGCCAGATGCATATCTCAGGTCCTGTATCGGATCTTTCCTGTTTCTTAAGGACACAACTTTAAGATGCTGTTCATTTGCTGTAAATATTTTATGTAGCCCTGTCACTTTTTCCTTTGTCTTCCACTTAGCCAGTTTCCAAACACTTTTGTTACTTTTCATATATTCAGCTAAAGAAATGAGAGTAAGTGATGTTTTTTTTCTGCCTTTTCAAAATACTTTTTAGCCAGTTTGCAGTTTGCACTAAAACAACTAAAAAGCATCTCAGTGGTGGGTTGCTGGTGGATTCTGGCGTGAGAAGAAGTGAGTTACAGC
This sequence comes from Neolamprologus multifasciatus, assembly GCF_963576455.1. Taxonomy (NCBI): domain Eukaryota; kingdom Metazoa; phylum Chordata; class Actinopteri; order Cichliformes; family Cichlidae; genus Neolamprologus; species Neolamprologus multifasciatus. The sequence continues at coordinate 24,470,601 of NC_140458.1, read as the reverse complement.
TATTTCATTGTCAAAGGCAGTGTGTCGCATCTCAACATGCTAGTGTATGTCGAAATAAAAACCATGATAACAAACCATCCCTCTGACTCTCTCTGACCCCTGAAGAACGGAAGGGGAACAGGGAGCAGGCAGCGGCACTGAGAGTGACTCTAAATGATGGGGACATTATCTGAGAGCGTGTAAATGTCACCATGGATCTTCTGGAGGTGTCAGACTGTTGAACACAGGCCCCCACAGGAGTATCGTAAAATAAAATAAAATGAAAATAGGAAAATGGCAGGGTAAGGAGGGAAAGAGTTTTAGGTCACATTCACATCAAGTGTGGTTAGTTCAGTTGGATTCTGGGGTGAACTTTTTTGGGGGGGATTTTGTGCAGCAACATGGCTCCAACCACATGAGAAGGGAGTAAATGGTTGTCTGGCATGTCTAAATAAGCACGAGCACAGAAAACTACAATTAACACAGCGTTCCCTCCAGACCAACAACTCATTAGTCCTGAATCACTCACACAGTATAAGCCCAGAGATAAATTCAGCACATAATAAATCGTGTTCGGCACGTACTCTCCGTGCGATCGGCTCCCGTCTCTATCAGACAGCTGCTGGCTGGTAGCTGCAGCTCGATAACAGCCCGGACTGTTTACTGATCCTCGCAGGAAGCTGACACTCATACAAAAGTGGCCTCTGGATTTTGTGAGTAAAGTCCATAGCTTACGCCTCAGCATATGTAAGTGAGAGTGGCTGGGGGAGATTTAGCTATCACAAGGAGGAATGTAAATTGTCAAACATTAGTTATGCCTGCTCGGTGCATTTGTTTGAAACTGTATTCCCTACTCTGTGAAAGCTGCTGGTCCTCTAGTGTGTTCTATTTGCATTATTTTTCAATTCAGTTCACTTTTAATTTTTTATGGCGAAAATTCCCAACAGCAGTCGCCTCAAGGTGCTTTATATTGTCAAGTCAAATGACCCCATTTGAGTAAGCATTTGGGTGACAGTGGGAAGGAAAAACACAAGGGTCAGGGAGGGGCAGCCATCTGCCTCAACCAGTTAGGGGTCCCCATTATAACCCATTATAATTTTTCCTTATGTTCCGCCTCTGAAATATAAACCACTAAAACAGTCAAAGTTTTCTATCCATCCTCTTCTTCTCTTCGGGGGGTGGTGGAGCCGATCCTAGCCACAAACAAAATTTTATTTAAAAAAAGAAAAAAAAATAGGCCAGTATCCATAAAAGTCAAAAGATCGGGGTACAGACACAAAATGGTCCGCTTTACATTGTTGTTTTTTTTCTTCTTGACTCTGTCTGACGTCAGTGAGAGTAGAAACGAGGCCCCCCTCGCCCGCTGCTCAAACCTATTGCCAAACCTGCTTAAAGGGAGAGTGCAGTGAGCTGAAACGTCTTGTTTTAGACAGAGGATGAACTGAGAGGGTACACCCAGGTGCTAACTAAGGTAAATAGCTTAATAGTGAAGCTTGCAAAACCACTTTAGCCCAAGAATAAAAATGCACAGCTAGAATTGCACATGATAGCTCACCTTTTCATGCAGCACTTTAAAATATAGCTATCATAACAGTACAATGATCCTTATTCACAGTGAAATGTGTTGCCGGATACAGGCAATGAGCAATAATCTGTTGCAGCAACTCGTAGCCCTACACTTGGAAAAAATGTTTTTCCTTTTGTTTCCAGATTTTTACAAGATCCAAAAGACAATTTAGTGCACGACAGCATCCACATTTGATCACTTATTTCATTGTTCAGGTTTCCTCTTTTACACGAACCCACAAAATCCATATTGGCTCTAATGAAACAATGAGGTATGAAATCTAGATTTGCTACATGAAAACACCGCTGTAGTTGGGAAGCTCTTTGTTAGGGTTTAGTTTGGTTACTTTTGCGGATACTTAGAGGTTGAGTTGAGTTTTTCTGCTGTGCCAACTGTTTCACCATCCTGTCACTTTGTCCAGCTTTTCCCATTTGTAATGTTGACAGCAGCCTCTCTCTCCCTCACACGCACACACAGAGTAAACAGAACCTTTGCTGATCAAAGATCTTTAGTGTCAAGCAGGATTCATAAGCTTTATTTTTTTCTTCGAGGAACACCAGGATAAATATATGCATTTTTAAAAAGGGGCAACATTTCAATTTAAACCTAATGTTTTAGTTATTGTAGTGTGACTGATGAAAAAAAACAAACTTTGCTTAATATTTCCCAAAAGTGGCCATTTTTTTGGTTGCACTCGGGACTTAAACTGGCAACAAAAAGCCACAAAGCTCCCTCCCCACTCGTCTTCCCTGCTCATACAAACTGGAATCATCTCATTAAGAAATTCCCAGTATGTCGTGTTTATAAACAGCCTCTTGTTTGTGTCTGGTGATGGATGGATGCGCCCTATCACTGACTCTTCCTGCTAACTCCCCAACATGTTTAACAATCTCTCTGCCACTGTTTCACAATCACACACTATTCACCCCCCCAACCACACACACACACTCACTTACTGAACCCTTGATATCTTTTGTTCTGACCTTACTTCCTCTGTGGGTGGGCCCTTAGTGTTTTCAGTGGATTATATATGTTTAATAGTAAGAGAAAATGTGTGGGTACGCGTGGGTGTGCAACTCAGGGGCCAGTGTGAATCTGCTAATGAAGAAAAACAACAAAGCTGTCGAGGCCTCCCAGAAGCAGGTCAAACGCGGTCACACTGGGGGGTTCAGGTCAGCAGAGGCAAAGGCTGAAAGGTCATAATTAAAGCCAAGTGCAGACCTTGCCTTCTACTGGGTGGAAAAAAAAGAAAGAAAAAAAAATGTGCGTTGTGAAGAAAGTAAACTGTTAGAGACGGAGAACCCCAGAGAGTTTTTTTCTCCTTTCTCATCCTAAATGACTCAATAAAAAAAAAAGAGACTTTACTCAAAGTGAAAGCAGCAGAGAAAATATGGTCTGGATGAGTTTAATCTTTACAGTACTCTATCCCAAGGTGAACATTTACCAGTTACTTTTGTGCAAAACACTGAAGATGAAAATGTAAAACATGAAGGTACTAAAAATCTGTGCTAAGCGATGTGACTTCATCACCAGTGCAATAAAAACTGATCCAGACAAACAAATAAGCATGGCACTTGGTGCGACCATCAATTAAAACTGACCAAATACAAATGACTTTTTTGTTCAGTTAGACACATCACTACAGTCATGTGTACCCTCCCCGGAGAACACCGGATTCAAGTTACAGGAGGTATCATTTACAGAGATCAGGGCTTCATGCAGTGGTTATCTAGGTGACAAATGGTTTGGCAACTTAAAGCACCAGAATAAAAGAGAAACCTCTCAGTGATATTATCACTCCAGGCAGCAAGTTTATAATATCACATGAGCGTTGGCATCATATTGAGAGCTCAGGGGCCATGTTCACCTAACTTCTTAGTAAACGAGTGGCTCCTGCTGACAAAAGACATCTGGGCTTGTTATAATTCTTAGATTTATCACGTTTTAAAAATTAAAAGTGACTGAAGTTCTTTCCACGGTATCATTATGAAAGCACCGGGGCACACAAAGGCTCACAAAAGGCCATTAATGAGTAAAACAGGCGTCCCTGCTGTTGTTGGGAAGCCAATTACAGGAAGTTGAATAATGTTTCCCCCGTTATAATAAAATTGGTTAAACAGTAAAACTGTCATAATGGTAATCAAAGCAAATACAGGCTGATCACCTTTTCTTTTCTTTGCTACGGGTCCACCAAGCCTGCTTGATAGGAGATGGGTTTCAGTCCCTTGCTTGCTCACATGCAGCCGAGATGTTTTTTGAGATGTTTTTACTAGAAATTTCAAGTCTGAGCTTGGAGACTTCAGTCTCAGGATGACAGCGGGATATTTTCATCCACGTCTGACACCTGAAACCTTTAACCGTCCCTTTAACACTAAAAAGTAAAGCTCACTAAAAGTGAAGAACTTCAATTGCTGCTGTACTAATCACATACAAAACTTGATTGTAAACATTAAAGAGGCTGACAGCATAATAAATACATCTATAACACCAAGTCTCCAGTTCAGATCCTGATGGCATCAGAAAGATGATTGTAAGGATCCGACTGACAGCGAGCATTCGGTAGATCGCCACCGATGAGCTCTGGGTGTTCTGGTTTAGCTCCCGATAAGAGGTGCTGTCTCATCGTGGTTGACTTCCACCCGTGGCTGAGTGTTACGGTACATTAGGAACTGGACAGAGATCTGGATCACAGCGTTAAAGAACATAAAAATGTTTCAGTTTTGTTTGTTTGTTTTTAAATGCAAAAGCAGACAGTACCAGAGGATTTCAGTCACAAGAGTACAGACTCCAGCTGCTTCCTTAATTACTCATTTCAGTAAATATTTGACCGCAAAGTAATGAAAGACAAACACCATAATTCATAGTAAAAAAAAAAATACAGTCTACTATTCAGCAAACACTGACTCCAAACTGGGCTGAAGTGATCAACCGGCGTTCACAAAAACATGTCCACTGCATCTTCCCATGTCCCAGTGCTGATTACGGGCTAGCTTTAAATAAACTGCATAAGACAGTGACAGCAGAGATGTACCCCAAGATAAATATTTACACGCACTACCCACAATTAGGGAACCACACTGATCATGGTGTATGTTTGCTAAATGTCAGTCATCATCAGGCTGCTCCCTTCTGCACTGTCACTGTTAACTAAAAACAAAACGGCTTGTGGCTTCATTTCAACACAGTGCAAAGAAAGAAGTAGCCTACAGGCTTCACTGAGGCAGCTTTAACTGACTTGTTTCTTTCCTAACCATGAACCTGTTTCCTTGCAACTATTAATATGCCATATTGTGTTCAATACACAATCAACTAATCCCCACTAAAGAGATTAGGGATTGCTGCCCTTCCGGTCAGGATTTCATAAAAATGTGCCACATACATGCAGCAGAAGCCTGAGGCCCAGCCTCCCCGTCCATGTTTTCGCTTCTCTTAAAAGGATACAATGAGGTCTAAACTGAGGGTGCCGAGGCTGCCGATGAGCCAGGGCACGTGGTGGATCATGTAGCTGCTCTCACCCTGGCCCAGGTCAGGGTTCTTCAAAAGGACGCTTAGGCCATATGTAGTGTTTCCCAGGATGACCAGCGCGAACAGGAAGTAAGAAACTCCCTGTGTCGACTTCCTCTTGAACTGTGGGGGAAAACGAGACAACAGAAAAAGGAAGTGAGGAAAATGTTGTTTATTTATTCATTTTTATTTACAAAGGAATGGATGACATTTCAACAGCCAATAAGTACACGGTTAGATGGATAAAGTCGAAACACTTATAGATTTTCTTTTTAGTTTTTGAGCCATCTACCAAAACATGCAAGTTACAGTCTCAGTTTAAGTGGGTGAGCAAAACTATGTGGGTTTACCAACTAAAATGCAACTGAATCAGGCTGACATCAGGTAAGAGACTAAGCAGTAGTAGTATAGCACTTTTTAGTTTCGTTTTTAGCAAGGGAAACGGGCCGTTTCACTTGCATTTTCTCTTGTTCAGGTACAGCAAATTTCTTCTTTCACTTTAGTGAACATTTGCGAGCATGCTTTAGCTTACATATTGAACTTAACTGGATAATATTCTTTATTTAAAAGATAATTTAAAACTTGGAGCAGTATGTGGTCATGGAAATACTACTCTTGCTTGCCACTAGGACTTAAATAACCTTGAGACAAATTAAGGTAATTTTTCTGTCTTTATAACATTGGATTACTGACTACTGCCTACACTTTGCAGGATGTCGGGCTGAATCCTTTACACATTTATACTCAGACCGTACTTTGTCATACTCACATTAGTGTATATCTGTGGACCTCTGGAACAGAGGTAGAGGACTGATGACACTGACCCAATGCAGAAACCAATAATCTCTTTAGTGGTAAAAGGCTGAAGAAACAGAGGGGGAGATGCTACTTTACACACACATACAAAAAAAGAAAGCTGTCTTCAAATCAGTTTAGCAAATAAACAGGACTCACTGTGATAGAGCTAGCGCTAGAGGTTGAGAGCAAGGAGCGACTTCTGAACCCAGAAGAAATGATTTCCTTGTGGGGACCTACATCTGGGAGTTGGGTGAAGCTTGTGGCAAAGCATAAGAAGCAGGATACGCCAACCATGAGCAAACGCGTCCTGCCTGGTGAAAGGACAACATGTAAGTTACTCAATCAATTGACCAGACGACACCTCATCACAGCTCATCAGATAAATACAGGGTACACAGATTAAGCACACAGGTCTAAAGAGGCTACAACATTCTAGGAGAGGTATAGGTTCTTCTATTGAAAACTGCCGGCAACCCCCCCCCCCCCCCCCACCACCAAAAAAAGCTCACCTTGAGAAGCTTTGTTCTTCAGCTTGTAGTACGTGTACATACCCAGCATGATCAAGTCAGCTGCAACGTAATAAATAGCTGTGTATTGCTGAATGAAAAGATGAGAGAAACAAAACGACACAGAGATCAATGGAAAAAAACGACTTTCTTAACACAGATTTAGCTGCTGTCATGGAATTTGCTTTAAAGAAACAAAACAACAACAACAACCAAAAAGCAGTCTACAAATGTTGTATGGATCAGTATTTCTATGCAGTCCATTGTGAAACTAAAACAACATGACACAAATTTTACTGATCAAGAAATAGTTAGCTGATATAAACTTGAAAAGATAAGATAAGATAACCTTTATTAGTCCCACATGTGGGAAATTTGTTTTGTCACAGCAGGAAGTGGACAGTGCAAAAGTTATATAGCAAAAATTAGAATACAATAAGAATAAAATACTGTACACAACTGTACAGAATAAAATACTATATACAGTAGAATAAGTAGAAAAAAATATACAATAGGATAAAAATATAATACAAATGCTTAATGCAACTGAGTAAAAATACAACTTTGTAGAGTTGGATGTCTCGAGACCGGTCTTGGTCTCGAGACTGGTCTCGAGACCACTTTTACGTAGTCTTGGTCTCGGTCTTGGTCTCGACGGACTTTTGTCTTGGTCTCGGTCTTGGTCTCGACGGACTTTTGTCTTGGTCTCGGTCTTGGTCTCGCTGTCTCGGTCTTGCGCTCTCAAATCGACATAGTGTTCGGGAGATTTGGAGTCAACCATCAGCGGAGCGGGGGGTGTCTTACTGGGCTTAAGCCCGGGTCATTTTTTCTGAAGCATGGGGTTTTTTGGAGTGTAATTTGTTTGTTAGATGCCTGACTGACAACTGTATAAAACAAAAACAACACACGAAGCACAGAGCGCACCGTCCTAAATTCCCCCTGATTTTGGTATGATCCGAGCTTTGGCACTAGGCGACTGAGCACAGCACCCATGTGAGCGAGGGGGGAGAAGCTGCTGCCTGCGAGTTTGCTGCAGAGGAGAGCTTAAGTTTGACCAGGTACCAACGGAAATCATTCGTACTGAACTAATAATGTAAATATGACGGTGTATCACAAAAGATTGATATCAAACTGATCACTTGGTTGCGTTACTTACTCTTCGAGTGAATCAACAAATGGATAAATAAAAAGCCGAACGACAATGCTGATTTTTTTTAGAGAGTCTTAGCTTACATCTCATATTTTCAGTTGTTACCCTCCACGGCTAAACAAACTCTCTAAATCGGTTTCAGTTGTGTACTGATGAACACAACAATGGACATAAGGAGCTTCTTTCAAAGAAAAAACTCAGGTAGATGTTATTTTATATATTATGCTTTGTATGTTGTTGTTGTTGTTGTATGTTCAGTATATCTATGCAAAACAAGAGGAATTTCAATACACAGCAGTATATTCACAGTTGAAACCAGATATTTACATACACTTTAGGGAGAAAACATAAAACCTTTTTTTTACTGTTAAACATCAATTTAGAGTAAACTTTTGTTTTAGATAAATAAATGTTGCAATGTCTTTTGAATTAGTTAAATGTCAGAATAAAAAGAGGGAGCTGTCTATTTTAATCACTTTCATCAAATGTAGGAGTACATATACACTAAGTTTATTGTTAATTAAGATTAATTAAGAAAACTCCAGATGATTCCATTCTGAGCTTAAGAAGCTTCTGATTGGTTAGTAGAGTCCATGTGGGTAAATTGGTGGCACAGCTGTGGATGCATATAAGGCAAAACACAGAGCCTGTTTCTTTGAAATGGGAAAGTTTCTTTGAAAAATCAAGAGATGTCAACCAAAACACCTGGAAAAGAATTCTGGAAAAGAATTGTGGAGCTCCATAAGTGTGGCTCAATTTTGAATACAATTTGGTGCCATTTACAATTAAGAAATACAGACAGTTTCTCTCTTTACTCTTAAAGTTAACAAATATGTTTTTTATATTTATCAATCTAAAAAAATAAACATTTAGTCTGATTTGATGTTACAATTAAAAAGTGTTTGTGTTTTTATCTGAAGAGTATGTAAATATCTGGCTTCCACTGTATATTTGTGTTTGGCTTGATTGTCAGCACAAAGAGGGAGAGAGAGGAACAGAGAGGGAGAGAGACGACGAAAATGACGACAGAACAGAGATGGAACAAGAGCAGGTGAGACACACAAGTTAGTCAAATGGTTGTTTGCCAAAAACTCATCAGAACATGTATCTCGTACCTATTGTATCTTTTTAGATAGCGTTTGTTACTTTTAAAATTCTATATTTATTAAGTTATGCAGGCTTGTTTGCTCAACAAGGCTGAATAATTATATAAACTTTTCAGAATCTAAATAGTGTACTTTGGTAGAATTAAAAAATAAGTGTAGTGCAGGTCTAAGATGATTTTTAGTGCTGCTATCATCTAGTTCTGATTCTGGTTCTGTCTTGGTTACTGTTGTAGTCCTGTTTTAATTCTGGATCAGTTCTGGGTCTGGTTGAATTGGGGTTTAGTCCCTGTGTCTTGATACAGGCCCGACTTTGTTCTGCCTTGCTGCTTAATTAAAAAACTATATATATATATATATATATATATATATATATATATATATATATATATATATATATATATATATATATATATATATATATATATATATATACACACACATATGAAGTCATTCTTTTTTGAACAAAGCTCAAAACAGAGCCTAATAATCTTTCAGTCATTTCTACCCCCACTTAATTTCCTTTGGCTGCTCAGCTCTCACACAGTGGCTCAGCTACGCTCCAATCCCTCCATATTGTGGCCAATCACATGCGAGGATATAGGATAATATCATTATGTGAAAAACAGAGAGGGTGAGAGACGCAACAGTCAAGTGGAGCATGCGTCAGTCCTTTCAGTGAGTGAGTGAGACAGTAGACAGCGGTGAGGAGGGCTGTGCGAAAGCAAAAACACATAAATATGCCCGAGACCCGTAAACGAAGCAGCATCTGGCTGCAGTTTAAAGACTTTTTTTGTCTCGGTCTTGGTCTCGTCTCGGTCTTGGTCTTGGTCTTGTCTTGGTCTCGATACCCTCTGGTCTTGGTCTTGTCTTGGTCTCGATACCCTCTGGTCTTGGTCTTGTCTTGGTCTCGGATTAGGCGGTCTTGACTACAAGTCTACAACTTTGTCAGATAAAGAGTATCGCACTTAGTGTTATTGCACATGTGTGGATGTGTGTGTTTGATCAGTTGGAGTCTTTGTTGTGGAGTCTGACAGCAGTGGGGAGGAAAGACTTGCGAAATCTCTCTGTCAATGACACATTTTTGGCATTAAACTGCAAACCACACAAAAGGGTTTTTTTTTTGGGGGGGGGGGGGGTGCATTAAATAAAGGAAATGTTAACAATGACACATAATTTCTGCTGTTTTACAAACACCACTGAGCATCCGCCACTGCTTGTGATATTTTCTACATTAAACTCCACTTAAGGATCACATCCCTACAACTTACCTGAAGCGGAAGCTGATCTGCCAAAAATGAGCCAATCAGATTACAAGAGTCACCTCCCAACCACAACAGCAAAAACCAAATGGAGAGCGCTTGGTCCATATTCCCACTTTTCCACGAGTTGTAATACTGCCTGTAATCAGAGGCAGTATTACAATCAGTATTACTGATATAATTAATCAGAGAGAGATGAGATGGAAATATACAGGTCACTTAGTTCAGTTAGGGTTTGCTCTGAGAGTCACAGACACTTACGGAAATGAAGACACCAGGAAGCAGAGGATGGACAGGAGGCCCAGGTAGACGCTGGCCATATCTCTGGCATCTTGGGCACATTCCCCAAGGCCCTGCCAAACCCATTCGGACCCATTAGGACACAGAGAAGTGAAGTTTTCTGAAGTTGTCCATCCAAGGGTGGTGCGTGTGAGGACTCCGTCTGTGGACATTGTTCTTCAAGCTGACCGATGCCTCTGTAAAAACAACACCTTCAGCACAAGCGCAGAGGACACCACCGACAACATCACATACGGACCTCAAACTACATGCCGTTCGAAACAAAAATGAAAACAGCCGCTTCACTTTCACATTCAGCTAGCATCGCCCTAAAACTATTTTCAGACAAAAACAGATAACAAGAAACAGTCTGTTAGCTTAAGCTGCTAAGCGGCAGCTACCTGATAACCGTTTACTGGATCACGCGCGTGGCTTTTACGTGGATAACATCACCAAACGACCCCACTCATAGTAAACAAAGTGCTAAATTTATCTTGCCTGTGAGGTGTCGGCGGAGTCCTCAGAAGAGCAAGTCAGAAATGGCAGGTAAAAACGAAGCAAGCAAGAAACAAACAGGTTCAATGTGAGCTGATTGGTGGAGCCTCAGAGCCGTGAGTCACGAGTCACGTGATTACATACTCGTCACATGACCTGCGGTGCAAATTTAATGAGCTGGTCCTTTAAAAAACAAATTCAGTTTGACCCAGACGCGTTAACGCATTGATTTTAAACCAATATAATTTATCTGTATTTTGGTTATTTATAATGTCGGCAAATTATTATATAATAAATAAATAATTTTCTGATTCACACAATTTAATTGTGAAAAGTGTATTTAGACGGAGGGACATGCTTACAGTAGGTTTTCCCGTTATTGTCACATACCTGCAGAAGTGAGGCTCACACATTTCACATACTCTCATCACATATTGCCAAGTCCTGTTAAAGTGGTTCATTTGCCTCCATTAGTTATTCTAGCCTTTGTAGTAGACCACGTCACCAATAAATTTACTGCATTTCAGTAAGCAGCATACACACGATAATTACATCAATACAAGTTAATCCTGCTGTATGTTAGAAAATTAAATAAAAGGACAAATGTTCCGGTGAACTTTAAACTTCGACAGGACAACTAAGGCAATTTTATTAGAGGTGGCAAAATAACCTAATATTATAATAAAAATATTTCTGATCATTTGCATATTCCGCAACTAAATCCTACCTGAAAAGCACGATGAACTCCAACGTCAGATGTTGAACGGGAAAGCAGAGAGAGGACTCATTTCCTTTTTTTTTTTTTTTTTTTTTTTTTTAAAACACTCCACGATAGCGTCAGCTGACTGTCAGATTGGCGACTCAGCATCTAAAGTCTCTGTTGTCAGCTCGCGTGGCTTTTATTAACAGGCTTCCTAAGTTTCCGATGTCACGTGGTCCTCGGAGACCAGTTTACGCCGTAAGCAGACGCTCAAGTTTTATGTGTCAGAGTCATTACAACGCGAAGAAACGCTGAGGTCGGTGTCGGACTTCCTCTAAAGAAACAGTGCATCAGCTCAAAGGAATCTAAGAGGAAATGATTCCTTTTTACTGACTGAAATCTGTTTAATGCCTTTCAGATACTTTAATGTAGACCTGGAATGATGAAGGTTGTAGGTTAATAGAATAGTTACTCACTCCTTAGTTAATGAGCCTGCAGCTTTAGTAAGCCTGATGATGTGCCAGAGTAAATTCTTGACAGCTAATGTTACAAATGTATCAGATATTGTCTGTATAGTCGCTATTGATGCCGGTAAACGTCAGGCTTTTTGTGCTTTCCTTGTGACAGGTGTATAACTGGACTGGAGGCTTTCTATAAAGAAATGTAGCCGTGACTGCTGTGAGCGGCACCATTCTGGACAAAGGAATATCCTGAAATCCAACCCGTAACAGGTCTAAACTAGAATTATCCGTCATCATAATGACAATACAGCAAACTCTGATAACCTCAAACCTATTCCACACAACACATTCTCTTTGTTATATTTCAAGAACAGGTTTTATTGATGACGCACCCAAACATTAATACGGCAGGAACACCTTCGGTGGGCTAGATTCTCTTATTTACACAACGTTTCCACAAAGTCATACAAATACTTGGTAGGCTTCTTGTCAAAGTATATATTTAATACATTAAACAGAACAGGGGATTTCTTTGTTTTTATAAAGCAATTGTCACAACAAATCTACATATGAAAAACGGATGATAGAAAAGAAACAACCTTTTCCTAACTACTGCAAAACAAGTTCTACTTCAAAATCTTTCCAAGCGAATCTGAATGTCCATGAAATAATAAGGGAATGCAGCTCTTCCATCTTTCAGTCCGTAAAGAGTTCTCAGAAAAGCAGATGTCTAGTGTAGTTGAGAGTAATTCTTTCAAAAGCCAAGGATGAAATAAACCAAGCTTCTTTTACAGAATCTCTCATCTGTTTTTTGTTTCCTTTCTCCAAAGAAAAGTGTGGGATATGAGGAAGGCAGTTTTTCACTTCTCTCATTTCCTTCGTGATGAGGGTCTCACTTGATGTGGACCACTTTCTCATCCGTTTTCAACCGTTTGCGTCGGGGCTGTATGAAGTCGTCCTCGGAGTCGTCTGTATTGTCGTCCTCCTTTTCTTTTTCTTGTGGAGATTCGGGTTCAGCTGTTTCAGGAAAGCTTTGGCCTGGGAAGATCTCCTGCAACTTCTCCTCAAAGTACAGGCTCACTGCCTTGCCGGATATCGCCATCTCTGATCCCACCTGTCAGAGGAGGAAGAGGAGGAGGTGGGAAAAGGAGTGACATGAAGGAAGATTGCGTGAGAATGCCATTGGGCAGAAAGAATGAATAGGTTGAAGCGGGAAGAGGAAGAGGAGAATGAGGAGACAAATTAGATCTGGTTAAGACTCCTGATGGCGGGGTAACCCCGGCTCAACCTTGATGTACAGAGCAGGGATTTCCTGCCTCCCTGTCCCACTGTGGCTCCCTGAAGTATTTCCACAATAAATGGAAGTTGCAAATTTTAGTGATCTAATCAGCCAGTAGGGTCAAATATAGTATCTGAATATTTAAAGGTTGTTGAAATCCTCAGATGCTCACTATATGCACAAAGCACACACGTGCATGTCAAATAGAAACAAAAAAGCCGAAATGTAACAACCTCCACCCTTTCCAAACAAACAAACAAACAAACAAACAAACAAACAATTAAAAAGTAGTAGATAGGCACTGGATGCTCTATGGCTTACACGATAAAAATAAACAGACTTGAAGCCATCAACACAATCAAACAGAAACACTTTTAAACAGATTTATTTTGATTCTCCAAACACCCTCTCATCTGACATACTTTTCCTAACAGTGCGCAGTCAAAATGACACTTTAATCTTCATACATCATCTAAGGAAATTCTCTTCTCTTTAATAAAGGGGTACAACTTTTCTTGGAGCCTCAGTGGGAGGGGGCAGGAGATCTGCACTCCATTTGAAACGGCTTACCTGTGTATTAATCTGTTTCTCCTCATCATAAACCTGGATTATTCGAGACATCTAAAAAGGGGCAATAACATTACAACAAAGACAGTGAAGCAGCAGGGGGAAAGAAAAGAGTTCACAGCATAGGCAGGTAAAATAATAACAGATCAGAAATCTGTTCGGGCCTTCTGTGCTCGAATACAAAGGTGCATATCCCCATTACTGCAGAAATTAACAGCAGGTAAAGATCGCACAGGATACAGGAAGCCACACGCAGCTAGTGATAACTTTAGTAAATACAAGTTTAGCTCTCTGGCATATTTTTTCCTGTATCAACAACAGTCACATTTCTTGTTTTAAAGCCCCAATTTCAATGTAAGTTTACATTAAAATGTAAATCGTACAGAATGCAATGAGAGTTATTTGTAAATCTCATAAACACACACAGTGAAACACAGAAAACATCAAATGTTCAAACTGACGCATTTTACTGTTCCACAAAACAATATTTTAGCTCAATTTGAATTTGATGGTAGCAACACATCTTTAAAAAAAAATAAATAAAAGGAAAGAAAGAAAGTTGGGACAGGACCATGTTTACCACTATCTAGCATCCCCTCGTGTTTCAACAATAATCTGCAAACATATGGGAACTGAGGAGAGCTGCTGCTGGATGTTGGGGAGAGGAATGGGAGAGGAATAAGCAGTCCCATTCTTATCTCATGGAGGACTGTAGCCTGCTCAACAGTTCTCGAATTTCATTGTCATTTTCATTTCCACTTTGTCTCAGTCCATTTTAAATGGGTGTTGGCCCTGAGGAGACAACAGAGTTTCTGGATCACGTTCATATGATTTCCATGTGTCAATTTCAATGTCATCACCATTTTTAGTACCACTTTCTCTTCCAGACCTTTATTGGCCCCATCCAAGCTGTTTTGAGACCTGTTGCTGACACCAAATTGAAAATGAGAAAATAAGTCTCAGTTTAAACATTTTATGTTTTCTATGTTCCATTGTGAATGAAACATGGGTTTATGCGATTTACAAATAAATGCATTTGGGGTTTTTTTTGTTTTGTTTTTTTTGTTACACAGCATCCCATACATTTTTTAAACTGGTGTTCTTTCTCTAACTGAAGCGCATCTCTGATGTCTCAACCACTGGTTTGTAATAAATGTATCTTTGGAAGCGACCACAGCATTTAACATGGGCACATATGCCATCAAGCAGCAGTGAATTCCCAGCTGGTCACACCTTTACCATTTTCCTCTTTCCTGACTCTCCCCGTTTCCCAGCTATACTCACTTCTATCCAAATGAAGACGAAAAAAAATGCCAATAACTATAAACATAACTATAAATGAATTACCTAACTTTATATTTTGAGACTATCATAATCACTGGAATGACTCACTGATATTTGGCAACTCTCACTGAAAACCAGAAAGTATTTCCAAAACCCTAATAGCATAATCCAAGGCTTCAAATAAAGGCTCGAGGATATCGCTTCAGCGACCCAGGTGGTACCCAAGATGCTGCTAGTTTACACTTTAGTACTGCCACTCTCCAAAGTTCTCCATCATAACCTCGTAGGGCATTTGAAAACCTCTACTCCAGACTTATAGGAAGAGTATTTTCACCAGGCTCTGTGAGCATTTTCTGCGTTGGCTGTTCTGTATTCTGTGATAACCTCGGCTCTTGATTCTTATTAAAGGAATCCAATTTATTGGAGTAAGAATGATTTCTCAGGTTTTAATTAATAAAGGGATTAAATCTATCCAGAAAATCTAGGATTCGACATTTGTTCCCCTTATTACTGCCAAGACTGTCACATCAGTCATTACTCACTAATTAACAGCTCACTAATTACTTTCACTTGAGTCCTCTTATTACATTAGAGTGATGAGGTCCAGCTGAAATTTATTTCCTGTCATAATATTACATTCCAGCTAATCACATGATGTTTTGACCAACATCCTTCACAGATGAGAACCATACTTGCTGTTAATTTCAGTCACATTATAATACACTGCATCTATATAGTGAAGTCATGCTACAAGGCTCAGTGTTCACAGTCACTATTAGCCAGAACTGTAGGCCGAGTCCAGACTTCCTGATAAACCACCAGCATTTCAGTGCCACGAAACAACAAAAATAAAGACATCCATGTGTAACAATGCATTATTTCTCTTAAGGAGAATGTAGATGAACATTATGTGAACTGTATTAAAAATAAACAGGTAATCACAGCCATCCATTAAAAAGCAAAAATGTGGGGTTTCATTCTAACGCAGACGGTGTTAACAGAGTCACACGGTGTTCTTGCAGCCAGTGTAAAAAGAGCACAGTGACACTCACTCCATCCTTCAACAGCCAGTGTTAGTGTACGAAACTGAACACACACTACCTAAACACCCAATTTCCCCTCGAAATACCAGGCAGTGTTCATAATCAGGTTAGACAAATATGACGGTTTGCCTTTTATTGTTTGACCATGAAAATGGTCAAATAATTCAATTTTTTGAATCGGCAGGCAATTCAAATATCAAACCATATCAGTCTAACCCACGTCTGCATGCACACACACACAAGCAGATGCCATTCCCCGAAGCAGTCTCAAGACTCATGCTGCTCACCTCGTTGTATTTCGCACAGTTTTTGAAGACCAGGCGCATATTGGACACAAACTCCTGGACAGACTGGTAGTACTGGGAATTCCGCAGCTGCAGCTTCTTCTTCACCTTCTTTAGGTCCATGGGCTGCTTGATTATCTTGTAATAGTTGGGTACCTAAAAAAGCAGGTCAGATAACATCTCAAATTATTTCACATGACTCCAAATATTTTTCTTTTGGTGAGACGTAAACGTTTTTAGATTGTAAAGATTTTAGAATTTAGAGATTTCCCCAATCCCCAACAGCAGATCAGACGTTTAGAAACAAAGATGCATTTAAACACTGTCATAACCCACAACTGTGGTAGCAGTAAATTGCAGCCATGCTATAGTGCAGTCCAATATAAATGGGCATACAGCAAAATGAAACCCATTATTAACACAGCATGTTTGAGTAACTTATACAGAATACATGCCAAAGAACATGTGAAATAATACGGTACAAGTACGTTACTTTACATAAACTTGTGTGGATTTTGATATCTGTCGCAGGAGATCCTACCCTTTGAACCTAGTGTCGTAACTTCTACATTTCTAAAATTCTAAGGACAAGAAAGAGCAATGAGAGAACAACCTCAGTTTTTAGATGGCCTCTGGCCATGAAAATCAAAATACCATTTCACTTTTAAAATGTTAAACTTTTTCTTTCAGCATTTCTGCCTGTATTTGCAGCTTGACAGTAAGGACAGGTAAGAAATGTGAGGCGAAAGCAAAGAGGAAGACGTATAAAAGGCAGGTGGCTGGGACATATAAATGCTGTGGTCACATTGGCATGTGCTGCAAACCACCAGAACACAGGAAGATCCCTCCCGAAGAAGCAGTTAAAAATATAAAAGGTGGTTCTATATGTGGTAATAAGAGCCTGACAAGAACAGAAATTTTTCAATACATCAGAAAAAAATTTAAAGAAAAAAAAATTTTTAAGCAAAAAAGTGGGGTAAGTGTATCCACTGAGACCACAAGCTACTGTTAGTTCTACAGTAATCGGACATTTATTAATTTAGGAAGAAAAACAGAAAATACAGGAGTTAATGTCAAACAACACACGAAATGAGGAACAATTAAATTTTGCTAACAACACAAGGAAGTAGAATCTTCACAGCAACAATGGTGGTGCAGCACAGCTGACACAGTGCTACTTACAGAGCTAGGAACAGGTTCCCTAAAGCCCACGCTGAGCTCATGACAGAAGATGTACAGCAGGAGGCGTTCGCATTTCTGAGGACATAAGAAGAGAGAATGAGTTGCCTTGTATCAGTCACGTCAATGTGGATTACTGTGGTTGTTTTACTGACCCTTTGGTCCTCAGCACTCAGGCCCTGCTCTCCTTTGCCCTTCCTGCTATCATCACAGTACTCTATTTCAGGGTTGGTTATACTCCGACAAAACGTGCAGAGAAAGTCGCCCCTGTGACACACAAATAACACACAGCACATTCAGAATCGTATGGAAGTGTGTTTGGGGGTTTAAAGAGATCAACTTGTCTGCTGGTATCACAGCCTGTGACTATTATTTGGGTATTATATTACTAATGTCTTTTTTTTTTTTCTGTTGCATCTGTGACTTTCTGAAGTCCACCCAACTACTTTTTAGTTTATTGTGCTTTTGAAGATTTATTGCATCTATGTTTCACAGAGTGACCTAGTAAAAATAGGATTTTAATCTAAAGCATTTGGGAGATCTGTAATCTTTTTTTAGGGGACGTCCAATCAATAAAATAAAAGCAAACTCCATTGTAATCACTTACTTTGGAAATATTTTTATGGTGGGTACATGGCATTTCATGTGAAACACTTTGGGGCACCGGTCACAGCACAGCAGATCACCGCCATTGATACAAACAGCACACCAGTCTTCATTTGGGTCATCCTCTTTCCCTTCAACATTCCCGGTTCCAGTAGAAGCCTCACTCCTTTTGGTTTCTCCCCCCTTATTTGAGTTTCCATTAGTGAGTGGAGCGACTGTCGTGGTGCTGCTGCTCTCTGTGGATGACGAGGTAGTGGAGGTCATTGTGGTTGTGGAAGAAGATGACGTGGCTGTACTGGAGTTATCGAGTCCAGAACAAGGTGTCTCAGACTGAGGTTCCGTTTTGATGCGCTCGCCTAGAGCCTTGAGAGCGTCTTGGCCTGCAGATACAGCTCCCACTACAGGATGGGGGCTGTTCTCTGGACTGCTCATCTTCAGGGGAAAAGCACACACAAAGCAGTGTTTTAACGCAATACGACAATGTTTGACAAAATAAAGACACTACTCTAACTAAATACAGCTTTGTCAACAGTGTTATCATATCGCTTTCTGTTGAATTTGCAGTGCTGTACTGCAATATGATATTATCACATTACAGCTGTATATATCATACCATGCAGGCACTCCTTCCAGCATCTTTGCCCCGCTCTGTCTTCAGAGAAGAAGCTGGACAGCTATAGCTGTCATCTGTACCAGGCTCCTGCTTCACCGTCACCTGCTCCACTGCTGCTCCACCTCCTGGCCCTCCCCTTCCTGCAGAACTACAGCTGAAACAGATAAAAACAAACCAAATTTTATCATGCTTCCTCATTTATGATATATAATTGACTTATTATGAATAAACCTGCATAACTGGAATTAGTTTTCTTCAATTAGAAAACTTGAAGAACTTCAATTAGTTTTAATACATTTGTCTGAATCTCAGCACACAGCAGACTCCTGTACACTCATGCTGTGCATTCATCCTGTTGCCTCCATCCGCACTAAAATCATCAGTGTGCGAGCATTTCCACTGATTGCCCAAGCTATAACAGAAACACCGCTTAGCTTGAAAGATGAGATGGTACAAAGAGTAGTTGCTATTTTTCCTCCACAGTTTTCTTTCTCCATCATTTTTACAGAGGTAGCTTTTTTATTGCATCAACCGAAATCCACAATTCTACTTCACATCTTTGTACAAACAACAACTCATCAAGCATTGACTGTTCTGTTCAGTCATTTTCTTTACAAAGCAATTTATCACTCCCATTTATCAGGACATTTTCTCCTGAGTGAATGATGTTGCCATAAAACAGAAACAATAGTCAATACATGCACAGCAGATTTTTACTTAAGCTCCTCACAGCATCAGGATTCAATCTTAATCTAAACGACCCCTTTTTGTATCTAAGCTGGACCGGTTTAGTGTCGATTAGTCCAATTACTCTTGAGCTGATTATTGCACATATAAAAAGCATTTTCCCACACAGTTCCTTCAATATTAAAATAATATCACAATATATTCATATTGTAGATCTTATATCATTATATTATAGCTACAGATGTAAATGATATAAATGAAATATTTTACATTATTATGGATCCAACACTATGCTAAAGGTCATGGAAACACTTGTAAATAATTTCTCCTTGCTAATAAAATTTTGGCTTATGTTGTCTTACCTGCCCCTGCTGCCTGTGCTGGAGTTGCTGGAAGGCCGTGCTGGCGTATGGGAATTAGACACACCTGCAGACATAAATGAAACGAGGAACAAAACATCCATGATCACCTCTTTCTCTGGATACACATTAAAGCTCTTCAACATGTACACAGTACTTAAGCAGGGAAAGAAAAGAAAGAAGAAGAAAAAAATCAGTGTCACTTAGATCAAAGGCTAAAAATCCAAAGCTATTATGCTGCCCGAATATCCCATAGACTGTATGTGATTTAAAACTGCAACAATGTTACAAATAAAACATTAAATGATATTTTAAAAAGACATGCTTTTTCAGTAATCCCAGTCTTGATATACCCGTGCGGATACCTGAAGATCCAGGAGAGTGTGTGGATAGTCCGGGTGAGGGGTTCATGTCCACTGAACCCAGCTGAAGCTTGCTGGCTGTGATCCCACGATACATAAGGTCTCCAAGGTAGTTGGTACCTGCATCCTCCAACTACAAAAAAAATAGAGTGATAGAGAAAAGTTAGTGAAGAGGTGTCTACCACAAAATGACCCCAACGACGGCCTCTGCTGGCTGCCTTTTATTGGGAAAACAGTTCACACAATACACATCACAGCAAAAGCACTGCCCATGTAAAACCCCCAAATGGTTACAAAGACTAGGCACTATGCGTGTGTATGTGTAAACATCTGTATGCATGTGTGTGTGTGTGTGTGTGTGTGTGTGTGTGTGTGACCTCCTGCTGACCAAAAGGGTCATAAAAGCAGGAAGCAACATCACAAGAAACAGATCTTCCAGATAGGATGTGCCTGTGATAAAACACTACAGCCCCCACCCAGAATCTCGAGAATCTGGGTGAATGAATTCCTTTCATCACAGAGTTAAAGCAATGTAGAGATGGTAAGCATAAAAATGACAACATTTAACAATTCACTCTAACAATTATACAACCAGAAAACAACATATACAGACTTTATACATTTTAATATTTATACTGATAAAAAAAAAAATGTAATGAAATGTAATGTAAAGAAATGTTGATTGTTAATCAATTTTATTTTGAAAACTGAACAACAATAAAATGTGCTTACCTGAATGGGAGGGATCTCAGGTACGCAGGGCAGGTTCTCGGGATTGGTGACCGATGGAATGAGCTCAATAGGACCCATGGCAGGGTTTACAGGGCTACGGTGTGCGTGGGCGCCAGCCATACTAGCACTGGTGGGACTCGTGGGATTGGCATTATGCAGGGATGCAACCGGAAAAGGTCCTGCATGCCCTGGATTAGAATGCTACATGGAAAAAGAGAAGGGAAAGTATAGAGGAAAAGGAGGGAGGAGAGGAGGGAAGCAGGTCACTCACTGAGGTTTAAATAAGAAAAAAAGAAATCTTTGTTGTGCAAACAACATTCCTGCATCATCATGCATTTGAATGACCAGACATGCTGCACAAGACAAATTAATGACAAAGTAAGAAAAAAGTGCCAAACCCCTGATTGTAGTAAGAAACGAAACCTTTGGTGGCTCATCTCAGATTCTATAGACATCTGGACACAAAGAAAAAGGGGCTGGATACAGTGGAGCTTCTCTTACCTAGTCGTGCATGCAGGCAGCAAATGTACATTTTTATATTGTACAGTAAATGGTATTCAAGCAAATTCATGTGTACAGATACACTGGAGAGGTAGTGTTAAGCAGAGCTGAAGAAGTCCTTTGCAGCCTTCTCTGGAACAACAGTTTCAGATTTCCTTTTCAGGGAATCATTAATAATGTGTTTGAATGTTATACTTTATCAAATTTAATTTTCATTTGTGTGTAGAAAATTGAATTTAAAAATTCATTTTTCCATAATAGCACAGCTAAATTTGAAATTAAAACCTGAATGACAAACAGTTTTAAATGGACTTTATATAATAACCCTGGCTTAATTATTCTAAAAAGTCAATTTAATGCATTCATTTCAGGACAAAAAAAAATGTTTCGCTGCTTTTCTGAATGAATAAGATTGTTAAATTTACGAGAAAAGGTTTTAAATGTGTATCTGTTAAAAATCTAATGTGTTCCTTTCCTTTATCAGTGGCTTTTCAACCTTCTCTAAAAACCCAGTTATACCCTGCAATGCGTGCATCATATAGATTTCAATTTACAGGCTTTTTTGAGTTTTATTATTTATAATTTTATATTCAATTTTATTTTCAGTTCAAGGAAATGTACTGTTAAAGAGCAGTTCATTGCTCATTGCTCATTGCAGGGAGGCTGCAGGTAGAGAGGTAGGGTACACGCTGGACAGGTCTGTAACAAGCTAATACAGAGGGACAGGTGATCTTTCACTCACATCACACCTACTGGCAGTTTAGAATAGCCAATTAACCTAATATGCATGTGGGAGGAAGCATGAGTGCGCAGAGGAAACAAAAATTGACACAAGGAGAACATGAAAACTCAAAGTGCTAACCACAATGCTACACTAGTAGCATCTCTTAAAGCCAAAGTCAAAGAAGCAATTCAATAATTTCCTTACTTATTCGTGGTCTTAACATCGACCACAATAACCACGATTTTGGTCACAATCCAGCAGCTCTACTCACAACTAAATAAGTATTTATGTAGGGCTTTAAATCCAACATCATCCAACAGCAGATTTCTTATTTTTAGGAGACAATAATCTTTTAATTAACGAAAATTGACGAAAATAAATGTCAATTGTCTCCTGAAGGTGAATTCCTTGTGCTTCTATAAAATACGTTATGCATTTTAGCAAACAAGGAAAATAAATATTACATTTAATAGTGCACACATATATACACAACACTTGATTTTGAATTTTGCTAAAACCTTAACACTTACAGAGTTTACATTTCTTAAATTAACGCCACTATTCACCCAGATAAGCTTTAGTTATTCTGTTAAAGTCATACATGAAAGCAGATGGCAGAAAATACACATCTAACAGCCCGTTTCCCCTCACAAGAACCTTTGTTGAGACTTCAATCTTGTTTCCAGTGTTAACTGCAGAGACTGGCATCGTGACTAAAAGGTGTCATCACATCACAAATCGGCCAAGTACACAATATATCAAGTCTGGTGTCTGAAACCATTGAAGTAACAATGCAAGAAAGGGATGAAGTGAATTTGGATTCAAAAAAAGAAAAGGAAAAAGTTGTCCGCTCTCTTTGGGCTCATCTGGTTAAATGATGATTATACAAAAAATAAAAAATCTGACATTCACAGATAGTATCCTTATCTTTTATATGGCTTGCTTATAATTTGATAGATTACAAAAACTTTTGTTTGCCCCACAATAAAAAAAAAGAAGTAGCATATGTGAAATTATGTCCATTTTTATATTAGTGGGTGACATAAAAATGAAGAGATTTCTATGTAATGTGATCAGTGAAGTTTGCAATGTAATTAGATTATTAATATTTCATATTCTTACATGAAAATGGTAGTTACATTTTTCTAATTCAGTTTCTTCTTGCACATACTGCAAATTGAACTTCAGCTTTGATTAAATGATGTAATTTAACCATGCTACTATTAGAAGAGTGAAGATAGATGGCAGCACCATCGGCTGTTAATTTAAAATGAATATGCATCTATGAATCTATGACTTTTAGGAAAATACTGGCGGTTGCCAGTGGTACCCCTCAGACTTCTATGAACTTCAAAATCTTACGTCAGCTTGTTCTAAAGTTATTGCATTCATGAGATTTGGTGACTCGCTGATCTAGAGGCCCATGTCACTGATATTCAAACTAGTCAGAGATTTTTAGTAGACACACCTTTGGCATCAATTTCAAACTCATATGTCATTTCGTTCTGGAGTTATCACATTCACTAACTTGGGAGTTCATGAGGCAGACCCGCCAGGGTGACAATAATAACCCATTAGCTTAACGAATGAGAGGTACAAAGACACCCATCAAGATCAGTCTAAACTCAGACTGATAAAGGTGGGGCTGATATTTTCTTCGGTAAAGGTTGAATCTGGACAAACACCCATAAATGTATTATGCAGGAAGTCCTGATAGTGTCCTATAGAAAAAACGCTGAGGTTAATGAGGTTAATAATGTTTGAGAAAATTAAAAATTATTAACCTCAAAAATGCCTTTATTTCTTTAATACTAGACTTTCTTACTTACACTCCTACACTACATACACACACTCCAATTTATTAGGTGCTCAGGCAAGCAGACCTAACCACCTGGTAGATAGGTTGCAACAGCAGAGCACACTGGATGCCACTCCTGTCATGTCCTTGCAGGGGCTCCCCCCAAATAATATACTGGATATTGTTCAAACTACTTTCTTAAGTCAGCTATCAGGCTGCTTAATATCAGCCTTGCTCTGTGTATCTATACACGAACGGTATTAAGAATGGCATTTTTGGTCAAACAGCTGCTTACCAGTCACATTTAACAAATTAATTTAAATGTGCCTTACATAATAAAATTACACCTGTTCAGCTATTTCCATGTAGTGAAACTAGAGTGTTTTGTACTGACCTGTCTCTGTAGCTGCGGCTGCATCATCGTAGGATATTGCTGTCCATTATGTCTCGGCTGACTGGTGGGCATTCGACCCGGCGATGGGCCAGGTAGACGCATATGGTGTGAGGAAGGGTACAATGGGGGGCCCGGCCCCCCATTCATACCCCCAGGCCCTCTTGGTATCTGCTGCATACTGATGAGTCTTGGGGGCTGGTGGAAAACAAAAACAGAAACCTTACAGACATATTCGACTCCTGTTCCAGCAAACATGGTTGCCAGAGTCATGTCAATGATGATTAATGCTCATATGACAATCACTTCAATCATTTATTCTATGGAGACACTTCAACTACTACAGCTACTCAAACTTCTAGAATTCTACTTGTTCCCAACAGGAAACATGTTTTTGAATTAAGTCTCACTGAACTTTTTTGTCTAAGTAAATGTTTTTTGCCAGATTTGAAGCCAATAAAAGTATTTAAGAGGTATTGCAGCATCCATCCACACTGCTGACTCACAGGTTTAGTAACACATTATTTTTTGCTACACTAGATTTACAGTTTATTCCAAAATGGCACCTTAGCTGGGAATGATTTCATACCTGCTGCTGAACCATGGATGGGCCTGCCTGCCTGGATGCGATGCGCATCTGTTGCTGTATTTGCTGCTGGTGTTGCTGCTGTTGTTGGTGGTGCTGCTGCTTCTGGTGTGCATAAGCTGCCTGCTGCATGTGTTGCAGTCTGAGTTGTGCCAGGTTGATCTGTCCTGGGTGTTTGCTGGGGAGACCTTGGACTGGGGATATAGGCGGTCCGCCTACCATCACGGCACCGGGCGGCTGTGCAGGTGGAGGTGGTTTCTCAATAACCAAATTACCTAAAACAAGAGGATGGAGGCCAGTGAGCTGAATTTAAAGAAGCACACAGAATAAACGATCCCTTTATTTACTTAGAGCAGTGTCTGTCACGTAAAAATAAACAGCTTCTAAGAACATTAGACGAAATATTCACTAGAACAAATCAATACTTAATGCATTGACATGGTAGCTGATGAGGTATAATTCGGGTATACATTTCTCTCACCTAGATTAACCACATTTTTGGCCCAGAAGGTGGGGTCACAGAAGAAGCGCACAACTCCGTTGGCCTGGGGTGCTGGCTCCAGTCTAACTTTGAAGAGCTGGCGTAGCTGATACAGGATCTGCATGCATTCATGCACACACAGAGAATAATGTTCTTCAGTTACAGAGCCTAACTAAGCAAGCAACAAATATTATGTTTATCAGCAGGTCCTTGGGCAGCATTACTCAACAATCCCACAAATTTATCTCAATTATCACATTTGCTGGCTATCTTGTGGTAGGCGGTTAAATTCACATGGCAGAGCCATCCATCCACATACAAGGGGATTAATTTTGCAACTGTACCAATACAGCTTGGCCAGCAGGGTACAACAGGGACAAAATACTCTTCTTAAATTGCTGCATTACATAGAACCACAGGCAATAAAAACACTAACATACAAGCTACCCTACCTACTTATGTTAATTGCAATTCATACGTGATCACGATCATTAGGTCATGTGACTAAAATATTCATTAAAAGAAGATCAAACACTTTATATAGTATAATTCTTTGGATGTATGGGGCTTTGGCATCCGCTTAAAGAGAAATCCAATGCTTTTTCAAGTCTGCTTTGCTCAGGCCATACAGTTAGCTCCACCATCTCCACTGCTGATCATCCGGAGCTCTTGAGAAACATACCAGCCTCTTGCTGTAGAGCAGTGCTGTGCTGCTGCCAGTAGTGATGGCCCAGTGGCAGAAGTTGAGCACATGATGAATCTGTTGTGCCAGTTGGGTAGTGTCTTTATGCTGAGCCACAAGCCTCATACTGCGTTCTTTGGTCACACTCTAAGACAAAAAGAGAGATTATATTGGTTAAAAAAAATTGTTACTCAAAGAGTCTAAACATTCCAACTGAATGAATAAGTCATGATCAAGCCAAATCTCCCTCTAGGCAAAAATAAAGCACATGCATGGAAAAGGATTAGATCCTTAGATTTGATTAGATTAAAATCTAACAATCCCTGCAGGGAGCCTGGGTTACTGCGGTAGAGTTTAACAGAAAATAGCAAAGAAAAAAATAAGAAAATAGGCACAATACATGAAGTGTAGAAACACAATGTGAAAAAGGTTCCGCTAACAAAATGCTTGCATCTATAAGACGGGGTCCAGACATAAAAACTCTCAAAAAGCCTTTTGCCAACCACATGTCTGTGCAATTTCAGTGAAATTACTATGTTTCCGCGCTGTTACAGTGAGTTGCCTGGCACAGCCTGAGCTCTCATAAATTCGTTCAAGTACTGCTGCTGTAATTTCAATCCATTCCACCAAACCAATTATGAATTTGCAGCACATTATTAAGTTCTGATCCAGACTGGCTTCCACTAATATTCTCTTACCTCCAACTGCTGCAGCAGAGACTTGCCCTTTTTGTTGATTTCATTTATAAGAGTAAAAACTGCAATTTTGATCTCATGCTCCACCTTCCTGTGTGTCTCATTAAGTTCTTTTAACCTGGGTTAAGGTAAGCAAAAAGAGGACACAAATGATTTACATAGAAATACCAGCCAGAAGTATATACATCCCCCAACTGTGTCAACAGGTAGCACTGGTTATGAAAAAGTCGCACCTGCTTTGCACCTGAGAGACAGAATAATGGACAAAGTTCTTCTTTTCCTGTAATTTGGCCATAGT
Organism: Neolamprologus multifasciatus; assembly: GCF_963576455.1. Lineage (NCBI taxonomy): Eukaryota > Metazoa > Chordata > Actinopteri > Cichliformes > Cichlidae > Neolamprologus > Neolamprologus multifasciatus. The sequence goes on along the minus strand of NC_140458.1, from coordinate 24,443,646 downwards.
GGTCTCAATGATGCTTTTATGGTTCTGGAAAGCCTCTTCCAGAAACTGGTACCTGGGAGTTGAAACATAACATCAGAAAAAAAAAATATAAGAAGTACTCAAAGAACACCAAATCGTTGTGTGATTGGTTGTGAGAACAGATGGACTAGAACTGTGTTGAGAAACCCACACAACCATACACAAAAGTACACGCACAAAATAAGGGTTCATGGCAGGTTGAACCACCATGAACCATGTTTACTTGTCGTTCTTCTTGGCTTACTGAACCCTTAAAGTGAATTAGCAAGACATGTGCTCAGAGCTCATCAGAAAAAGCCAGAGACGCTGACTGTTAGGTTTATATTTTGGATTGTCATTTATGCTTAGAAATATATACTCATATATGCTTAGAGTTATATAATCAATTGCATATTGATAGGATGTCTGATCCTTAGTAGTCTGCAAAGACTCTGTGTGCCTTCCACAGGGTTCTGGCATGCACACACATCCTAAGGTCATGAGAGAGGTTGTACCTTCTCTTACTGATTTATGGTATAGGGGGACACCTACTCTGTATATGTTTAAGTATAAGAGCCCTTTGTTTAGGTGGACCGCTGGACTCCTGGCACCAGCTTTGGGGAGCATGCTACACATGCTTGGATTTCCCCTTGTGGGGAAAATTAATTTATTAATTAAGTTATTCTATTCATGTTTTCATGTCCTGTTTTATGACCACTGACATTAAAAGTATCGCTCCTCATTCACCAGTGGCTGCCAGCAAAGTAGGCAATCATTCTTAAACCTTAGTGTGCTGGGTTACTGCAGTAGCCCAATGTTAGGATTATTGGGATAAAAACAAAAACACACTGTGCAATAAGTCACACAAGATAGAGACAATTTACCACATAAGAAAGCTGAAAGACAAGCAGCTGACAGATGAAAAAGGCATGTGCATGCTGAGCTACCTGTGCTCCTTGTGCTCCAGCAGCTGGCAGTCCCTACAGGTTAAAGTGTCACATGTCTCACAGAAAAGCTTCAGTGGCTCCTGCTTGTGGATGGGGCAAAAAACAGGCCTCTGTCCTGAGGTGCTGACAGACTCTGTAAATTCACACCAGAAGAAGACATCATGAACACTCAGGAAAATAATGATACTGGCAAGGAGTGAAAATGACCACAAGGAAAAAAACAAACCAAAACAACACAACTCAATTGAAGCTCAAATAAGACTGCAAAGAAAGAGAAAATAAGACAGAAGCTATAAGAAAATTAGAGATTGGATCCTGTCTCCAGCCTGAGGGGTTCCATCTAATCAATGAGATCTGCAGCACTATTACCATGGCAACAACCAATCAGCTTTACCACAGACACTGCATCTCAGCTACTGTTTGTCTCATTCAGTCTTTTGTAATGTTAGCCTCACTAAGCAGCAGCCAAAACTTCACTGTAAGAGTCGGAGTCTTACCAGACGCAGCATCAGCATCCTCCTTTGTACGAATTTTGTGGTCCTTTGTGATTTTCACCCTCTGGTGGGCCTCCACACAGGTCTTACACAGCCACTCTCCACACTCCACACAAAACCCTATGGTTCCTGCATTGTCCTCACAACTTGTGCACACCTTGGAAAGACAACACCAATTAGCACCTAAAACAAAGTATCAAAATATGGTGATATCATACTAACATCATAATCTAGTCTTTTTTTTTTTTTTTAAACACCGTTTTGTAACAATGTAACATTTTGTGCTACCAAAAAAATAAATAAATAATCCACCATTATGGCGCAAATACACCAAAGATATATTAATACAGAATTATTCTCACAGTCACTCTGTTTTGTAGGTAACTGGATAAAACTGACAATAGTTTACAATTTATTTTTCTAACACTAACATTAAAAATAAGTGAAGGTTTAATCTTGAAAAAGTGTGAATTATACACAACTCTAAAATGTGTTGGGGTATTTAATTCTGAAATGTTGTGGGTCATTTTAGTGGGTCACGAGGTGCAGGAGTGTGGTTTTACTTGCAGCAGTAAAAGAAAACCAATGAATTCAAACAATATTCGGCTTCTTCACTGCAACATAAATCGGCATTTTTAAGTTTTAAGGATGATCTGGTAGTCAAATTTTAAGCTGATGCAGATGTTTTCAAATAATTTAGCCAATAGCTGATTTTTTTTTCTGTTTATGTGCTTTTTTCTTTTTTTTGTGTCATCACTGAAAGATACTCTCATTTGTTTTGACAAATAACTGAAAATTAAAATAATATGATTACAACTAAGTCTTCCACATTAGCATACTGGCAAAATTCCTGCTTGAAGAATCTAAATGACTCTTCGAGACTTGTTTTGGGAGACTGAACTAATGCCATTTTCATATGTTTTTAACGGCACGAGGATGGAAAGCTGGAGTGAAATTAGAACCTCAGGTATAATCCAGATAAAAATTACCTCGTTTTGATAAGCCATTTGCACTTCCACGGATCATGTAATGTGCCTCAGTTTTGCCATTTTTGCCAGTTTAAAACAAGAACTAAATAGGATCATTCTGATTCACGTACAGACTTTTAAATATTACCAAACCCAGATTACAAGTACTTTAACTTGAACGCATCTATTTTGTCATGATGTGTACAGGACATGTATCAGTTTGACATTCTTGTAACACTGTTTAAGAGTTCTAGTTTTCTTTCTTGACAACCTTTTGATTTTGTCTTTGGTTTATTTTTTCCGTTGTAATCCAGTCTAAATCAGGGATTATGGTAATCCTTGATATTCTGGATCACAATAATCATTATCCTGTTGAAACTGGAGATTTGATATGGATTAAAACAAAATTAGCTGGGTTACCTGATCCTATCTGATTACATGATCCTGTTGTTCCTTTGAACTAGATTTCAGGATTTGATCCTGTCTGATTGGATTAATACTACCAGATTACTTTTGAACAACTGGACCCTGATAGGGAAAATTTAAAATCCAGCTGATATTTACAACTTCCCTAACATCTAAAGATAAAGCTTCTGAAAGGAGCCTTGGTGTTTTTACTTGGCTTTTATCATGTCACAGGTCACAGTGTGGAGTTTGCATGTTCTCCCTGTGCCTACTTGGCTTTCCTCGAATTTCTTGCCACCGTCCAAAAACACGTGCGTTAACTGGTTAACAGTTAACTGGAAATTCTGAAATGGTTGCAAGTGTCAATGTGAGCATGGATGATTGAATGATCTCTCTCTATTAGTGATGTGATAGACTGATAACCTCTCTAGGGTAAATCCCGCCTCACACCCAGTGCCAGCTGGGACAAGTTCAAGCTCCCCCACTTACAACCCCAAATTGGATAAGTGCTAAAGCAGATGAACATTCACAAAGGATTTAAAATAAAAGCATAATAGAAGGTACCATCGCAGCCCACAGTTCTTCAGGAACAGGTTTATTGTCTCACAAAAACTGGTTTGAAAAAAACAAAAACAAAAAAGAAAAAAAAAAAAAAAATCACCAAAGTGGGTAACAGATGGTTGAACATTAACTAGAACTAGAAGAACAGGTGTCAATTAGGGCTGTGCAATATGACCAAAATCTCATATCCCTATATAAACATTTCTTATCCCAATAATGATGTATATCATAAAGATTTTACATTTTCTGTAAATTCAGTGAATCTTCGGCAACTTGACTTGTGTTTTCAGCTGGGTGTCGTGTTCCTGGAGTTGAGTGTTTTGACCGATGCATGAAACTATATATTTTTAGACACAAGTTCTAACAACGGCTATTTTCTTTGTGAGTATTTATTACACGGCGTGTTGGGGGGAAAAGCCTGTTCTAACATTTGAGTCTAAGGTTTCTTTTTTTACCACCTGACAGCTCTTTTTTGCTTCTCATCCGTAAACTCTCTCCATGCTCTTTCAACTGATACTTTCGTAGGTGGTTGAAGAAGTTTGCCGTGTTTGAGTCTGTGGTGGGGACCGGTTTGTGGCATCATTTGCATAGTACAGTTTTCTGGTCCGTGTCAGACTTTTCATTACCAAACCATGTCCATGCTACAGAGGTAGCCCCTCATTTCGAGATAAGGTTCTCGATTTGGTTTGACTGGTCCTTCTGTTTGGAGCTACCTGGGACTTCCTCATCATCACTGGCCATGCTGGTATTCTCGATGCCTGCATCCACGTGGTGACTGTAAGTGCCATTTATAGTTACTTCATGTTTTTATTTGAGGTAATTTGTTTGATGCATATCCTGAAATTTGATGTTTGAGAATACTGTATTTTGTCATCATTTCAGTTTATTTGGAAAAATCTCAACAGGATCATGAGCTTTATTGTGAAAACCGACACGTAAAACAGTCACTTATCTGTCCATAATGTGGTTATTTTAAATATAAGAGAAAGAGAGAACTTTAATAAATTAATATAGCCACTACAGTGACCATCAAAATGATGAAAAAATATTGCTGTAAACAGTGAATTTCGCAACACCACAAAATAAACAATAGCGTATAATATGAAACAATAGATATTTAATATCGTCATCAGATATATATCGTCATATCGAGCAGCCCTAGTGTCAATGTATATAACTTTAATGAACCTTAACTATCCTTCTAGTCACAAGAATTTTTTAAAGCCATGCCATTTACTGCACAACAGCAATCAGATGAACTCATCGGATTTTGGTAAATGACAGCAACCTTAAGTGAATATGCTAGCCTGGAGATTTAAAGTCTGCAACTCTTAAACAGAGCACGTCTTGATCTGTGTGACTGTTGCTTGGCAGCCACCTCAGAACTGTTTACAGCTACTTATGTGACATTTCCAACTATTTATTGATAAACATCAATGAGCAACTGTGTTTAGAAACTGGAGCTTAGAAAAAGATCAAACATTTTCATACACGACAAACTGAATATGTGCATCCAGTATAGTGCGTGAAGGAGGACTGTACTTGGGACAGTGAGGGGCATGAAGTGCGACTGTGATAACATGGGTACTAGGTCGGATAGGAGGGACCTGCAAAAGGAAGAAATCTGTAACTAGTTGGCCCAAATTATTGCTGCAGTGGCAAATGGTTGCCTATGGCTAACTTTTGAATCACGATTCATAGGCAATGGGACAGTGGAAAGTGTGGTGGATGTGAAACTGTTTAAACGGACAGGTATGTGGATAGTGGTAGTTATGGTTGAACGATACTGAGATATTTCTGTTATTTTGTTTATCCAAATGCAAACAACAGGAATGAGTTGGTGTAACGAAGGCAACACTGCATAATCAGATGAAAGTTTTTAACTAGTTGTTGTCGAATATGTATTCTTACTCAGATGAACTTGTGGCACAGAATGAGCAAAATATAACATGTTGAATATGGGTCTGAGATACAATCCATTAATGAGTAATGTGTAATGAGTCTATATTATCCATGTTTACCAACTCACTTGAGTTAGTGTTACTGTATGTGCGTGATGTAATTTTCAGTTTTTATATGTTCACAACAAAAAGGACTGGATCCTTTTTGAGATTATTTTAAAGAAATTAAAAATTTCAACCTCAGCTGAGATCTTGCCAAACAGCAGAAAAAAAGTCTTCAGGCACTGGTCCAAATTACAAACAAACCAACCATGTCTACATACCTGTGCAGCTTTTTCATCTGATGTGCTGGTGGCCTCTGTAGTATCTTTGACAAAGTAGTTGTCAATAATATCACTTTGCTTGTAGTCCTGGTGGCAAACTGAGCACCGCATGACATTAACTAAAGACAGAAGAGAGAAAACAAGGAGAGACCAAGGTCAAAGAAAGTCAAACGTTCAAACACTGGACTGCAGATCAGGTCTTAAGCAAAACAAGTGATACTGGCTGATATTTAGGAAGAAAAATGGAAACAAGCCAAAGCAGCAGTCACCATCAAGGACAGGCCCATATCCAATTTATTACCTGGCTTATTAAGCTAAGAAAAGTCCTTTTTCAAATAAAAGGGAATAATAACCGTCCTTCAGCAGACTGTCTTATAATTTTTTTAGGTGAATTCCTGTTGTTATTATGAATTCTTGGCACACTGGAACATCCATGCCTATTCATGGAAGCTAATTGATTTAGTGCTTGTCTGCAGAAGATTCAAATCTCATCATTCTTGGCATTTTATTAGCATATTAAATCACATGACCAGAAAACAACGACTGTTCCACTTAATCATTTTATCTGGCTTTGTTGATGGAATTACTGCTATAATCAGATGCCAACAAATAATTAGTTCAGCACTTTCCCACTTAATTTCTAAATCTAATATTAGTCACAAAATGAAACTTAAAATTAATTAGTGTAACATAATACCCCTCCTCTACCTCATAAACCTATAAATCCCCCCACTTTCCCTCAAACCAGCTGAGGTAAAACCAGTGTAAACTGGTTTGAGCTGGTCTACACTGACTTGAACAGCATACGGCCGGTTTGTGTGAGCTCCAGCTGCATGAGTTGTTGTGTGATTGGTTGTGAGAACAGATGGACTAGAACTGTGTTGAGAAACCCACACAACCATACACAAAAGTACACACACAAAAACAAATGCACCACACTGATGTCACTTTGAACTGGACCTCAGCTCCACAACTCTATATATGCATAAACAAGTAGAAGCTTATTTTAAACTGGACAGGGCTCTCTGCTTAAAAATAAATAAATAAATAATGCGAGGGGAAAATAAAGCTACAGCATGCTTAAACACACACAGGTTGATTCAACTAATTCAATTAATTATCCAAATCCAAAATTATCCTGCAGAAGTAACTTGCATTAGTAGATAACAACAGGTTAACCACAAGTGATCCAGGCAAAACAGATCCATACCAAAAAGATTAAGTTTGGGTATGAAGCAACGCTGAGCTTAAAAGTCCACATCTAACTTTGTACATCAGATAAAGCATTACTCAGTAACACCGTCAGCTACTTTTGGATATTTCCGTAATTACATCTGCAAGAAGCACTACAGCACAGTTCACAACTGTACTGCAGCCCTGACCCTCTGCCAGGCTGCAGGTGCTAGCATGTTTTGGCAATGGTGCCATTCAGAGAGCATCGTCTACATGTGCACTGTCAGCAGGGAGCAGTGTTAAAAAAATATTTTGGAACAACTTTTAATGTTGGCTCGTCTTGTGGTTTTGCTCAGAAAAGCAACAGAGAACAGAGAAGTCATAATGCACCAAGAACTTCTTCGCAGTGAAGTGAAACTGAGCAAGAAAAAACACAGTCCACTGTAACCACTTTCTGATATGTGACTTTTGGCATTTTGGACCTCTTCAATATGAACTTTGCCATCATCATTTTCCCTGGTTGTTTATTTTGTGTTATTTATTTTGAAAACTGCACTCAAGCACATTTGCATTGGCTGCATCCATCACTCTGGAGAGCCAAACACCTACAGACACAAACATAGTTCAGGTCAATTTATCCAACAAGGGTCTGAAATGCAAATGTCTGAAATTATCGGGTCTCATTACAGGGTCTGCCAGCTAACTAGTACATAGTCTGTATCGATATGAGACTAGGGCAACACTCCAGCACAGCCACCATCCCATGTCCTGCCTCCTTAAAACTGTATCCAGGCAGCTCACTCACCTAAACCGAGTATTTCCAGTAATGTGTGACCACATCTGAAACAGACCAGACTTTCTTGCTTTGTGCTGGATATGAGAGAGGAAAACTGTGGATACTATCCCAATCTGATTCTCCCAAACTTGTTTCAGGTTCATATGTGAAACAAATTCATAATAAATTATAACAGCTATTACAGCCAACATTATAAATAAGAAGTATAGAGGTTCAGACACAAGAATGAATGAATTCATCAGCATACTTATCTATTAACTTTCCCCACATTAGTGAATTTGACTTCAGAAATAAAATAAGAAGAAGACATGCCAAACCAATTACTCTTTTCTTTTACCCATTGCCTTGAATGAAACCAACCTCACCATTAAGCAAACTGGTGTTGACACTTATTACTAGGGCTGCACGATTTTGCATAAAACAAGAATTACGATTTTTTTGCTTAGAATTGAGATCACGATTCTCTCACGATTTTCTTTTCCAGTATAAATATTTATTGCACTTATTAACTGCACATCAACTTCGTAACAGTTGAGACTGAATATAAAAACAATAAATAAACATAAAAACAACAAATGTTTCACATTTTGTCGTTGCCGCAAAATGTTGTACTGCTTGAAATTCCATCTCCACCGTTGCTCGACACTGTGTGTATAGAGCAGGTAGTGCAACAATAGAAAAATAATTGCGGGACGGCACTGTGTAGTGTTTGTCTAGGGTGTTGATCATTTTCCTAAATCCCTCGTTTTGCACAGTGTTGATGAGAGCCATATCTTTGGTCAGGTGATAAGTAATAGCCTCCGTAATTTCTTTGTGCCTGCGGGAGTTCGACGGGTATAGGGAAGCGCTGTATAAGGTTCCCGTTATTGATGTTTGGGTGGTTGACCGGGACGGAATTTCTCCAGTCACTTTCTTGTCATCCCTGACGTGCTCTCCGTTGTTTTTTCCCTGCCAATTTTAGCAGCCAGCTTCTGTATCACTTGGTATAAGGCTCCGCCCTTGTCATTTGTTGAGCAGGAAGAGTGAGCGCTTGTTTTCATGCAGATTACATCCCGGATCAAAATGCGGTACAATCGTCGTCGTCGTCTTTTTTTTTTTTTTTTAAATCGTTGTCATTTGGAAATGAGATCGCACATAAGTATGAATTGAGATCGCAATTTTCTAACGATTAATCGTGCAGCCCTACTTATTACTAGAGATGGACCGATCCGATATTACGTATCGGTCCGATACTGACCTAAATTACTGGATCGGATATCGGAGAGAAATAAAAAATGTAATCCGATCCATTAAATATCAAAAAAAAAACACCTCACAAAACTTGCAACACGGCGTAACTCGGCTCATAACCGTAGCACGGCGGAGCAGTGTGGTCACGTGATAGAGCGGCTGTGCGTATTTGTAGCCTGCTAGCAAACATTTCATCTCCGAGGAAGTTATCTCAGAGAGAAGTAAAGCAAGTGTGTAAGTTCATCTCTGAATGTTTGTAAAGCATTCCCGCGTTAAGCTTAACAACCGATATATGGAGCGACTGCCTCTCTCTCTCTCCCCTGCTGCTACTTCAATCGTGAAACTGCTTAATGATCAGCTGATCGGCTTTTCTGTCGCGAGTCCGTCTCTCTTCTTTGTTTTTGGCCCACTTTGCACCAGACAGAGGAAACCAGCGGCTGAACAACAGCAGCACGTTTAACCTTGATAAGCTGTTGTTAGAATTTATTTATTATTACTTTCTACACCATGATCCTTTTCTACTTAGCTGACGGCTGGTAACTGTGCAGGGGCGGATCTAGCAAAGTTTAGCCAGGGGGGCCGATAGGGCATTAACAGGGAAAAGGGGGCACAAAGACATACTTTTCTTTCTTATTCTCATTTAAAATGTCTAGCTTTTAATAAATAATTATCTGAATCTTACACCCAAAGTTTTAATCTGATGTAAAATGTATAGAAGTCCATTACTGTATATAGTAACTGTTAAGTCTAATATACCCTAGTAATAGGGGTGCAACGATACACAAAATTCACGGTTCGGTTCGGTTCGATACTTTGGTGTCACGGTTCGATATTTTTTCGATACAAAAAAAATGTTCATGCCTTTTTATTAATTTGTCATTTATTAAATTTTCACGGCACATTCTGCACCACATCTCTGTGCGTTCATCATTTGTTTGAAGCCAGCTCACCTCCTGCAACCACTTTTCCGAGAATACGCACTTCTTTTGTGGTTCGGACTCCTTCTGACATTTCTTTGGAGGTGGAGGAACATCACAGTAATTGCTTAAAGGAGCTTCTTCGACGTCTTTAAGAGTTTTAAACAAATGTCTGTCCTCCTCCTGAAAATCTTATGTACGCAAACACGCGTTGCAACTTCTTATCTTGTGCGGGTTTTTATTTTGACAGCGAATGCGCACCTGCGGACGACTTATGTGCAGCCCTGGTTATTTAGCTCGTCATATTGCAGCCACAGAAATTCTTTTGTCCATGAAACCATAAAGCTGCACTTTCTTTTTGCCTTATAGTCTGATTTGTCATAACTTTTCCGTTTTGTCACTTCTTCACCCTGACCTGTCTTATTTGGCTCAGCAGAACTAAAATATATATCCTGCTGCTTTTACACACGCACTAACATAACGCTCAGCGATTCTCTGCGCGATCAACCTCTCACATGTTTAAGCTGCGGGAGATTTCACTTGTCATGTTTGCATAGTAAACTAACGATTGATAAGATGATGTCAGAGGAATTGGTGCAAATTATCATCACTCACCAATCAGTACTGTCGCTTTCTATACACAGTTCACGCGATTGCAAAGTGAAAGCAAAAAACAAGCGCAAATTCAAACGCGATTTCAGTATGTCACATATTGACAGTGGCCGATGCCAATGACATAATTACCCAGCTACATTTCCGAAAGAATGCAAAAGCATTGACATATATTTTTCCTTCCTACGATAGCCCGACGGGCAGGGCAGAGATAGATTTTGGTAGCCCGACTGGAAAAAAGCCCCAGGACGTCGGGCTAGCGATTTTGCGAGCCCTGTATCTGATTGAGGAATCACTCATCTTTGGAAAAGAGAGTTTATTACAGAAATGTCTCTTTCCAAAATAAAAGCTATACTATACGCTTCTTCTGGGCTATATTCTCAGCAGCATATTAAACATATCAGGTCCCCATAAGGAGAATCATGTGCTAACGGCTGTCTAAATGACTCGGGTAAAGTTTGTAGCATGCGTGCTTGTTTTGTCTGCTTCCACTTGTCTTTGCACTAGGATGATGTCGGAGTAAATGTGCAGTCATATTGGTTGTGTTCCCACTAGTGCTGTCAGCGTTAATCTGAAATGACGTTAACACCACAACACGGCAAATCTCCGTTAACGAGCTACCGCGGATCGCCTCATGAGTGGGGCTGGAAGAGTCAACACATTAACGAGCTAACTGCGCTAACACACTAGTTCCCACCAATTGAGCATTGCTGGCACATCCAACATACTGTTTTACTTTTGTCCATGACACGCTTACCTTCAGGGTCATACGTCACATGAAGACCAAAATAGTTCCAAACGCCAGATCTGAATGAGGGTGGGGGAGGTTCAATTTGCCATGTTGCAAGGAGCTTAGCTTCTGTCTGCTAGCTTGCCCTGCGCTCAGTGAATCTGTGTTCGACTACTCCGCCTAGGCTGCACTGTCGAGCACAGATCCACTGAGCGCTCAACACAGACAGCATCGTCAGAAGGAAAGTTGATAAAATAAATTAAAAATGTTGTATTGTTCGATACATATGCGTACCGAACCGAAAGCACTGTATCGAACGGTTCGATATCGATACGAGTATCGTTGCACCCCTACCTAGTAAGCTATACTACTTTTTCCTTTGGGAAGGTACCATCTGTGAATTCTGCAATTCTGTTGAAGAAAGATGTTGAATCTATTTAATTATTCTTGAAAAATAATTGATTTCTGTGCATTTTTTTCACCCTGCATCAAATTAAAGTTGCTTACATTGATTAAGCATCATGAGGAAGAGGGTGGTTCCCTATTTTCTTTTGCTGGGAGTTTGCAACCCTATTAGTTAGGTTGCTTAATATTTCTGCTAAGTACTCTTTAAAATACCAGAATAGGGAGGATGGAGTAGGTTTAACTTTATTAGATTGATCAGTATTGCTGATCTATGAAATATTTTGGGTGCAGTGTGTTTTTTTTTTTGTTTTGTTTTTTTACATACAGGTATAACAGAATAGCTTTAGTGTTGTTGTTGTTTTTTAACTTGAGTATGAACTTATACAAAAAGCAACAAGATATTAAAAAAACAGTTTTATTGATTAAAAAACACACTATATCGGATTCATATCGGTATCGGCAGATATCCAAATTTATGATATCGGTATCGGACATAAAAAAGTGGTATCGTGCCATCTCTACTTATTACTATTGTTATTATAATAACAAATTCATAATAGATTTTGAAACTTTATGTTTAGGTTAACTGTATCAGACTGGAAGCATCTGTTTTCTTCCTGTATGTGTAATTTACTACAGCTAGAGTTAAACAAGGTGATCAAAAACAAGGTGATCTGTTTTAAGCAAGTTTTGTCGTTTAACAATATCTTGTACCACCGATTCTGAACTTTTAAAATCTCTACCCCCTGCATATACTGTAACCTCTACATACATACAAGAGCGTTTGGACAGCATAACTACCCCTAAAAGGCAATGCCTAAATTAAAACTTTGATGTTTTATGACGTTTTTATAACAGCACGCTTTTATTACAATATACTGATGTCAGCCTGCTAAATGTAAAAATAGTCATATTCATGAATCAGGCCCTATGGGTAACCCTGCGCACAAAAAGTGCAGATCTTAACAAATCACTGTGATAACAATAGACAACAACTGATTCATACAGATTCTGCATGACCTTTCATATGAGATAGTTTGCTGATTACTTAATATGGTTTCTTGAAATTTTCTTTCAGGTTCAACTTTGACCTTCTGCGCAGACAATTAAGGTCAAATCCTTAGCTAACCTAGATACTGATGTCCCCCAAGGCTTAGTATATTGTTGTGAAGTTTGAAGGCGATCCATCAAGAACACTGGGTAAGAAATTTAACCAATTTTCACATTTGGTGTGATCTTGACCCAATTTAAATAAGCTCACGCTGTTATTGGTATCTGCCATCAGACAAAATTTGAAAGTGAGTGGGAAAAAAAGAGGAAAACTGTAATAAATAGAACCAATTACATACTGCTTTCCTTTGTGGGATAATAAACAAAAATAAAAAAACAAATACTAGCTTATAGTAGACTATTTTAAACATTAATAGCAAAACTGAAATCATCTGGAAATTAACTGAACCAAATGGAACAAAAAAAACAAAACCTAAAACTAAAAATCAATAAAAAAAAATACTACAACAACAAAAAACCCTCTTCAGCTTTGATCTCTTTAAAAAAAAAATGTTTTGATGAAATGTAATAACCTCAAAGTTTATAAAATATTTGGTAGTTAGTAAGAATTTTCCCTGCAACCACTGAGAGCAGAGAGTTCATTATCCATCACTGAACCTTGCTCAGTGCTGTAACTGGGGCTGACGGGACATTTGTAATGTTTAATATATTAATATCACATGAATCAATGATTAAAATCCGGTTACCAAGAAACTTTTTACAGGATGCACCTCTTAAAGTGACAGTGGTCACTCTGAGACGTGCCTATACTGCACCACTGAACATGCACTTAAATCTCTCAATAGTTCCTTCTGTTCCGGACAGCAGAAAGACAGTAGAAGGAGCTAAAATAGGACCTCCCCCTGACAAAAAGGGTTCTAAGAACTGTAACCATTCCTAGTTCCTCCAATGCACAGACACAGAAATTTATGTGTGTGTGTGTGTGTGGGGGGGGGGGGGGGGGGGGGTGGACACTTCCTCCACATGCTATAAAACCTTTTCTTAACACAAGGTCTAAAAGGCACCATATGTTAACAAGGGGAAGCAACCCTGCTTTGTTTTCCTAAACACCAGCCCAGGTATGACTGAGTGTGGCAGCTAGAGTCACAAAAGGAACACTCAGGACTGAAAATATAGAAGTCCCACTGAACAACAGTATATTCCCTGATGAGTGAGAAGCCATGTGATACCGAAGGCAATATTAGGGTCACTCCTAAAAACAGAACTTAGACAATGTGATATTAAAAATGACTCAAGAAAAAAAAGAGAGTTTGGTGACAGGTATTGTAAGAGATAAAACTGTGCTCACATAGCTAAAGATAAATAAAGAATTATATGAGTATAACTTGTAAGGTCTTTTGGATGAAGCAAGAAATACAACACTTGTCTAGCATAGACTGACAGGAAAGTGATTGGTTTAGTTATACACTCTATGGACAAAAGTATTGGACAACACTGTCGCCTTCGGTTTGAATTTAGGTGTTTCAATCCCATTACCATGTATGTGTAAACTCAAGGACCTAGCCAAGCAGTCTGGCTTTACAAGCATTTGTAAAACAATGGGTCATTAAAAACATCACAGTGAGTCAAAGTGTGGTACTGTGTGTTGATACTACGACTGCAACAGGTCAGTTTGTGACATTTATTCCCTCCTACACATTCCACAATAAGCTGTAAATGATATTATTGCAGAGTGGCAGGTTTTAGGAACCACGTTAACTTAACCAAAAAGGGGAAGGGGAAGACTGTAAAGTTACAGAGCAGGGTCATACAGTGCTGCGGTGCAAAGAAATCGCTACTCCTAAAGATTTGAAATGGCAGACTTTTAAACCTTGTTAGGCATTAACATCAGTACAAAAACTCTGCACTGGAGCGTCACAGCAAGGGATTCCATGGCTGAGCAGCACTGTGGGTGGCTCAATAGTTTTTTTCCACACAGTGTATTTTGTTGCACAGTAAACCCCGGTAATTAGAGTAACTCAGGGATGACCTTCAAATTAATATAAAAATCAGTCCAATCCAATAGGTTACCAGTTAATCCATCCCACAAAATGTCATACAATGACAGAAAAGACACAGTTGTTAAATTCTTGACAGCCTGTATATAGTTTGCTGTAGTAGAATGTTTACAGCTGTTTACCAGCATATGGTGAGTTGTTGCAGTGTTAGTCTGGGAAGACCAGCCAACCCAGAGCTCTTGACAAGCTATAACATTTTTGCACCAAGGAAACTGTGTCTGAAGATTATTTCACTGCCATCCTCACATGATGATTTGTGATTTTGGATAAAAACCAGCGGATGAAAATCGAGTCTTGTCCATCAAGGTATCTTTAGCCAGAGTCTACCAACACAAAGCCTGGTCTGCTTTTCTGTTTTCACTAAGCAGACATGGCACAGCTGCAGTTTTGATCAAAAGTCTAACTCTGCTCTCAGGATAAAGCTTTTGGTACACCAGCTGAAACGATCAGCCCTGGGGTGCTCTTGCCAAGCATCTGACAATCAGGCTTACCAAAAATTTATCAGAACCCAGGAGCCTACATTAGTCAGACTTTAGGATGTGTCCACTCTTACAGCTACAAAGGTAGCAAGAAACACCTTCACTGCATCATTATGTTGCACCGCATTTACAAGACCTTATCTTGGAATTATGATTTTTACATCACATTCTAAGTGAGCTAATTAGGGAAGATAAGGGAAAATATCATTATCAAGAGAGCTAAATACATGAAAAGATACATTCCACACTCTATAGTAGTCCCTGCAGTTGCATTTCAATGACAACTTAGCACTCACATGTCTATGAAGTGCTGTACACACAACAAACATTTGGGTTTCTAGAAATCAGAATACATGTGTATAAACATTTTCAACTCCATCTCTCTGCAGATGAATGCTTCTTTGTTACAAGTTGTAACCGAAGCCTCGATTATACTCGGATGCGGACACGGACACAGACACGGACATATGAAGACACCACGGTAGAGTAGTCATTCCTGTTATGCTTCTTATGCACAGAGTATGCAGTGGTGCATGAGAAGCAGCAGCCCACAGTATTGTGATCAGCATCCATCCTATGTTTTAGCTGCTGTCTACTGATAAGTATAGAAAGGATATATAATTATAATAATTATAATTATAATTCAAGCGGTTTTAATTCGTGTTGCTTACTGCTGTTTTCCATGTTTGTTAAGGTCGACGTTATTAATTCGTGGCACTTAAGATTCTCGCCACGGACAGACTGGCTACCTACCCAACAACAAGCTCGTAGTTTTGAAAGGTCAAGAATCAAAATAAGCAAACAGGTGCCACATGGTCCACCTCAATCGCGATCATTTACCCTTCCAGGTGCTGAATCCCAAACTTCCGATGAACAGCGTTAACTGAGAACAGATGAGTGACCCAAAGAGCGGCCAGGCCTGCTTACTTGGGGATAAACTCACCTATGTGCGTGTCCGTTTGTCCGTGCGGTCCAGGAACCTGTACGCTTATCTGTCTGTCTGGTTGCGGGATACATTTCAGGCAAAAGGAATGCAGACAAGGCAGAAGTTTTGGTTCACAGTCTCGGCTTTGAAGACTTTGTTTACACACTGCGCACGTATCCAGTAAATTAATAGGAATGGATACCGGCGTGGCCGCAGAAGCCGCGGGAGGGGGGGACATTTTAGCGGCGAGTCCACCGACAGGAGCATCCCCGACAGCTTCAGCCGCAGTCGGCTCTGCATTAGTGCTACTGGTCCCAGCCGGGCTAGCGCTACCGTTGGTTTCTCCTCCCGCACCAGCAGCCCCGCTGCTGCCGCTGCTACTGCTGCTGCTAACGTCTCCACCTTCACTGCTGGGTGTAGGAGCCTCGTTTGCGTTCTCACGGGGCTCGCCTTCTTCATCCCCCTTTGTATTTGTTTCTATGACTATTACTGCATTATCGGTTTTCGTCTCTGGCGGCTCGGTATCTTGAAGTGAAGGCACGGAGTCCGACTTAGCAGACGTTTCCATATCCTCTTCGCCTTTGTTATCCGCCATCTTCCTTCCTCTTAGAACCGCTGCACATCCTGCGTAACTTCTCGAATCAGGAGTACGTGTGGACGTCATGACGTCGACGCCCCTTTGATTTTCTGCACACGTGATGCAATCTGGGCTCTGTGCACGAGCTGAAACACTTTCCGAAAGAAATAAAAAGGCGTTAGTAGAGAAATACTATAAAGTAAATTAACAAACAAATGTAAGTTTGTTGACAGCCGATTAAACTTTGAGCCACAAATTTTGCTAACAGTTTCTGCGTAAATATCACAATATATTACTTTTGTCCCATATCTTAGGGACAGAGAAGGAAAGAGAAGGAGAATGGGCTGTTGTTTGTAATTTGCACATCTGGTTTACATCTGGGTTTAACTGTTGTCAGGAGTTTTTATGTGGTATTAAATTAAAGCCTTTGACATATTTAAATTTCACTTAAAACAAATACATATATATATAAACTAAATTAACAAACATATATATATATATATATATATATATATATATATATATATATATATATATATATATATATATATATATATATATATATATATATCGGCACAGTTTGAGGATACTCCTACAGCTGTCGATAATCATCAGCACAAAGTGACTCAGCACAGGGATAAACGATGCCTTGCCTGCGTTTGCAATAGTGACGTCAACAGTGGTGTGGCGTGGTGCACGAGTTCACAAGAATGTATGGATTTGAGCCTTGTGGGTAACTCCACCTCCTTTACCAACACTTCTTGTTCGTCTAACTTCAGTGCAGCCCAGTTAGATTGAATTCAAATACATTTTATTAGCATCAAATTTTAAATGATCGATATTATCTATAATAATTATCTGAATAGTACTAATGTTGACATTAACAGTGTAATGATGTATAGTATTTAAAGTGTCTGTGTGCATGCTTATGTGTGTGGATTTAGACACTGAATGCATGTGATCCTCCTTGTGTAGGTTTGTTTTTTTTTCCAGATTTTTAGAGTTGTTTTTTTTTTTTTAACTAAATCAAAACCAACTGAGTCCAGTGCCCAGAGTGAAATGTTTCTTGTGTTACTGAATGTTTTATATTATAGGAGGGAGAAAATCTCTTTCTCAGCATTTTATTCCAACATTTTATCTATTGGTTGCCAGGATCTTCTATTTCTAGTTCAATCTGTACTTGGCCAGAATCTGTCTTTTTCATTTTTTATCCATAGTATTAAAACAATATTCAGCCAAATCATATTCTTTCTTTTTTTTTCAGGGCCAAACTATTTTTTTTTAATTATGTCCAGCTTTTATAGCAGTCCTTGCTCTGTAGAATTTACTAAAGACTACCTGTAAGAGAAAACATTATGAGTTTTAACATCCAGTGTGAATAGTTCCCTAAAAGTTTATTTTCTTGATCTGGATGTGGCATCTTAGTGATAGAAAGAGTGAATTTGCATAAATAAATATATATGTATAATATGTATAAATTTTATTTAACTGTTGGAATACAGCTGAATGATTCAGCAATCACTGACACTGATGCTCAGGCTGTAGGGGTCTGATTTGTCTCCTCTCCTATGAATGTGTGAAATGAGACCTTTACACCAGATGTTAGGACAATATCCTGACTGGAGGATCTTACTGATCAGCTTCAGCATCAACTAGATGAATATCTGCAAACAAGACAGGAACATGACATCCTGCCATGTTCTGGGTTTCTGTGTTCTGTGTTTCTGGATGTTTGCCTTTTCCATGTGCTTCCCTGCCTGTGCCTTCCTGTTTGTCAGTGTGAGTGAGTTCTGTCTCTCTTTTCAGTTACGTCCTGTCTTATTGTGGAAGTCATTGCATTTGTAGCTCATCTTGTGTTTCTCTTCCTGTCTTTGTTCTTAACCCACCTTTGTTATTATTTGTCAGGGCCTAATTGTGTCTACCTATTCCTTGTTATCTTCCTTGCATGTCTGTGTGTTTTTCTGTCTTTTTAAAATTTGTTTTATTTGTTGTTAGTTTTGAACTTCCTCTTAACACTTGACACCATGACATAACATTTAACTTAGCAGTGTGTTATAATATTCTTCTTATTAAAATTTGATTAACATAGCTTTGTTTTGAAAACCAAGTAACTCGGTTCATTTGTTGTCTTATTGTCTTATCTTTCTGTGACCTGACTTTAATATTGACCACAAAGTTCATCTCCAAAATCATAAATAATCTGCCTTTATCTTGCAGAGTCATTAATGTCAGTAAAAGCACGTTTGACGTGGAGCTGGAGTATCTGCATTAGCAGGCTAATAGCACACCACAGATTTACACCTATCTTTATTAAATGACCTTCTGTCTCCACCATCTTCTCCACCACTCATCCAGTTCCCTCACTGTGTCCAGTTTATGAGTCTGTATGACTGTTATAGCTTAAAGAACAATACACATTTAAACAATCCACGTGTACCACTGAGAAATTCTGCAGTACTATTATTTATGATGTGAATCCCAAATGAAGATACCAGCCGCACTGGATGA
Source organism: Neolamprologus multifasciatus (assembly GCF_963576455.1). Classification (NCBI taxonomy): domain Eukaryota; kingdom Metazoa; phylum Chordata; class Actinopteri; order Cichliformes; family Cichlidae; genus Neolamprologus; species Neolamprologus multifasciatus. The sequence continues at coordinate 24,424,630 of NC_140458.1, read as the reverse complement.
CTAATGGGGCTCGCTTAGATTCCATCTCGAGATTTAATAAAAAAAAAAATCATGATTTCATAAATCCTCAGTCAGACGAAATTGCCTAAAAGAACAGAGTTATTTAGCTCCTTACTTTTGTCACCTAAGCTTCAAAGTAAATTATTTACTTCAAAGGCTTTATATTACCCATAACAAGGTGGAGTCTGCTCATGTGAGAAGGAGAATGAGGAAACAGGCGTTTTAAGAAAGTATGGTTTTATCAAGGGTTTTAAAGGGTTTAGGGGCAATAAATGCATCATTTTTTATGATAATAGAAACATTTATAGTTAAACTCTGGCCAATAGTGTGATACAGAATGATAACCAAACATTAATGATTAAGCCATTTTAGGTATCAAAGACTGGATGGAAGACTTTTTTTTAAGCAGAAGACTTAAGCAAGTCTGAATAAGCAAAAAGTATGGAAGAAATTGTTTTTTGAAAATTAAACATCGCAAGGAATCTCTATTATTTGTCTTAATAATTTAAAAGGGAATGGGATGCAGTTTCTGCTTTGGTGGATGATAGGGCCCTTTGGATCAAACAAATACATTTTAAATTCAGTGTTAAGAAACCGCACTGCGGTAGAAGAACAGTTTACCAAATTTAAGGGAACATGAGTGATATAAGGAGAGCTATAATTAAAAATACAGAAGAAATAATAGACTAATTTACAGATTTGGACATACTGAACTAAATAGTATAATATTCAAAATGTGTTAAACTTTACAAATAGATGTGACCCACATGGACAAGAAACAGTAGAGAATGTTGCCTCACTTTCAGAAATATGAGGCATCTGATAGATATTTTACACTCAAGTACCAAAGAAATGAGTAATAGTAAGTCAGAATCTTAGACAAGCTAATTCGGCTAATAGAACATTGGGACTATTTCATAGAGCACCAGGAGGGTCACACACACAGCATTATAGCATTTCATGAATTAATAATGAACTGCCCAATAAAATATTCATCAGTAAATGAATTTTCAAATTCATTTTTAATTTATTCTATTTATTAAGACATCAATAAAACAATTAATTATTTGATAATTCAATGCTCAATAAAAAGAGGAGTTAAATCTTTCTAAATGAAAAGCAATTTACAGAAAAAACAGGAAACACTCAATAAAAAACTAATTTAAGAGAGTATTTCCAAATTAAAATGTTAAAAACAGATTTTCAAAATCACTTACGAAATAAAATTTAAAGATAGACATAAATAAATGGATTCCTAAATTAAATTAGGAATCCAAACTTTTCTGAAATCTAAAATAATGCTTATTTCCCTTTTCGATTCATTCTCGTTTCCCATTAGCTATTGGACTACCCTCTCCGATGAGGCATCAAAGGTTTGGTAAAATAATATGAGCGCTAACAAGTTGTGTAGGGTCATGTTAGGATTGCACAACTGGGATGTGACATTGTACCATGACTAGTTTGCTTTGTTTTATTCACAAAGACCAAAAGAGTCATGGAAAGGTCACAGGGAGAAGCTAATCAAATAGATAATCCTGTAATAATAAGATCATTGATTTATTGTTTAGACTCAACATACTGCTGAGGAGGTCAGGGTTTCCAAAACGGAGAATCCAATAGCTAAGGAAAGGAAATGGAATTAAAAAGGAGGGATGGTATCATCATTTTAAATGTCAGAAAAGTTTGCCTTTCAGTTTTTAACTCCATTTACCCATTTCTCTTATTAAATCGTATTTTTTTCAACTATTTTGAAAATCTGTTTTTAAATTTTTAATTTCAGGCTACTTTTTAAATTATGTTTTAACAAGCATTTCATATATTTTTCTGTAAACCGCTTTTCAGGTTGAGATATTTCATAATAGATTAATAGTTTGTAGAAATATGTATTTTTAATCCCTATTGATTGATCAAATAATGAATTACTTTGTTAATGACTAAATAAAAAGAGGACATTGAAAACGTAATTTACTAATTAATGTTTTATTGCACATTTAACTATGAATTCATGGCATGCTTTATTTCGATGTGAGCTATGCTCCATACGTTTTGTCCACGCTTCAAAGAAGAAACATTAAGATAAACACTCCATACCATGCGGTGGCGCTAAAGCACCAATTCGAAGAAGACGCGAAATTAAAGAAGAAGAAAGGGGACACTTGGGTTTTGAGTTTATTTAGCAGAAAGCGAGACAGTTCAACAAAGTGAACGATATATAGACTGATTAAAAATGGCCGGGACGGCTTCAGTAGCTGGAGAAGTGTTTGTAGATGCTCTGCCATATTTCGACCAAGGTTACGATGCGGCAGGTGTGAGAGAAGCGGTGAGTAAGCGGGCAGTTCGAACACAGCGTGTTAGCTAACTATGCTACATGGCACACTGCAATGTTTCAGCGGACACTGTAAGTTTGATATCTGAAGCTGGTTAATTTGCTCTGTTAACCAGACTCATGTCAGGACAGTGTCTTTATTATATAGATTAAAAGTCTTGAAAAACCCATTTTTTTTATATTTTATTTTATAAAAAAGCAAAATAGATGTGTCGATTAATTGAATAGTTTTTCCCTTTTCCCATTTTTAAGAATCGGTTCTTGACAGCTACCCCTCGACTGAGATAATTTTTCATGAAGTGAACAGTAGATTGGTCAAGTGATGGTCCAGATGTATCTCTCAGGTCCGGTGTCAAGTCTTTGCTATATTTTTCTTATTTCTTAAAGACATGACTTTCAGATTCACTAGATAGCTCTTAGGTCTGCCACTTCTTGTTTTGTTCAATTTCTTCAAATTTCATAACAGGCAGAGAAATACCAAATTTCCTTTTAACACCTCTTTGGCAATCAACTTGTTGACCCAAAACAATATTTTATGAATTCCTTCGGGGTTTTTCTTTTAATTTCTTTTTATTTTGTAGATTTAACAAAAGAAATGAGGGGAAAAATTAGATGTTATCGTAAGAGGCTGCTGCAACAATTTAAGTTGGGTTTTCTCACTGAAAACAAGTGAGAAAGCAGCCCGTGTCCAAAGAAAACTTTTGAAGAATCTTCACAAAGCCTAATATATATTGGTGTCAATGTTTTCAATAATTTCTTCGTGGTCACTACTAAACACTTCCCTGATCAAGACATTTTCCCTGGATCCTCCATTGGCTCTCATCACATCTAAGGTACACAGATTACTGCTGTTTGTGTCATGCAGCTCTACAGTCTGTAGTAAGAGCAGTGGCATAACAGGAGAGCTGACAACAGAAAAGCACTCTGACACTCCCACGGCATTGTGGGAGTCATTTGGCAAAAAACAGTTACTCATTCAGCACTTAAAGATTTTTCTTAAATCTGACAAAAATATAAAGGTGTCTCTTGCATATGTTTGGATTTTATTCTCTTAGTATGTGAGCAGTATTTAATGTTTTCTTGATTTGCTGTAAGTCGGAGTCCATTAGACTAGTACAGTTTTACAGCAACATTTATCTTTCTTCTCATATTTTTCTCTCAACTTGCAGCTCAATGACTCAATGACCGTACTTGTCCAGTCATTGATCTCCTTCATGCTCAAGAATAAGATTGCATCTGTCTTTAGATCAACAAGACAAGCATTTGGATAAAACACTCAAAAGGGACATCAAATCCTGTACATATTGTTGCAGTAGAATATTTGAATAAGGTAGCAATGGGAATGTTTGATTTTTCACTAGTCTATTATCAGAAGTTATGTTCTCTAAGGGTCTGATTCATTTTTCCATGTGTATGGAAAAAAGAGAAGTGTACCTTTTAACCAATAGGTATTACCCCACAGTTTCAAAACTGATGAATTCCTAATTAAAAGGCTACACCTCAAAGAGTTTCAGTTGTCGAATAACAAGAAGTGAATTGTGCAACTCTAATGCAATTCATTTCAAGTGAATTTCCCAGTGGCTGCAAAATATTCCCCGTGCCAAACACGAATCCTGTTTCTTCCTTCAGGCAGCAGCGTTGGTCGAAGAAGAGACCAGAAGATACCGACCTACAAAAAACTACCTGAGTTACCTGCCTACTCCTGATTTCTCTGCTTTTGAGGTGATGAACTCATCAGAAGTTTAAAACCTTCTTAGTGGTTTCAGCTGCTGACAAGGAAATAATGGTGCTTCTTCTTTGTTCTCACCCCCTTCAGACAGAAATAATGAGGAATGAATTTGAGCGGTTGGCAGCTCGGCAGCCGATGGAACTCCTGAGTATGAAGAGGTAAATCCTGCCAGCTGTAAGATCCTGATGGTAGCTTAGCTGCAAGTTGAGCTTTTTGCTTATTTGCCACAGAGGAAGAGAGATGCATTCATATAGTCAACCTACTACAATGCTTCTAAGTTCTTTCTAGGCTGTTCACCCATTCACTGATTTACACTGTAAAGTTGTGTTTTTAATGCAGTGTAGTCTCGGGGCTCAAAGATCACAACCATTCATTTAAAGTTTGTCAAGGATGATGCAAAATATGGTTCTTAAATTGTTGATCTGCTGTTGTGCAGTCCTGTAAGTTTTTGTCCAAAGCTTCAGCTGTTGGTCACATTTGACTTAAGAATATTTTCGTGTACAGAGGGTTCATGGTCAACTCAGTGACTGCAAGCTGCCCAGGCCCTGTGGCTGCAAAACAAGCACAAATCCACCGTGCTTGATAGTTGATGTGAGGCGCTTGTGCTGATGTGCTGTGTTTGGGGTTTCCTTTGTTACAGAAGTGTTTTGGTTTGTTCAAATGCAACTTTTTCTAATTTTACTGTCATAAACTTTAACATTTAACATGCTAATCTAGGACTGTAGCATCGTTTTAACAAATGGTCAAAACTTCAGCTCTTATAGAGGTGCTCACAGGTGCTGATGATTAGTAGATGATTAGTTACTAAATTACATTTGAGTGGCATGATACAGTCATAATTCATATGGAAGCATGATGGATGTACTTAGTTTTTCACAGGATTTTATAGATTCTTGTGAAAAAACTGTTTTTACACAACTTGACTTGCTTTTCCAGTAGTAGCTGTATCCCTCCCCTTCTTTAATTACACAACTGTTCAAGTCACATGCCATATCATACATGATTCTGGCACCACATTAAAAAAAGAAAAAAAAAATAGAAATTCAACATTTTATGTAGCACTTAAATGATTTCCACATTTTCGGAGGTCGGTTAACTCAGCTTTTGTTGTTGTTGTTTTTTTTAAATGTACGTTGTTGATAGTATTCCAACATCTTTGGAAAACGGGGCAGTAACTGAGATGTGAGTGAAGTTGGCCCCACACTTTCTTCAAATCCAACAAAAGTGGTATCACATGTTTGTGCTGGTTTGTGCTGCAAAAATGTTTGTTTGTGCCACTATCATTTCAAAGATATTAATAAAAGTTTCTAGAGGTCACTAGAGGTAGATGACTTCTTCGGTACAGTAATGATGGTGGAGGCTTCAATGCATGTGGGAACACCAGCCTGACCCTAATGATGTGTTGAAGATGTCTGTGAAGACATGTGTGAGTTCCACAGCATAGTCCGTCAGTGCTCGTCCAAGGATGTTATCAGGACCTGGAGCTTTACTTGTATTGATTTTGGCAAGGGATCTCCACACACTGTCTGGGGATTGTGTCACCATGGTCTGCAGAGTGGGCTTGTAGTCTGATGGTTTGTATTCCTTGTCACTGCCTCTGAGTATCTCTGCTATCGCTGAAGCTTTGCAAAATCCTCCTGGATTACTGCCTTTTCATCTCTGATGCCACGTGACAGGTTTGCCCTTGCTGTTCTTAGGCTCACCTAATCCTCGGCTCTGAAGGCTGCATTTCTCAACCTTAGGAGCCTTTAGACCTCACCTGTGAGCCATGGTTTCTGATTGGCCTGGACAGTGATAGCCCTGGTCTCTGTGACATCATCGATGCATTTTGGGATGTAGGCAATGACAGTTTCGGTATATTCCTGAAAGTCTGTGGTGTTGTCGTGTGTGGCAGCCTTTTTAAAGATCTTCCAGTCTGGTGGAAAAGCAGTCTTGCAGTGCCATCAATTTTGTCTGATTTGGGTAATGTGGGGGGGCTGGTTGACCTTTTGACCTTTAAATTTTCTTTAATATCTTTAAAATGATAGCGGCATAAACAAAAATTTTAGCAGCACAAACGCTTGATACCACTTTTGTTGGTTTTGAAGAAGGTGGGGGGGCCAACTTCACTCACATGTAACTTAGTATTTTTTTTTTTTCTTTTTTTTTGCCTTCATTTCTGTTTATTGGCTCACATGTTAAAGTTGAACCCTCTGCTGTAAAAGGCTGTTGGGGTATTATCATCACCCGGGCAGGTGCATTAACACCTAAGTTTGTTAATGCAATAACTAAAGAAAGAAAGCAACATAGCACAGACGCTATCATAGGTGCATCTACTAAAAATCTCAGATGAGTTCTCGGTGACCGCAACCTCAAGTTCAGAGGTCAAGTTTTCTGAAAACCTTGTGAGAGCGATAACCCAGCGATGTAGGATTTTCAAGTTGATACCATCGGCGTGTCTACTAGGCAGAGAGGTAGCACTGGTGATCACCAGTATTTTTAATAAATGTTTTCCTCATTGAGGTATGAGTTGCCAGCGCCCTCATCAGGACAGAAGAATGACATTACAGCGTGGCAGGAGTGCGTGAACAACTCAATGGCCCAGCTGGAGCACCAGGCGGTCCGTATCGAGAACCTGGAGCTCATGTCGCATTATGGAACCAACGCATGGAAGGCCTACAACGAGTGCGTATAGTCTCCAGATCCAGTCTGCTTAGTGTTGATGTCTGTGGGGAAATACTGCTAACACGTGTCGTGTTTGATTTTTTTCTTCAGCAACTTGGCCTTCATGATCGAAATGGCACAAAAAGAACTTCACAAATTCAGGTGAGTTCATTGCCTCAAACCTTTTGCTCCAAAACACGGTGTTTAATGTGTTTTAATATTTACCTGTTGGTGTGTTTGTTCTGCCACACAGGAAGCAAATTCAGGATTTGAACTGGCAGCGTAAGAATGATCAGTTGGCAGCAGGAGCCAAACTCAGAGAGCTGGAGTCTAAGTATGTTGTTGGAAGAGTTTACGTTTGTATCATTGACGCACAGAAGTTTTACCTCTATTTTAACATCTGTATTTGTGCCTACAACAGTTGGGTGTCACTGGTCAGTAAGAACTATGAGATCGAGCGGGCAATCGTTCAGCTGGAAAACGAAGTCACTCAACTCCGGCAACAGCAGGGAGACGAAAACAAGGAGAACATCCGACAGGACTTTTAGGAGCTACTGATCCCGCGGTCGGATTCCATCTTGGCTTGTGAGGCTAACAGGACTAAGAAGCAACCTTAGGACTGAAGTTTTTTTGCCGCGTTCCAAATGCGCCCATGAATCTCAATTTGCAGCACAGTTTACCATTGTACACCTTTTTCCAGTGTAAAAACACGACACAATACATCATCTTTTCACAAACAGAAAGTTGAACACAATAAAACAGCTTTTGTTGCCTCACGTGGTTTGGTAAGACAGGCAGATTAAATATCACATGTGACATTATTTAGTCTGTTGGCTGTAAGTGCTAATGATATTATAGCATTAGCGTTTAGTATTTTGTCACATGAGCTCATTTTGGAAGTTTACATCGACCTGATTCTTCAAGTTCTCTTCCAGCTGAACAGTGTGTTTGGAAACATGTACATAGTTTGTTGTTTGAAGCCAGACTCATCTTTATGAGCTCCAGCATGACTTCAATTAATGTAATTTTTTAAAGCGGTTTTAATAAATTGAACTTTTCTTATATTGTAGTGTGAATTTGATTGAACTCTTAATATTTTCCTTTCTTTTTTAAAGTTAGTCTGATATCCACTCACTTATTTTGCTGATTATATTTTATTCTAATTTACACAATACTCTTACAGTTCAGTCCCTCCGTTCATGTACTGTTCACCTGAAGCTAGTAGTTTTAGCACTTCTCCCTTTCAACCAGCTTCCATCTGATTGGCTGCCGCTCACAAACAGAAGAACATCAGGTGAGTTGAGCTGTCTGCCTCAGATGACAATTTTAAGGGGATCTCCTCTCATCAATATCACACAGGTAATAGAAAAAAGCTGAAAATGAGAAACAAACGCAGTCTAAATCTGACCTTTAGGCTCTCAGGGAATACTTGAGTTTGTGACAGGAAGTAATTTAATAGCTTCCCTTTTTAAACATTCAGTGTACACAAGGTTAAAGGAATATTAAACATAATGAGATTAGGCTAGTTAGTATCCATAATAACATATCAACACGTGCACGTCCCTGTATACTAGACTTGTTTATTGGCAGCAGCTTTACTGAGTGCAAGATCATTTATTACACCTAAGTGCACAAATATCCGGTGACAGACTACTGTTGTTGGCTAACTAAATTACAGAACTATGCACAAATTAGTGGGATCCTTGACAGTGACACGGGGTGGGAAAATGTCAAGAAACCAAATTAAATACAGGATTTCTGCATTTGCTTTATAATATCGAGAAGCTTCTGTAAAGGCTTCACAGTGTAGTGGTTTACACATTTTGTTAAGAAGCAAACAATCTTCAGTATGCTTCCTGGAGGAGAGACAAATGTTGAGGTATCCGTCAGCAAGATATTGGACCCCCTGTGTCCTCTGATGCACCCGTGTGAGGGTTACACAAAGTAAAGAGAAAAACTACGCTTGTAGTAAAAAGCTCAGAGTAGAAAGGTGATGTATAAGTGTTAGCACATTTTCTACCCGCTGTGGTGAATAAGGGAGCAGCTGTCAGCATCCTTCCTTTGTGTCTGTTAAAATGATGTAATCATTTCTCTTAATGCCATATTAATTAAAAAAAAAAAAAAAGACAAATTCAATACTACCTTTAAACACATTAAAGGTACATTAATGAAAATGTCAGAAACTTAATTTGACTCATAAACCTTTAATTTAAACAGCTCGTCACCCTGGATAGTACATAGCGTACTACTGGGTTCACACAGGAATAAAAAAAAAGGTAAATCTGATTTATTATTATTTATTGCCACGTTCCTTACACACACACTGTGTACATACTGAATTTATTCTTCGATCACAGACAGAACGAACATCAGAATAAACTCAGGTCTGTGGCAAATCAAAAAGCCTGGCTGTGCAAGATTGTCTGTGTGGTAGTCATGAAAAGCCCGATGTCCAGCATAGAAAGGAGCTAGATAACGTAGTGCTTAAACCACATATGAGCAGCTTCTACATACACCAACACCTGGAATGGATGGAACTAAAGAAAAATCCCAACAGAAATACTGATACTCATGCGCTTTCGCTTGTCTCTTACATCATTCGCCCATCTCTCTCCCACACACACACACACACACCAGTTTGCAGGCACCATTAAACTCTTTGCAAAGATGCTAGAGAGTTCTCCTTAGGAAAAGTTATCCAATGTGACTGAAATTTTGACTATGTGCAAAACTTTGTGGACAGCCACTGGTAGCAAGAGTAGCAGAAGGTATTTTTGGCCATGCTCCAGTCTATATGCTGAGAGTGTTCAGAGCTGGTACTAAAGTAACAGCATCTGGCAGGTTTTGGTTCTGGTCCTGGCTTCCTTTACTCTGGAGGAACTTCTGTCGATGCCGCTCCTCCTGACGCTTCTTTTTCTCGAGCCGCTGCTGCTCTTTCCTCTGCTTGTTGGAGACCTAGGGGTGACCAAAAAAAAAAGAAAAAGTCAGTTATCCTCATTGAGTAAAGTTTAAAACTGCTAAAGCATGACCAATGCTGCAAAAAGATATTTCACAAGTTAGGAACACCAATGTGAATCAATTTCATGTATAATGTGAAGTATAAAATATTGATTTAGCTAGACAGGCTCCTTTATAATGCAAATAATTAGCAGGAAACTTGCATCCACAACCTTGGATTTTTGAATGTTGCTGCCCTCTGCTGTCTGAGTGGGATCACTGCAGTGAGCGGCTGCAGCTCTGCAGGCTGAACAGGATCCAGAAGCACACTGGCCCTGGCAGGACTGGCCCACCGCAGAGCCAACAAGCCACTCGGCGTTGATTGTCGCTGCACTCAGTTGGAGTAAGTTTTCCTCATCACCTGAGGCAAAAAAGATATAAACATGCAAATACAATCAGATCTGTTTCTGTTAGTGCCATGCTAAGAGTCTCAGTTCAATGCTGGGATGTTTATGTGATCAACACAACAACTAGCTGTGAAAAAAATCCAAAGCATTCATGATTCTGACGATTATGTTGCTTTCCCTCACAGAAGTCTACTTGTTCCAACAGCTAATAATTTAAATGTAACTTCTAACCCTGGATCGCTCGATTCTTGATGGAGCTCAGGATCACGTTGTCCTCCTCTGACGCTGTAGGAGAAGACTTTTTGTGCCTGTCTCTCTGACCGTCCCCAAACTCACGCTGCTGTCCATGTGAATTCTGCATATTCTGGGAACAACAATGATAAGAAAAACATCAGAAAAAAATCTAGTAGAAGACGGCTCATTGGGTGCAGTGTTGACATATAAAGATGCATGCTAGATGAGAGCTAACTGTTCTTTAAGTACTGGTCTGGTAGGACACCACACCTCTATGCGGAGCTGAGCAGGACTCTCAGAGTTGTCTCCTATCCGTCTCACGCTGTCATAATGGTCTCCATAGCGGTAGGCAATGTGCAGCTCTCGGCACACCTGCTTCTCTGAACCGTTGATCTGCAACAAAAACACAACATATAAACAGCGTGGTGTGCCACAGAGACATCATATAACAAATTATATTAGCGCACAAGATGAGGAGACATAATTTGAAAGTGTCTGCTCCTACCTCCCACAGTGGAGTGTTGAGCTGATGGATAACCACTTTCACCTGTTGACTGCGAGCAAACGCCACAATGGCATCGTTGCCAGCAAAAGTACCAGGCTGAGAAAGATTGGCCACTGCGAGGAAAAGAAGCAGAGAGTTGTTACTGCCACAACTGCTCTCTTGAACTTTCAACACATGACTCTTAAAGTCTGTCTGTTAAAATGACTAAAGCTGTCCTATTGTATATATTAGTATTTCCACATTTTTACACTAAAAAAATGTAAACTAAGAGATCGTATATTTATTTTGTGACACCCCGTCCCTTCCACAGGCCACTTACATACATCTGTCACTCAGAAGCAATAACCACCAGAGGTCACTGCAAAGTTTCTGGTCACAACTGCATCCCACTGAACTCAGCTGTCTGTCCATGTGCAACTATATTGCCAAAAATATTCCCTTACCTACTGAAATCATGGAATTCAGTTGTTTCAATCACTTCCATGGCCACAGGGTATAAAATCAAGCATGAAGACATGCAGACTGCTTTTACAAAGATTTGTGAAAGGATGGGTTGCTCTCAGGTACTCAGTAAATTTCAGTGTGGTACCGTGATAGGACCTGTGTAACAAGTCCAATCGGGAAATTTCCTCGCTACTAAATATTCCACAGTCGTTGGATGCTGAGGTGCATAGTGCACAGAGGTTGCCAATTTCCTGCAGAGTCAAGCACTGCAGACCTCCAAACTTCATGTGGCCTTCAGATTAGCTCAAGAACCATGTGTAGAGTGCTTCATGGAATGGGCCTTCATGAGCAGCTGGATTCAAGCACAATACACAGTGTTGGATTAAGTGGTGTAAATTGAGCCATCACTGGACTGTGAAGCATTGGAGACATGTTCTCTGGAGTGACAAATCACACTTCTCCATCTGGAAATTTGGTGGATGAGTCTGGGTTTGGCAGTTACCATCAGAACGGTATTTGTCTGACTGCATTACGACAAGTGTAAAGTTTGTTGGAGGGGGGATTATGGTGTGGAGTTGTTTTTCAGAAGTTGGGCTTGGCTCTTTACTTACAGTGAAGGGAACTCTTAATGACTCAGCATACCAAGATATTTTGCACAAACTTTGTGGGAACAATTTGGGGATGGCCCTTTCGTGTTCCATCATGACTAAATAACAATGCATAAAGCAAAGTGCACACAGACGTGGATCTTGCCATGTGCTTTCTTCCAAGTTTCTCTTCCAAGTTTGGTGTGAAAGAACTTGACTGGCCTGTACAGAGTCCTGATCTCAACTCAACAGAAAACCTTTGGGATGAATTAGAGTGGAGACTGTGAGCCAGGCCTTCTCGTCCAACATCAGTGTCTGACCTGACAAATGTACTTCTGGAAGAATGGTCAAAAACTGCCGTAAACACTTCTAAACTCTTCCCAGAAGAGTTGAAGCTGTTACAGCTGTAAAGGATGTGCCGACACCATTTTAAACACTATGGATTAAGAGTGGGATGTCAGTCAAGTTTGTATAGGTGTGAAGGCAAATACTTTTGGCAATATAGCGTAGGTACCATTATAGATTGTGGATTGTGAATTAGAGTAAGTCTAGCTAATCACATTGTTTTCTTGGCATATGTAGCCAATGTTACCCGCTTGCTTGTTTTTTTCTTACAGTGCTGTGCAAAGGGAACGTCATCCTCAACAAAGGGCTCAAAGTCTTGTCGATGGGATGTCATATAATCAACAGTTTCCTGGCGGAGACGCAGGTGGCCCCGGGAGTGACCCTCTAACTGGTCGCCTAGAGCTCTGAACAGACAATTCCTAAAGAACAAAAGAAAATGACAAATGACTGCCTGTGGTTGAAGGGTTTAATATACAATCTTTACCAAAATGAAGTTAAAAGTTGTTTGAATTTTTAAATCAAAGAGAACTACTCAGCCTTATTTTTTTCCAAGCATTTTTGACCCCTCATAACTGATTATGTAAAGGATAAAGACAGGGCATTTTTAGAACAGATTAAATACATTTAAGCTCTTTTAAAAACCACATCCAAATAAATTAAAAACAAGTCCAGGTGCTCCAATCTAAAGCCAGAATCGTTTTTCAAGATATCACCACATGGGATGTGGTGGGCCAAGTTATAGGATATGAACAATCTCCTATTTACCTACGTTGTGATACTAAGCCTCATTAACTAGACACAATTCCCTCTGAGTCAAAACTATTTTTAATACAGCAATAAGCTAATGCAACCTACAGACTCAACACTGGTGTTCACATAATAAGTTCACATAATATTTTGATCACTTTGAAATAAATGAAAAATCAGTTTATGCAGGACCAAACAGAGAGAGCAGGTCTGATATTCTGGCTCTTACCCATCTCCAGGGACTTCTCTCAGCTTGAGCCCCAGTGCTTGCAGCTGATTGGAGAAACTGACAAACTCTGCACCTTCATCGCCATCCTGAGGGCGGTTCTTGCGGTCTTTTGCGATGGCCCGGCGGACTGCCCTTTCATCCCTCTTGCGCTCCAATTCACTCTTTTTATTGCTCCGCAAAGATTTGTGCGTCTGTTTCCTCGACATGTTGACTGCACTCGTGTCTGCAGGCCTACAACACCACAGTGCGTCTCCCTGTGGCAGTGAGCAGGCGCTTCATGAAAGACCACCACACGTCTGTAACTTTCTTTTTTTAATGACAGAGAAATAGTAGATCTTTTTTAATATTTCATCCAGACGGCATATTAGATCATTATATATATATATATATATCTATATCTATATATATATATATATATATATATATATATATATATATCTATATATATATATATATATATATATATAGATATATATATATATATAGAGAGAGAGAGAGAGAGAGAGAGAGAGAGAGAGAGAGTTTCTTGAAGGACATTCAAAGCTCTTCTTTGGCGTTTGTGATCCCACACTGCTTCAATAATGTTCAGGTCTGGGCTCTGGGGAGGCCAGTCCATGACTAATAGTCTTCCCTATTGATGTATGCTTTTACAGTGCGGGAGTTTGTTTGGGACCAAAATCTATCGGTTCTGTTATGTGACTGACAAACTTTCAGACAGTCTGACTGTATGAAAGCAAAATAGAAAGAAATGAGGGGTGGCTCAAGACATTTTCACAGTAGTGTACCTTTACTTCAAAAAAGCAGCATCAACTTTTTTTCATTTCTTTAATATATATAAATCTGTCAGTATTATCTCAGATAATTTATGACGTTTTGTGACTTTAATTTGCCAAATAATATTTTGTTTTTTCTTGAAAATTAACAATTTCAATTTCGAAACTTTCTGGATTTTTCTTTGAAGGATATCCCCTAACCCGGCTTTGTATTTTTTTTAAAATTTTATGTAATTGTTTATTTTTCTTGGCCTGTAAACATAAGCCGTGATACACTTTAGAGAAAACGCACCACGTCTAAAACATGGTACGTTTTAGATTTAAACGTCCAATAGTTTTTTTTTTTACTTCCTTTGTTTGTACTTCCTTTACTTTGCTTTCTTAAATGTAGCCAATTAGTCAGCAGTATGGAAGCTAACTAATAAACACTTAGAAACTTAAGTGGGTACGAAGTTACTCGCTATCTACTTAGCTCAAACGAAGCGTTTTCGGCTACAGCTTAGCTATTAGCTAGCATTAGCGGCTAGGTGCAGAGTACTCAACAGCTGGAGAGATTACATAACAAATCATCTCTGGTCATAATCACTACATCATGACACACCGAGTAACTTAACATAGTTGTCGTGCTGACACTTACCTTTAAAAAAACTCTGACTGACGAGATAAACCAGTTTTTGTTTTTATTATGTTCTAGCTCAGAAAAGGAAAGTTGTGATTGTCCGTTTTTGTTTACAACTGAGGTTCCGCGTACGTATATCCGTGTACGTCAAAATGTACGGAAGGAGAAATGGGCCAAACCGTAAATGCGATTAAAAAGGCTTGCAGTAGCAGCAAATTTGCTTCATTTAAACAAAGTAAACAAACAACAAGGAAAAAAAAGACTCCAGTATCTATCTCTCTTTCTTTCTATCTATCTCGTGGTCTTTAAATTCACCATCTTCCGCCTTCTTAACGTCTTCTAAGGCTACTCACAACCTACTCATTTTAATGACTCCATGCAGTTAATGAATATAAGGCGGAGGAGTGGGCTGAATAGTAATAAACAGGATGTTTGTAACGTTAAGAAAAACAACATCAACAAAAACAGACACAGATAAAGAAAATAGCTTCGAGAGATAAAACTTTTTTTATTTCCAAAAAACGAGACAAGAAAAAACATAAAGGAGCCATACGTCTGCTGTGATATGTGGCTCTGTGTGTGGGGGGGTTATCATGGGTAAGTGCTGGCATTGTGTGAACAGATGTAATGGCCTACAGGCTATCCGCGTGCTTGTGCGTGTGCAGCAATCAGCGCCCGTTACCTGAGTGAAACATAGGAGCCGTCAGCCATGTTTGACTCAAAGGACAACAACTCTGTACTGTATGTGCACGAGCAATGTGTGTGTGTGTCAGCAAGGCACATCGTGTTTTATGATAAGAGTTTCTATTTTTGAGTTGATATCAGAACATCATGTGAAAGAAAGGCCATTTTCAGCTGACTTCACAATTTTACATTTATGACTAAGATAAGATAAGATAATCTTTATTAGTCCCACACGTGGGAAATTTGTTGGGTTAAGGCTGCTGACCTTTGCCAGCGCCATCTTACCCTTCGACCATACATACATTACAACATCACATGGGGAAGTCAGGTCAGAGAGGTATAACAATGGAAAATGCACAACACGAGGAAAGACGAGGAGAAAAAATAACTCCCCCCAGACTGAGCTCCAACAGGGAGATCAGTTTGAGAACAGAAAGAAAAACACCTCAGCACATAGCACGTGAATCAGCATATCTCACAACATAGAAGACATAAGCTTCGAAGGCGTTTGGAGGGGGTGGGGAGTGAGTGTAGGTCTGTGTCAGTGTACATGCGTATGTGTGCGTGTATGTGTTTCGTGTTCAACCGAGAGAAAGTGTCCCTTCACCCGGTTAAGCAAAAGTCAACAGTCTTCGGTTGACGCGGGTGGCCTTGAATGAGGAGGGAGAGAGTCACAACGCAATCTTGTTATCTAAGGGAGAATTTTGTTATTCCCGTCAGCTTTTGCCTTGACCATCCAGCTGGCACCAGGGGGGCCGCATGAGATGAAGATGGTAGCCGTTTTGGCTAGTGTGAACAAACTGAATCCAATTTTACATTTGGTCTAATGTCCATCACTGGTCACCAGGTCTCTCAATTTCTGTTGTTCTTCTTCAAGATCTTATCCATATAGCAGAGCCATGAGCTTCTCCAAGATCTTGTCCATATTGCGTTCAAAAACACAGTCTGGGTACTCACAGCCCTGCCCATCGTCTATCATGTCAGCCAGACTTGTGGGATTTTGACAGACAGCTGTAGCCTCTTCTTGTTCTTTGATAAGCCAGGTCCGAGCCAGCTCCAATCAACCAGAACTCTGTTATTGTGGTTCCGAATTGGTAGATGTCGTTCAATGTCCTCCATCGAGAGTGTCGCCAGACACACGACGCAACCGACCATCGAGTATCCAGCAGCAAACGTCTCCACAGGACAATCAGGCTCTCCCAAGCCTAGGAGTTGTCAGTTTCGTTAAGGGACCAGTTGATCAAATCCATAATTCTTCTTTAGGTTTTTAGAGAACAAGTCTGGGAGACTCAGGAAAGATAAGGGAGAGGGAGAGGGAGAAGGAGAAAGTGCGACCGCCTCCGCCAAGAGCCAAGAGAAGAAGTCTATGGTCTTCTTTTAGAGAGCATACCATCTCTGTCAGCTTCACTGCCTTGCTCAAAGGCTTTTTGACATGACATAAGGTTGTTTGTATGGATAACATCTGCAAACCATGGCTATGACCCACAAGCCACCACTTCTTCTTCTTCTTCTCTGTAGTTTGTTGAAGTTAAACTTGATCACCACAGCATCCACTGCTACAAAGAGGGAGCTTTATTATATTATCATTATAGTTGTGTCTTTTTATTTTAATCCAGTTGAAGGTTGATTTACTTGTCTGACAATGGATGGATGGCCACTTAAATATTTTTCAGTTGTAGTAAATTTGCATTCAGCTTCATGTTTGCAGCTGCACTCATAATCGTGACCATTCAGGCTTCAAGTCCTTTTTTTTTTTTTACAGTTAAATGTTTACATTACCCCCATTCCACCCCCTGTAGATTTTAATTAGAGCCTACTACACTGGTGCCCAGCTTGGCTTCACGAGGGGCGAGGTTGAAATGAAGTAACACTAGCAGGAGTGTGCCTGTGGGTGACAACAGCAGATGTTTTTAAAATCTGCTCCACCAGAAACAAAGGGTATGAGTACAGTGGTTAGTGATTATTTTCTTACAGTATTTGTATTTTAGATTTTATTTGGGCATGCATAGAAAATTGGAATACTGTACAACAGTTCAGTCTGTTTCACTACTTTACTTGGGATGATTGCTGTCCATGGTGCTGAAACAGCCACCCTTCCCTGGAGTGATTACTTGGTTTTTATGACACATTTTTCTGTCAGTTTGTTGTTTCTCTGGTACCTAGGTTGGCAATACAGATGATTCGGGGAAGTACTTAAGGGATACAGGAAATCTGGATACACATATTTGAGCTGCAGGCTGGGATATGACAGTTATATATTTTCTTTGATTTGATGGTTTGCATACTTGCAAGTTCCACCTCTCATTTCTGTATTCTATATAGCAACTTTAAACTTTTACCATGGAGACAATAAGAGCAGATGCTTTTAAATAATACATCAAACAGGATGTTAACTCAGTGAGTTCAGTGAGCCATGGTACAGATGTCATGCCACACCAGAACTAGTCTTTGAAACCACTGGCCTTTATTATTTCCACCAGTGGAATATTATCACTATTTTGCAGAAGTTTTGACATTTTCTGAATTTCCACACTTTCCACTGTAGCCTAAATAAGTAATCCAAATGACACCCCAAAACAAGTTTTAACCTTAGGCTCATTTTGGAAATGTAACAAGCGGCATGTTGTGAGCAGAAATGGTGCAGAGTCAGAAACAGAGGAGCAGCAGTGTCTGGGGGAGAAGTAGAACACAAGGCACAAGGCAGGCGTGTGTGTGTGTGTTAGGGTTGGGGGGGGGGGGGTTACTGTGGGGATAAAGCTGGTTAAATCATGATGACGAGTGCCATCGGTGCCTCTGCCGGTGTCCTGTAAATAACGAGCCTACAGGCCTTTGCCTTAAAGCGGGCTTGCAGTTCTTTCTTCTCACACCGCCCACTATACACACATTCTCTCGCGCGCATAGAGGCGCGAACGCGAAAGCGTGCGTGCGCGCATGCACTAGAGGTGGGAGTGGATGCTCGTGTAGCTGCTGGAAGCCAGGATGGGATAATCCTGGCTCCGGGCGTTGATGCAGCTGCCGTTGCTGGATACGGAGTGGACTCGGGGCGCAGGGTGGGTCTAGTTCCCGACTGGAGCTGTGTGGACCCCGTGTCGATGTTGTCAAGCGTTCCGAGAAAGACGAGGGCGATGGCCGTGAGAGGAGTTGGTGCAGCTCTTTGAAATGTCCAGGCAAAAGAAATCGACAGTCTTCTCCCATGGAGGACACCGGCATTAATCTGAAGCGCAGAACCGGTGTGGAATAACTTAGGAAAGGAGGGAGAGAGGATACCGGGGCACTCCGTAGAGGATATCAGGGGAATCCTTCATTCATTTTCTTTATGGTTTCTTTAAACTGGGATACAGCTAGAGACGCGAGTGAAGGAACGGATCACTTTTGCATCGGTGATTAGAAGACTGCCTCCTTGGATCGAGCGGCAGCCGCATCCGACCTACCGTGGGGGGGTGGGGGGGAGATCAGGATACTTGGATGGAGAGGGCGCAGTGAAGGCTAGCGGCTTGCCGTGTGTAGGAGGGGACGGAGGGAGACCGGGT
Organism: Neolamprologus multifasciatus; assembly: GCF_963576455.1. Lineage (NCBI taxonomy): Eukaryota > Metazoa > Chordata > Actinopteri > Cichliformes > Cichlidae > Neolamprologus > Neolamprologus multifasciatus. The sequence goes on along the minus strand of NC_140458.1, from coordinate 24,405,891 downwards.
AGTTTGAAGGGACGGGGAGCCAGGAGCGGCGGCGGCGGCTCCATGAGCGGCTCCTGCCGGGACAGAGCGCCCAAAGCCCAGCCGGAGCGTCTCCACCGCCGCGGGTAGAACCCCGGGCAACAGGACGGCGGCCAGTTTGGAAGTTTTGATGCATATGATCACAACCACCATGATTTTTATGATTCTTGGTGCTTCAGTTGTAATGGTAAGACACCTTCACCTCCCTCGGCCACGATCTTATTTCCTCACTGGGCTGAGAGCCTCCCGATTTGACAGAAATGCCTCAAAAATGTAGGCCTATCACATTTTCAAGAAACTACAGCAGGCCTATCACTGACACGAGGAAGTAGGTTAGCCTACCTATAATTACCTGCCGTCATAAATAAATAATCTAAGTCCGTTTGAGGCAAGAGTCCCCCCTCTTAGAATCGGGAGGATCTGCCAAGACTATTTTCACTCATGTCTCTGTGGTCTTTATAGCCTGCTGTTATTTATCCTAATAGCACCTAATGAAAAGAATTATTCGCTGTCTGTGGTAATAGCCTAGCCTATTGCTTGACATGTCCCAGCTGACTGGAATGGTTCTTTGCAGGCGATAGCCTGTTTAATGGACATGAACGCACTACTGGATCGCTTTCACAACTACATCTTACCGCATCTACGAGGGGAGGACCGCGTCTGTCATTGCAACTGTGGAAGGTAAATGCCATCATCCAGCACGATATTCGGGTTAAACATGGTGTGCTTCATGGTGTGTGTGCGCGCGTGTGTGTTCTCTTCTTTAGTCGTCCATTCTTAATTGCTGAAGAGGCCTCGAAGATTTCCGGCGGTGAAGCCAAACCTGTCGGCGCTCTCACAGGCTACATAGCGACTGTCAGACCCTTTATTATTCGCTCGATCTCACGTTTGATCGCCGTGTGCTGCTTTTTTCTTTTTCTTTTTTTATACCACCGGTGGCGGTGAGGATTTCTGATTTTGCTCCATACACGAAGGTGTATGTCGGAGCCATAAATAGGTAATGAAGTACGAGCGATGTGAGGCCGTTTCAAAAACAATCTGAGCATCAAGTGCGCCGTGCTATTCACACGCAGGCCTACACGGCAAGAATATAACCTGCTGGGGCCAATTATGATCCTAAGTGCCGAAGTGAGGTGGTTATGGCTTAGGAAGTGCTACAGGACTGAGGGAGCTGGCTGCTCACCAGCCTACCTGTTTGCTGTCACGGTGAGAGCGGGGATTGAAGTGTGGAAAAACAACAGCATGACACTCATTAATGTATTAATTTGGATTTAATGAGCATTATTACGTGTTCTCCATCATCATTAAGCACTTAATATGACACAGGCTAGATATATGGGTGAGCCATGGCACAAGTGGGCCTCTGTGTTGTGTTTTTTTCTTCTTCCTCCTAACTCTCCTCAGTGCCTGAGGGTATGGCAACAATATTAGAGCAGGATTTAAAGTAAGACTCCTATTTTACAAACGGGTGCACACCTATAGTGTCCTTATGTTGGATCCTGATTGGTCTGTGCTCTGCAGACAAGCAGCTAGAAGAACACACAGAGGCTTAAGAGGGAATAATTTTCACTATTCATATTGGTGCAAGCTGAACAGATGCACACTCAAAGAAAACAGCAGCCCATAGTGTTCATGCTGCAGTGAGGGGGATGATGTGTTAGCAGTTCATTAGCAGCATTAAGAGGGCAGTTCCACAGTGTGTGTGTGTGTGTGTGTTTTCTTAGCCTCTAAATCCAGAAATGGGTCACCATCAATCATAGGCAATTATATTATGCTTGTCCAAGTCAAAATTTTGAAAGGCGTCTAGTACATGTGATGTGATATAGTTTACTCAGGGCCAAAAATTAAAAAAAATAAATTGCATGTTTGGGTACAGCTCTGAGATGAGATGATGCATCACTGATGAGCTTTTTTTCCTGGAATATTTAGACAGGCATGTCATGTTTGCTACTGCGGAGAGAGGCCAAAGGGATTTCTTTTAGTAAGTAATGCAAAAAGAATAATGATTAAAAAAACCTTCTCATATAAGTGATCAAATAAACCTCCATGCTAATGAACAGTATGCACAGTAAAACCTCTGCTCCTCCTGCTAGTGCTCAGGTAACCACAGTGTCTTTCACTGACCTGGAAATACTCCTGAATGAGAGCCAGTCATCTGTTTTCACACAAACAGCAGAAACGTGGGATACGTGGATGAATAGAGCAGAGCGTTGACTTCGCCTGCCTGCCCTTCCATCCATGAGGCGTGGAGGTGTCGGGACGCCCACAGTGCTCACCTTATCAGGCTTGAGGACACAGCCAGTGTCATTTTATTTGGCAGTGCTCATGCTCTGTTTTGGATGTGGTTGTAGGATGTATGATGGGCTCAAGCCTGGCCTTAGAAAAGCTGCATCTGTGTAGGGGAAGATACAGGAGTGGACTGCGCGTGTTTAGACAAAAAATTCTTGACCTGATTTTTTTTTTTTATATTGGGGGAGGGAAAAAGGTGCACAAGAAAATTTATGTGCTACAAGAAACTTATAAGTATTTCAGCAAGGTCCTTCTTCAGGGGAAAGAAATGAATCTGGATAGACATTTTGGGTTATCATTACACATTGCTTAGCATTTTTTTTTAGATGTTTCCCTGTTAATGGACTTCAGAGGCTGCTTTGATCGCCCATGTGGTCATACTTCTTTAGCAAGATGCTTCAGGTGCTCATCTGCAAGATCTATTTGTGTTTTAAAGTGCTGTAGAGTTCCTGCAGTGCAGTGTCCAGAGATTATCTGTCAGTCACGCAGCGTGGGTGAAATTTACATTAATGAAGTTCAAATTTGTGCTTGTCTGTAGTTGCTCATGATACAGAGAACAGAGTCATACCTTAACTTTTAACGCGCTTTTAACAGGCTTAACTATAGTAATGTCAGAAACAGAGAAATCTAATCAAACAGTTGCAAGCCATTCAGATTTACAGAAGTTAGAAGCTATTTTAAATTGCTGCAGCATGTCTTTAGTCTAGTAGGTCTTCACAAACCTCCTTTGGTCCAATCTTGCTATCAAAGTAACGTCCCAAAGAGTGTGAGTGCATCTGGACTCACTTCCAACAGGTAAATCTCTCAGCTCCCACTGCGTTCCCTCACCGTGTTTGTCAGACAGCTGCCTGTGTTGTTATATTGAAAACGCCTTCATCCCCTCCCAGGAGGCCAGGCAATACCTGTATAGTGAGGCTTTCACATCAAGTGAATCTATTTTACAGTGGCGGGGAGGGCAGTTCTGGACAATGAAGCAATGTGATAGCCATAGCTAGTTACTTGCTACAGTAGTGGATGTACAGAGCTTTATGGATGTTCTTTTATTCTTTATTCAGATCCCACTGTGTGTATCTTTATATATATGTATATGTATATGTGTATGTATATGTATATGTATATGTGTATGTATATATATATATATGTACTCTCTCTCTCTCTGTCTATACACATGTATATATACACACATAAACACTGGTATCTGTCTATCTATCTCTCTATTTTTCCATCTACCTCTCTCTATATATATATTTACTTGTAGTGCAGCATAAGCTGTCCTCTTCCTCTCTGTGCATTATGGGTGGAACATTTCCATGCGTTCCCCTGTGAGATGTGAACACCTGTTTAGTAGCAATCAGGCACCCTGTGAATTTGTGGTAAAGGAATAAAATTGCCTTCTTCCGTGCTTCTCTTATTTGGAGCAAATTAAAGAGACTTTCTAACAAGAGCTGGTTTGGCTTTAAATTACACTTTTAATTCTAAAGTAAAGTGAAAAAACAAACAAACTGATGTTTACAAGATCACACCAGAACCCCCAGTACAGTTTGCATTATATACATGTCCTATTTGTTCAGGAAGGCATTTATTGAGCTGGTAGAATATGGGAGTAAATGCCTTGCTTAGAGGCACTTCAACTATCGTCACTGAGAGAGGCAGAAACCCTTCTGTGTTCAGTCCTTGAGCTGCTTCTCCAAATTTAAAAATCACAACTCAGCCGTGAATTTTTCTGCCTAAAGTGCAGCCCGGAGATACCCATGGGTTCCCTGAGAAGGCTTCTGGGGTTAACAGCAAAGTGCGGATTTGTGCAATCTTATCATAATTTAGAAATCTCCAGACACCCCCCTAGTTAGAAGGGTTATATAAGATTCAAACATAGAGCATAATTAACTCTTCCATCACTTTGCCCTGTCTGCCCTCGCCCCCAGGCATCATGTCCACTATGTAATCCCATACGATGGGGACCATTCCTTGGTGGACTCTTCAGAGAACTACTTTGTGAGTGACAGTGTGACCAAGCAGGAGATGGACTTAATGCTGGGACTGCTACTGGGCTTCTGCATCAGCTGGTTGCTGCTGTGGTTGGATGGAGTCCTACACTGTGCCGTCAGGGCCTGGAGGGCGAGCCGATACTACGGTAAGATGGACACTGCCTGCTGTTTATCTGCTGCTTATACGCAAGCTCAGCAATACTTTAACATCATATAAGTTTTTATTCAATTTAGTTGAACATCCTGAGGCACAAATGCTTGAAAAACTGGAAAAAATTGAATATGTAATGAAATAACGTGTATTTTATTGCAGGGTATTAGCAAAAACACAGAAAGATCTTTTCGTGTAACTATCCACAATGTATCTGGATCTCTAAGTGCTTGCCAGGTTAACACAGCAGTTGGTAGAGCTCTGGAAAATGACCTTATCCCCCATTGCTTGGCCCACTTTTGGCTCTTCTTGCTGATTTTTTTCTCAGTTTACTGCGACCTCTTGGAAAAAAATCACAGCGAAACCTTCCAACTGCGATGATTCAGACGTAGGCACATCAGACAAACCAGCTGAGCTGAAGCTAAATTTAAACGGCTGTCCTCTTCTTCTTCTTTTTTTTGGACAGTCTACATATCTCACACCTTATTTCACTAATAATACTTAATTTGTTTGCAGGAAACAGCAGTCATATGCTCATGTAATGGCACTGTCATTAAGTGTAATTTCTATGCTCGGGATGTATTCAGCTCATTACTTGATAGGACAACATAAAATCACTCTTTAATGTTGTCTTTCCCAAACTGCTGACTCACATTAAACTCCCTGCAGGTATGTCATTTTTAAATACATTAGTGCAATCACTTGTGTCTATTGCTGCACGCTGGTATGTTATTCAGCCTTTGAGCCCGACTGTTGTGTTAGCATTAAGCCAAATTGAACAGCTGACATCTTCGCTTGGATTAAAGTTCACATATTTAGGCTCAGTTTACCTGAGAAGGATTAAGCCTAGCTCTAGACTTAAACTTACTTATTTTTGCATTGGAAGATGTGTGTCCTTTTAGTCTAGGGCTAGGTTTACATCAAGTGTTTGGATAAATGGCTCACCCAGAAAAGTTCTGTTTAGGGTCTGTGATAAGTTAGAGCTTTAATGATCTCATTGGGGAGGCTATAAGAACAAAATAGCAATGCAAGTAAAACAGAATATTAATGGGATTTTATATATGTAATATAGATGACACAACCTCCAATTAAAACCTCCATTCGGTTGAACTTAATTGGGACGACTAGACAAAGTGGCTTTGCAGGGTCCGACTTAGCAAATTAATAATTATGATTGTGACATTCGTGGCTAGATAACTTCCTTGTTTGAAAGTTCAGCCAAGCATAAGTGTAGACTAATAACAAATAATGAACATGCGTAACACTTTTCCAAAACAAGTAAACAGCGCAAGAGGAAATGAAAAACAAAACTTTGGGGAAAATGTATGGCAGTGCTAAAGATAAAGCTGAGTGTTCAGAGTGGATCTATAGGAAAACCCTCACTTTGCAAGCCTGAGATGCATTGACTTTGTCCTTTAAAAGGTTCTGATCTCAACAGGGATTTTCCAAGCAGCAGTCATGGGGTTAACCAGTCACACCATATCAGTTGTTCAATTACCAGGTAGGCTCTAAATGGAGACGAGGATTTAGGTAATATGGTAGATTTGATTGATTGGCCTGAGAGCAGTGCTCTGAAACAACTGTAATATGATGATGTATCTTCTACAATGACTGCAGATCTAGAGCAACGTGACATTTATGGAGGCTCGAAAAGAGAGAAAAAGAAATCTCAGCTTAATAAACCCCCTCTTCTTAAATAAAACTTCATTCCTTCAATAAAACCTTTACTGACAGGCCTGCATTTTTGGTTGTGTTACATGACATCGTTAATAATGCTATGTGAAGATTTGTATATTGTGAGAAATTTTTCTGTGCTGACATTTTCATTTTGCTTTACAGTTTGGTTGAGTTACATAAAAATGGAATCTCACAGTCATACATCCCAAGACTAGCTTCTTATTACAGAACAATCAGGGACCGAGGATAGACTCGTGAGGAACTCCAGAAAAAGTAAAGACCGTTTTATCTTTGGTGCTAAAAATATTCAGATAACTGGTTTAAATACTGACAAAGGTGTAAAAGGCAAAGGTGTACTAAAATAACTTTAGTTGTACTGACTTTCCAGAGTTTCTGCTAGTGGAGTAGTATCCACTGACAGCTTTAAAGTGGCTCCAGCATCTAACTCATTAAAGAATGACAATTAGACACTAAAATTCAAAAGATTTTGATGACAGCTCCATAGCATATCTATAAAGGTGCACGATGCATCAACACTTCTTGTTTATGTACAAAAGTGAAGCCAACTTATCTCAGAAATAAGAGCTGCCATCTTGCACTTGTGAGTGTCTGCGCTGTAGTAACTGGGGACATTGTGCCGATGCCCCACTTAACACAGGATTTAATGGAAGTTGATGTCAGCAGCACAGAAATATTTTGGCTTCACTTTTGGGAAGCTGTTGTGACCTCCACAGTGGTATTTATTTTCTCATACAACTTTCATTTATTCCAACATGTAATATGTTTACCAATAACAATGAAAAACAGTTCATAAAATCGACATCCTACATCTGCTATTGGAACATCTTTGTGATCAAGTAGTTGTGTTTTCCCAGCTGCACTGACGGAAAACATGAATCTGGGCTCTTAAATATGAGTCTTTCATAGTAGACATGTCAGCCAATGCCATCAACAGATCCTCTGTTCTGTTCATGTCTCCCACTTAGCCATGTGAGTGTGATATTAAACCAGCACGTTCAAGATCAGAGCCCAGACACCAAAGCAGCTGAAGCAAATTCAGCCATCATTATACTTCCATGTTATTTTGGTTGTGACATATTAAAAAATGTCAACCCCCCCCCCCCCCCCCCCCCCCAAAAAAAAAAAAAAATAAATAAATAAAACAACCTTCACTGAAGGTATTTCCAGTAATATGCTGATTAGACCTCCTCTTCAGCTGAAGGTGGGTGGAGCTGTCCTAGGATTTACGTGAGGTCACCAGACTAAATGAACTACAAAGAATGGCTGCGCTCCATTTGGCTGTGACGCTTATTAAGCAGTTGCAAGGTTGGAAAACCTTTTTAAATGGAGTCCAGGCGTGATATGAGGTGGCCAGTTCAATTTAAATCAATATCAGTCAGTTAAAGCAATCTTTTCAGAGGCAGTACCTTTTTCCACATGGATTCAGACATTTACACACACACAAACACAGCTACATGAAATATGTGTTTACTGAGATGCTTTTAACACGGACACACAGACTAATCAGTTCACGTTAGCTTGTGTCATTCTGTATCTGTAATAGAGCTGCAGTTTACACCACACACTATACAACACTGTGCACTTGAGAAAGCTAACAAGAGAAGCATTTCAGTGGAGGGTGTAACTGGAGGTTGTAACTTTGTGAGTTGGATTACATGGATACTCTAATAGTCTTTCTAGCAGCAAGTTTTGCTACTTGGAAGCAACATTGAAATGGGCTGTTATTTGGAAAGTTACTTTGAAGCATTGCCTAAATAAGCTTTAATCACAATGGTCACTAAGACATAAAAACTGCATGTATAGAGTCACTAATCCAATCTGATAAAAATGCTCAGAAAGTTTCTGACTGCTCATCAAGTGCCATATCTCTGGCTCTCCAAGATCTTTGCTTAAAAGTATAATAATGAAGCGCGTGGGAGCATCAGCGCAGTGGATGACAAAAAGGAAAACTGTCACCGCTGATATTACACTGAATGAATGCGGTGGAAGTCCTGGAAGTTAACTGATTAATGAGGGAAATCTGACCAAACTATTTTTTATTTTAAAGCAAACATTGCTGTGGTGTGATCATCAGTGTGATACACAGTGATGAGTGACAAATCAAAGAAAAAGCCTGAATCTGTGAGCCCTACAGTGAAGGGATCCGGTGCCTCTGTGATGCTCTGTTGTATCCACTTAGCATGACGGGTCACTGCAAATCAATTCAGAGATATCCCAGATTTTCAACCTTCAAGAAAGCAATCCACAGGGCAGAAGATGTTGGTAAATGGCTTCACAGGTATTAAAGCGAGTCTTTATTGTCAGTTATTCTTTTAATTTGTCACCCATATGTGTAAGAATACACACACAGCAATCACCAAGACTGGTTTAAACCAGGCTTGAAAAACAGAGTGAGATGACTTCACTCCCACCATCTGCTGCGCTGTAGTGAATGCTACATTCCCACATACCGTGTGTTTAAATCCAACTGAGTGTGATAGTTGCCTCTTTATTTCCCTCTGTCGGCACGCTCCCTCCCTGAAATATCTGTCTCATTTCTCTCCCCATCTCCTCCTGACAGATGAAGGATGCATGTTACTTTTGCAAAAGAAAGCAAACGCGGCAGATTTAATGAAACAGAGCATGTGCTATACAGCTCGCCGGCACCGTTAGGCCTACGCGCCTGTGCGGGCTCGAGCAAAGAAATGAAAAAGCTTTCAGTGGTGCCAAAGTTAAACAGCCATTAGACGCACGTGTGAAATCATGACATGTCAGCATGAAGTCCCTCACAGCTCACGATCATGGCGGGTTCTCAGCCTTTTCCCACCCCGCCAGGATTGAAGTCGTGTGAGGAAACGCTCATGAACATTTAGCAATTCTTTTGCTGCAATTCAGCTGAGTTTGGAGACGCTGAATGTTGAAACATGGAGAAAACTGCACTATCTTGTTGTCTCTATGCTGTAACGGGTACAGAGAGTTTGGGGCAGGCCCCACGATGAGGAGGTGGCCTGGATCTTCAGTTTTCAGGATAAAGTAGGTGATATGTGACCTGGATACTGGGACCGCCATGGAAAAGCTCCCCAGGCGGGATGGGAATCTGTCAAGAGCTGATCAAAGAGTGACAGTGATTTTAAAATGCACTAATATGGGGCTTTAGGATGGAGGTTTTACCATTCGTTTGCAGCTATAATGAACAACGTGCTCCAATAGTAAAAGCTTTGATGTTTGCTGGCTGCTGCTGCTTTGCACAGAGTCATGGAATTGAGAACAATGCTGGTTTTCTGCAGTGCATTATTACAACAGTGCAAAAATCATCATAAAAAAAACACCCAGGGAAAGAAGAACATCCATATTCATTAACAGCACTTATAGAATGGGGAGAATAGTTTGGGCTTTTTTGGCACTTGGAGGGAATACCCCTCATTTCTCTGTATGTGCCGGTGCTAGGTCACACTCGTTTAGCCTCCCCGAGATGAGGAGTGAAGGTGAGGCTGACAGAGCGGGGAGGAGAGTGTGTGTGATGGTGGGGAGCAGGATGGAGATGCTGTCACATCCCCACCCCCACTTCACACACACACACACACACACACACACACACACACACACACACACACACACACACACACACACACACACAAACTCCCCTCCAAAGCTAAAAATAGAACGAGTGAAAGAGCAGCTGGAATAGCAAGTGAGAAACGCACACACACATGCGCACAAACACATGCGCGCACACACGCACTCACGCATACACAGCGCACTCAGATGCACACTGTTCCCTTTTTTCCTCCCCCTAATTCCTCGTCTAGCTCCTCCTTCTCTCCCCCTCTTCTTCACTTATTGAATCTACTCCTGTCCATTTCCTTTACAGTGCTTCCTGCTGCAAATATATTTTTCTGTTATTGCTGCCTTGCCGTGAACGCCTAACTCGAAAGGCCAAACGGAAAAAACGAACAACGATCACACAAATTGAGAAAACGATGACTTAGCACCCCCCCCCCCGCTCTAAATTTAAAGCATAACAATTGTATCTCTGCCTCCCTCTTCTCCTGCCATGCCATTATCATTCCTCCGGACTCAATCTCCACCTCCATCCTTTTATTCAAATGAGAGAAACCTGTCTTGGTTGCCCCTTTTCCTTTGGATACCCTTCAGAGCAGTCCTTGTGGACAGCATACCCATTCACAGCTATAAATAACTCTCCCTTTCTCTCCCTCTCCTCCTCACCTCCTCTCATCCACAGAACACATCCCCCCCCCCACCAGGCTCTTGCCTAACTTCACCACCACCCCCTCTTTTCTTGCTCATCCTCTAGCAGGGCCATTTGCTATACTGGGTTTGCTGTCTGGGGCTCTCCCCTCCTTCTCTCTCTCTGCTGTCTCTGTGGACCTCGCGCCGCCTCACCGGCTCCAGTTTATAACCTGACAAGCACAAACGTCTGCCCCGCCACTCCCCTCCTCACATTGTGCACCTCGCATTTGCAAAAAAAAAAAAAAGAGAAAAAAAAATTTAATTCTACTTTGTTTCCCGGCACAGACACAGATTTCACGGCAGGTCGGCTTTTGAGACACATATTCTGTACGTGTGATGTGATGGCTGCTAATTTTGGTGGAGTCAGATGGATCCGTTGTGTCTTAAATATGTATAATGTCATATGTGAAATCCATTTTGGTGTATGGCAGCGATGCCAGGACACAGTCACCGATGCAACAGTCGAAGCACAAATGTGAAAGCTCAAGGGCAATGCCGCGCTTGAAGAGTGACGCCATTTACAGTTCACATGCAATATTTCAAACTTTCTTTTTTTTTTTTTTTTTAATTCTCGTCTCGGTTTCTCCGTCGTAAACAGCTGCCTCTGCTCCACAGAATAAAAAGCTACATTTGTGATGAAGACAAAATAAAAATGTAACATCGTTGTGCAAAATTCACAGACATAAACTGACTTCTTTTATTTTATTTTATTTTATGTTTTATCTGTAATGAAATGTGATATATAAAAATTTCCTTTCATTACGCTTATACCAGGCGAAAGAGGACAACTCGTCTGTTTCTCTTTTTGTTTGTTTGTTTGTTTGTTTGTTACATTCAGCTCGTCCATCTTTGAGACTATTACACACAGTAAGTTTACCCGTTTGGCCATCGAAACATTTAGCCCAGAATTTTGTTCATTTCAGAGCAGAAAAGTGACGCGTGAGCCATCACGGTTCTCGTCATCTTGTCTCCAAGGATGAAAAATAGAAACTATTAAAGGACAAATCGACGCACAAACCTTTGCTTTTAAAGCCAGTGTGAGTCAGGCCAAAATGTATTTATATTTTAAGTCAGTTTCCAACTGCACAGTTTGCTAATTTCAAGTTATCCCCCCCCCCCCGCCCACAAATATCTTTACTGAATTCATGCAATTAATGCATAGATGTCTATAAAGAGAACAAACAAGCAAACAAATAAAACGTCGACTGAGGATCATCTTAATAAATAATTCTCCATTGCAACATGTTTATCGTGCACAACTGCTTTAGAACACGTCTGGAAATCACAAAAATGTACTAACAGATAGATCATCAGATATCACTGACACTGACGTCACATCAATTTTAGCAGCTGGATTGTAGATAATTCAGGAAGAGCCCCAAATACATTGGAAGAGTGAATGTTTCCTCCTGATAAGTTTTTGTCTTATTTAATTCTTCTAATAAGGAGGGTATTTGTCAGCAGATATTACAGTGCAAACAACACCTCGTGGAGGAGGTTGACTCACACTCATGTAAATATCCTAATAAACAGACACACCAAAGCGTCATCATGCAGGTTGTATTGGCAAATTTCACCAGTATAAACTACTGGCATTTACCACAAAGGGATTTTTAAATTTTTTTTATTTCAGTTGGTTTTGTAAGTACAGATTCTTGATTTTTTTTTCTTTCTAGTTCAAAAAAGTTTAAGAAAGAAAGATCATGACATTAACGCGCTAAACGGAGGTTCATGGGTCTGAGATCAGTCCAGCTTGTGTGTCTGGTTGCTGATATGCCTTGTATACTCTAACTGGATTTAGAACCAGAAAACCAGGCTAAGAAGGATTTTAGGATTTTACACTATTGTGTGTCTTGAGCTCATGAGTGTGTCGTCTAGCTACTCAGCTTTGGTGTCTTTAAACGCCTGCATTCAGCTTCTTACATCGACACAACTGCATGTGTGAATGACAGTGCAGCTTAATAAACCACATACTCACGTCCCCATACTTTGTGTTAACATCATTGTTGAGGCATTTTCTTTAGTTCCACTGTCTAGCAGCTCAGTCTTTTGGCTATTTTTATATGAAATATTGACATGTTCATGTTTTTGGGTCTTTTAAAAGGCTCAAACTCTGAGTTCCTCCATTACATATAGAAACGACACAGGAAAAACTGTTTTCACATTTAATTTCTCATTCCCATAGAACATTTCCTATTTATGTTTCATATAAGACTTGAATACTCCTCCTCCTCCTACTACTACTACTACTACTAATAATAAAAATATTTGTCTTGAAACACTTAAGTGTACAACCTGAAAGTTGAAGAGAGAGGGTTAAATGATTTTTTAACTGAATCTATTCATACAACAATAATAATAATAATAATGATAATAATAATAATAATAATAATTATTATTATTTTATTTATAGGCGCCTTTAAGACCCTCAAGGTCACCTTACAATGGCACAGAACAGTAGCAACAATACAATATAATAAAACATGGAAAAATATAATTTAAACATAAGGTAAACAAAAAAGAGAGCATGAAAGTATAAAAGCTGAGCAGGGTAAAAATGGACTAAGGTGTATAATGACGTGTATGCAGTTCTGAATAGATGGGTTTTGAAACGTGACTTAAAAGTAGAGAGAGAGAGTTTGTAGTCTGGAGATCTGGTGGAATACTAACATGTTACATATAGGAATAAGGGGATCTATGTGTTGCTATAGTTTTATCTCGATTTGTGGTTCAGCTAAAAGTACTTTGAATGAATTTTGTTAGTATCCTACTGTACTATAATCAATGACTGGCAACTGATGCATAACCTCAGTGTAATTTCATTATAAGGACTGCCCTAATTCTGGCTTGAAAGCGTCACACAGTTTGTGCACATTTGTTGCCTGTACTTCCATGATGTGACTCTGCCGTTTCACCGCATCCCAGGTGCTTCATTGGATTGAGATGTGGAGGCTGTTTGAGTGCGGTGAACTCATTGTCGTGTTCAAGAAACCAGTTTGCAATGATTCGAGCTTCATGAAATGGCATTATTTGTGACATGGCATTATTTTGGTGGAAAGCAGCCATCAGAAGATGGGTACACTGTTCAAAAAGGGAGAAACTTTGTCAGAGGCAGTACTCAGGTGTGGTGTTTAAACAATGCTTATACTAAGGGACCCAAAGTGTCCCAAGAAAACCCCCCCATGCTGTTACACCACCAGCAGCGTCAACCAGTGATACAAGGCAGGATGGATCCATGCTTTGATTTTGTTCACACCAAACTGTGACCCTACCATTAAATTTGTCGCAACAGACATCAAGACTCATCTAACCAGACGACGTTTGGTGAGGCTATGGTAATTGAAGCTGACAGATGTGGTCTTCTGCTGTTGCAGCTGGTTTGCTTCAAATTTTTATATATGTTGTGCATTCAGGGTGCATGCATGGCTACAAGTGGTTATCTGAGCTACTTAAGTTTTTCTACCAGTTCAGAGTAGTCTGCCTATTCTCCTCTAACACCAAGACATTTTTGAGAGCTACTCACTGGATATTTTCCCCTTTTTATACCATTGTCTGTAAACCTTAGAGATGGTTGTGCAGGAAAGTCTTAATAGATCAGCAGTGTGTGAAATACTCAGACCAGTCTGTCGGGTACCAACCACTATATCCTGTTCAGAATCACTTAAATCACCTTTCTTCCCCATTCTGATGCTCAGTTTGAACTTCAGCAAGGTGTCTTGACCGTGGCTAAATGCATTAACTAGCTGCCATGTGTTTGGCTGATTAGATATTAATAATTATCAACAATCAGATGAAGAAAGGGATAAGGTTATTAACGACCCACAACATTTTTACTTTTTTCGTATTTTCAGCTTGGTGTATGAGGAGGTAAATCGGCCCGTGTGATTCCATATCCTCTGCACTTTTACAAACAAATTAAATTATGACTTCCAATAAAAAATAAATGTATTACTCAGTCACACGTAACTTCTTTTCATCTTTCTTCTTCAGATACTCCATCCTGGTCATGGCTGCCCCAGTTCTGCAACCTTCGAGACCTCCGTCGCCGAGCCCAGCTCAGACAGCTGGAAGACTCCAGTGGCAACATGGTCCACATCAAGCAGAAGCTCTACCACAACGGCCACCCAAGTCCCCGCCACCTCTGACTTTAAAACAAAACAAAAAAAAGAATAAACTAAACAAAAATAATATAGACGACCCCTGCCCCTCCCCTTGTACCCCTCTTCTCCTCCCTTCCAAAACATCTGTGACCCTTCCCAGCTGCCCCAAGGCCAACTGTTGCCTCAGAGACCCTGAAAACTACCCTCCCACTATTCATAACATGGCCCCCCAAAACCCCAATGACAGGACTTTCTTTTGACTAAAACCAGTCCCTGTCAGCACCTAAAAAAATTAATTTACCAATTAATTAATTACAAAAAAAAAATCCCAAAATGGAGCAAGATGACGATTATTTGTTGCCACTAAAATCTTGTCTTACGTCCATGTCCACCATTGTGGGAGGAAGAAGAAAAAAAAACATTTTTAAGGGTGTTTTTTTCTGTATAGAGACATTTTCTGTGTTCATTGTTAAACTTGGCATGCTCTTTTAGAACAGGGTAAGATGTGGATAGTGTATGGAACGGGGCAGCAAGACAGGTGTCATTATATATATATATATATATATATATATATATATATATATATATATATATATATATATATATATATATATATATATATATATATATATAATTTTTTTTTCTCTATTGGGTGGGACCAGGATTTTGTTGGCACAGGGTAGGGTGAGTGAGACTGGCGGGTGGGTGGGTTTTTGTGACGGTTAGGATGCTGCTTCTGTAAATAGTTATAAAAACAGGCAAGTGGGATCTGACAGTGTTTAAAAAAGGGGGGTGGGAGGTGGGAGAGGGGTGTCGGGGGTTTTTGTGTGAGTCTTTCATCAGTAGAAAAATTAATGATGGGACTGTGGGTAAAGTTTGTAGGAATGGGAAAAGCAAGACGAGTCTGTTTGGAAAACTGGATGTGAAACCATGTGATTTCTGCTAAAAACACACACACACACACACCCACACACACACACTCACACACACTCACACACACATTAATTAGCTTTGTTACTTAGTGAATTAACTGAATGTATTAATTTTTCCTGTAAATATGTGAGGGAGAGGGGAGCGAGCATGGTTGTGATCCGGGTTCTCTTTGCTACATTATTGTTGTTTAGTAGACACTGGAGGAGAAATAAATGCCAGCCAAGATGAGTCAGTTCAACACATTTACGCATACACACACACACACACACACACACACACACACACACACACACACGCCTGCTCATGTTCCCCTCACTGTGGGGAGCACAGTTCAATTTTCTTTATCCAATTCCCTCTCACTTATCAGGAGCAACCAGCCTATCAGCAGAGGGAACCCTCACCCAGCCCCCCCTCCCCTCACCCTCTCTGTCCAGACATTGCTGTTGTGAGGATGAAATGTCTGTTTTATTAAAAGTGCCATTGAAGCACAACAGTGACCTCTGATGTTTGATTGTGTCATTCCAATCATATGAGCGCAGATGAGGACGCGTTCTCATAGCGAGGGGTGATTTCGGAGCACCACCAACAGACTGATTATACAGAGAGGTCCTGCTGACAACTTCAGTTTGGTTTAATATTATTCAAATAGAAATTTCTAAAGCACTGACTAACATCACTTCTGCTGTGACTAACAATGCCAGTGACACCTAGATGCAACTGAGAAAAGCACTCCATCATTATCCAGTGGAGCATAAAGACAGCTTCTGGAGGCAGCGAGGACATTTAGAAGAATACTTTGGCCCTAATGTATATGTTACCAGATACATGTCCTTCGGTCGTCATCGACAGATGCTGGCTCCACGTGCACTCACAGTGTCTAATTGTGCATAAGTTGACATATTTTAAACGAATGTTTCATTTCAGTCTGCAAGCCAAAAATCTGTTTTATGAGAAGATGGAAAATCTCCACTTTTGTGACAAATTATTGATTCATTTTGTTCCAGTTATTATTAGGTTAAACGCTGTTTTAAAGTGTACTCACAGTCAGACTTTGGAAACAGCACACGAGTATAAGGAAATACAGGAATAAGGAATGCAAAAGTTGGCCTGTGCCAGTTGTTCGAAAATACTATAGCCCAGAATCTAAATATTATTTTTTATCTTGTTGTTTACAGCACATGAAATATACCATGTTGGTAAAAGAATATAGTATCGCTATACTTACAGCATGTGATCAAAGTTCCTCAGTGGTCATTTTGTTGACTTTAGCTTATGAACTCTGATGTGCTGAAAGAAATTTCCCATTTTCATTGCTGGGAGTCTGAAGGGCAGACTGACAGACTGTATATAAAAGATGGTTACGCCCCCACCTTGACATCACCCATTGGTTTAGAAAGTCCAGTATAGCCCTCAGACAGGCATGTTTTCCAGCTGCTTTTGCTCAAATGGAAGCAAATTGCTAATGCAAGGTAGCCATGTGCTAAAACATTTACAAAATGTTAATGTTGTACTAAATAAGACTTGAAACTATCAACTGTATCTGTAAACTCAACAGGAAATTACTTACAGACATCAAAGAGTGGAGAGCGAGACGAGGGAGTTGGCCGATATCCCCGTGCTGGTGTTGTCCAGCATCGTGTCTGACCAATCAGTTAGCATTAGCCAAGAATTAGCTAATGCTATCTTACAAATGATCACAAACAAACCAGCATGAGTAACTTAAATTTGGCTGACAGCAAACCTAACTTGATAAAATATTATATTGAATGTTATATTGAATAAATTAATAAATAAACATGTGAAATCCTTAATATTTGCTCCAGAAGAGAGTTTTAAATAAACAAGGGTATTTTTTTCTTTTTCTTCCTATGACATCACAACAGTGTGACTGGTCAGTAGCAATGCTCATCCTGGACCAACATTATTATGACGATGCAGGAACAACAGTACCAGGGGGACACCAGAGACACCTTGTCCAATAAAAGGCTTTTTGCCAGCAGAGGGGTCATCCCCCATTAGACTACAGGCTTAAGGCACTTCCACACTGACCTTTTTTTTTTTAGACTCTATCTGTTTTGAAATCCTTTTTTTGTGAACAAGTTAAAGTTCTGACATCATAATCTATTTATATCAACCTTGGTTCTGGAACAACTGCTGAATTCTTAATCTCCTTTTTCTCCCCACATCTCCTCAGTGAGAGCTGCTACACCATCATCAACCTATACTTATTATACATTCAGGCTTGTTTAAATTTTCCAATGTCTACTCATTCAAGCTACACTGGTATAATATAATCTGCTGTACTGCCAATTGCTATATACTGTAGTCCAGCTTTAATTGCTTCTCTGTGAGTAGCAGTGGCTACTGACTCACCCCAAGAAAAATCTCCATGTTGGTGTCGTCCCTACATCATCTCTAGAGAGGACAACATCTAAGCCTTCCTCACTGACAATGTCTCTGGACTCGGTTTCTTGCATTACATTAGCAGCTGTCTCCCTCTACTCACAACAGATTCTTGTATGCTGGAACCTGGGATAAACTTCAGCGTCTATAAGAGCCTCAGTGCATGCAGTATGTTCTTCAGCTTAAGTGCAACAATATCTGGACCAACAGACCAACTTGGCCTACTCAGTCAGATCCTTCACAGGCTCAGCCGCTCTCAGCATTTTGTCCTGTCAACATTTGATTCAGCTGGTTCTGTTTCATGTACATTTGTTGTTCTAGCAGTTAATGCAGCAACATCTTCACTCTCTTTATAGATGGAGTGGCTGCTTCCACCTGAAAACTACTTGTTGTATAGTTAGGGTTCTGTCTTAATTTTGTGCAAGTAAAGCAGCTTGTGCTTGCTCCTTAGCCATTGCCTTGCAGTGTGTAGGTGCATAAATAAACTGCAGTGATGTAGCAACGAGACACAGTTGAAAATGAATGAAATTCTGTGAGTATTCGAATGAAGCAGTCAGGGTTGAACTAATTTCAGATTCAATGTATATCGTTAATTTTGGAGTGAAAAACTGTAGGACTTGTTCAAAGTGTGACCAAGCAATGGGCAATGAGCAAACCATGCATGTGCCAGAGTACACTTGCCATGCCAAACCTGACACCTGCTTCCATCAGAGGTTATTTTCTCTGAACACTGCGCTGCTTGATGGCATCATCATTGTAAAGGTACGTCAAAACTCCATCCTTGCAGGAAACACATTTGTTGCCAGGTTGGTTTTGAATTAGTGAGGCTTTCTCCTGATCACCAAGTTTTTACAATCAGATGTGCTGCCTCTGTACTTTGAAATGTCTGAACCCTTCTGCCCTTTGTTCATCTAGATCAGCTTTAAATTCCTGCTGAGTTAAGCAAAAACAGTCTGCACAATAGTCACTTTTGAGCTTTAACCATATCTGACCTTTAACTCCATCTAACCATACCTAAAACTTGGTATTTTCACAGAGCAAAGTAGTCTGCTTGTGTTGCTGGGGACTTAAAGATCTTTTCATAAAGGCTGTAAACATGATACTGCACCACTGTGGTTTCACGATTGAAAGCATTATACACACTACAATACAACTTGAGCTAGCAAAGAAGTGTCTGGGGACTATTACTTTCCTTTGCAGTGGTAAATCACCTCAGCCATCCAGAACCAAGACAAGCACTAACTGTCTCTCTGCAGTTAGGGGGCCAATGCAAATTTGTCAAGTACAGCTAAACTATTTTTTTAAAAAAAGTTTGAAATCCCATCCACGTTGCCATTAAAGGCCCAGTCATTACTATACCCACTTTGTGACCTTTTTAGTCACAGCGGTGACCTTTTCATGGCCAACAGTGTAAACGGTAAATAAAGCACCAATAAAACGCCAATGTGTCGCTTTGCTCCCGGTGCAGTACAGGAATGCACTGAGGGTGCCATCAAAGTCCTCACTACTTCACTCCCACAATGCAAAAATCATGACTCATAAATATCTGATCAAAAAAACAGGGCATCATCACCATGCATATGGCACTGCAGCTGAACTCACCGTGGCTCGCTTACACAAGAACGCGTCAGCTTCATCTGCGAACAGCAAGACGCTGCAGAAGAGAACATCAAAGAGAATGAACATTAAAACATTTATTTAATTAGCCAGTAAAAAATAAATAAATAAACCCCAAACCATTTCCACATATACCACTATAACAGTCTACTGTATTCAACCCTATTCAAGAGTCAGTATTTAACAGCTGATTCGCATGATCTAATTCATTGATTGTTAATGGAGCACAATAAAGTGCTTCCCCCTCTCCTGCTGGCGTTGGCTCGCTCAAACACCTTGTGGCAGTGACTCCATTGCTCCCCATGGGTGCCACGTCTCCACCTGTCACAGTGGCACAGTCCATGCTTGAATGGAGAGCCAGTTTCTGAGAGGAAATGGAAAAAGAGGGAAAAAATAGAACAGAATTTCACTGCCATCTTAAAGGTATAAAGTAAATATTTATTTATTGTTATAAGCATTATAAATGACCAATTACATTGTTTTTTATATCATTTGTATATGCCAATGATGTATGTAGGAAATATTTATTCATAATCTGTGCTTTACAGTGTTGTGATACCATCACTCATCATGCTAACCTTTTTTATTTTCTTAATGGAGTCAGTTTGAACTAGAAATAAAATGCATAGCATTACATAGATTTATGTTTATTTATGATTTATTTATTTGTGAGGAGAGTTGCTTCCTGTCCAGATGTACTAGGATGTATTCTTACAGGACTTTGTTCTGCTCAGGGATTCAAGTCGTCACAGGTAATTCTTCTCGTTTCTTTCAAAGTTGCTTGTGTGAACTAGATAAAAGTGGAGTCAAGTTAGCTTTATTTGTGTGGTACATTTCATACACAGGGGAACGTGGTGTGTTTTACAGTAAATGCATAAAGATAAAAGATTTCAGCCTCTTATAACACACGAGAGGAGAGAGAGAGAGAAGACTATGGAGTATCTCGGTGGCGTATGTATCGTCACTTCATTTAGTTTTAATTCTCTGTACATTCAGGAGCTGCGTGATGAGCTGGGTAATCTGATTTTAGCTATAGTGAGAAGGCTGGAACATCTATATATAGACTCGAGTGCAGCATTTGGTATTTTTTGTAACAGCCATTTTATGTGCATGTGAATATGGGCTGAAAAGTACATCAGAATGATAAACCATGTTCACTCAGGCTTTTATGTTTGAACTTGCAGCATAAATATAACTTGCAGAAGTGAAAAATAGTCAAACCAAGCCTGAAAATAACCATAGCTTTGCTTTTAGATATACTAAAATTAATGTAGTCATTCATTCTTAACACCACATTGGTATTTCAAAGCATCTCTGAAAGCGTTTGCTTCTTTTTTTTATGTTACATTCAAGAAATCCTCTCGGAGTCAGCCTGTTTGGCAGAATCAACAGGATGCACTACACATGGCACATGAATAGACAACTGAAAGCATTTATTTTATTTTGAAATTTTATGCACTTCCAAGTTGATGTTGGAAAACCCACGGAAAGGCTATAGATTTCTTAAATTCAGTTTTATTTACATAGCGCCAAATCTTGACAACACTCACCTCCGGGTGCTTAATATAAGAGAAAAACCCTGGAATTATAGTATAGAAAACCCTAACAATCAAACGACTGCCTCTAAGTAAGTGGAAAAGAAAAACTCCCTTTTAACAGGAAGAAACCTCCAGCAGCGCCTGGCTTAGGGAGAAGTGTAAACGTGTAATCGTTTCAGAGCAGTTAAAACTTTCCTTTCTGTCATTTTAAAGCAGTTTACACATTTAATCACTAAGATGAATGAACATCTCAGTTTTTCTACATCATAAAGAAATGTTGTTTCAGTAAATCAAAGAAGTGGCACAAAAAACTTTTATTGATACTCAGTACTTTACTAGTGTAAGCTAATTTATGGAGCCCTAAATTAGTCCTATTTAGCCACACATCCTGCATGTAATTCCTCCTTGTGATGATAATGATCAGCAACAGTTGGATTTTATTAGCAGTACAAACTAGAGAGCAAATGATTTTTCCTTTTTAAATTATGGAAATGTGAACGTAATTTGATCTTAATTCTGTCTTTGATGGCAAACAGTTAACTTGGAGGTCTTTCAGTCCAAGACGATGCATTCATCACCTGCCACAAATTCGTGCTGCACAAATTGTTGCTGCCATCAGGGTCAATCAAGCAACCTACGCTAGAAAAAAAGACATTTTTGAAGGAATGAGGACCACTGCCTCCCACAAACTCCTACAGTGCTCCTGTGGTGAAAGTGTGACAGAGCCTGACAGGTCAGACAGAGATTAAGCATGGCTGTGAGTTTGTCCCAGACTGAGATGAAGGCCCTGAATCGCTGCCCAAACACTGCTCCTGCAGTCTTGCCAGCAACGCAGCACAATTATCACACTGACTGCTGCCTCGATGGCAGCTCCAGTCACTGCTGCCCTGTGAGATTCCTGCTTAAAGCGCTGCTGAGTGAGATACTAGAAGATAACATAGCAGTCACTCTGAGGATTAAGGAAAGAACGAAGTCATTTCCTCTCTCACCTCATAGACTCAAGGACAGTCTGTCTGTGTTCAGCAGCTTTCAGGTTCATCTGTTCTGTGATCAGATTTCTGGTTCCTGTAAAGCACAGGTTTTGGCCTCTGCTGCCACCTTTTTCTTACAGCTGCATTTGATGTTAAACGTTAGCTGGAAAGAAAAAAAGAAACAGATATTATTTGCATTGACCTACTTTTAATTAGGGTGGATTTGTGTCTTTTGTCCTGTCCTGCTCCCCTCACCCCCAAACCAGTTGTGGCAGATGGCTGATACTCCCTGAACCTGGTTCTGCCACAGGTTTCTTTGTATTAAAGGGGAGTTTTTTCTTCCCATTGTCACCAAGTGCTTGGTAAAAGGCAATTTTATATAATTTTAGTATAATTTAGCATGGAAAGTATTTCAGTGGAAACAGTTGCTCTGGTTTGGGGGTAATTTTTGTGGCTCCTTTTATTAAGGCTGTTCCTCATCGAGCATCTCTTGTTGTCTTCCATGAATATCTTGTTGTGGTCGCTGTAAACAAGTGCGTATAGCCAGGCTCTCTCTGAATAAATAAATAATTGGTTTTGTTGTTTTGCCACTTGGGGGCAGTTGAATAACCTGTAAACACAACATATTATTTTCTTATTAAATAATGATAGTGCAAAGGAGAGCAAACAGTTCCCTGTTTGTGTGATATTTAATGGGAGCCCACCTGCTGTATATAACCTCTGACGCAGTGTACAGTAACAACTTGAAGAAAACACATGGCACTGCTCAGTGCTCTGCCATGTTTCAGCAGCTAGTTAGAAAATGTGGTCGTGGTGTTGGAAATGGTGTCAGGTCTCTCCTAAAAAAACACCTCCTGCTGCCAAAAGCAACATAATTGAGGTTTGGCGATCCCAGTAGCAAGTTAGCTAAAACATCAGCATTGTTTTTCTTTTATCATAGACTTCACTGCAGTGTTATAACTAATGAGGACTGCCCCATTTAGCTGATATTTATTACTGGTGTCCATTTAAAGGGAAAACTGTTGCCTGAGCTCAGCCACACAGACTACCAAGTTGTGCCCTCTAGAGGTGGAACATAATGTAACCATTAACAGTCACATGCATTACTTTTGGCTGAACCTGATATAAAAGGCCAAAGCGATGGATGGAAAGGAGGTCAAGTTCTTGCTTGCTCACGTTCTCTCTTCTTCTTTCTTCCTCCACTTTCCATTTTCTCCTTATTTTCTCTTCCTCTGTTGTCCTTCATCAACCTGATTGAGATTTCCTTTGCTTCCTTTTTTATTCTTCTCGTCTTGGCACTCTTTTTGTCACTTTGAGTGCGGCATTTTACTTTTTATTGAGCTATCTCTGTGAGCCATTGTTTGTTTTTTCAAGCTGTCCTTTTAGCTCTGTAGGATCTTTGTCTCCATCTGTTTCATCTTGGTCAGGTTCTTCAGCTTTATCCATACCAGCATCATTTCAGTCTTTAATACTTGTAAATGTCTCCAATGTTATCCTTGGGGTTTATTCGATTTTTTTTCATGGCCCCCGTGAGCTGCATGTACAAATAGGTTTTCAGGGTGAGGTTGGCCACTATAGGTTCACTATGATGACCCTCCTCAGTTTTTCGGGTCATGTGATTCAGGGTTGGATCTGTCATCAAGGGCTGATTGTGGCCTAGAGTATACAGGGAACTACCCTGGCCACCATTTCTCTCTCTTCTCCTCCACATGGCAGACAGGCTTCTGGGCTGATGGCCAGAGGTAGTTTGCTTGCTCATTCAAGTGTACATACCACACCACTGATTTACTGAGTTTACAGTTTTTATCTTTTTGTAAATAAATAGTTCATGCTTAGCGTACTTGCACGAACAATCTCTTTTGTTGCAAGCTGGAGACACTTATGGATTCCTCCCGAATTTAACATCGTAAATTTTTCATGCACTTGAAGTTGCACCCAAACACTGCTCTGGTTTTAGCACAGGGGTAAAAACAGCACACAGAAAACACATCAAATGTTTAAACAGAGACGTGTTACTTTGGTTTATTAAAAATATCAGCTCAGCTCAGCAACAGAAGTACAGTTTCTCTTTAATATTGGTACAGGGACAACAAAAGGCTGGAAAAGTAAGAAGCACTAAAAAGAAACAGCTGAAGTTCAGTTTTGCAACTAAGTAGGTTAATTGCCAACAGATCAGTTACAGCATTGGGTGTAAAGAGCATATTAGAGCTGCAGGGTTTCTGAGGATTGAAGATGGGCAGAAGTTCATTAGTCAGCAGAAAAACTGGGTCCATAAATTGTGGAAAAATTTCAGAATAATGTTCCTCAATGTAAAATTGTGGAACTGGTGAGTATCTTGTCTTCTACAGTACATGGTATCATCAAAAGATCTTATCTTCTATAATATGGAGAACTCTCTGTGAGTCATGGTCCCAGGACTTCGGACCTGATGTTTTGAGTTTTGACATTCTGTATTAAGTTCATTTGTATTCTTAAGATCCCTAGGTTTTCTGTTCAGTATTGCTTATTAGATTTCCCCCTTGTGTTGTCCTCTGTGTCTCCCTCTGTGTGACCGTGGATATAGTGATTCGAGTTATTGCGCTTTGCTTCCACACCTTGTGTGTTCTCTCTCTCTGCCTCTCTTGGCTATCTCTGTGTACTTTCTGTGTTATGTTTAAGGTCCGCATCTTGGCATCAGCATTTTCAGTTTGTGTCCTCCCCACTCTGTCATGTGTGTCCTCAGCTGTGTTCTCTGTGTGCTTCCACTTCCCTCGTTACCTTCTGTGTATTTATGTCAGTGTTCCCCCTCTGTTCCGTGTCGTGTTGTCCCTCATGCTGTGTGACCCTTTGTGTGCCTCTCTGTGAAACTTTAGGTTATATTTTCCCAGTCTAGTTTAGTTCATCATTAGTTGTATCATTTTCCTGAGTCTACAATAAACTGCCTTTTTGAGTTGCGAGTCCTGTATTTTGGGTCCAATCTCTTGCCTGCACACAGCGATTCATGATACTCTGAACAAGGGACAAGTGTGAAAATCAATATTAGATGACTGTGATCTTTGAACGTCTTCAGGCAGCACTGCGGCAGCACAGTCGTGACTATTTCATGCAAATCCCTGCATAGATACAGTTCACTTCATCAACAAGTGCAAGTTAAAGCTGCAATCATGCAAAGAAGAAGCTATATGTGATATAGAAATGCTGCTGTGTTCTCTGAATTAAGACTCGTTTAATATGGTTTAAGGTAAAGTGGAAAACTGTTCTATTCTCATGGGCACATCTGGAAAAGGTGCCATCAGTGCTGAAAGGCTTTAGGCCAAAATTTACTCCCATCCGCAGGGAAGGCCTTGCATATTTCAACAAGCCAAACCACACAGTGCATGTGTTCATAGTATAAGAGTCTGGGTGCTAAACTGGCCTGGTTAAATCCTACATCAGAATGATGGAATGTTGTCTACAGAATGAGACAACATTCCTCTCCTAGAATTCCAGCAGTTCAACTGGTCTCCCCCATTCCCAAACATTTACAAACTATAAGGAAAGGAGATAATACACAGTGGTAAACATGGCCCTCCTGTCCTAACTTTAAATCTGTTGCTGCTATCAAATTTAGGATGAGCTAAAATTGTACATCGTCTCTGTTTTCTCAGTTTTACTGTAAATAAAATATGGGTTTGTGAGATTTGTGAATCATTGCACTCTGTTTTTATTTACATTTTACACAGCATCCCAGCAATTTCAGAATTAGGGGTTTGAAAAGAAGATGCTGTCATCTTGACCCCTGTCAGTCTGCGGACAGCAGAGATGGGCAGTAACGCGTTACTTGTAAAGTAAGGGTAACGGTCCTTAGATTACTGTTACTTTCCCGTAGGAATGCTGCGCTACTGCATTACTAAAACCGAGATTTTTTTGCGAGAATGTCTCATGACAGTGACGTAACCGAGTGCGACGTTTGTGACAACAGCTGTGTGCAGATTAGTCATGTGCGATACCACTGATTTTCTTTCTGATCCGATACCAAGTAATATTCAGGGTGGTATCAACGATACTGATCCGATACCGATACTTTGCACAAAAACTTATTTTATTTATTGTATCTCAAATTATAGCGTCATAATGATTACAGGACATCAGATTATTTGTTCGTATCACTTAATAATGCAGAGTTCATCATATAGAAATAAAAAAACCCTGAAGTTGTGCTATTTGAACACCTTGCCAGCCTGCAGCACTAAAGGACTCCGTGAGAGACGTCTGTCTCGCCCCAGCAGCACCTGTCCCTCTCCTCCTCTTCAGTTCGCGCCAACATAAACTCATCATATTCTGTGATATAATTTACTCTGAGGTGTTTGACAAGGTTAGTGATGTTGCCACAACCATACATGCCAACCCTCCCGATTTTTCCGGGAGAATCCTGAATTTCAGTGCCCCTCCCGAAAATCTCCTGGAGCCACCATTCTCCTGATTTTCCACCCGGACAACAAAATTGAAAAACCATATCGCAGAATTCATAGCGCGGTCCAGCCAATTCCAGTTTCCAACAATGGCGGCAGCTGCTTAGTTTTAATATCACTCTTATTTCTCTTTCTGGGTCGCAAAAAAACTTTTAACATATTTTCAGGTGAAAATGTAGCTGTGTAAACTTCAAATATCTGAGCCGACCGACACATCATTTTCAAACCCCCGCGGTCTTTCGCTACTCGGGTTAAACATGATATATAAGTCACTTTGATAACTGAGAGGCTGAGATTAAAGTTATTAGATTAAATTAAATTTAACTTTATTAAACCCTCGGGAGGGTTCCTCCGAGGAAGCCTGCGACGTACTACCCGGTAAAATGTATTTACCCCCCCCAAACAGCCCTTTTGAATGTCCCCCTAGTATGGCCACAACACCTCACTCTCGGAGCACTTTTTTGCCACATGTATCGCAAACCACGTCTCAGCTGTTTGTGGAGGTAAAATAAGTCCGCACATGACTTTAATTACGCTCAGCCATTGTTGTGAGTGCGCACGCCAAGGGGCTGCCAGACATTTAGACAGCGGTATTTCGCACATGACTATGAAAGGTGGAAGAGGAAGTAGTTCCTTTGAATGTAGACGATCCAAATGTTATAGTTTCTTTCCACTGTGTTCCTGTTAACGATAAACTACAAATTTACTCTAAATTACTAAAATATCGATATTTTAATGTGAGAATCGATTCTAGAACATAAATGATTGGTATCGGAGGAATCGATATTTCAGGATCGATCCGCACATCACTAGTGCAGATAAACAATGGATAATATATCGAGTGCGGGAGAGAGTATGAGCGTGCAGCGTTTAAAGCGTGGAAGTACTGACCTTACTTTGACTTTGATTCCATAAAAAGTGACAAAAACATTAGCGTCAGTTGTGCGTGGGAAGAAAACTTATTTTTACAGCGAAAAAAACCCTAAACTTCCAAGCAAGCACCGAGTGCTCTACGACATAATGGGAAATTCACAGAGAAACTCGCGGATTCTTCAACTGACCGCTGCGACACACCTGCACCAGGGTAAACCTCCACCTATCTCACTCCTGCTTTACAGGTGAAAATAGAGCAACAGGACCGCTAGTCTTTGATTTTATTTATTATCTGCTGTGTTTTACTTGCATCTATTTGAAAGAGTGAGTGTAAACACACAAAAAATATTTTATTTTATGTGCTGGAATGTGCAGAAAATAGGTTTAAATGTTAAACAAATTTCTTCCAGTCAGTGAATGTTGCATTTAATTAAATTTTTGTTTGATGCATACAGTTAAAAGATTAAAATTAATAAAACAAGTTTTAAAAAGAGACTTTTCCATTTGATTACATTTTGTATGATGGATTATGCAGAAAAATTAGAATTGGGCTGAAAGATCTATTGCTTTATCACCTATTCAGGTTGTAAATCGTGTTTTTAAAAAGTAACTATGACTAAGTAATTAATTACTTTTGAAAATAAGTAATCAGTAAAGTAACAGGATTACTTTTGGGGGGAAGTAATCGGTAATTAGTTACTGATTACTTTTTTCAAGTAACTTGACCAACACTGGCAGACAGGCAGGGTGTTCCTTGAGATGCTTCATGAAACTGCAACCAGCATGTTGGAGTGACGTTCTGGTGACTCTGCTCTGTATTACGAAAATAAACCATGTAAAAGAACGTAAAACATTTCGGATTAACTTAAATTTTGAAAATATCTTAAAATATGGTGTCTTTATAGATAGATAAATAGTATTAATTTCCTCATAAAGCAATGATTAGGGTTTTGGGACAAAGAGAATTGATTACAATCATAACCTAAGATAAATTACTCCAAACAACAACCTTGCATTTTAAAGTATGGAACTGACCCAGCAATGAGAGTTGTGAAAGAGTCTCATACGTATGCTACTTTCAGGTGCTGTCGGAAAAATATGGATGACCAATGATTAAACCTACCCCTACGGCCCAGCTAAGTGATTAAGCAGAGTTTCATACATGATTGTTAAAATGTTAAAATGTTCTCGTTTCATGCTTCACGTAATTCTGCACGAGCTTTAGTCAGAGCAGACTAATATGTTTGACGACTTTAAAGAATTTCGAGAGGGGACGTGAAGGCAACAAAAAAGACGTTCACTGCGTCAAACACGTAGGGGGCGTGGTCTCGGCTTACATCAGGAGCACAGACAACAGCATTTCACGTAAAGTGACCGAGACTATTGTGGCTGTCAGAAATATCCAGGCAGAAACATGTCGGTGGCGTGTCTGAGTAGAAATGTTTTGGCTTTTAGGAATTCTAGTGTGATGGTGGTAAGTAGAAAAAAAAAAACCCAACAAAAAACATCTAATTCGATATTTGAAGGCTTCACTGACGTAACTATTAATGGCTGTTTTTGTTGGTTCGTGCACCGTTTACTTTTTTGCTAGGCTACAGGATATTATCACAAAGTGTTTATGCCTATGTGTAGCATATGCCTTTTTGTATCCTATGCCTATGTGTAACTCTGACTTGACAGAGTACTTGACAGAGTCAGCTGTCAAGCGAAAACTGTCGGATAACTTTTTTTCCTCGTAAAGACCTCTTTGTTGAGTGGTAGTGCATATAGGTTATACACTTCATAACTTCTAATAAATATATCAGTTATTAATGCATTAAATTAATCTTTTATTTGTCCTGGAAGAGTCAGTTAGATAACCAAAGTCCGCAAGGTGATGTAACGCTTTCAGTTCAGTTCTTTCAGGCCTCCACTAGGGGGAGACTCCATACTATCTTACACAAAAGGAGCGTACAGTAAGTAACTGTGTTGTGTAAATACACAACACGACAAAGACTGATCTGAGGGCATCTAAGTGTACTGTCTGTCATTATAACTGTAAATTAAATGCCCTTGTTGCTGTTGTTCATATGAGGGAATGCATTAGCACTCGTACTAGACTCTTGTATTCCAGGATACTCCCAGATTAGTTTTACATGACACCTCCAACAGGAATGTCACATCATGAGGCATCCCTTTGTACATATCTAATGTTTTTAATTGGACTGTGCTGTTGTACTGTTCTTATTCAGATACCTTGGGAATGTTCACTTCAGTTCATTTGGGATTGTTTGTTTACTATCTGTGGTACAGATGGTGCGTCATGCTCAGACTGCAGCTGCTCTGGCTCCTGAACCCAGGATCAAAAAGTTCCAGGTTTACCGCTGGGACCCCGACAAGTCCGGAGACAAACCACGAATGCAGACGTATGAAATCGATCTCAACACGTAAGTCACGAACTGGTCATTGAACAGAAGGCTGCTGAGCAGTATGTTTACTTTTTACTGCACGTTTTATGCCATTGTCTAATCTACTGACGTGTCCTCATTATTACAGCTGTGGGCCGATGGTTCTGGATGCCCTCATTAAGATCAAGAATGAAATAGACCCCACGCTCACATTCAGACGTTCCTGCCGTGAGGGTAAGAGAGGCTATTTGGATTCTGTTTGCACATAATAATGTGAACAATTTCTGAATGAAAGAAATCAGTGACTTGGTTTCAGACTGACTGTCTGTGAATATCTCAAATATCTTCAGGTATCTGCGGCTCATGTGCCATGAATATAAATGGAGGAAACACGCTGGCGTGCCTCAACAAGATCGACGCCAACACTAGCAAACCCACCAAAATCTACCCGCTTCCACACATGTATGTCGTCAAAGATCTGGTGCCTGTAAGTACTGCGAGAAAACAAGCGACGTGGAAGAAAATATATTACAGTTTATTACATTCATCATGTGTCTCTCCTTATTACCACCAGGATATGAGCAACTTCTACGCGCAGTACAAATCCATCGAGCCCTACCTGAAAAAGAAAGATGAATCTCAGGAGGGGAAGGAGCAGTATTTCCAGTCAGTGGAGGACAGACAGAAGCTGGTAGAAAAAGAAAAAAACTTATTCTTTTAATCTCTACGTGATTCACATGGTTAACACAAGCAACATTGAAGCCATTCAGTACTGTATAACACGTTGAGAACTGATCGCGTAACCCAGAGATGTCAAACTTATTTTACATTGCTGACCACATACAGCCAACTTTTATATTATGTAGGCTAGACCAGTGAAACTCCACTTTCTGTCAGTCTTCAGAAGTTTAACTACAGATTTAATCAATGGGATATCTTATTATAAGATGAAGAAGCTTCATTTCAACAGTGTGCCTCGGTTTTCCTACATGATAAAGAAATGCTGCTGTAGTAAATTGGAAGAAATCTGTCAGCCTGACTCTTTTGGCTTAAATTGTAAGAAGTAAATGTGTAAAATTACAGAAATCTATAATGTAATTACTTTGCTGTATTGTGAGATGCCATGGGGGAACTTTTTGTCATTAGGAGAAGCTGTAAAGCCTGAGGAATGCAGTTAAAAGTCCAAATGTCTGTCTTTCTTCACACTGGGCCGATTCTGGCCCCCAGGCGTCATGCTTGACACCTCTGGTTTAACCATTAAAATAAATAATTAATTTGGTAGCAACGTTTTAGGAGCTGTTGCTAATTTGAGTAAACAGGCAGAATAAGCTGGTATTTGACTGTCTAACATAACAGGATGGCCTGTACGAGTGCATCCTCTGTGCCTGCTGCAGCACCAGCTGTCCCAGCTACTGGTGGAATGGAGACAAATATCTTGGACCTGCTGTCCTTATGCAGGTAGGTAATATATTATATTATTATTATAATGTTAGGGAGATAGCTCTTTTTTTTAACTGCTGGTGGAGATGCCATTGATACTGAATTTGGTGTCTTTATCCCACAGGCGTACCGGTGGATGATTGACTCCCGTGATGAATTCACAGAGGAGCGCCTGTCTAAACTTCAGGACCCCTTCTCGCTGTACCGCTGCCACACTATCATGAACTGCACTAAGACTTGTCCCAAGGTGCTCCGATGTGACCAAACACACACTTCCTCACAGTTAAGACTTTCAGTTTCTCACTCTGTCTGACTCACTTCTCTACAGGGACTCAACCCGGGAAAGGCCATCGCTGAGATCAAGAAAATGATGGCGACTTACAAAGAGAAGAAAGCAGCAGCTTCATGAGTGTGTGAATATGAAACTGGTTCAAGATCCACTGAGAATACCTCAAACTTTGGAGGCCAGCTGTAAACCTTGCTTAGAACTGTACATTTTGTGCTCTTGATGAGTGTCTTATGTGTTTGAATGAGTCCAAGTGTGTTTAAGTGAACAGGAAGATGGAAATTCTGAGAAAATGATGCTAGAAATGCCGTACAAGTGTTGTGACATGTTGGACTACAGTTCTCCTTTTTGCATGCAGTACTACATTTGCTTGAAATTGTATCAGATTGTTAATATTTATATGCATAATCATTAAACTCAAGTAAAGCTTGATATGGAGGCCATGCTCATATGCTGATCACCTTCGCAACTTTCATTCCAATACTGAAGGATAATGAGATGAAAACGTATCAAATGTTTTGTCACAGTGACATAATTTTCTGCTCATGGCAAAGAGGAAAAAATAACCTATGGTGAAAAATCTGCACCTGTTGTCATAATGACAAGCGCTACCCGAATTCTAAATTTTGATGTCCTACACCTACAAGCTGCCCAACAGCTACGGGGCTGCATGTGTTATTGATCTGTAGTAAGCCGATTTCACTGTGTAAACGAGAACATTTTTTTTGGACCATAAATATTCTTAGCAGAATGAGTAGTGGTAAAATGTAACCAGGTAATATTACACCCGTGTTATGCTAAAGCACTGTCTCCATACCAGCCTTTGTGGTAGTGCTCTGTCATACTGCACATTCTGGTATTGATCCAACACTAAGTAAATACAGGGCCAATATTGTCGATACCAGTACCAATACTTTTTATCTTTAAAGGTACCGACGCTCTTATTGGTATAGATACCAGCTATGCCAGAAAGAGCAGTGTGTCATGAGTTTGCAGATTTTAGATACATTCTAATGACCACTAAAACAGATTTTTTTTTTTTTTTTTTTACCTCCCACAATAATTAGTTAATACAGTAATTCACACTTTTCAGTTTTGCATGTATGTTGAAACTTTTCTTTTGAAGACCTGAAATGTGCCTGTCTCTAACCAACTTTAGGTCAGCTTCTCTTGTTTTAATGTGTTGTAGGCTATAAATAAAATAGAGGTGACAGTCAATGCAAAAAGATTCAAACATTTTTAGTAGCTCATGTTTCAAGTATATGTTTTCATTGGCAAGTAAATAATTTATTTAACACATTTATTAATTTATTATTAATTTATTTAACTGCGTGGTGAACTTGGATAGAAACAAAGTATTGGTCCTATCGCGCTGGTATCTATACATATAAGAGCGTAGGTATCGATATTTGGATTAATCCACCCAAGGGCGTAGATTTGGCATGGACGGAAGGGACATGTCCCAACCAATATCCAGCAATTATTGAATTTTCCCCACCAATAATTTGATCTCTTCGAGTAAAGAAAAACAAACCCAATAGAAAGAAATAACGATCTGTCAACGTCTCATTCGGTCGGCGCAGAAAGAGTTAAATTACGTTCTCTACTGGAATCCTACCTCATGTGACAAATATGGCCAATGTGATTGGCTGTGCCTTTCAGGGAGCTCTATTTAGTTTTAGCAGCGCCAAGCCTGCGCTGCAAGGACCTGCAAGGAGGAGAGGAGGATGGCAGCGCAAAGGAAGAACCTGGATATAAGAAAGTATTTTTCAAAGAAACCTGTAAGTTACAAGCTCCCTCATAAAATGTGTCCGTCATAACAACGTTACAGGCTATGCTAGGCTTTGGCCCACATCAGTCTAACATTTGAACCATGAATAACGTGTTTTGGAAACTAACTGCACAGCAGGCAGCTCTATTAGTTATCTCAGTCTCACAGAGCAGCATTTCTAATTTTGATTTAATTAAACTGTCAGAGAAAATGGCAGCCTCGAGCAAGCCAGGATATTAGTTTACAGAGGCTGTTAAAATTATACGTCTAACGTTAAAATTTCATCCTAATGGTACTAACATATTCATAGGGTTAATTTTGAGACAGTATATCATGAGGTAGCCATGATTTTGCAAATATTCCACCTTGTAGTGCAGTTTGCAGAAATTATTTTAAAAATGCACTCACCCTACAAACATTACTGATGAGTGACTCATCAGTAATGTTTGTATAGTGTGCCTAAAATGTTGCATAATTTTGCTGAGAAATCTTTTACTTTGTGGTAATCTTAGATGAGTAGTTTTATGGACAAAACCCACCAGGTCATTCAGTGTTCCCTTAGTGCTAATGTATATAAGAGATGTTGGTGTAATATAACTGAAGTAATGTTGTTAAGTCCTTAAAGTCATTTTCTTTTATTGTCATGACTGTATTTGAAGCTATTTTTATTTTTGTATGATACCTGATTTATATGGAATATGGCTGAAGTAAACTAAAGTCTAAAATACATTTAATAGTAATTTAACATTATATAATTCACATATAAAACTATGAATTGTAATTTTAAATGGTTTAAAAGCATGTAGAATAGCATATGTAGGCAAGTATATTTCTCCCTTTTTATCAAGAAGCAAAGACAAAAAGGTGGTTCGGTGGTTGAATCATCCGTCCCCACCAATGCCAAAACCAAATCTACGCCCTTGCACCCGCCTCTACTCTTGGCGATGGCTGAATACGATTGGTTGGTATTTAAATTTAATTAAACGGGTTTTCCAATATTAGGTCATAGCATTTTATTTGTTATTTTTGGCCATTTAATAAAAATGTAAACCTTTCTTTTCGTGTAAGGCCAAAGTTAATTTGTTGGATGCCAATTTTCTTTCTAGGGACATGTAAACATGACATGTTTTTGTCATGATATGCGTGATCCACATGAACTGCACCTAAAACAATAACTGTTCACGCATATCATGACGGCTTTATTTGGGAAAACGCGCCACGTGAAATAAATGAGCAGATATTTGTGGTCCTTACCAAACCAGCAGTAAACATCACCGCTTCGCGTACCACGCTCTTTAACGTAATGCTATTTCTGCGTCGTCACAATTTTGGACGAGGAGGGTATCCGTAGACATGTGTCATTGTAGTTTGGGTCGCTGCATGGTTTGAAAGAAGCTTTTATGACCGGGAGGAGGAAACTGTTTGTCATTAACATTATGATGGTATGAGAGGTATGCGGGATCTGATGACGGGATGAACAGGCGCGGTAAGTGCGGATGCTTTAAAGGGAACGTTTCCTGCAAACATACACACTGTGTTTGCTAACTGTTAGCCACAACTCTGTTATCTCGCTAGATACGGATAAATGTTGGCCACTGATGGCAAAAACTAACGGTCATCTTCTGTCAGCTTGCGTACTAAGGTCCCACTTTCTTATTTTTTCATTTGATCGACTGTGTACTATGTCAGTATAGTGTCAACAAAGGACAAAGGGCTGCTAATAAAGATAAGCATCCAGAATTACTGGAAATTCAACTCTAATGTGAAGCGAGCCACCTTTCATTTCTTTATATTTTTGTAGGAAAATGGGAAAAAGGTGCAGCGATTTATCGAAAAATGTGCAAACGTAAATGAAAATACAGTATATAAGGCAGCAACCTAGTTTTTACAGTTCAAGCAAGCTAGGAAGTAACCTTTATTCTTCAGCACAGTCTGAACTCTGTTAGGCATCTTTCATAAAAATGTCTTTAAGTAGTCTTCAAGAATAGTTCTCCAGTCTTCTTGAAGAACATTCAAAGCTCTTCTTTGGATGTTGGCTGCTTTTGTTCTGTTTTCTGTTTAGATGATCCTACATTGCTTCGATAATGTTCAGGTCTGGGCTCTGGGGACAGTCCAATTCATGACTGATAGTGTTCTACTTTTCTATAAATGTGTGCTTTTACTGCACTGGCCATTGCCATAAACCCACTGCCAATCAGACATTTCCAATTCCATGCATTGTATGGCGGGTCAAAATCTGATGGTACTTTGCTCCATTCATAATTCTGTCAGTTTTGACAAGATCCCAACACCACTAGATGAAATGCAGACCCAACCATAACAGAAGCCCCACCCTGTAGACACTCATTGTTTACCTCTCTTCTCACCTCCTCCATACTTACTGACAACAGTCGCTCTATAAGACCTGCTGCCACTGATTTTTCAGTCAAGTTCTTGTGAAATTTCAGCCAATAACATAATACCCTGGAGATGAATTAATGCTTATCCCTTTAGGCCTTGGCAATCTAAAGACTTCACCATTGCCCTACTTTTGCTACTTACAAAAGCAATACAGAAACTACTGTTTCCTCAATTTACTGTTACTTATGGTATTGCTGTTGTATCTGCTGCAGCTACAAATACTAGCACTTGTGCTGCGTGTTAATAAGTTTGTGTCCTTTTGCACTTTCATAAAGTATTGTTTGGGCTCCGAGTCAGTAAATGTCACTGCTGTTGTTGCTAAAACTGTTTCTAAGTTGCTAAGATGTAACAAAGGAATTTACTGGCCATATCAAGATGGCAAGGTTATCCTTTGGGTGTACAGGCTCTTGGTCCTGGCAGAAAAGCCCAGTATTGGGTTATTTAATTTCAAGGATTTGTTTTTGCATCCTCAGCTCAGATGACTGTCTTGTGTCTGTCTAGTCTTTTTTTTTTTTTTTGCACACAGGGCATTTCCCTTTTGAGACGCTGCAGAAATTTTACTCTGTGTAAGTTCTGTTTTATCGTGAAATTGAAAGTCTGGGCTTTCTTAAGTTTGTGCACAATGTGCTCTACATTTTGTAAAGAGATGACAACTTACATGGGTGACCTATTTGAATCAGTTGGTGACTCTTAACCGGATGAAATCAAGCACTGATTTTTACAAAGAAAATTGGTAGAAGCTGGTGAGTAGCAACATGTCGTTAAATGAGCCATTCCAAATAGTTAGGTACACAGAAAACCGTGGTGAATGACTTCAAAATCAAGGCCCACTGTGGTGAATGAATAGATGATACTTTACAGGCTTCTTATGGTTGAGTATGGCCTAGTTCGACCAAAGTGAGCATGTGATTTGGTCAAATTGCCCAACTTGGATAATCCTCCACATGACTGCAGTACAGGCATGGCAGAACAGATGACTCGGTTGTTTCTTGTGGTCAGGGTGGCGTGCGTGTGTACGTGCGTGTGTCGTACATCATATTCTTATTATGAACATGCAGCAGTTATGGTAACACCCAATACAATCACTTATCATGCACAATATATTGTCTTAATAATAACTTGATACGTGCGCGTGTGTGTGTTTCTTGTTTTTCCAATCAATATCATCTTGGTCTTGAAGTGAAATGAGGTAGGCAAATGTAAGTCTTTTTAGAAGCAAAACCTGGTAGTCAGGAGTCATGTTGAAAATTATTTTGACAAAGCACCGTCTTCAGTCTAATTATAATTTTAATAGAAAGACAGAAGTTTGATATAAACCAGTTAAAACATTTGGCTGTAAAAGGCATTTTTCCCCTTAAAATGTAGATTCTTACCTCTGTAGAGTTTCTCTCTTTTGTTATCTGTGGAAATGTAGTTAAATGTATTTAAGGTGTACTGGGACATAAACTAGATGGGGGTAGGTGATCTGGTAAAGGTGCAGATTAGCCCTCTGCTATCTCCACTTTGTCTTTTATCTCAGCAAAGCTAACGATAAGAAAGGCAGAGAGCAATCACTGTTTCTCAGCTAGCACTGTCCACAGTGTTGCAGCAACATCCAGTGTATTTTAAGATAGCTGGTGGCGCAAACAAGCACAGAAACTTAATTGTGTTGTTGTCTCTAACTGTGTGTGTGCGCGCGCGCGCGCGTATGAACCAGAATAACTCGTTCTTTTAGTTTTCAAACGAGGGAAAGCAGCAGTGTAATGTCTGTGCTAGAAAACAGCTGTGAGGTATTGAATACCCCTCATACTGTGCGCAGGTGCGGTTTAATTACTGTGCCGTTCCCATGGTTACCTTACCCGGGGCGGTGGGCGGGCTGCACTCTGGCTGTTAGCTACCTTTATAATAATAAGATAATATTCCCCTTTCCCCAGTACATTTTTTTTTTTAATGTAACTGTCCTGTCTATTTGTCCGCATGCGTAGTCTCAGATATGATGCAAAAACTAGATTAAAATAAATAAAAATGAACGTCCTGTCTGCAGTTTTCCGGGTGACGTTTCGTGTGACGGGTTTGTATCAGAAGCCGGTTAGACTCGTAGGTATGAAGAGCCCGGATCAGTGCAGGTTACAAGGAGCCGAAGCCCCACTGCAAGGTGGTCTGATCCGTAACTTTAGGGAAAAGGCTTAATTTTAATCGCGCTTTGACGGTAAGGTCAGTCTATTCCTTAATTGTGTTTTCAAAGTAAAGGAATGTGGTTTTCTTTTCGATACGAGCCAGCTGTTTGGAAGCGGAAGTCTGTTCTGAAAATAGCTTCGTTTATTGTGATTTTGTTTTTTGTTTCGCTGTTATCGGTATGAGTTTATAGCGAGCTTTTCACCTCTCTCGCGCTGTAAAGTTAATGTTTTCGTAAAACCTCAGTGTTACCAGCTTAATGAGATGCGTGGATTGACTTCATTAGAGTTTATGGTGACTCTTGAATCTCCTAAAAATCATATACATTGTGATCTTATTTATTTAGAAGTACACAGATGAACAACTGTGACATGTTTTTACCTGCACTCTCCTGGACTGGAGAGCTCTCCCTGTTCAGTTTAGACTACATTGCAGAGGCAAAACATTTTTTAATATTTGTATCTGAATTCCTGCTCAGGATGTCTCACATTAAA
Source organism: Neolamprologus multifasciatus (assembly GCF_963576455.1). NCBI lineage: Eukaryota > Metazoa > Chordata > Actinopteri > Cichliformes > Cichlidae > Neolamprologus > Neolamprologus multifasciatus. The sequence continues at coordinate 24,367,723 of NC_140458.1, read as the reverse complement.
GAAAGTCTTCTTCAAGTTTGCGGCATGGACCGGACACAAGCTTTGCACTGCGTTTTGTCAATATTGACTTTGAAGGGGTGTGTGTGTGTGTGTGTATGTATGTATGTGTGCGTGTGTGTGTGTGTGTTATGCTGCTCAGTTCATGTTAATGTTTTAACAGAGGCACTATTCACCCTGCATATCCTGTTCTGTAGGTAGTGTGGTGGAGCCGCAGAGCGGACTCCCCTCACCCAGTCCTCGAGACCCCCTGCTGAGTCCTGACACACACATGGTAAGAACCTACTCAGTGTTTCTGATTCCTGTTGTGGTGTGTGTTGTTTGTTATCTAGCTGTGAGTTAGATATAGAAAAGAAAAGGTTACACTGGGAAAATCAAATGCTGTATAAGTGAAAGTGCAGAAACTGGTGACTTGATGTTGTGCCCAGCACTTGTCACCTGTAGATGCAGAACTCGCGTTAATCTCTGTGACCTTGTTATAAATAACTTATCTCATTTGTGGTTTTTAGTATCACTTCCAAAGACAATACCTGACACAATCTGGCTTCCTACAGTGGCTGTTTAACATGCAATGCCAGCAATGATAAGTTGACTAGATTTATGGAAATGAACCGCTGTGTGGATGTGAAAATGAGTCTGATTTTGAACCTGAAATCCTGTTTGGTTCTCTCTCCCACCAGGATGTTCAGGGGTATAAGTGGGTGCGCTGGCGGGTGTGGTTGTGTCGACTGGCTGCCCTGCTGTCCTTGGGGCTCCTCCTGCTTGTGTTTCACTGGCGCCCACGGTTTGGTGTCTTTGCCCGCTGCAAGTCCTGCCCTCCAGCTTTGGCGGATATTCTGCTTCTCAGAGTGAGATAATCAAACAGTTCCTATGCTGAAGTAAACTCAACCTGATGGCTGGCATTATTATCACTGCCTATCACTTTGTTCCACATTGTCCTTGCAGGACTTAATCTAGGCTTCTTATTGCAAAAACTGGCTTGGTCATAGAGTTTTAGTATATGTATTATGTATAGTTGTTTACACATTTTCCAACAAAAGATTCCAGGAAGAAACAAAAATCCCTTTGGGGTTGCGTCAGGAAGGGCATCCAGCATACTAGCGTAACTTTACGTAACTTTTTAAAAATATATGCTTGCTAATATATGCAATGATAGTTCCATTTCAAAGTTTTAAATAGGGCGTCATCTCCAGCTTTGTATTCCTGGTGTCCTGCATTCACAGTTTGAAACAAGCTTTTTTAGTTCCTCTCTCATTAAGACCAGCTTCCTTTTACGCCAACTGTCTTCAGATTGGCTGCCAAATGTAAACAGAAGGTTTGAACAGCAGGTGGGTGAATCACTGAGGTACTGGAACATTTTAGTGAAATACTCCTGCTTACACTAACCTGAACAGTTATTACTTTACTTTATTTTGTGATGTTCTGATCACCCAGATTGAATGGCAGTTTTCTGTTGGATACTTCCTGTCTTGCTTTAAGAAAGTGTCCAGTTTCCAACTCTAACTGGTGAATTTGTGTAACCTTTTCCTTCAGGACAGGTTTGGCCAGCAGCATGTGGTGGAGGTCCTTACAGAGGAGATGGAGGAGGGAAGGTGAACTACTTGTCTATATATTCACACACCCTAAGCCTTTCAACTGTGTACATGTATCTAAGAGAACTGTTAAACAAAACTAATCTAACTTGGTTGTTTCTTTCCAGTTTGGAGTTGCTTGGACAGTCAGAGGATACCGAATCCAGAGATACAGTTCAGCTGTACAAAGAGGAGGTAAAGCAGATGTTTCAGCAGAACCTTTTGTCCTGAATGGTACTTCTTCAAGATCTGACAGCTTTATTGTGTTGCAGAAAACACTGCTGCGGTACTACCTGTTTGAAGGACTGCGTTACGTCTGGGTGGATAGGAAAGGCGCGTTCTGTCGTGTTAGGTACGGAAAAAACTATAATGCAGTGGGATTCAACTAAACTAGACTCATGAGTTTGTGTGTCTTAAATAAAAAGAAGAACATACCCCCAAAATTCACTCTTTTAGTAGTCTAATGCACTCGTTGTGTTGTGGGAAAAAAAAAGTGGATTTATTTGTTTTTATAGTGTCCTCAATGAGGACTGGACCTGCAATAACCTGCATGGCTCCCAAAAGGGACTGAGTCCCCTGGAGCAGAGCTTTAGGTAGGAAACACATGGGCACAACACATTCCCTAATCTCAGAGGACCATGCTGAATAATCAAATGCACAATTTCTTTCAGGAGAACCATATATGGAACAAATCTTATTGATGTGCCTGTGAAGCCTTACCCAAAGCTGCTGTTTCAGGAGGTGGGATACATGATTACCTTCATACCGATTTCTTTTTCATTTGGCTTTTAAATATTGGATGTAATAATTTATTTAAAAAGCTCACATGATGCATCCAGTTATATATATTTTTTAACATATTTTTTCACTCTTTTTTTGTTTTTGTAGATCCTCAACCCATTCTATGTGTTCCAGATGTTCAGCATCATTCTCTGGATGGTTGATCAATATTATATTTATGCCATATGTATATTTATTATCTCTGTCATCTCCATCAGTATCTCACTTTATGAGACCCGGAAGGTGAGCCTGTTATCAGAAACACACTGGAATTGTAACTGACTGTGTTTAAGCACTGAAACGAGAGAATAATGGTATTTATGTTTTTGTGATCAGCAAAGCATCACGCTTCGCAACATGGCCCAGCTAATCACAACCGTCACTATTCGCAGAAAGTCGGGAGGTGAGGGGTATTTTTGTTGGTTTGTTTGTTTTAATCAGATGTTTTCTAATATGAATTTATTTTTTTGAGAAAATATAATTTGGTTCCACATTGCCTATAAGGTTACACATGCAGAAACAGAGAAAAGTACTACATTAAGCACATTAGTGCAGGACTGGTCACGAGGACAAACATTTGCAAAGTTAAGTGTGAAATTATCATGTTCTAGTAGGTTTTTGATTCTGACTAGTCACTCCAGAAGCCTTCGCATAGACATCTGTACTGGACTGTGTGTTTTCTCAGAGGAGGAGTGTGTGAGTTCAGTGGAATTGGTCCCCGGCGACTGTTTGATCATCCCTCAGGAAGGTATGCTGCTGCCCTGCGATGCTGCCCTGCTGGCTGGGGAGTGTCTTCTCAATGAGAGCATGCTCACAGGTAATTAATTGACCTTAACAGCACCTAAAGACATTTTCAAACAGCCATTTCGAACTTTTCTAAGACATCCTGCAGAGGTGCACGTGAGAGCAAATGTTTGGACATTTTATTTGCCAGTCTGTGTAATGTATGATAGCTCTATGGCCCATATGATGTTTTAGAACAGGTAATAGTCTGATGAATTTGTAGATCCTGCATCGTGCCTTCAGTGTGTTCTAACCAGGTAGCACCCTGGGATAAACCACACTGAGTCGTTCCAGTAGTGAGAATAAATGTGAGGCAGACAATTTCCTGCTTTGTGAGAGACGACAGTTTTTAACAATGTCCCTATGTAACTATCATAACCAGGTCCTGACCCGATTCTCCGCATCTGAAGTTAATGTGTAGAAAAACAAAATTGATTGGCCGTGCTCCTCAGTGGTCATGTTATTTGCTCGTCGTGCCCACAAGACTAATTTAAAAGTGTTATCAAGGCTAGAGTCAAGTCACATTTCACAACCTTGAGTGTGACTGAAGCAACAAATTGGCCATCAGAAGGGATTTTCTTCACTTCCCAACTACTTTACATGTCAGTGCTAGTTATTCAATGAATGTTTAGTATATGAGTCTGCCCAAAAGAGGGTACATAACTTGCTTCAGACACATTTTTATTATTTGACCAACTAATGGTCGTGGCGCTTGGTCATAAAAGTGTGTTACTAATTCTTATTACAGCCTGACTTTTGAGGAATGTGTGCAGTAATCTGCTCTTGTCATCTGTGTCCAGGCGAAAGTGTCCCCGTGCTCAAGACTCCACTGCAGGCTAGTGATAGGAAGTACAGCTCAGACACTGAGCGCAGACACACCCTGTTCTCCGGTACGCAGCTCATTCAGGCAAAGGGAGGAAGACCAGGAGGCGGTGGGGCTGTTGCTGTTGTTACAAGCACCGGTGAGTAGAGAAACGGTTGATGTGATTCGTTCTTTTAGAGTTTATTTTGCAAGTTGAAGGGACCCTGTGATGGTTTGACTCCATGCGGAAATATTTTTCACTGAGGCAAGACGGATCAGACTTTCCTGAAGTGATTAATAAACATGAGTATAAAGAAAATATAAAAGGGTTTACAGTTGCAAATAATTATACATTAAATATATTTTGGCACTTAAACTGTTTATACACCAAGTGAAACCACTTCTGTTTGTATGTGGATTATCCGCAGGGTTTTTCACAGCCAAAGGTGACCTGGTCAGCTCCATTTTATATCCTCAGCCAATCGACTTCCGCTTTTACAGAGATGCCGTCAAGTTCCTGCTCATCCTGGCTTCAGTTGGTAAGAGCTTTAACAGCAACCTGGTTATCATTGAGACATGAAGCCTTTTGACCCAATAACAAGTTTTTCCAATATTCCCCATCTCACTGCTGCAGCTCTCATTGGAACCATTTACATTTTTGTGGTCCTCTATAGATCAAATGTAAGTGGCATCTCTAGTGCCTTCATGTTTTGCTCGAATAGTAAAATGCTATCACTGACCTGTGGTTGGATGTGTATCCAGGTGACCTGGGCAGAGCTGGTTATTAGGAGTCTAGATATTGTGACCATTGCGGTGCCTCCCGCTCTGCCTGCTGCCATCACTACTGGCACAATCTACGCTCAGCGAAGGTTGAAGCAACGTGGCATCTTCTGCATCAGTCCACCGCGCATTAACATCTGTGGCAAGGTCTCACTCTTCTGCTTTGACAAGGTGAGGAGGGAGAGTGTTGCTAGAAGTGTGCTGTGTACATAGATGAACCACAGCGACTTTACATGTTGCTGGTGCTTTGTACATCTGTTTTCTCAGACAGGAACATTGACAGAGGAGGGTCTGGATGTGTGGGGAGTGATGGAGGCGGGGCCTGCCGGTTTTTCAGAGCTGGTGCCTGAGCCCAGGCTTTTGCCTCCGGGGCACCTGAGGTCCGGCTTGGCTTGCTGTCACACTGTTGCGCTGCTGTGTGGCCAGCTCCTCGGAGACCCTTTGGAGCTTAAGATGGTCGAGTCCACTGGTTGGGTATGTTACCGTGTTACTTATTTCAAAGTGCTTGAGCTCGCATGCATCTCATTTAAAAATTTGGATTGTTTTTTTTTTTTTTTTTTAAATAATTGATGAAAATGTATGCTTGGAGGCTCTTTCAGTTTCACAATCTGAAAACATTAATGGGAATTGGAGTTCAGTTTTTTCTGATTTTGCAGACTCTTCAAGAGCCAGATGGAGATGGCAGTGTGCTAAATGCAGAGTTTGGAGGCCACAAAGTTTTGGCAGTAATGAGACCACCAGATCAACAAGCTTATGGAGCAGTGAGTATCCCTGTTATCACTGATACAGGTTGATCAGTAGGATTTATTAAAGCGAATGCTTACTGACTGTAAAGTTGTTATATGGGCAGCGGTATTTTTTTTTAGGTTTTTTTTTTTTCAAATAGTTGCTCCTGTGTTTCGGCTGCTGATAATGAAAGATGTACTTGGTTTGTGCCTCTTTTCTAATGAAAGACAGTTGGAAAGCAGATGTAGCCAGGGCAGGTGGATAAATGAAAATGCGTAAGCTTAAGCAGTGTGATTTTTTTTTTTTTTTTTTTTTTTCTGTCTGTCTGCCATTTGGAAAGATCAAGAACTTGCCGAAAGTCTTCATTTATTCTTTCATTTTGCTCTCAGTCCACGGATGAGGCGATGGCCATTGTACAGAGGTTTCCCTTCTCCTCAGCCCTGCAGAGGATGAGTGTGGTGACAGTGACCCACGGAGGGCGCTCAGCTCTTGCTTTCATCAAAGGATCTCCAGAGATGGTGGCGAGCCTCTGCCAGACTCAAACAGGTTCAAAATTGACACGAATCATAACTATAGCTTTAGTGACATTCACTCACGTTTTGTTTTTTTGCAGTACGTTTTCCTATTTTATGACATTTGTCCAAAATGGAATGTTTGCATTTCCAGTTCCAGCACAGTTCTCCAGCAAACTGCACAGCTTCTCCAGTGAAGGCCTCAGGGTTCTCGCAGTCGCCTACAAGCCATTAGATGTGAACTCTAACTTAAGCACCATTGAGCGGTAAGAACATAGTCTATATTTCTGGCTTAATTGTGGCACAAAAACGTATCCATTTTTAAAAAAATGATCTTTAAGTTTAATATGTTTGCTGATCAAGCTGTTTGTCCACAGAGGGGAAGTAGAGAAAGACATGCACTTCCTGGGTTTGCTGATGATGAAGAACTTGGTAAAGCCTGAGAGTGCCAAAGTTATCAACATCCTGAGAAACGCGAACGTTCGCAGCATTATGGTCACTGGTGAGGAATATTTTTGTATTCACCACTGACCGTGCAACTTATAATATTTCTTGTTATAAGATAGAAAGTTGCAGGAATCGACACAGATGGGTTTTTTAAAGGTCTTTTTAACCCTAGGGGACAATGTTCTAACAGCAGTTAATGTAGCAAAAACCTGTGGGATGGTGGGATCTGACGAGAAGGTGATCTTCATCACTGCAACCCCCCACACTGCCCAGTCCATGCCCACCCTGAGGTTCAGCCTGGAGGAGGACGCAGCTCTTTCTGGCCAAAGTTCAGTAGAGGTCATCACTCAGGTTGGTCTTGCTTAAATGGGACACTCCACTCTGGATTGTACTCTGTTGCTAAAATGTTTGTTACAGTCACACTAGCAGCTATGAAATTATGAAACGGCTACGTTGTGAAAGAGTTCCTGTTGAAGTGTTGCTCACTGATGTCACGCCTGGTTTCTGTGTTTGTGCCTGTGGCCTGCAAACATGGAAGTAAATGACCTCAGTGCTCAAGTAAAGTCGAGGACTCATATTGTTGCCTGGTTATAGTTCATTTTTAATGGAAGCAAATTTGTGCAGCTTTGAAGGCAAATGAAATGGTGTGATCTTCATCTCTCTCTCATATCAACACATTTCTTAACAGCTTGAATGCTTTCTGTTTCTATGACAGTTGTATGCATAAGTCCAGCTATGGCCTACTTTTTTTTTAACCGGCAGGATTCATTCGAGTTACTGTTACTGATGTCTCTCCTCCTCTCTCAGGGTTTGTATCAGGGTGGTTTTGTCTATCACTTGGCTATCAATGGCAAGTCCTTTGCTGTCCTCTGTGACCACTTCCCTGAGTATCTGCCGAAGGTAATGGAAACTGTGTAAACAGGAATACTTTGACAGTGCACCACACTTGCACACTAATGACTTTAACCTGCTGTCACTGCAGGTTTTGATGAGAGCCACGATATTTGCACGCATGGCCCCTGACCAGAAAACCCAGCTAGTGAAGGAGCTGCAAAAACTGAAGTGAGTGCAGTTTCTGTAGTGTACACAAACTAGAAAGGAGTTGACACATAAGGAGAACAAATGGAAAATAAAACAGAGTAGAAATATACTGAAAGAGAGTCATTTTTATAACATTAACTGTGAAATACTGCTACTGTTTCTGAAGCTACCGAGTGGGGATGTGTGGAGACGGGGCCAATGACTGCGGGGCACTAAGAGCTGCTGATGTCGGGGTTTCTCTTTCCGAAGCTGAGGCTTCAGTTGCTTCACCTTTTACTTCCAAAACTGAAAACATCAGCTGTGTGCCCCTGCTTATCAGGTAAAGCCTGAGATTAAAAGCCTAGAAAACACAAAGCAGATGGGGGAAGTCTTTTTGAAAACCAACCAAACTTCTCATTTGTGTCTGCAAAAAGAAAATAATCTGTCCTTTTTTTTCCCCCCCTCCTCCTCTTTTTCCATTCAGAGAGGGACGATGTTCTCTGGTCACCTCCTTCAGTCTCTTTAGATACATGGCCCTCTACAGCCTCATTCAGTTCTGCTCCGTCATCATCCTCTACACGGTGAGTATCAGCAGATCACAACTCCTTCATCTTTCTCTGCTTTGTCCCCGTAGATCACCTTAAACATGAAGCTGCAATTTATTGCCAGCTTTTCATCCATTGTAGAAATAAACCAAAACATACATTTTATGGATAAAATGACTGAAATAAACTGAAAATTTATGAAAATATGTGTATAAATAACTCATAATAAACATTACACATGTTTCAGATAAGCAAAGACAAAGATAACACAAAATGTAGGTGTAATGATACCTACATTTTGGTACCTGGCCCTGTGGGAAATGGTTATTGCCCCCTCTTCATCCCACCCTCTATATTAATTATGAATTAATGTGATTAGCTGCATTTGTTTGTTTTTGTTTGTTTTTTTTTAACAATGAGTTCAGTTTCACACCCAGGCCTGATTACTAGCAGACCTGTTGGATGAAGAAATCACGTGACCTGTTTGACAAAGCGAAACAGGCAAAAAGATCTCAAAAAGCAGCTTAAAAACAAATTAATCAACATCTATCAGTCTGGAAAGGGTTAAATATCTGATGGTTTGGGACTCCAGGGATCCACAGAGAGAGACATGATCCACAAATGGAGAAAACTTGGAACAGTGGTGGACCTACAGTGGCAAGCCTACCAAAAATACTCCAAGAGCTCGTTGAAGGTCATCCAGGTCACTCATGCTGGAAAACCCTCTGCTTTGGCTGAATGAAAGCAGTTCTCCGAAGAAAAGTTGAGCAAAGTTCCTCCATAGCGATGTGAAACATTCATTGCAAGTTATCACAAATGCTTGATTGGACTTCTCGCTGCCAAGGGTGAACCCCCCCCCCCCCCCCCCCCAAAACAAAACGGTACAACCTGGTCTACAGGTAGTGAGAAACGAATGTGGCTAAAAAATTTTAATAAAACGGCATGAGCGAAAGCACAATGCATTCTGTTCAGCTCTCCTCAAAAAAAGCAGTTTTAACTGTTATTCTTAGAAGCAAATGGAAATGACTATGTGTATGTGGCGCTCAAACTTTAAAATTTGGAAAATGTTCTTTCACTTAATATTGAACACTTTGGTAGCCCATAAGATGTGACCTGTGCAGTCTCTTAACACCAAATGCTAAACAGAACCACAGTTCGGTTGACTTGATCTGCGTGAAAACAAAACAAAGTCCTAAATCACACAGGTTTGTTTTTTTTTTCTCCTCTAAATAATCATTCTTGGTGTGTGTTCAGGTGAAGACGAGCGTAGCAGACCAGCAGTTCCTGTATTGTGACATTCTTCTGGTGACTCTGCTGGCCATTGTGATGGGAAGAGGAGGCCCTAGTGAAGAGCTGCATCCTTCCAGACCCGCGGCTAGTCTGTTGGCCCTGCCTGTACTGGGCAGTCTCTTCATCCACACCTGCATGATCGCTCTGGGCCAGCTGGCTGCGCTCTTCATCACAACCTCAGAGGAGTGGTCAGCAAAATAGCTTTTATTTCTCATCAGACTGCCCTCAAGAAAACTGTTTACGTTGACTTCTGTGTGTTCAGATGCAGATTTAGAAAAGAGCATCCCACGTGTTCTGCACTTAACTCTTATTTGTCTCCTCCTTCATTTTTAGGTATATTCCTCTCAATGCGACTGAGGTCGGAACAGCCAATCTGCCAAACTTCGAAAACACCTGTGTGTTTGACATATCAGGTTTCCAGTACATCATCATGTCAGTGGTGGTCACCAAGAGCTACCCCCACAAGAAACCCCTCTATCACAACAGTGAGTCAACATGTTCAAATGCCAAAGGAGGATGATTTCAGTTTGGGAGGGCGATGTATTTGGGCAAATTTAGAACTATTCATGAAAGTCATACTGAGTTCAACATTATTAGTGAAACTTATCACTGATGCAGGACAGTTGAGTCACAAGTGTTTTTCTCTTCTTTTCCCAGTGGTTTTCCTTATCCTGCTGTTCATCCAGTTTGGTGTGACGACCTGGCTGGTGTTGTATCCTGGGGCTGTCTTTAGCTGGTTACTTCAACTGTACAACATCTCTGACATGAATTTTAAATTGCTGCTCGTTAGTCTGGCTGCTCTCAACTTCCTCATTTGTTTTGTTGTGGAGGTGAGTGATTTGTACGGAGCTTCCCAGATTCCCTGTCTGTTAAACTACGCAGCAAAATCAACGAAATCAGACATCTTTACAGTGGCTGTGATAGAAAGCTCGTAATATTCTAAAGTGAACATGTTTGCTAGAATAAGGCCCTACTGTAGACTTTCATTTTTTTTATTATTATAGCACATTTTAAAAGCAGCAGTGCTGACCAAAGGAGTGATGTGACCATGCTTTCTGATACCTGTTAAAAGATGCACAGCAGCATTTTGGACTAACCACACATAGTCCACTCTAGAGGTGTTGAAGGCCTGAATAAAGAAGATGGGATTTTTCTGTAGTGAATTGATGTAACTGTAAATGTAACATTTAACAACTGTGGCCACATTTAAATAAAATAGAGAAGCATCTAAAAAAATAAATAGTTAACAGTGAGGGAACAATAAGAAGCAAGAGGTTACACGGTATCATAAACCTTGACATCTTGTAGACTGTTAAACAGGCTGCAGTGGGACAGAGGGATCAAATTAAATGGGGTAATAGTAATAATGATGCTTTCATTGCTTTAAGTGAGATACGGTACTGTGCAAAAGTCTTCACACTTCATTTCCTTATACTTTGCTTTCAAGGAGCCAGGCTTGTTTTGCAAAGTAGGTCTTGAGCAATAGTTCAAGACTCTGAAGTTCTTTCAAAATTTTCTTTGGACACTGACTTGCTTTTTTTTTTTTTTTTTTTTTTTTTTAAAAAAAAAAAAACTCTTTATAAAAGTGCTGGGTCTAAAAAGTAACTTATATCAGATGAACATAAAATAAACAGAAATCCAGCCAAGAGCTGAGACAGTAATAATTTGTCATTTTCTGAGCAAAATATAATTTCTGTGCCTCAGTACTGTTGTGCAGTACTGTATATCGACAGATTCCCTGAATTCTACCACTTCCATGTTTTTTCCTCCCAGGTGCTGATAGACCTGGGTCTTTTGAACTGCCTTCGACTGCTGCGAGGGAAGCGTCCGTCTAAGAAACAGTATAAACAGCTGGACTCTCTTCTGTCAGACTCTACATCATGGCCGCCTCTCAATCAAACTCTGACCCCCACAGATACAGTTGTGTGCTTTAGCTAGCATCTGCTTGGCCTTCCGTGACTGTAATCTGAGCCAAACTACATCCCCAACTTGACCAACAATGCAAAGTCTTCAATAATAAACTATTTTTATTTAAGCTGCGTGTTTTTTTGTTTTTTTTTAACAAGTTATTTCCATGGGTTTAATGTGTTTTCCAATGCAAAGCACTGAACGTAAACTTTTTTTTTCTCCAAATCATTTTATTAAAGTATTTACAGGCAGTTTGTGTTCGCACTCCTGCTCTGTCGTTAGAATTCCTGAACAAAAATCGCTTACCAGTACTGTGAACTCACCCTCAGTTTCTTGAAATACAGTAACACAACCCAAAAAAAAATAATCAGGAAGTAAAGATGTGATACAGGAGGCACAAGCTGAATTCAACCACTGTAAGAACTTTGTGTTTATGTCACACCATTTAATATGGCTTTGAAATCTCCTCTGTTTCCCAAAAAAAAGAAAATCTATTGAACACAATGGTCTTTGAAAGCCACAAAGGCAACTGCTCTCTGGATCGCATCTAGCTGCTCCATTTAAGCAGTGGACCATCCCTCACCATTCTTGTGACTAAAATGCTGACTGTGGGGAAAAAAAACAAAACACACCCAACATTCATACACCTTGGGGCATAGACATCATTTCAGTTACATTGCAATTTATAGAGCACAGTTTCTAAGTGCCAACCCAAGCTTAAATACGGACATTAGCTGTATGAGCAATCAACCCTGCTGGAAAAATACAATCTTATTCATTCATTCAGCCTCATTCACTTGACCTGAGTTCCTACATGCTGTACTTCAGTGGGGTGTGTGAAGAAAAGAAGCACGCCGCCAACAAGGTGGAGTTAAGACAGTGAGGCTCGAGAGGTACAGCAGTAAATTCACCACCTGACCCTTCTTTAAATTGCTGCCAACATCACCTTCAAATAATGATTTTTAGGTTGTTGGTTTTTTTTTTATTAGTTTTTGTTTTTAAAAAAAGGGCTTTTGGTTCTTTTTTAGTTAAAAAATACTGCTCTGACATTGCTGCCCTCTTCTTAAAGAAAAAACTGCAGGAAAGCTACTTAAAATGGACTTCAATCCAACATCTCATCTTTTTTGCCTTTACTTTTAAATAGAAATGAAATGACAGTCTAAGGAAGACAGCCAGAAAGCTTTAAAAAAAAAAAAAAACGTAAACATACCTTGTCAGATATACAACTTCACACATAAATCCTAACCCCTGTTTTAAGAAACAAATGGCAATTTACATATTAGGTGGTGTCCTGATATATCTAAAATCTCAGTCAAGTACTCATTAGCAGTGTGTGCATTTTAGACACCAGCTGCAGTTCCAGGTGTTTAAACCATACAAAGAACCCAACATGTAATATTGTCAGATTTTGCCACCAAATAAAGGTGGAAAACATATTTCCTATTTCTTAAAAACAGCAAATGCTATGTTTATTTTAAAAAACAAACTCAATATAAAAAGCTGCTCTAAACAGATTCTTGCGGTGTATGTGTGTGTGAGAGAGACATACTTTTACCTGTTAGATATCAGAACAACCCTAGATTTGATAAAGACAAGCGAGAGAAAGATGAGATTAAAATTTAGTGAGCCAACATCTGAAAATTAAAAACACAAAAAGGTGACGTCTTATTGCTGGGAGAAAGCTGCTGCACAAGTACCAGCTCATCTCATTTTAACATGGCCCCTCATTTTTCCTCCTCTGTTTAAGTCTTTCTGTTTGTCCTTTTGGCATCCCCTGGTGAAGCCACTTAGAACCAGAGGGGAGACAGATGGAGGCGAGGAGCTTTTCTTAAAGGGGAACATCACAGTGAGTCCAGAAGATGTCCATAATCACAGTGCCAAACAGATTGAAGTGGGGAGAGATGAGAGCACGTTTTCATTGGACTTCTTCCTGGAGTTCCTCGCTCCCTGTCGGTCCTAGACGGCTGTGAAAGAGGCCGACAGCAAGGATGCTTTACTTATAGATCCCCGTGTACGTGGGAACTGAAGGAAGACGTTTTTAAGAATACAGTACTGCATTTGCTCTCAAGAGACCCTTTATCTCTCTCCCTCAGGGGCTGGGGGGCCCTCTAGGTGCACTTATCTGTGCTGTCGGAACCCTTGGGTGCCGTCTGGGCCGGCTGGCTGCCGGACAGTGTGACTGTTTGATCTGGTGTCCTCTGAAGGCAGTGTAGAGTTATTGTGCCCTGGTCTGGCATGAAAAAAAAAAGAAACTGGAATAAATTAGAGACAGCAGTCTTTTCCATATGCCCACAGCTTGACACAAACTGCACACAACTCACTGCCAGTTGGCAATGTTCAGTCATAGTTTTTGTTTCGAATGGACGTCCTACTCCAGAACTGTCCTACTTAAAGGATTCCTGTCGTGTCACGAGAGACAAGTACCTGCACACGATTTTACAGTTTTGTCTTTAAAAAAAAAACAATCTTATGCAAATCAAACTTTCAACTTTTACACTACTGCACTTTGGTTGCATTAACACTGATTGTGGCAAAACTCAAATCAAATGAATAGAACTTCCTATTTTTTAATCAAATAATGTCACATTAAGTAATGCAAAGGATTGGGAAGCTTTCTGTGATCAGTAAGTTTCAACCAAAACCAAAAGATATATTAATTAGCCGTAATCTTCAGAGCGGGAGGACATGAAGTCCACCCATCCTAGTAATCGTGTCCTCAAAGCTCCTGTTTATCCAAGAGTATAGATTACTGTCAAATAAAAACAACCCCGTTTTGAAATTGTGATAAGAGACTGCCTTGCATTTTAGACTGAAACACAAACTTCATACTTGTGCCTGTGCGTAGGTTGCTGTTCTGTCAAATGACTGCTAAGCTCCCTAAAGTAAGCAAGCATTTTGTTAGGCTGTGATTAAAACTCCTCAGTTATATTTGATGAGTATTACCTGTCTATGTTGGGCTTATCCTGAGGCGTCTCCTCTGGGCAAGCGCTGCCCAGTATTCTCTTCCTGGCCTCGGCATACTCTGCTTCTCTCTGGGCCAGGGATTTGACCTGCGGTGTAGGCCTGTTCTGATTCAGGCCAGAGGTCAGAGAACCGTTACTCGCAGGCCGCTTCAAAATGCGTATCTGGGGTGGAGGTGCAGCTGGTAAGGAGTCGTCCTGTATCACCATGGTTTTCTTCAGAGATCTTGAAGAATTGCTGGAATCCCTGGAAGCAAAACAACAGAGGCCGTCCATGTAAATTTACTTACATGACAGATGGGAAGAGGCCGCTACAAATGGGTGCTAATAGGTTTAGAGGATAGAATTAAAGTCTTTAAAAAAAGTTGTATTAACAAAAGCAGGTATTGCTATAAATGGTACAAGTATAGTGGGAACAGCAAGAAGCATAAGAACACAAAACATTTTTCTTCAACCTTTAAAATCCTTACTTTTCTTTCTGGCTGATCCTTAGCTTCTCTTCCAACCGTTTTTCCATTTCCTGTGTGGAAAACCAGCATGCATGAGGTTACATATAAACAAATGAAACGTTCAAGATAGGAAGAAGTTCAGCAGGCAATAAGTGGGAAAGTGGATTGAAGTTGGGATTCAGTTACAAGCTATTTATACATGTGCACAACAGCTGCCAAGTCATAACAGAGTGAGTGTTCCGCCTGCTAACATTAGCCGCCTGATGTTGCCAACGAAAACTAAATGTAGATGTTAGCAGAGGTACCGGCGAACCCCCAGCAAAATACGTTAAATCAACCCGCAAGTTCAAGCTGAGGAGCTTCTGAAGTTCCGGCCAGCCCCAACCAAGAGCCACGTTCGTGACGTCACCAGCTAACGAGCGTTTGCCAAACTACCGTGACGACAGCTACCTAATGTTAGCTGAGTGATACCAACTGACCAGTTTGGTGACATAACTAGATATCAAACCGGGAACTAGTTGACAACATGGCCGAAATAGTCGCGCAACAGCCTGGCCTTGTGAAGGCGAGGGGAAGAACACGCTGAACAATACAACCACTTTCAATCAGGCCCCATGAAAATGAACGACAACGTAGCGGTGCCTATTTAAAGAAGCTTATATTCACTTTCTGACAAATTTCCTCCTTCTTAAATTGACAACGCTGCTTGTCGCCATCCACGAGCTGCTTTGGCTGTGAGGTTAACGCGGGGATGTCATTTTTTCCAAGATATGTTTTAAGCTTTAAAAATGTATGCCGAAATGAATATGAGGCAAATTTAGATATGAAGATGGGCTCTGGTGCTCTTGTGCGAAGTGCCTATACCTGCCGACAAATAAACTGACTTTATTTTGACACATTTTCTACTGAGCAATAAATGGCCAGCTTAGCATTACATTAGCCAACTTGAACCTTAGCATTTCAATTGGAATTCCGGGGTTTAGCTCGCGTCAGAAGCCATAGTGCTTAGCTCGCCAACGTTAGCTAAAAATCTAGCACATTAACGACATTCAACGCGAAATTATTCCAAACAGCTTCAGTCGTTTGCTTGGCAAAGTCCGCGTTAAGCCTGGTTCAGTATCGAGCTATTGCTACTTGTTCGCCAAGTTTCTTACAGCTAACATTAGCTTTAGCCACATTGTTGGCCCGTAAGACCCGTTAACGTTAAACAGCGTTATGGGAACTTCTTAAAGCTAACTCGTCGTTAAAATGAATCGCCTAGAAGCACATGCGTCTTTAACCGAAGCTACATTGAGACATTTGTTATTTACCCCACTATCAGCAGCTTCTTCCCAACTTTCAGCGATCTCCTCATCCATGTTACATTTTGCTCAGACACGCTGTAGAGTTAGGTGAACCGTCCTCCTTCAGGTCCGCCTCCCGGCTGCCTTCACACAGTGACGTCACGATCACGGATTTCCCCAGAGTTTGACGCTGATTTTTTTTTTAAGGCCACACTACATTTCAGTAGAGTCTCGGTAAACAGAGCATTTGTATTATGCGTAAAGTTATGTGAACTGTGTTCAACAAAACAGTGACTTCTTCATTGTTAACAATTCTCACGTACAGCTTTATGATAACAAAAGGCGCACAGAACTCAGAAGACATTTGCGTATTCTTGTGAGATTTCTTAGCCAAACCCCATATACAGATGTCAGAAGTTTTTAACCAGTTGTGCTACATGACATCTTTGTCATAAAATTACACATACTTTTTATGCCCTTGCATTAACATCTGTGGTTTAAATTTTACATTAGAAAGCGAGGTAAAAACGTCCACGTGGCTGCAGAAATAATATGGCTCGCTATTTAGTGAGCCTCAGAAATCATGAATTCATTCATTATTTTTCCATCTGTATTCCCTTTCCGTGCTAAGAAGATGTCTAAGAAAAAGTCATTAGTGTTCTTGAATTGAGAGAATAATTTCCTCAGCTTGGAGTCCTTTTTGTCATATATGGAGGCAATATTTGCTGGATTAGAGCTCATGTTTATAATCAGATCTTATATATTTATATATAAGCATATATTTTCTCAGTGATGATCGCTTCTTTAATTGCATAAAATAAAGAAGACCCACTGTAATTTGTAGTAGAAAGTCAGACTGATTGATGACACAGCAAGCTGTTAAATTATTGTACTATACTTGTTATCCAGATATCTTTATTGCTACCGGAGTTACATTTCCTTCCTCATTATCACAGTTTTGTTCATAGTTAAGAAAGACTTTCAAATTGCTCTTAAAGTGATTTACACCGGATCCACTGGAGCTAACCTGGACAAAAAGAACATGAACTCAATAAACTCACTGATGTGCATGTCAGTTATAGTGGCACTATGTGCCCCATTGCAGCCAGATATATATCTGTTTTACATTGCAACAGAAATGTGCTGCTGTTTTTTTTTTACATTTTAATCATTTATTTTTGTAAACAGCAGATTATACTGTACATATTAGGTAGAATATGTCCTTGTATTTTTTACTCAGTTGTATATAGCATTTGTATTCTATTTTTTTCTTATTGTATATTTTATTCTATTTTATTCTACTGTATATAGTATTTTATTTATTCTATTCTGTACAGTTGTGTACTGTATTTATTCTTATTGTATTCTAATTTTTGCTTCATAACTTTTGCACTGTCCACTTCCTGCTGTGACAAAACAAATTTCCCACGTGTGGGACTAATAAAGGTTATCTTATCTTATCTTATCTTATCTTACATCTCATTTCAATGGAGACATTTTTTGTAGATTCAATACTTGTAGGATATTAGTATTCTGAATAAAGACATGAAGGCGATCTGAGTTTAACACTTTGAAATAAACACAGAACTAAAAGTCAAGTGTTTGTTTGTTTTTTTGTTTACCTGGGATCTTTGAGGAATGATTGGCACTTATGACAGCCAATCAGAGAATAGCTGCCTTTAAGAAAAGATGGTCTTAAAGGGACAGGAGCTAAAACAGTGGATGTTGTTTGGGAGCTCACTGAGGGCAATCATAGGATACATAAAGATTATTTTAAACATCCATCCATCAGTTTTTCTACTGTATAAATGGTAGAAACAGATGAATGTATGGAAAAGTGAATCATACAAAAGCTACCCTATAGATAGGGCAGAGTAAAAGAATAAAAATGTAGAGCGTTAAATGTGCACTTTCAAATCTTTCATGTCATTTCCTAGTCCAAACAGCCTGTCCACTTTGTTCTCATGTTACAAAGGGGTTAATGTCAAAATGTCAGTGAAAGATTTGATGCCCTTATACTTTAATATTTCAGGTGTAATAAACACAAATATATGACTATGGTAAATATCTGGAGCAGGTTTTCCAGAGGGTAATCGAATGCATGAAATAAACAACAGACACTGTATGAAAGTAAAAGTTGGATTTATTTGAAACAAAAAGTGAGTTCTCAAAGCAGAGCATTAGAAGAAGGAATGATTACAAAGGAGCTGCAGTGAAACGTCCAGCAAACTGTGAGTTTAGTTAGGCATTATTCAGATTCATTCAGAAATACTACATTAGATGCTGTTATATTTCTAACCTAAGCATCAGTCAAGAATGCCACAGTTAGTTTTGATTAACTTAATTTCTCTTTTTAAAAGCAGAATTTTATGTGCTATAGCACATAAAATTCTGCTATACCTTTAACACTCATGTATACATGAGTGTTAAAAGTCTCCATAATAAGGATAATTCATCATTGCTGCTTTTTCTGATAATTTTTTTTAAAGATAATTGTAATGCGCTAATAACTGGGACATTAAACTCCTGTGTAGTTGCTGGTGAATGTTTGTGGAGGGTGTTTCACAAACTATAACAAGTCAACTGCTGCAGTCACTCCTTTTTAAGAAGCTGTGTAATCAGCCAGTCCTGCACAGTTTAACTGATGATTGTGTTTAGATGCATTTCTGAAAAGTGGAACACTCATCTAGGAGCTGCAAATACCATTGAATGTACAAATCAGTATGTCTTTGCTACATAATGCTGGAAAACTAATTATGGGCTGAAAAGCATAGTGAAATCAGTGTGCAGCAAAAAAGGAAAAGGCTGTCTAGAGTTCAGAAAATGCTGTCAGTGCTTGATGTCAGTTAAGAGTGAATTTCCTTTGAATGAATGAATTTGGCAAGAAACATTCAGATACAATTGCATTTTAAAATACAACTGAGTGCCCAGTGATACTGTAGTTTTACAGTAGCAACAACTATCCACCAGGACTGCAATACAGCTTTCAGCTTCTTTTTATTAAGAAGGTGGACATGAGATTTATCAGAGGCACTGAATCCCACACAAGGCCACAGATTTGTGTTTTTTTCCATAAAAATTGAAATATGAGTTGATTTTAATTTTACTGTTAACGTAGCATTGTATAAATTCATGGTTTGTCCATGCACTTTTATCTTGTGATGGCTTCCTTCATTCTACGGGCATCGATGGATGTGGTATCCAGTCACGTATCCTATAATGTAAACAGTCACCAGTGCAGCTACAGCTCCTGCAACCTTCACTGCTATTCCAATGTTGCCGGTGCACATTCTGTTGTAGATCCTGTGAATGGCAGAGAAGGGGAGGAAGAATCAATTATTTAGTGGTTCAGGCTTAAAAGGTTAAAACAATACTTGTGGGTATATTTTTCGTATAATGCTGAATTTGAAACTGAATTTGCAATGCCCCCCATCAAACCTATACATTATATTTTTATGTTTTATCTCATCCATGTAGTTCTGTTTCTATTCAGTGCATTGTAGCTTTGCTTCTCTATACCACTGGGAAATATGCGACTTTAATGCCATGCATCATTTCAAGTCTCACCTTCGCAGAACAGGCTGTGAAGCCTCCACGTTCATATTGATATTTTCCTCATTCCAGCGGTCGTATTGCACGCTGGGGGTACCGTTGGACTCCATGTGAAAACTTCTCCTTCCTTTCAGAGACTGATCTACTGGAATCACTGCTCACTCACTGCTTCCCTGTACAGGTTCACTGCGCTCTGAAACAGCGAGTTCAGAGAGAGTTGTCTTGGTGTATATAACACAATATCAAGTGTCCATAAAATACTTTTAGGTCATAATCTTGATCATAATTTTGAGATTTGTGTGTAAATCTGTTTGATTATTATCACTAACTGATGTAATATTTTACACAGGAGATTGCCAAATGTTCAAAAATCAGTTTTCACTTCATATGCTAATGTTTATATAAAGATCTTGCTCACCTGTAGGAGTCTCAAACAGTCACCTCCTTGCTTAGGAAGCAGGAGGCAGCGCTTTTAAATCCAAGCCTGAGATCAAAAAGCCCTGCCTCCTGCTTGGTATGAGACCTTGGCCATAGTACATGTTAGTCTGTCATAAATGCTTTGGCTGTAATCTTGCTCTTCTTTTTTCACCTCATTATATGACTCTTTCTCAGTTATAAAACCTGGTGTGGTTCATTACAGTCTCCGGTTTCATCCTGTACATCCTGTGCAGATAGTAGACTACAGATGAAATAAAAATGTTAATGGTGATGGTCATGATACTCCCCTGTGCCAGAGAAAACTTGATTTGTTGTCTTTTGTTGCCTTTTCCTTGGCTGCACTGCAGAGAGCGTTAGTGATCCAGTTTGATGGGGTTGGAATAACAGCACCCTCTGGTGTTTGTAGCATCATGGCCAAACGAAGCAAAATATGACGAGCAGCTTGAATCTAAAAATTAAACGGCTTCATTATGACTGACCACTTGAGTTCCCAATTCTGTCTGATAATGGGCCACGCTTGTGTTGCTTTGAACATGGGGGAAAAATATGTCTATTTGTTTAATTAATAAATTTAAACTATAAACTTTTCTTATTTAAACATGTGTCATGGTGTGGTCTTTCTTTGCTTGTCAGTACTTGATGTTGGTAAATACAGTAGATGAAAGATACATATAAGATACATATGATACTGTACAGCACATTATGGAATATGGTTCTGCTGTGAGGTCCTGCCTCCATGTACTTATACAATTAATCACGAGACAGGTATGTTTATAAATAAGATTATATTAGGCCAATTTTCTTATACATATTTTTGACCAGGGGTATGAAACTGGAAAGGGAAAATGCTTATGAACTTGTAAAGTAAAAACATGATGCATTTAGGGTTATCCTGTTTGGTTTTATTCATTTAAAACAGAAGAAGCTGGAGTGCAGATAAACTGCAATGCAAGTCGGGAGAGATGCAGGTATACGGTCTACCTGGGTCCCACAGGCTATCACCTAAAAAGACTAAACACATTAAATTGCTGCACATTTTGTAGAATAACATTTTAAGATTTTTTTAAAAATAAAATATATATTTTAATTTTATTAAAATTTAAAGAGTCAAATGGAAGGCTTTCTAAAGTTTTTAAATGATATTTGTACTATGAAAAGCAGATTTTTGTTTTGTTAAAACAGTTTACATTTTCACATTTACAGATAAAAAAAACCCCCACACAAAACAAAAGCAAACAACAAGAACAGAAACCTAGCAAACCCACTCGAATGACTAAAATCAACCACCTCCTCCCTTCCTCGCTGGCTCCATATCTCTCAATAAAATGATCAGTGGAATGATCAAACCCCACAAATGATTAATTTCCTTATAAACCACTGAATGCAGTGCGTCGTTGTTTTTTTTGGACACACAAGCCAGAGCGTCAGCTTTGAGCGGGCATCACTACTAACAGGTCTCCTTACTTCTCTTACTCACATGTTTTCTTCGCATCTCTATGAGAGAAAGAAGCATGGTTGAAAGATCAGTTGCTTTTGTAGTGCATTCCTCTCAACTTCAGTAATTTGAAATGATTTATCTCAGATGTGAATTAGGCCTTTGTGCAGTAAATGCGCTAAAAAAAAAATAACGTGGAAAACTGATAATAATGACAGGGATGAATGAATGGATAAAGAACTCAAATATAACAGAAATTTTGTCACCCAAAACCACAAAAAAAAAAAGCTTGGCCAATGTCAATAAAATGCCAATAACATGAGATTTCAATTGCAATTCATTTAAAATGTTTTGTTTTTTTTTTAATTTAAAACAGTGGAATAACAACATACCAAATGTTGTAACTAAGAATTTATTTTCTTTTTCAGGCTTTTACCTTTGATTTAAGTGGGTTGATGGAGAATTTGTTTTTTAAATCTTTAAAAGTATTTTATACATTAAGCTTAAATTTCACAGCAATCATATATGTCCAAACTTAACCAATTTACAAACCTTAAAATTCTTATGAAAATCAGACATGGTCACACTAAAGGCCTTTGCTGATTTGAGATGGCTCTACGAGGTTTCAGCCCAGCAGACAGATTCTTCTGGGTTCACTGTTACACATGATAGTGAATGAAACTCACTAAATCTTCCCAGCTTTGTTGTATGCCTCCAGAGATGTAGTGGTTAACGTGTCTGCTTAATAAACAAAGAATTGCTAGTTGGATTCCAGAAGCAGATAACTTTGGGGTTATGTCAGAAGGACACTGAGTGTAAAACTCTTCCAAATCAAACATGCAGAGCTACCTGCTGTGACAGGGAACAACCTACAGTAGTTTTTTGGCAACTTGAGGTTGCAAAACTTTGTCAAATGACTGACTACAAGTCTATGCAGTCATTTTTTGATTAAGCAAACGTTTTCACTGTATAGCTTTTTATTTTTAAATGAAGTGATGACTGTAGCCAACAAGGAAGGAGTGTTCTCTACAGTGTTTCCTAATATTTTAAAAATGAGATTAAGGGAGCATTTTTCTTAAATCTCAGCTTTTCTTTTCTAGCCTTTGTAGCAAATTATTGTTGTTTCATAACTCTACAAAAGTTCTCGGTTATCATCCTTGTTTCGTCGTTTTATTGCGAAAACCTTAGTTTAGAGAGGACACTTTTTCTTTTTTTGACAATTCTGTGCTTTATTGAAATAAAGTCTTGTGAACCACGTTATTTCTGTGCCTCTGCGTAAATTCCACTAAGAGTCTGTCTTGTGCGGCCCTGGATCGTGACAGGGTTTCCAGTTAAAATATAGCACAGGAAGTCTGATTGGTTAGAATTCATACCACATAGCCAAGAATACTGAATTCTACTTAGCTGGACCTTATTTCCCTTTGTAAAGTCTGGATTTTTTAAGCTAATAATTATATAATAATAATTACAGTGAAAATATTTCCCCTACCTTTATGAAGGACCAAAAGAGCCACACGCATCGAAATAAAGAATTATGTAATTAAGTAATAAATTGTAGAATAAATTCTGCATTTGTAAATTCAGTTTTGAATTCCAATTTTTAAAAAAGTGATTTTCAAAATGTTTTTGAAAAACCTCATTTCAAAACCCATTTTTTAAATTACAATTTAAAAAAGTGATTTTAGCCTCGGGATTTACACTTTGCCCGACATGGATTATGTGATGAATGAAGGGACCCTGCAGTGAAACGAGTGTGTGCCTCTTTATTAAGCCCCACCTGTTGAAGGTAACGTGCTAACATGACCAGTGTTGGTCAGGTTACTTGATCAGTAACTAATTACCCAATCAGTAACTAATTACTGATTACTTCCCCCAAAAAGTAATTGCGTTACTTTACTGATTAATTATTTTCAAAAGTAATTAGTTACTTAGTTACTTTTTAAAAACTAAGGTCAGTACTTCCACACTTTAAACGCTGCCATACTCTCTCCCGCACTCGATATATTATCCATTGTTGATCTGCACACAGCTGTTGCCATGAACGTTGCACTCGTTTACATCATTGTCATGAGACATGCTCGCAAACAAAATCAAGGTTTAGCAACACAGTAACGCAGCATGCTTATGGGAAAGTAACAGTAATCTAATTACCTTTTTTGCAATATTTACTTTATTTGTTAAATGGTCGGGTTCCTGGAAGTTTAGCGCACCCAGGTCCCCCTTAGCAGAGAAGTTACAGATATAGGCACGCCGAGGGATCAAACCTATGAAATCTCTGTTTCGACTCTGCTAAGAGCCCGCCTGTTATTACCTTGCGCTACATGACAGGCTAATAGAAGCAATAAAAAATTCCTATATTTAAAGTGCACGCTCGGGCTCTCTCTTGCTCGCTCGCTTGCTGTGTGTGTTTAATGTGTGCATACTTCAAGCGGGGAACAGTGGGGGGAGTATCCCCCCAAAGGAGGGACAAAAGGACCCCCTGATGATCCTCTACCTAATCACATGAGCCAAGGTGTGAAAACGGGTGTGGGTCACAATCAGCCAGGGTTTCGGGTGAGCTCATTGTGAAACATGGCCCCACCCTATCATGTGATTTCCTGAGGTCAGATGGCCCAGGATGTGAGTGGGCGTTAAGGCGTCTGGGAAGGGATCTCAAAACTGGATTATAGATGGCAGACAGTTGGTGTCTTAAGCCACCGCCTCTGTTCAAAGATGGTCGCTCACAGTGGACGTAAATGGCTTCTTTCACTCCTCTTTCAAACCATCTGTCCTCTCTGTCCAAAATGTGAACACTGGCATCCTCAAAAGAGTGACCTTTGTCCTTTAGATGCAGATGGACAGCTGAGTCTTGTCCCGTGGAGGTGGCTCTTCTATGTTGTGCCATGCGCTTGTGAAGTGGCTGTTTGGTCTCTCCAATGTAGAGGTCTGGGCATTCCTCGCTACACTGTACAGCGTACACCACATTGTTAAGTTTGTGTTTTGGAGTTTTCCAAATGAGTCATCAAGCAAGCAGGCATGTGCTTTGACTGGGAGAAATTAAAAGACACGTTTTGTTATGTTTTGTATTTGAGGGGAACTTCTCAAGCTCCATCTCAGGCTCTTCACCTTCACAGCAGCTTGTCAGTGCAAGAGAGTGAAGAAGAGCACCCGCTTCTTCTTCTTTGTGTTTAACGGCAGTTGGCAACCAACGTAAAGGAGCATTACCGCCTCCTACTATATGGATGAGTATGGATCAGACAGTGAGCTTACAATCTGTATCCAAAAAACAATACAAAACCAAAAAAAAAAAAAAAAAAAAAAAGGACCCTACACTCTTTCATAAACACATATATCCTTCAGAAACCCCACCAGTTCCCTTACCTGTGCCCTACTAGATTAAATTCCCCGAAGAAGAGCACCTGCCGCTATTTCCTCTTTTATACCCTCCTTTGGGTCCCCTGGGTCCTAAAGCCTTCCATTACAGAATTATACCTTATATACACTTGTTGCTGCTCTCCTGGTTCAGAAATATATATATGAAAACTCGGTTATTATGCTTCACACGACCGACTAATCCCAACAAGACAGCTGAAATGAAACATACTTCCTGAACAACAGCATGGTTCTATAGAGGTTAAATGACTCCAGCTCTATCTGGTTATGGTTATGAAAATGCCTATAAGCAGTGTGACCTGGATGAGGGTCATCTTAACCTCCTAAGACCCGAACTCTTCAACGGTATGCATTTTTAATTTCTCTTTGATATTTGATTGGGCTGATTGGGACCCGATGAATGTAAAAACAACCAGATTTTTTTTTTTTTTACCTGATTTTTGTTTCTAAGAAAATTGAGAGCCACATATGAGGATATTCATTTAAAGTTTTGATAGAACAGCAGCAGTATAATGTCCTCGTAAGTGGATATCAGGCCCTTGTAGAGCAAAATTAAGTATTTTGGTCTAAATAACCCAAAATGTGATGTCCACATATGTGGACGCCAGGTCTTAGGAGGTTAAAAGAATAAAATATATATTACCCCAAATTGTAATAACTTGATATTCATTTACTGTCTTTCATTTCTCTAGTAAATCAAACAAACAGCAAGTGGCATTATTTTAAAGACAGAAACATGTACAGCACAGTTAAACATATGGAATCAAGTACATATGTTGCATATGTTGCTATAAGTAGTAGGTACAAGCTATAAGTATACATATAAAGCATTTTATTTTGTTGAATACAACATTCTGATTAATATCTGAATGCTTTGTGTACTCAGTTTAACTCTGAAGTAACAATGTAAAGACAGGAGAGCATAAAGGACTTCAAATTTTATTTACAGCTATTTGAAATCCAATTACTTGTACATCAGTCCTCGCTGCTGCTTTCAGTTGTGATCTACAGTTAATAGCTAAGATGGCATACTTCTCTAGTGAAAATATCACCATAATCCTAAAGAAATAAATAAATAGATAACTAAGGTGAATCTTTATGGATCCTGAAAACTAAATTTAGTGCCAGAACACATCTGACAGTATGTAAAAAGTGAATCTTGTTGCCTGTTATTTTTACTGGAGTGGAGCTTTATGAAAAATACTGGGGTTTGTTCAGTGTCCATAAAGTATGCATGTGCCCAGTAATTCACTTAATAATCTTCATGATGAACTTGGTGAGAATACTTATGATCTTGACTTTTAACATCTGCGATCATGAAATAAAACAGTAGGAATAGCAGCTCTAGTATAATGGACAGATTATGCAGCAATGTCGAAAATTATAGCTTTGAAGTGGGCATGTGTACTTTTGGAAATGCCAGTTGACTCAACTGCTTTGTATTTCCTGTATCAGCTAAAGATTACGTAAAGTAAGGGGGGAGAATTTGACTGGAATACCCTGCTTAGGTTGCTGCCACTTGCTTTGGTTAAGCGGAAGAAAATGAGCGAGTGATAATGTGGGGATTATAAAAAAAAAACAAAAGAAAAGAAGAAAGAGATAGGGCAAGTTGTTTTCTTTCACCCAGCCAGCTTCAATCTGAGGAAATACATTTCAGAACACAGATGTTGGATCATAAGCTGTGGCTGAAAACTTTGGTTTGGTGCATCAAGCAGTTTTGTGCAATTCTAGAGTAACAGTGTTGTTTTCAGAGTGAACAATGAAATGAAAAGACACCTAAGTAGTGTTTTCTTCTTCATCTTTACTGGTGTGTGGACTGCTAATGGCAATGTGATGATCCATGAATGAGTGTGTGCTTATCAGCGCTACGCTCTCCCCCAAGCTGACGTTTTTCTTGGTAGCCATGACAACAAAGACGTCCCACGAATCCCAGCTTCATAAACACAGGGCCCCAGCACCCAAAAAAAGAAAAGAAAAAAAATTGTGATTCCTTAGGGGGAACGCAACCCAGAAATCCCCCTACCAGGGAGAACCTACAGCATGAGCGACTGAGTGAGAACCAAACCGGTGCCCGTCTGTGGTTCAGGCTGCCAGGGGCTGGCCAGGGTTCTCTGCACCACCTGGCAGGCTGAAGAAAGCCATGCAAATTTGATATATTTGATTTCTCTGAGCACAACAAAACTTTTGAAAAGGAAACACAAGAACTGTGATGTGAGGCAATGTATGGTACTCGGTAAAGATTGGGGGGGGGGGGGGGGGGGGGGGGTGGGTATTAAATCAACGCCAGTGATGTCCATAGTGACGACCATACCACAGGCCATACCACAAACCTGAATCTGTAGATCTTTTTCTTTTATTTTTGTAATCTAAAACACAGAAATCCCAAAACTGTCAGCTCACAAAGTTGAAATTTGGTGTCAATTTGGCTTAAATGACTTAAAACATTTAAGTGCATCTATCTTGCCACACGACATGTTCTTAAGTTAGCTAAATTAGTTTCTTTTAGCCAATCAAGTTCAAGCTCATCACATATCATCATTCAGGGTACGTTCACAGAGAAGTTCGTACTCATGTTCGTTTTTTCCTTTTACTTACTTTGGAAAAGAAAACCTAATTTCTGCCGTTCAATGGGCTACTGAACAAATTTAAACTTTTTAAAATCCAGTCATTATTATTATCATTATTATTATTATTATTATTGTTATTATTATTATTATTATTATTATTATTATTATTACTGCTCTTGTATTCAAGTTTGTCTCTTAGTGTCAGGTGGGCCACACATTGATTTTAACACTTTACATATGAGTGGGTAGGATGAGCATTTTATAACAGCCTGTGTGGTTTTTGTTTTTGTGGGAAGGCTAAAAGCTGTTTAATGTCTGATCTAACTGTGTCAGACATTTGCGTTCTCACGTGCATGGATAATATCTAGAAAACCTCAGGTCTGCAGTACATGTGTAAAAGTGGTTAGAAAGCAGTGCATTAACATGTGTTTTGTCTCCTTGCGTAGCTGCTCAGTCCATCCAGACTACTCTCCATATCCAACAGTGATGCCGGCAACTCAGATACAAGCTCTCTCCAAGTGATTCCTTCATCATCAACATCCACGATCCACCAGCTCAACCGCAACATCTGGCAGCTGTGCATCAAACTCGAGGGCATCGCCTGCTGTGCTCAGGCGTTGGGCCGCGATTTCCGTCCCTTGTTGATGACCTCGCTGTATCCTGTGCTGGAGAAAGCTGGTGAGGAGACGCTGCTGGTCAGCCAGGCGGCACTGAGCTCCATGTGGGACATCAGTAAGGTCTGTGGATACGCTTCCTTCAAGGAACTGATCAATGAGAACTCTGACTACCTAATTAATGACATTTCACTCAACCTTCAGAGGCTCAGCCAGCATCCACAGGTAGTTATGACATGTTTTTGTTTTTAGCCCAAAATGGACACAGAAATGACTGCTGGAGGGTTTACCCGATTTCCTCCTTTGTCTGTTTAAGCCTGTGATGCCCTGAGCTTGTACTGTATTTCATTATAATCCTGTCTTGTTGGCCAGGCTCCACGGGTGTTGACAGTTATGTTGACTCACTCTGACTGCAGCCTGCTGCCGCTGGTAGGGGACATCGTTCAGGATGTGCTGACGGCTCTGGATCTCAGCTACGAGCGCACAGCTGCTCTTTTCTGCTCCGCGCTGCACGCGCTCATGAAGGCACTGGGTAAGATTTCAACAGTGATATCAGCTTGAGTCTCACATATGCTGGGAGTCAAAGAGGACAAGGAAGAAAATGTAACTCGTGGCATGCTCTGCCACATTTTTTTTATGTTGCTTAACTTTATGTTTTCTGCAGAGCCTTTCAAAGTTTCTATCAATGAGTACACTTCAGGATAAATAACTTGTTATCAAATTATCAGTATCTTTGGAAACTTTTAATACATCATGATGGTTTTGTCATGAATCGCCGTGTGGCAGGCAGGAGTAGGACCCAAGATGCAGGCACTCAGACTCAAGGGATGAACTCAAAAAACTCAGCTTTATTGGCTGGCAGGGGAAAAGCATACAAAACTAAACTGGGAAAATATAAACTCACTTTGCAGCGAGGCACACAAGGAAACACACAGCTTGAGGGACGACACGACACTGACTCAGAGAAACACAGGGTTTAAATACACTGGGAAGTAACGAGGGGAATGAGACACAGAAGGAGAGCACAGCTGGGGGAAATCAGAACTGACGAGACAAGGAAGCGTAAGCTGAACACACTGAGATAAGACAGAGACCTTCAAAGTAAAACAGGAAGTACGACATAGAGACGCAAACTTGACACGGTGGAGACAGCAACTAAGAAACACAGAGACAAACCATAAGGTAGAGGACTCTAAGAACCAAAAGACACAGAGGTAAACTCAAACATGCAGACACAGACTTACACAGAACAGAGGGTACACAGAAACATGAAGGGCAAGGGATCAAACTAGAAACCATAGAATAACTCACACAAGTACAATAATACAAAAAGCACAAAGAACTAAACATGCTGGGTCAAGGGACCCAGGACCCTGACAGGTTTAAATGCCGAGTTGTTTTCTGCTGTAGAATTAATATTCATAATAATATTTATACAGCGGCACTATAGGTGTTTGCAATTTTACAAGCCCTCACAGTAAAAATGAACATATGTATAAATTAAATCTCCCTAATGGGCTCTTTCTAAAAAAAACATCAGTGTTTGTGTCACACTGATTTGATCAGCTGACTTATTTTATTGTAACCAAACCTATGTTCATATTGTTGTCTTGTTTTTCCTTTAGCAAGGTGGTTTCCTTCCAATTGTAGCAGGACCAGTACATCTGCCAGGTCCAGGTAGAGCTCCAGTGACCAGGAATACCTCAGCATTCGCCAATTCCTGCTGAATTACTGCAAACAGAAAGAACTGGCAGAGGGCATTGGAATAGAGGATGATGAGACAGAAGACTGAGGTAATAGGTCTGTCTAAGGGCCAGTGGAATATAAGCTATAGGTTGTAGTGATGGTTATATTAGATTCAGAGTGTAGAGGAGATGGATCATTGTAATTTAGATTCATAGAAATCTGAACCTCACTGCAAAACTGGCAGTAACCAGCATTTCATCGCTGCTGGCCAGCACTCCTGCAGAGACTCACAGCCGATGACCCATTAGCGGTCCTCAGAGCCTTCAGGGTAAATAAAACAAATCTCTCTTTTCATTATGTGAGTCAAAATTATTCAAGTCATGTTTAGTAACTTGTAATATTGAACGAATCAAAGATGCTGCCCAACAACAGGCTTACTTCATTCAGAAATAATTCTATTATTTTCTTTTTTGGGTTGTAATGTGAAGACTCTACTAACATTTCTTCTATCAGCACAGAAAAATCACTGTGTGGATGCCTTCTTAGAGGCTGCTTTTTAAAATGTCTCAGAGAATCACAAAGTGGGACTTTGTGATAAATGAAGGTGTTAGTTTTTTGTGATCTTTGGTGCAAGTGTCAGCTGATTCAACTTGTCGGTGTAAGTTAGACTACTCGTCAGCTCCTGTCATCAGCTGGACTATTTTTGAATTTGTTATTCATGTTTTCATTGATGAACTGACAAATTCAGACACATTAAGTCTGTAAACAGTCATTTATTCACTCAGAGCTGCTGCTGGGAAATTGTTTCATCAGCTACATGCAGCTTTTGGATATATCCAAGTTTTGTAAATACTATAATTCATCCATGAGTACACAACAGGAAGGTTTTATTGAATTTTGACAGCTTGCTGCTTTTGTACATTACATTTTTGTACATTTCATTCCAGGTGCTGTGTGTGCTGGGTGAAACATGTGGGGACTTTGTGAGGAGGAGGGTTTCTAAAGAGGTTCTGCCCAAGCTGAGCGCCTCTCTGGCACGGCAGGCTCCAA
Source organism: Neolamprologus multifasciatus (assembly GCF_963576455.1). Taxonomy (NCBI): domain Eukaryota; kingdom Metazoa; phylum Chordata; class Actinopteri; order Cichliformes; family Cichlidae; genus Neolamprologus; species Neolamprologus multifasciatus. The sequence goes on along the minus strand of NC_140458.1, from coordinate 24,337,156 downwards.
TCAGCGCCAAGGCTGGGCCTGTCTACACACACACCCTGGCCTACAAACTGCAGCTGGCTGTATTGCAGGGGCTGGGCTCACTGTGCCAGAGACTGGATCTGGGTAAGAGAATAGAGACACAGTGCTCACAAACAGCACAGTTTCACCAAGACACAACATAGTGCATCATCCTGTAGAACTGTACCTGGGATCTGGCAATGATCAAAGCAGCCACAACATGGACAAATCAGAGCAAGACAACTATTCTTAGTATGACGCCTCAATTTATGGAGACTGGTGCAACATGAAGCCCATTTATGTAAAACCACAGTGAAGATAGATTACCTCTTTCCAGCTGTAATATTTAACTGAAGCTGAAGCTCCTTCACCACCAGGTGGCAGTCTCGTATAACAATGAAAATCAACCATTGGTGTCCCAGCATAAATCAGGGCATCTCTGTTTTATTATACAAACCTTAAACTGTGAAACAGTTTGACATCCTAAACGCATGACAGTGATGTTATTACTAAAAATGCCTCTTCACTGTGGCAGCTCTGTCATTCACCATATTTTGACTTGACTTGACTTTGATGATACGGACCACAGCCAGCTGTGCCAGCAGGATGCTGCTCAGGTCCAAACTGCACACACAGCTACGAGTGCAAGCAGCTCTTCTTATACCCAACTGAGAAACGTGATTGTTCAATCAGAAAATGCGAAGCCATTTAATTGATAAGATCAGAGAAGTTGTTGTTATTTTTGTTTACTTTGTGCTCAACATACTTTCATTAGCATGTTGAAAATATTCAAGCGGCCTGCAGGCTTCTGCCATTACATTACCAATTATGCAATTATGAGCTGCTTGTGTGATTTTTCATCAGTCATTAAGTTCATTAGGCGCTGATGTCCCTGTCACAACATAATGGCTGCGGATTGCTCTAATTTTCCAAAGCTGTTCAGTGTGTGTGTGTGTGTGTGTGTGTGTGTGCATGCCCTTTAGTATTCATGCTGTCATTTGTGTGTCCGAGGAGTACTGAGATGATCTCACTCCTAATGTGACATGTTACAATCCATCACCTAACAAAGAAGACTCCTGGTTGGAACCTGCCGGCCAGGTGGTGCCTTTCAGTGTGGAGGTTTAACTGGTCGGTGTGAATGTGAGTGTGTGTCTCTACATGTTAGCCCTGTGAGAGGCTGGTGATCTGTCCAGGGTATGCCCTGCCTTTCACCCTGTGACATCTGGGAAGAGCCTTCAACGCTGCATGACCCTAAACTGGATGCACAGTTAAGTAAGATGGAGGGATGTGAATTTTGAATTTTTTTTTCTTGTTTTTCTAATCTACAGTTGGCTGATGGGGTCCAAGTGACAGGGTGGTCTGGATACTTAAACTGGAAATGAAATGCTCATTTTATTTTTTTTTAAGCATTATAAAAATAAGTTTCATTCTACAAAACTGGGATTTGATTTTCAATAGTGGTGGCCCCAGGCTGGTCACCTGTGCAGTGTGGAGGTGAACTGAGTGACAGAGTGAACATCACGAATGTCACACCCTCCCACTGAGGTTCATCGCTGACAGATGAAAAGTTAGCAGCTGGTGACACCACATGTCACAAAGGTGACAGAGCTGTCTGCAGCCTTTCCAGAGCCAGCGTTGCATCTAACAGTGACAAGGACTGCAGTGTAAAGATGGTTTTAAAAAGGAGATTAACCAGCAGTGGTGAGGGAGATGTGTGTCACGATCCTGGGTCCTATGATCCAGTGTTTTGAGTTTCAGTTCATTTTGATGTTTATAGTATGTTTAAGCTCATTAGGTTTCCTATGTTCATTTGCTTATTAGTTCCCCCTTGTGTTTTCAACCCCTGTGAAGTCTCCCTTGCCCTTCATGTGTTTCATGTCTGTGAGTCTCATGTTGTCAAGTTCATGTTGTCATGTCTGCATCTCATTATGTTTCCTGTTTTATTTTGAAGGGGTCGTGTATTCCTATGTTCAATGTTTTTAGTTTTACTCTCCTCTTGTGACGTCGTTATGTTCATGTGTGTCAGCTGTTTCCCCATGTGTTTCCGTTTTTAGTCCGTGTGTCTTCAGTCATTCCTTGTCAGGTCGTCTGCTCATCCACGTCACAACTTCAGGTATCCATGTCAGTTCACCATGTTTCAGGTTTTTCATGTTTAGTTTTAGTTAACCCAGTTTAGGTTATTGCTTACTTTCACCTATGCCCTTTGCTTGTACCTGGTTTCCTAGCCTCAATAAACGGCTTGTTTTTTGTTAAATCCACGTCACGTTCAGTTTTTGGTCTGTGTTTGAGTCCTCTCTTGCAAACACATACAGTCTGCCTCAGCCAGACGTGATAACGTATTAAGTGGGAGTGGGCAATTTTGAGAATAAATGCCTGGACAGGCAGAATTATTGTTAGTAAGCTTTAACATTCTAACCTCTCACCACACAGGGCTCTTCAGTCAGAGTCTGTGCTTTTACTCTTTCTACTTTTAAATGAGCTGCAATTAAAAGGTGAGAAAAGTCATTAAGTAAACCGTCAGAGAGGCCATCTGTACCCGTCTGCAGTAACAGAGAAAGTGATTAGGACGTACACTGATCAGCGGACGTCAGAGCACTTAGCATGTCACTGGTATATTATTTTAGCAACTTAAAAGATGTTAAAACATTGTTCTAATTCTACATTGAGAACTTGTAACTTAGCAACATGATCTACAGATATTTTCTCAGATTGTCTTTAAAATACCACACGTGAAGCTGTTAAAGCCACAGCGAGTGATCCTCATTTAATATTAAAAACAGATCATGTGGAATATTTGAAAAGAACGGGGTCTTTCTTGTGACACATAACCTCAAAGAGAATTGCAATTAAACTGTGCAGTTCAGCAGCTGAAGTGCTGCACATAGTCAGGCCCATAAATATTTCTTACATAGCCTCCCTACAGGCTCCAAACTGTACAAGCTAAAATAATTTTAAACCTTGTAAGATTATTTTTAATACTTTTAATGTTTTTTAATCAGTGGTTACCTGAAGCTTGTAGCCATCAAGGATCACCAAATTTAGGTTCCTCACTAAAGATGCTCTGACATCATTTACTGCTGCTCGCTGTGGATACTTAGCCTTCAGTTTTGTCTTCATAGGGCGACAAACCTGCTTAGCTGGGTTTAGTTTGGGTGACTGAGTCAGCCATCTGTACTTCGCAGTACAGAGGGAAAACAACAATTCGGCTGTCACATCAATATGTCTATCCCCTCTAGTGACTTCTTGACTTGTACGTTTTTTGTAAGGTTTTTCTTCACCAAGAAAAGATTTCTGTGAGTATCCACTTTAGTCACCCTCCAGGATTTCCCAGTCCTTTTAGTGTTGCTCATCTTGTCACTGTGTTTTGCATAAGTGTATTTAAAGAATGCATTAAATTGTTAAGTCCATAAACACTCTGCTATCTCTCTCTCTCTCACTTAGATCATTAACTCTTCGGACTGCATTTTGAGTCTTCTCTGAAATGGAAGTTCAACTCTTATAAGTTGTCATGAAATAATGAAAAACTCCAGATCATTTATCTGCTTATTTTGTCGTGGAATAATGAGGGAGCGGGTATCAGGAGAAAAAAAATCTGATTGCTAATTTCTTAATAAATAAAATCCATATAAATAGAGTTTTACAGCCACAGTTATACCACTATCACTGGAATCATATATTTAGCTGACAGTTTGGTTTGAAATGCCTCACTGGCCCCTCGGTTTGACATTAACACTGTATTTCAAACAAAATCAGAGTACAGACTGTACTGACTGCAAATCTAAACTGTTTCTCTGAGAGGAAAAAGAATAACTGCAAGTTTCTGTAGGTTTAATGGTTTTGGTATACACACCTGTAAAGTGAAGAATAATTTCACAGATTAAAAATGTCATTAAAGTATACATACCTGAACTCAAATACAGTGTTAACATTGTGATGAGGATTTGTTAGCTTTACCTGAAAGGCGGCGGTTTCTTACATTGACTTGCAGAGAATAAACTGTATTGGTCTCTCAGTTAGAATGCAAAGCTCCCTTACTGTGACTACCTCCTGCTGTCTCCTTCTGCCTTGGCAGAGCTGCCAAATGTATATAACAGTAGACCGTAATTTGGAAAAAAGGTCCAATCGTTTCTATTAAATGGGTTAATCGGATGGGTGGTTGAGTCACATTAAGACAAATTATTATTGTGTATTAAATGAGAACTCTAATAGACCCGAGATAATTTTGGCAGCATTCACTTTATCCTCTGTCACAAAGGTAATTTGCTTCTCATGAACTAACTTGCTTAGAAGTCAGTATATGTACTTTTATGATCTGGGCCCTATAGGTAATTCCTTCTTTTTGATCTTTATTATATCGTCGTCATCAGATCTTATATGCAGTACTATGCAAAATTCTGCTATTAGCCAAAAATTTGGCACAGGTTGGAATGTAGTGTAGTGATGGCTGTGAGGGTGTAAAGCTGTCTGTAAAACACAGTGGAGGTTCTGTCATGGCTTGGTGCTCTGTTTCAGCAGTGGAGATCTTGTCAAAACTGATGGAATTATTAACCCATAAAAGTGCAGTCAGATTTTGATCCACTATCCAATGCAATCTGGAAAACGTCTGATTCACATGGCATCATTTTTAAGCATGACAGTGATCCCAAACACACTGTCAATGCAATACCATAATTTTTACTAAACACATAATTCATCGCCGTTCTTTCAGGCATACTTAATCACTGTTCCTGTGCTTGATAGTGAAAACTATTACGATGAAATGATAACTACTGCTCACAGTTGTCTGATGGTTTTAGTGTAAAAACTGTGAGCAGTGTTTGCATATACTGGCTCTGATGCTTCTGTATTTAAACACAGTAAGACTACACCTAACAAAGGAGCCAAAATGCATTTGGGCAACAGTCAAGATAGTGTAAGTTCTGGTTAGACTGTAGTGCGGATATGTTCAACACTAAATAAAATAATTTCTTTATGCACGTGTGGCATTTGAATTAATCCAATTGATGTAAATTCATAATGTTTATTTTTCTTAAAGTTGGAAGAGTGCACAAAATTTTGAAAGACACTGCAGGACATCATTCATGTTGTCATTTGTACTGGACAGTATTATTAGCTGAAATTATAAAGTTTAAGTGTGAGATGGAAACAAAATGAGCCTGATTGGATTTTAGCCATGCTAGCTGCAGGGCTCGTCAGTGCCTCCAAAACAGCTCTTACATATCGGGACATGGGACTTCTTGGGGTGTTCCATGGTTAAAAAAAAACAACAACCTTGAACTACTTTAAAGCTTTTGGATTGGCTCTTATAGCCTCTTGACCTGATAATTGAAACTCTCTGGTGAGATCTTAAGCATGCTGTGTGTGCAAGACAGTCCGAAAATGTCTCACAGCTTGAGATCTGAGGGTAATTGTGTCCCAGTTACTCCTAGGAACAATTTTAAGAAGGTGCTGGTCTGTGTTGGCATCAAGCTAAAGCTGCAGATTGTCAGATGACCGTTCATGTTATTAATCTACACGCTTGACATCTGGTAAGTGTTAAGGCTGCTCGAGTACAGTGAATGGTCATTAACTTGTTTTTAGTGGAACCAGCTCGAGAAGACTTGGAGATTATTTCAAATATGTTCTTGTTCAAAGGAACATCATAAAGAATCATAAAGAAGATGTGTTGGTTGTGCTCTTAAGTGAATGATCATGGCCAGCAATAGAATTTAAAGAATGCTGAATTAGTTTTAAGGGACATAAAGTCATGGAAAATATCCCCCACCATCACAGCAACACTGCTAGCCTCTTAGATGGCACAACTAATCCATGGATTCACTGTTTTCCTGACCCTACCTTCTATTGCAGGAGGAGGAATAGAGATCTGTTAGGCTAGCTGGAATAGTTTTCCCACAATTTTCAATTTAATATTTAGAGTTTGCCACTGTGGCCTTGTTTTTCTGTTGACAGTTTCTAGCTGCGTTGCGAATGTTGCTGTCACATGATCGGTTGAGCAGATATTTGCACTAATGAGCAGTTGCGGCGTTATCTAATAAATTGGCCAGTGAGCATTTCAGCTCATTTGGTTGCCAAAGCAAGGCTCTGTCTGCTGTGAAGAAGCATGACGCCGGGCTCAGCTCTCACATGTCATAGCTGAAGTCAGGCTCTTTTTCTTGAGTCTCAGCCATGGGCAGACTTCTAACCTCGGTTAGATTCAAGGTCTTTAGTCCTGGAGTTTCTACACCCAACCACTAACAGAACACTGGGCACAAGCTGTTATAGATTATGCTTAAAAATTCCCAGTGGGATTAATAAATACAGTCTCTCTATATTTACATGCTTCCTGTCTGTGTCAATACATTGTATGGCCTTAAAAAAACAAAAGCTTTAAAGGTCACTGAAGGATTTTCTGCTTATCTTGTACTCCATTACTGGTTAGTACTATCTCAGGCAACCTCTCTCAGAGGGGTAAAGCAGTGGAAGCGTAACCTCTCTTGTCTTTTTAAACCTTGTTTTTTATGAGGAAATTAATCTCTTGAGATTTAGAAATTTGAGTTTTCCTTTTGCCAAAATGGACAACATTAGCCTAGCACACTATTTGATGGCTGGACAAACCAGAACTCCTGGACACACAGAATCACACGGAGAGCACATAAACGCCACAAAGTCAGGACCTGTTCTTGTTTTATACCCAAGGCATCCTGCTGCGAGGCAACAGTGCTGACCGCTAAGCCATGATGCCCATGTTGCTTTATTATTAAGATGTACCCATGCTAAAAAGAAAAGGTCTTATTTTTCCCATCAAAGAAGGAGACTATTTTTTTCCTTTATCAATCCTGTGCTTGATTTTCGTTGCTGGCACTTGACGCTGTCCTCCTTTCTATCTGACAGGGGAGAGATTTGGTGTTGGGAGATGGAAGGAATACGAAGGAGCAACAGAGAAACAGTCAGCGGCTGCAGCCTCACTCATGTGAATACCGATTTGGCTACAGCTTACCTCTGGGACGCCTGCAGCAAGCCAATTACCAAGCCTTAGTCACAGAGAGAGAAAGACAGAAACACACATTGACTGAAACAAATAATATGTTTCAGCTCCAGCTTCAGCTCCAATTCCACCCTGTTACTCATTTACTGCAAAATTTACCAGCACCAGGCCCTTTCCTCTTTAGTATTTCTTATTCCTCTCCTTCCATCCGAACACCTTGATTCCACAAAAGACTACAGGCCAAGAGTGTAGCCCCAGAAAGGGAGGAAGAAAGGGGATAAAAGCAGCTGCTAAATAATCCCATTTAACTCTGAAATGTGCACTGCTGCTTTTATTCTTGACACACAGCGAGCAGGCCTGGTTGAAGCCGAGTGTGGGTTGAATTGGCAAATAGAGTAAGCAGAGAGGGAGAGAGACATGTTTTGAAATGAGGCTTGAAAGGCAGCCCAGTTTGCAGCTCAGGGAGTTGCTAAATGTCTGCTGGGAAGGATGGTGAAAGAGAGAGATACAGAGTGTGAGTGAGATAGGAGGAGGAAGATGAAAGAGTGGATGGAGGGAGCAGGAGCTGGCAAGGTTACGAAAGGCGCACCAGGTGAATGGGAGGAAAGGAAAACACGGGGAGCTGGGCCACCAATAGACTCAAGACATAAAGGTGGGGGAAGTGTAGAGGAAAAAGAGGCACCCCTTTTTCCCACATACATCCACTCCTTAATGTCAGGAAGAGTGGATCTCTGAAATCCAGGGATGTGCAAACAGCCTGCTGTGAAATTCTCCACCTGAACCACCTCAGCAGTTTTACTGAGCTCATTAGGAGTTAGCAGAGGTAAAGTCCAGGCTTGGTCTACTTTTTATACTCTTTCATCTTTTTCCTAGTTCCTCTTCTTTCCCTCCTCCCTTCTTATCTTTACCATATATTTGGAACCAGGATCATATCTTTAAAGGATTTGTTCTTTTGGATATAAAAGCGTCATTATGTGCACGCACTGGACGTAATCATAAAAGAAGCACTCACAACAGTAACCACGTATGGAGTGAAGCCTGGAGCTGCACATGTAACGTGCCCCACTTTCCTCACAACCTACTGCACCACTGCCTGCTGTTTCAGCCCATCCACCACCCCAGCATCCACCTGTGTGCTCCTGGAGTTTTATGAGTAACATATTTGCAGGGAGTGATCCACCCGAAGACCAGGCACCGAGCTCAAACTGTATTCTGCTGCTGTGATTAATCCGTGACATTAACTTGGCTTTGTTGCATTTTAGTCTTTTTTATTTTCTTTTACAAGTTGATTTCTGTTGTAATTTCTGGATAAAAGTAAAAAAAATATCAGATTTTTATATAAATAAAATATAGTAAAAATGTCCTGTGTTTGGTTTTCTCAGCTGAAGCAGACCTCGATGTTTGTGAAGCCTGAATTTGTACTATGTGCAAGGCGGTACTTTTCTTTGGGTATCGAAATTCTAGCATGTCCTGCCTGATAATAATTTAGTATGGTCTGATATTTTTTATAAAAGACAAGTTGTTGTTTTTTTTCTTGTTTTGTTTTTTCAAATCTGCGCTCACATGGCCCTGCAAATGAATCTTCAGTCTGTTTCTAATCAAACCACAACACACAGCTCTGATGAAGCACATTTGGAGTGTTTAACTATTAATCAGTAATAACTAATAGTTTTTTCTTCCTGATACTTTGAATGCTAGTTAATTATACATGAATATTTAAAGTGCAGATCTCAGAGTTTTCAGTCTTAGTTGATTTGACAACAACTGTATTACTGCTAATAGCAAATGTTTAATATAAAGGCCATACATTGTAGGGCTAGCAAATCAAACTATTGTTGTTTTTTTTAGGAAGGCAATAAGTTAACGCCATCTGACTTTATATTGCAGCGGTACACCAAAGTTAGGTACACCACTACACATTGAATTCTGAATTCTGGCTCTAATATTCAAATATTTCAGCAGAATTCAGGAGTTCCAATCACTTCAATGGCCACAGGCTTATAAAATCAAGAATTTAGACATGCAGACAACAGCATCTCAGCCACGAAGTGATAAGCCATGTAAAATCACAACATGGGGTCAATGGATGCTGGGCACATAGTGTGCAGGTTGCCAACTTTCTGCAGAATCAGTCACTATACAGTGGAGAAGGTCCGTAAAGATGTCTAACTTCTGGCATCAACAAGACATTTTCATCAAGAGAACTGCAGCACACAGGGTATTTTCTCTTTATTAGACCATCTATATAAACCTTAAGGATGGTTCTGTTGGAAGAATCCCTGTAGATCAGCATTTTATGAAATACAATCATACGACATTCAAGTCACTAAAACCGCATTTCTTCCCCATTCTGATGCTTAGTTTGAACATACATACTGAAATACTGCCTGTAATTGGATGATTAGATAATTGTATTTAATGTCGAACCAAGTGGCTGCTGAGTTTATAAATATTGCAGACACCAGTATTCATGACTTTAAAGTATATTACCTGTAATACAAGACTTTTAATCCTTTGCTGCAATCTTTAGTAAATCACTTTTTGGGCTTTATTTAAATATCACCCTCACTAATTTTGTCCCTTGAGAAGGTAACTCCCAGAAATACGCAGATGTAGTTCAGCAGTGGTGGCTAAAACCAACAGGAGCAGTTAAGCTAACGTCAGGTTGGCACACAACAGAGCTAACTAGCAATAGCTAGCAAACTTGGCAAAAGTGTTCCTAGCCAGGTAAAGAGCATAAACAGTGAGGAACGACTGTGATGACGAGTTTATATGTGGCATATCATCACAGGTCAGTTGCCTTACAGGCGTGAATAGAAGTGTCTTCAGGACATGTAGGGCTGTGATCTCCCAATACTGTGTGTATGAATCTGAAAGGGAACTCGTTTCACCATCACACTAGCAAAAATGCAGTATGCAAGCAGCCTTTTATAACTCACATCATTCTGAATTATTGATCTAAGTGTTTGGGTAGCAACATAGCAGCCACAAGTAAAAATACATGCTTTAATATACTTAAGTGTTTTCCTGCTTGGAGGTGATTTAAAAACCAAACCTGAAGAGAAAGGCAGTGTTGAGTTAATGAGCTTATAGTTAAACTGTTGGTCCGCATGTTAAAGCTAGCAAAACTCTTTCAGTCTGTCACTTTGGATTATAGGAAGGTGTTTTCCATACAATAGATATTACGTAAAAAGCAACACACAGCTCAGAGCTAATCCTGTTCCCATGTTTCTTTCCCTTTCCTGCACAGTGTGTTCCGACACTTAATCCAGGTGGATCCGGACACCTTCTGGTTTACTCTAAATGAGCTCCACTGCCTGTCCTCTTACATCCCACACCACCCCGACCTCCTGCCGGTGCAGCTGAACGGCACGGCAGGCCGTGAGACGAGTTCTCGGACAACGTGTTCAAACTGCTCAAGGAGGAGTTTGGCTCCGTTACTGAGACAGTTAACCAGCCAGTCAGCTAATGAGCTGCTGCTTGATGAAATTGACTCTTCTCACAAACGGACAACTTATTGAACCACGACTCCAACAGGTCATTTAGCTGAAAGAAAGTCTATCAGCTGTGCCAAAAAAAGCAGCCGTCAGATATGTTTGTGATAAACTTCATGGTGTGCACAGTTCTGATAAACAGCAAGGTATTAAAGGAACCAGGACCACACCTGACACGTCTTCTACATTAGGAAAAGAGCTGCTGATTCTGTTTGATCGGTTTTTGTGTTTCACAGGCACGTTAAGGAAATACAAATGTTAGATTTTCTATTTCTTTTCACTCGTCAAGTTTGAGCATTTTGAAGCAATTTTGCTTTTGCCGACCCTAATTTTTTTTTTTTTAAATTCGTGAACTTGAAAGATAATCACCAAAGATCACCCAACTCAAAAGGTTTTCATTCTGCTGATGTGAAAGCTGCACTTGAGAAGAGGGATTGTGAATGTCGCTCATAGTGCTGTGTGCACTTAAAATGTGTCTGTAGCTCAGAGGGTTGAAAGGCTGGCTTCAAGAGTTTGTCCAGATAGGAAACAGTATCCTTGGTAACATAATTTACCCCCACTCCAAAAAAAGTGTATGCAGATGAAAAAGTGAAGTCTCTTTTTAACCAAATTTCCTGCTAAAAATAATAATTTAAATTCTACAGCTTATATCTTCTATTAAATGTTAGTCTATAATATTTAGACTGGCAGCATTTTTTTAAAGGTTTCTACCCAGAAAAGCTTCAAATAAATCATGTGAAAGACCAAAACTAACAGGTGAGTGCATCATCTTCATAAATATTCGTTTTTCAACCAAAACCTAAAAGCTTTAAAGTCCGGCTCATCAGTGAGACACACTCACAGTGCTGGATGTATCTGTGATGTCAGGCACTGGGTCAGTGTGGCTACTTCACTGATATATTCATAACGGTGAATTACTTTATTTATCATCAGTCTGACACATGCTGAATATCACAATACATACCTAGCAGCACATCTAAAATACTGTCCATCAGGTAAACTATTCATTACTATGCGCGTCACAGGAAACACATCGTATAGTGTGTTACAAATATAATTTTAACAATGACCTTAAAAAAGTCCTGATATGACAGCAGCTATGTCATAAAACTTTGTTTTTAAAGCAACGAAAATATTTAAATATTTGTCAGCCAATTTCATTATGATAGCAGTTTTATTTCCCAGATTCTCTTCTTTCTAATCACCCAGCTCTGTGTCATTAAGAGCTACTCTGTCATTTAGAAAATGTCCCTTAGTCATTACCTTGATTATCTAACCTCCTAGCTTCTGCTAGCCCACAATTAGTACTTACTGTACATTAAAATTAGGTGAAAATGGAGCGCTATTGAGTTATGTTTGATCAAAAAGAGAAAACAAAAACTACAGTATTGGACATTTTTTGGCTCTTCCCTTATTTTCCCGAGGCACTAATAAGGAAAATATTATTAGTATACTAATACTATTAGTATTAGTATACTAATATACTAATATTATTAGTATACTTCCAAAACTAGTATACTAGCTTTGGAAGTATACTAGCTTCCAAAGCTAGTATACTCGTACTGCTGGTCCCAAGCCTGGATAAATGAGAGGATTACATCAAGAAGGTCATTTGATGTAAAAATGTGTTTGGATCCATCTGCTGAGATTCCCTCCTCGGGAAAAAAAGGGAAGATAAGATATGTATATATGTATATATATATATATATACGGTTACAGCTGTTGATTGATTGATTTTTCTTTTCTTTTTAAGCTGTACATTTGTGTCCTACTTTTTGATGGTTGTAGTAAGACAACACGGACAAAGTTTTTTTTGTTTTTTGTTTTTTTCAATGAGATTTTCAGCAATTAGAAAAATTAGAAGTAAAGGAAGTGCTTCAAGATCCTTTGGATACTCTATGGCAAATCTAGCTCTGGTTAGAACAGGCTGTGCCCTATTAAGGCAGAGGTTGCTTGACATAGTGACAAGGATGCTGGCCGATCTATCATTGTTATCAGTCAGAGCCCTGCAGGGTTCAAGAGATGTGTAAATGAAGGAAGCAGAATGTCTCTTCCATTATCTCCTCACTGATGGGAGAGCCCGGGACCTCCCCACCTCACCGCTCCATAATGGATGTATGACGCGTCTAGTGTGGGGAAACAAGATCGCCACATGTTTTGTATTTAGCTGGCCTGGCTTAATGTTAGCGAGCACGGCACAGCGCCTCTTTATCTCATCCGGTGCTGTTGCTATTTATCCTGCTGCCAGTACTGACAATAGCACCATTAGTCATCAGCAGCAATAGGATGAGGGGAATCTGGCAGCACCTATTACACGCAGGCAACTGCCGAACATCGCTGCTCCTTGATGCACATGGACAGGCACACACAGAGCAAGGGGCCGTAAAGGTAAACTGCAACTGGTGAAGAACAACAAAAAACACCCACTTAGGTAGAAATGTGTAGTGAGTACTCAAACTCAAACTTTCATATACAATTTATTTCATTTGATAAAGGCATACACTTAGTGAGAGACCAAACATTCTAGAAGAAATGTACATTTCCCTCTTTTTTTCACCCCAACAGTAATCTCTTCTTTACAAAACATCAAATCAAATTACTGGTTGAAAAATAATTCTGCTGATCACCGCTTTAAACCATTAAACCAGCCTCCTGAAGTCTACTCATAGCAACAGAAGCACTGTTGTCCCTCTGGAGAGTAATACACCAAAGAAGTGGAACCATTCATGGCCTTTGAAACCCAAGAATATATTTTGAGGCAGAGGATTTCAGTGTTTCACTAACATTTCCTCTTACTTTACCCCCTCACTGCCGAAGGCTTTATCCAAAGTGTTACCCACGTCCACATTGTCCCAATTGATCCCTTCAGAGTAACCTACAGCCCAGAAAGCCTCCCCTTCACCTTTACAGATGAGGTTTCATACAAGCATCTAACCAAAGAGATTATTCTTGAAAATGGCAGAAGTAAAACGGCCCCTCAGACCTTTTCAGACACACATGTTCAGGCTCATTATTATGTGATTACACTCATGTTTGCTGCCCTGCAAATACAGTAGTTTAAGAAACACTGCTGAAGTACTAAGATACATTAGGGGAGCCCCCCTTTCTGAGCAGCTATGGAGAGAATGTGTCATTCATCTGTCTGTACAGCACTTTTGGAAAGCAGGAAAGCAACAGAAAACTGCTTAAAAACGAAAAGATCTAATTGAAAGGACTTTAAAAGTAAAATATGGATTCGGAACAGAATGATGTTTTTTTTTTTTTTTTTTTTTACAATATAAGTAAACTCAGGTAACACTGTTTTTATTGGTTGGCTGCAAAAGTCTTTTTTTTTTTTAAGAAAATCACTAAACATGCACTAGCTTTAATTCATATTTTACAGTCATATACACAGGGTGGGTTTAGAGGCTTGTAGTGGAGAGGATTGAGGCTTTTTTCTTTTAAAATGACTGATAAGAACTGGGCCAGAGCACTGGAATAAAAGAACTAAGCTGGGAGAGGAATACAGCCCAGCTCCTCCATAAAAGGGGGAAGTTTGTTCCACGAAGATCACGATCTGTTCCTTCTATGTATTTATAGTCAGGATTCAGAGGCACACCAAATCTGTTTAATTTAGAGGCATTGTGATTTAACCGTTTCATGGCTTTCCAATAGGGTGGGGTCTGCATGGAGCGATTTGATTGATTGATTTCTCTCAGCGTGAACAGCCATGAGTGGATCAAACCTGCAGCACGAGCGAGAAGGCAAATTTTCAGAGAGGCATCATAAACTCAAAAGAGCTCTGCGGGGAGGATACAGCCCGTGTTGTTGTTGGTTTGATTTAAAATCTCTCCCTTTTCAAACTATCGATATATTTGTGATTTAAGACTTGTGTCTGTGCTGGATAAGCACTGCTGCTCTGGGAACACAGGGAGAACACTTGTCAATGTGTGGCTGTATACTTATTGAATACACACAGAAGAGGAAAAAAAAAAGATGTAATGAAGCTGAAAAAGATTTTCAGGGAAAGAAGTAGGCTGAGTTTCATTCAGAATACTCTCAGAATAAAAGGGAGGATTTTTTTCTACTGGGGACAGACCCAGTTATAAAATGTACAATATCAGCCTTTCTTTTCTGAGGGTGTATCAAATGACAGAGTAAGGCAGTGGAAGAAGTATGAGCATGAAAGCAGAGTGTGTCTTTTACAGTATCTAAAGTACAAGAGTGGAACAGAGCACGGGTTAATAGTAAGACAGAAGTCTCTTTTTTCTTTTCTTTTTTTATAATTGGTGCTGAGACCAGAACCTGTGGAGCTGCCTAGATCTACACATCAGCACCCCCCTCCCCCTTCCCACCCTTTTGCTGAATGCTGTGAAGCCAGGCTTTACAGACAGGTGAGCAGTCCAACCCAGACCCATGCACAGCGAGAAAAAGCTACATTCCCTGCACAGTTTGCAGCCCTGTGCTTAGAATAAGCCATACTGGACATTTTCTAGAGATTCTGGATTTGTGCACAGGCCTGCACTGTGTGGGAAGAATAGCTTTTTTATGCTGTGACACACATCATATTATGCAATCCTTGTGTAATGCCATCTACAGCGCACAGCTCGGTTCGTTGGTGCAGTCATTGTGGCTACTGTGGTTACTGTCCACGTCCCTCTTCCTCAGATCTCTGCCCGCCTTGTGTTGCTGACTGCTGCTGCTGCTGCTGCCGCCGTGGCTGTGGTGGGCAGGTGAAGAAGAACGCTTGCCATGCTCCTGGTGGTGCCCGTGATTCTGGTGATGGCTGTGAGCGTGCTCTTTGGTGCCACCGAGAGACTCCCCGTCGTCCCCGTCAGAGAATCCCACTCCTCTCTTGGTGTCGTCCATGGCCTCAAAGTTGTTGCTGGGGTTGTGGCTGATTACGTCGCTCTCTGGCACCACCTGCAGGTAGGCTCTGACGCGGTGGTGACGCGCGCCCTCGATGTCACTGAAGTCAATGACGCGGCACTCGTACGTGCCCTCGTCAGACGGCTTGACTCGGGAGAGGCGGAGTTTGTGGGAGATGTTGCTTCCTACAACCTTCACAACCTGATGAACAGACAGACAGACAAAAAAACAAACAAACAAATAAAAAAACATATAATGTGGTTGGACTGTTACAAATATATCCAATATAACTTCCAATCAGAAGATATTTTACCAATGAGTGGCTGTTTTTAGATAATGGCAACCCAACAATAAATGTAGTGAAGTAAAAGCTATTAGTTTGATGAATGAATGAACTAACAGTCACTATAGCTCCTGTTCATATCAGACCAAGAAAAACCTGCCATCTATTGAGAGTACTGAATTAATTAATGTTGCAATTTTCATGAGTCCCTTTAACTGGAATAGAAGGAAAATGTCATTTACTCTTTCAAAAAATGAAAAAGAGCAATTTGAAAACCCTGAAAATGATTCAACTAATATTTCAGCAAAAAGCTGCTCCAATACTGTAGCTATCTGTGCTGTCAGATCAGCTTTGTTTGGCTTTGTTCTTGTTCTGTATATACAGCTGAAGATGAGCCTTCAAAATAAACCCTCCCCAAAAAGGACTTTTGCTATCTCACAGACCCCGAGATGAGTTACGTTCTTACAAAATGTGCACTCACCTTCTCACTTCAACTAAGTATGGTGTGCTGTTTCTTGGCTTCAGCTATGAAGTTTTATTATTCACACCGGGCAGCTACAGCAGCGTATTAATGCCATTGTAGGTAAAATAGTAGAAGTTTGAGCTGGGTCAACATATACAGGGCTGTGCAAAAGTCCTTCATTTTTATACATTTGCCTTCAAAGGAGTCAAACTTGTTGTCATATTTAAGATAGTTTTGAGTTCACAGGTTTTCTGCAGGTCTTTTAGAGTTTCTCTTTAGCTCTTCTTTTTAGTTATTTTCAGTCCAGTCCTTGTAGCTGACCCTGTTCAAAGGGTTTTTTGTGTTTTTTGCCAGGCAACATAATTTCTGAATATGTTTGCACATTTCAATAAATCGCTGCACCTATTTCTCGTTGTCTTTGTAGCAGCATACAAAGAAATGAGTGAAGAAATAAGAGGCAGCTCAAGACTTGCAGAGTACTGCATGGTCTGTGAGATTAAAGTCATCATTTTTAGTGAACCTCAAGGCTACCCTTTGTAAAGTGGGAACAACCTCATTACATCACACATGTGGCCCACTTGCCATTTTTATGCCTGGCCACACAAATTACACTTCAAAATCTGACTCGGCAGTAAGGATAAACTCAGTATTTTAGTGAATCTTCATATTATCATAAGCATCTGGACACGACCCTGAATTGTGCCTGTTTAGAAGAGAATAACACACTGGTCTGAATGAAATTGGCAGCGCTCCTTGTTTACTCGTAGCCTCTGTCGCGTGATGGTGATCACACTTGCAAAATGAAGTGATGCGGCTCATTTACAAAAAGACAGTTTCTGCAACATTTCTCATAAATTTGTAACTTTAATCTCATTTGTTGACTGCAAACTTTTAAAACGTTATGAAATTTATAATTTTCTTGTAAACCTGTGCAATTTTTGGAAACACCTGTAATCTTTTTTTTTCTCTCTGAATCGGTTAAGTGGTTAAGATGATGATAGATGGATGGCTCATCCAAATGTATCAGATTTCACAAAAAGTTTTTTTTCCCCTTTGCAGTCCTGAGCCGGATTTCCTCAGAAGAAGAACACAACACACAGAAAATCAAGACAAAACGACATCACAGCCGTGGCATTTATCTTCTCATCTAACAATCAGCGAGAATGCAAATCAGTGCATCGTTTCAAAATGCCAAATTATTACTTTGATTGTATAAGCATCCTTCTTGCATGCAAATTCAGTCAAGCCACTTAAGGCTTGTGGCTGCCTATCATACACTCGTCTGTGTTGAGAAAATGAGCTGAGTGTATTTTGAAGATAGTTAAGATGCGTGAAGTCCTGGAGGTACAAAAGAAAGATCATAAGAAGAATAGAATAAATGTGTGGTGTGGCCTGGATGCACTCTAAGTCTATGCCTCCTCCAAGCCAATCACTCAGACAAACAATAAAATCTGTGAAAGTACGAAGAGAAGACGTCAAATGCTTTGCAAGTTTGCAGAGCAGGAGTTAAGATGATGAGAGTCTGGGGACATCTTGAGATGCGACGCACCAAGATATAAATACAACTTCATTTATCACCCACCTTCCTCCTCGTGACGCCAGTAGATGTTGGGATGTGTGCGTCGTGTGTGGCAGTGACATTTGCGCGTTTGGCTGTAAGCGTGAGCTTAATGCGTGCCGTTTGCGAGTTTGCGGCTGCATATGTGAGCATCTCATGGTGTTTTTTTGTTTGACTGTATGGATGTGTGCCAGGATCCATTATATAGAGAGAGCTCATAATGATTTTGCAGCTGTGTAGCCTGCAGTGTTTTGCTCCACCCACACAAACATGCACACAGACACACAAAAGCACACAGACAAACACACACAGTCACAAAAACACAGCATCAGTGATTCAGCAGCAGCTAGCCTTTTGGGAGAAAGCTGAAAGGTTTTTGTGTGTACATGTTTCTGCATGTTTAATGCAGCTTTATGCATCTTCAACTTCTACACACACACACACACACACACACACACACACACACACACACACACACACACACACACACACACACACACACACACACACACACAGCTTTAAAACCCCAGAAAGTAGAACATTTTTTGGTTCATTTTTGTAATTATAAAGTCAGTGGAAAGAGATAAGGCTAGGGGAATAAGTTTATGTAGAGATAACATGCAGTCGGTCCTGCAGTCTGCTCACTTCTGCAGGTAATTAGAAAAAAGTCAAAATGTTGAGTTACTCTATACTGTCCTGCTTCTTTCAATAAAAGGCTCACCTATTTTTCCGTTTGCCAGGGGGAGTACCAGAGGAGATATAAAAAGATCTGCTGACTTCCCACCCTTCCTTTTCCACTGTGTTTTACTGAGATCTGGTACTGCAGCCACAAAGTTTCAGTAGTGTTTATTAAAATTTGCAGATGAAGCCCTCAGGGGCCACTCCCCCATGGGGAGGACACTTAACCACCCACGAGCAGCAGCGCTGCCTGCTCTTTGCCTGACGCTGTGCTTCTGCAGAGCCATCGAGGTTTTTAGTGAACGTGTTAATGCACCGTCTGGAGCGTTCACCCACCATGCGAGCTGCAACGACTGAAAATCAGATCGCTGTGTGCAATACAGCATAAGCACAACATCTGTGGATCATGCAGAACAAGAAATTTAAATGTAATCATAAGCATTTTGAGTCTTCTAACACCAAGGCAAACATAACGGCTTTCTGGTGAAAATAACTGCAGATATTGTTCACAACTCACACTTATCTTTGTAGCATCCTTTGCCATCTCCTCCTCAGGAGCCACCTAGGAAAAGTGACAAACATTAGCAGAAGGATCTCAGTTTGATTGGCTTTCTAAAACTAAAAGTGAAACACATGTACCAGAATACAGAACTGATTATGTTTCTTGTTGTTCTTAGTGTGCCAGTTAGATACTGAAGCCCACATACTACAGTCAATATTTCACAAACACACAAATCAACATAAAATTAGCAAGGGTTTTTTCAAGTTTTTTTTGGAGGAAAACTTCAGCTGTTGTGGGACAAATACCATCATAATGTGCAGTTTTGTGCAGATTTTTGGCTCCTTCTTGGTCCGTTTTATACACAGTTACTGTATTTAGCTCAGTCTGACTCTGTCTTATCAATTCCTACATGCATCAAGAAAAACAAACCAACTGCTTAACTGTCAGACATCTGAAAAACAAAACATATTTAATATTGAATATAAATGTGATATGGAATCTGAGTCAAAATGAGTGCTAATGTTACTCGAAGTCTAGTAGATGTAAGAACAGCTGGTTAACACCTAATTATGTGATTGTATTGGCTTCATGTTCTTCTGCATCGTTTTATTAATTTTCGCCCCCATGTGGCTAATAGAATAATTAAAGTTGTTTTAAAGACTTTAATACGAGCTAATGTGAAATCATAAGGGATATACACGTGTTGTGGGAGGGGGAGCTGGTTAAGATGAGAAAGACTGTGGGGCAAAATGGGACCAAAGCTTACAGTCTGCATGTGGCAAGCTGATCCATAACGCCACTTTCTTTGGACTTGAGGTTGTAATTCTCTAACTATAGTTCAAGTCAAGTTAAAAAAGAAAAAGGGCTCATATTACCTTACTCTCCCATATACTCAAAAAAGACCATTTCTGAAGACAACTCAGAGACAGTGAGCGTAAATACTTATTTCACCTTATGAGTCCGTGGGCTTAAAAACACCTGCTGTGGCAACTGCCATAAAGGTTGTTTTGAGCACTTTGGCAGGTGTTGAAATGTGTCTCTGTGGGCATATTTTAGCAATGTGATCACACAGACATGAAACCTGACAAGTGTGTAGCTGAGGTCAAAATGAAGGCTGAGTTCCAAGATCAGTACTGGGTAAAGGACACTGGAAGAAATCGAGGCAAGGGGCTCAAAACCTGTTCCCACCTTACAAACCTGCACCCACATTAGTCTGTTTTCCTTTGCATACTTATTGCCCCTTCTTTGATTTCTAATCTGTTCATTTACATGTTACAAACACATTTACTACAGTGCCAACTCTAGTGTGTGCATCAGCATCACTGGGCTGGTGGGATCCCATTGCAAGATCATCTATAATTCATCTGGAGTTGATCTTTTATTTTCATTTTTCATCTTTTTGATCATTTTGGTAACATTGTAGAAACAAGCAGTCAGGCAGTAGTGATTCAACTGAGCATTTAGATTTTCCAGGTGGCTGTGTTAACTATCTCAGGAAGGATGACCACATGTAAACAACATCACTAAGGGTGAACATATCCTTTAAATAAAACCAAAAAAAGGAGCCAGAATTTCTGTTGTGAACTTACTTCATTAGTTGTCCAGGGCTGCCTGTGGGTCCAGTCAAGATGGTTCCTGATGTACCACCACTGGATTTCCAGTGCATAGGAAGGAGTTCCCGCTCCTCTGAATGAGCAGGCCATCTCCACATCCTGGCCTCTTTGGGCAGTCATATCGTGAGGCACCTCTGTGAACATGGCTGGACAGACACAGACACGGTTAACAAATGGTTCTAGTAGCTAGCTTTCAGTTCAGACAGACCAGCAAGCCTGAAGTGGATGCCCTTTGGAGCTTGCACCAAAACCGTAATGAGCTTTTTACAAGTGGATGACAATTTTCTTGACTTGAGCCTGGTAAAAGGGCACTTAATCACTATGTATTCATTTTTTCTGCTCGGTTTTACTTTTGTAAGGGTAGAAAATGTTCTGATCCAACATTCAAACACACAGTGAGGTTTGATTTATACATCACAAATCCAACAATCTTTCAGAGAAGAGAGAAAGTTAGAGCTTGAGACCCTTTTCTGTCAAATTAAAATTGAGGTAGAGTGAAATTGAAGGAGGAAGTTGTTAGTGATAAGTGCTCAGAAATATATTCTGAAACACTTAAATCAATTTTCAGGAAAACCCTTAAATTGCTTCAGCAAAACAGTTGATAAATCTGAGACTGGGATGAGTGTAATGAGTCTGCATATTAACTGAACCAATAATACAGCAGCCCTAGCATAAATCATGGCGGAAACGAGGTGAGTGCTTTCTTTGTTCCATTTTCAAGCTGCTACAGCTAAATGATAAGTGTGTGTGTGAAGGTGAGACTGATGAACGCGAACAGGCAGAATGAGTGGGTGTGTACTGAAGAAAGACCCCAAGGGTGAGGAGAAGGAAGTGTAAGTTATATTTGAAAACTACACATAAAAAATGTTCAATGTTTTGGCGTTTATGAAACCTATTGAGAAAAAAAGGCTTTTTTAAAACTTAAAACAATGTAGCTGTGATCGCTTAAACCTTTAAAATCACAACAGTATATGAAGCAGTCATGAAACTTTATAGCTTTGTAGCTGAGATTACACGAAAGGGTGAGTCTGACGATGGGTGCGGTCCAACCCATAATAGTGATCCAGTGGGCCACTTTACAGCAGTATCATCATATGATCGAATATGGTGTTTAACTGGAAGAAAGTATCTGCTGAGTGTGACTTACGTGGTACATGTGAAGGATGAGGTAGGTTTAGGTTTATTTTTTAGGAATTCCCAAGCCAGTGAGAGGAATATCTCAGTAAAGACTGAAGACAGTGTGGTTCCTAAAATTTTAAAAATCATCCTTGATAACTTTAGGATTAGGCTCCTGCAGAACCAGGCTCAGGGAGAGGCTCAGGACCCCCAACCGGTTGCAGCAAATGGCTACGCCTCGCTGAACCGAAGGTTTCTTCCTGTTAAAACTGAGTTTTTACTTCCCACCATCGCCAAGCTCATAATCTGATTATTGGGGTTTTCAATCCAACAATAAAGGGTGCAAATAAAACACAAATGACCTGAACTGAATATGTAAGAGTTTCCATCACATTATAAGAATAAACAGGAGAAAATGTATGCCCACCCATCCGAGAGGAGTTAGACCCTATCCCAGCTGTCATAGAGCAAGAGGTGGGGTACACCCTGGACAGATCAACAGTCTATCACAAGGCTGACAAAAGGAGAAAGATAACCCTTCATATCTAGGGGCAATTTTGAATCCCCAATTAACCTATCCCCACTAAGTGTATATCTCTGGATTTGCCAGGGTACTCAGAGAGAACCCATGCAGGCACAGAGAGAGCATGCAAATGTCAGGATCCTGGGTCTCTCGACCCAGCGTTTTGAGTTCCTTGTGTCTCTTGTATTATGTTTGATGTTTAAGGTTCTCTTTGTGTCTTAGTTTATTCCATAGTGTCCAGTGTCCTTAGGTTTCCTGTATTCTATGTTTAGTTTCCTGTGTATTTAATCGGTTTCCCTCTATGTAGCTGACCCCTGTGTCTCCCTCTGTGTGTCTAAGTGGATATAGTGATTTGAGTATTGTGCTTTGTTCCCACTCCTTGTGTTCTGTGTTTCCTCATACTGTCATGTGCTCCTCCATGTTCTCTATCTCCCTCCAGGCTGTCTCTGTGTACTTCCTGTTTTACTTTGAAGGTCTGTGTCTCAAGTAAGTGTATTCTGCTTTGCTTCCTTGTCTCGTCATGTCTGAGTTCTCTCAGCTGTGCTTTCCTCCTGTGTTTCATTCCCCTCGTTATTCCCCAATGTTTTTAAGCCCTGTGTTTCTCTGTGTCAGTGTCATGTCCTCCCGCATGCTGTGTATTTCCTTGTCTGCTTCTTGGTGAAGTTTAGTTTATATTTTCCAGTTTGGTTTAGGCCTGTATTATTTCTGTGTGTCAGCAATAAAGCTGTGTGTTGAGTTTTGTATTTTGGGTCCTCTTCCTGCCTGCACACAGCCGAATCATGACAGCAAACTCCAATCTGAAAGACCCAACTGGCCAGTGGATTTGCTGTGAAGCAGTGTGCTAGCTACTGTTCACAGTGAAAATCATGCAAGAGTTATTAAACTAGGTTAGCATGATCCACAGATGGATGACTGAATATAAAGGATTAATTCACAGTTAAGCTTCCTTAGACTGATGGAAAAGTGCGTTTCTTTGGTCTTTGGTCTAAAAATCAAAGTGTGTTGTATGTGTATGCCTGTCAGTCTGTCAATAGATTTTAATCTTTGAATTATTTAACAAAAGGTAATTTATAAATAACAAAAGTAACTACTGCTAGTTTTCCCATGAATGGGAAAACTGCCAAATGCAAGAGAATTTTCTACAAAAATAAATTTTCAATAGCCACCCAAATTCACCTTCTGCAGGTGTTAAAGTGCATGTATCTACAATCACGCCATGGCCCTAATTTTAAATGTGCAAGAGCTGTGCCAGGAAAAAGTCTTTGCTATCCAAGAGTAACCATAGAGAAAAAATTAATTCTGCCAATAAACAGAAGACAGCCCATTGTTTTAAATAATGTGCCATGCATCATATGAAAGAGTCGTTGAAGACAATATGAGGCCGTCTGTCCAAAGGTTCAAGCTAAACTGGAATTGAATTGATCACCATGAAAATGATACTAAGCATAGTAAATTTGCCAAGGAATGGCTCAAAAAAGAGGGTTATGGAAATGGCCAATTCAAAGCCCGGCTGAAAGCTCGGGAGTCATTAAAAATATATTTCACACAGTTTAAACATTAAAACAATGGAAAACATTCACACATGAACACAAGAAAACAAGAATCTTACATCATTTTTATTCTTCATCCCTTTCCTTTCACATACTCCCACCAAAAAAATCTAAACAAAACTCAACAGGCAGTGATTAATCACACCAGAGATGTCTACTACTATGAAAGAAACGCAACACTGAATTCGTTGCTTGCGTCTACATCACTGCCGTATTTTCAGCATTGTCTACAAAACTTTTCATTTATCATGCAGGAATTAGGAGTTTTCCTTCAAACTGTAAACTTCAGTAAACTTTAAAAAATCTCCACCTTTGAAATTGCCCCTACCAAGATTTGTCCAGCTTATTCACTCAGTAAGACTGAGTGAAATCAGTGCCAACTAAGTGCCGATTTTCATCTCGGTTCATAGATTAATCTCGCCCGTTCAACCAGTGAGGCTGCGCTATGGATCCGTCTTGTATTACGAGAGCGGTACAAGCCTCGAGTCATACATCCCTCTTGTACATTGATCAAATCTGCTTGTATTTTTCATTTGTGAAACCCGAAACACACCAGGTATCGATTTGACATTACACAGCCGGAGTCAGCAACAATGCCCGTGGCCCTTCTCTTGTAGATAATATTCAAAGCTGGGACATAAAGAACGGTGGAAGATAGAGCCTTTGAATTTGCTTTTAGCAACGATAATCTATCTTTTCCCACTTAGCTGTGAAGCCCACAATGCAAAATCCTTGGGCATTTTTTGGGGGGGAGGGGGCTTTAATGCTTCCCAAATTATAAAACCACATGAAAATGTGATAGTCATCAGCAGTTTATTATAATGTAAGAGAGATAATTCTCACCCAGCAATTTACAAAACCCACACAGCAGATGCTAATTTGATAGCACGATGTGCTGTTTCTCAGTCTGCCTCATCCAGTAAAATGTCTCTTTTCTTAATTACAATATTTCCCGCACCTGTTTAAGACTTTAAAAGCAGCTTTTAAAATGTAACAAATCTGAGGAAAATCTTACATATTGTCGTGCAGAATTAAATTATCTTCTGCTACTCTGCAAATCTGAACAATTCTCCTGTAATGATGATTCAAACTTGTGGCTCTCTAATGCTGTATCTCTTATTAATAGCCATTTATAATCACTGCATTGTTGAAGCCATAAAAGGCAGTGATGAGTTAGGTCTGCTCACCCCTAAGCATTATTATTATCCGCGAGATAAACGACGGAAGGCTCTCGGGCGACTGCTGCAAGTTGGTGCTTAAAAGCTACAGGATGGCTGACAAGTCACACTCCGTGTCAGCCCTGTTACCACAGGAAGAGGAAGAGATGGACAGACAAATTAACGGGGGCTGAGAAGAAAAGGCTACGTGTGTTTGCGCAGTCATCGAGAAAATAAATCATCAGCAGAGATCAAATTAACGAGTGATGTTTGTGAGAGTGTGGCTCTGTGTGTTTGTATATGGGAAGAATTAATATGAGATGCGCTGTGTGTGAGACAGAGGGAGAGGGACAGGAGAGGAGGAGGAGGAAGGTGGAGGACAGCGTGTGAGGCAGCAGATAGCTTGGAGTGGAGAAAGCTGCAGAGGCGCCTGCTATTGTTTATTTCTTTGAGAAGTGGAATGTGGTAATTACAGTGGTGATAAGAGGGGAACAGGAAATGTTCCTTTGTAGCGTACTTACTCTGGCCAACCTAACGTCTATCTTACACTCCTTATAAGCTTGTTTACACGGATGAGATCCGCCCAGATGACACTTTTCCAAATAGCGAAATTTTCGAGAGAAAGGAAGGAAATTGTTTTCTGTTTTGTTGAAAGAACCATAAATATAACATTTCTTAAGTCAAGAAACTACCTTTCACACTTGCTGCTACCCTTCTGTTATAGATCACACTCCTCTCCACCCTGCCTGCACGTACTTCTTCACCTCTCTTGTGCTCTGTCCATTGCTTTCCACAAGAAGGATGTAAATTCAAGGAGAAGAGATACAGGAGGTTCTAAGATGAGTTATTGCAAAACAAATTACATTTTCTGATTATTTACTTATTACCTCTCTGGACAGAATTCTTTTAGTAAATTTGGTTTATGGCTTGTCTTATGTATAGCATTCAGAAGAGATATAATCATACCCTGCAGGCACAATGTCAATAAAGTCATTATAAGAGTTCACAGTATTTCCTTTTGTTTTTACTGAGGAAATGAAGAAGGAAGAAAATCAGTCAAGAGCAAAGACACTGGGACTGCGTTGGAAGATGACGGTTTTTGCTTTGGAAATGCTGATTTTCTCAGTGATTGGTGGCAGCTAGTTGTTTTCAGCTCCAATATGTTCACCAATACTACCTGCCCAGCACCAAACAGGAGGCAGATAATGTTAGATAAAATGTCCAATGTGGCAGTTCTCTGGAAGAAAATGGCCTTGTTGGTGCCAGATGTCACGGGAGAATGGCCAGACTGTTCTGAACGCACAGCACGTTGGAGCAGATGGGCTACAGCAGCAGAAGACCAAACCAAGTGCCACTCCTGTCAGCTAAGAACAGAAAGCTAAGACTACCATTCCCACCAGCTCACCAAAACTAATCAACAAAAGTCTGAAAGAATGTTGGAGGGCCCGATTAGTCTTGATTTCTGCTGCGTCTCTCAGTACCAACTGATGCCTCCATCAGAATAATGTGCCCTATGTCAGCGGTCCCCAACCCCGGGGCCTCGGACCGGTACCCGTCCGCGAGTTGTTTGGTACCGGGCCACGAGAGTTGAGGCTCAGGTGTGAAATGTATGGTTTTCATAGTTTTTATCGGTTTTCAGCGTTATTTTGTTATCGTTTTTATCATTAACTAGGTCTTTTCACGTGTGTTATGAATAAATCTTCTTTTTTTCGGTACCGGTACTAGTTTTATTTTGTTGTATTTATCCGCGACACCTTAAAGGCCGGTCCGTGAAAATATTGTCGGGCATAAACCGGTCCGTGGCGCAAAAAAGGTTGGGGACCGCTGCCCTATGTCACACAACTCAAGTCATCCTAAAAAATTTTTGAAGATGACAATGAGTTTAATGTACACAGATTTCAATCCAGCATTGCTTTGGGATGATTTGCTTCATAGATGTACAGCTGACAAATTTGCAGCAGCTGTATCAATATGGATTAAAATCTCTAAGGAATGTTAAATTTATGCCATGAAGAATTAAAGAACTTTTGTGGGCAAAAAAGTCCGATCCAGTCAGTTGTATAATTTGCTACTTGACTTTTGATACTAAGTTTAGCTCTGTTACTGGTACTCTACAAAACTCATTAATGCATTCACATCTTTTCTAGTAAACCTACAGAAATAGAAAACAAGATAAGCTGACAGCGCATACATTTGGGAGGCTTTAACAACCATCCAGCAGCAGGTATAGGCTCCACAACTGCACAGATCCTGACCTACAGTGCACAGTTTAAAAAGTGACTCCTGAATCTAGCAGTGGATATTAGTTCTAGAAAATGTTTTTTTTTTTTTTTATCATTTTTTACTGTTTATATACATAAATTCCTAACCTTTCTAAAAGCTCTGTGTCTAAGGCTTGCCAATGGGGAACCGTGTAGCTGCACATATTCTTTGCTCCATTTATAGTTGGAGATTTGGAGGGTAAACAGACCACAGCAGGCATAAATCGAATAACCACAGCAAAAAAAAAATATCACAATTTACAGCACAGTAATGCACTTTAAAGAGATGGTGAAGTGAAGAACTAAAATGTAATCATTCTTAAATTTATTTATTTATGATCTTTATCTCAAAACAGAGGCCAAATCACAACTCTGACAAGCTCTGAGGACTACACCTGGAGTGACTGTGAATTCAAGAGCAGTCATTTAAATCCAAGCAGAGTACACGGGTAAAACTTTTTGCTGTTCACTTCTCCTCTTCTCCACGCCTCAAAAAGAAAAAAGAAAAAAAAATCACTTTCCAAGGGCTCATATGTTATTTCACAGCTGCCTAACAAGGATATTGAGAGACCCGTCATGCATTTGCTTCTGTGCATTTCGCCCGCAGCCTTGTGTAACCCTCTCTCACTCCTCATAGCTTCCACAACGCATTGGTGCAACAGTCGAGTTTTTTTTCTAATACATAAGGGCTTTGGCAACACTGAGCCTCTCTGTGCCTTTTCTGCTCACGATCTGAATCCATCATGATCGGGCAGCTGGCGGCATCAGCCTCTGAATGTCAATGCTGCTCAGTGTGCGAGATGGCTGGTGGTGCATCGTGCCGCGTACAGTGCTTTCAAGAGCTTTTCAGCATCTTGAAATGGCTTCATAACAGTTAAGCAAGTGGTTACAATGTAATGTGGCTCACAGCCTATTAGAACGGTAATTAAACTGATGTATGCGCATCTTCCATTACACACAGAAAAAGAAGGGTTACATTGCCGTGTTGCCCAGCTACATTTCTGCAAAAATAGAATTACGTTTTCATTACAACAGTAACTTAGTTAATAATCCCCAATGGATGCATACACATCCAAATGTGAATCTATTTGTAGTTGCTACTTTTAGTTGTGCTTTAATCTGCTGGTTAAATGGATGAAATTAAACATCACAGTGCTATTCATTTTTGCGCAGTGGATGCTTTATGCTTAGCTGTAGACTGAAAGATACCCCTACAGCCAGATGACAGTGGCTTGGCCTTCTGGTGGTTAATTATAGTTATTTTTATTGCTCTGTGGGGCTGTATGCCTGGTGTTGCTATCATGTTGGGAAGTGAACTTAAATAAATCAGATGTCTCTGCGATGGTATTGAATGATGGGGAGAATTTCAAGAACTGAAGAGCATAAAAGTTTTGAAAAATATGTTATAGAGGAGACCTTTTCTTCTCCTCTTCTCAAGAGGATCACGGGTTCAGCGAGAGCTGGTTGGAGTTAATCTTTTTTTTTTTTGGAAAAGACAGACGATGTCAGATCTGCTGCCATAAACTTAAAATGTGTCTTTTCCTAAGACCTGCTGCTGTAACACTATGTTATCCATTCATTTTGATTTCTGTTATTGGAAGCACACAAACAGCTTTACCTTCAGTATCACGTGTCCACATGCTTATCTGACTTTAGCAAATAGTAGAGTAAAACAGGCTTCATATTTTGCATATGTTTTTCTTTTGATGTGAAGGATAAGGTTGTAATGCCTGTTACAAGGTGCCTCCGGTAAGTCAAAATTTCCATTAAACAAAAATGATTAAAAATGATTAAATAGCTGTTCTATGGGTTCCAATCTATGTGTTTCCTATTTTGTTTGGAAGTTTACCCCTTACCTGTACACACCTTACACATTACTGTAGCAAGGTAAAAAAAATTAAATGACCAGAGGCTAGACAAGGTGGAAGAAATGATAAATATACAGTTATATACATTCTGCTTTTGGCTCTAGCTTGGTTTCCAACAGCCCATATTAGCAGAAAGTATTTGACTTTCTGTCATTTGTTTACACTGAGAACTGTGTCAACATAAACCAAAACAATGAGCTAAAAGAGGTTAAAATGAAACGATCTGTAATACACACCAGTGCGTGCATATGGAATTTTGTGTTGTATGCTCTTATGTCCAAAATCTATTGTGTCTGTATTCTATGTACAGCAACACTGCACAACCGCAGTGGCACACAATGCACACATGTGTATTGTCTATGTGTGTGTGGACCTTCACCACCCTTGGCTTTGCCAGCTCCTCCATTTGAGATCAGTTTCCTGCTGTTTTGGCCTAAATCCCAGCTGCCGGCCTGCCTCCCCACAGCGCAGGTCAAACACTGTTTTCCCTCTTAATCAAATGAAAAAGGTTAAAAGGAGAACATGGCTTCCTGAGCCAGAGGGTTCAGCCAGAACACCAAGGACAAGTCATCTTTTTCCTGTAATTCAACACAACAAAAGGTGGCACCTCGGCACAAGAAATTATTACCACATCATCACTGAGCGATTATTTCTTCACAAAAACACAATGAGAGCAGAGAGTTCAGAATAACAACTAAGCCCTTGTATTACAAAGCAGTATGAGATGAATGCGCTTAAAGCATCTCTTGTTTCACCGCATGTCTGAGAGCAACAGCAGGCGAGTGAAGAGGCTCACTTCGATGGAGTACGAGAAACATAACAATATACTGAAATGCCCTGTATTGTCATTGGTAACGGGATCAGCTAGCTGTGGCATTTACTATCTAGAACGGCTTGATTTAATCCAGTCATTCTCATGTCACCTCAATCTTCTTTTCACATAACATGTACCAGATACACCAGATTTAGACGCAACCTTTCTTTCTGCAGAATTTATAGAAAAATCAACTATCCAGCTTCCTTGTTTTATCTCCATTAATAATAACGACAATAAAACAGCCACAGGAATCAGGTTCCTCATCCCGATGATGGCTTATTTTGCTCTGGACTGCATCGCTTGTCTTGCTCAGCGCCTCCGTTTGGAACAATAAGAAATTCAGGACTTGAGCTGGAGCTATTTCTGTCTTCTCTGCTATCCATAAAAACATGCAGCCTGTAAGGTGCTGTATGATTTCTCTTCTCTTCATTGGGAACCCTGAGAGGCACAACCAGCTTCAAGTCAGTTATAAATGATTGTCTCATGGACCCAGTGAAGATGGAGACTAATGAGGTAAAAATATCTATTATAATTGATCGTGGTTGCATACACATCCCATAAAGATAAAGTTGCCCTATTTACCTCTTTATCTGTATCTTTATCTGTATGTCTATTTGTTGTATTTTTATCTCCACTATATTTTCTGCCGCTGTGACAACTTAAATCCCCCCTGGGTTTATTTATATCCATTCTTGCAAAACAATCTATCCACTGCTTACACTGTAAGCGGAGTATTTTCCAGCATGAAACTGTTATTTTACAGTTTACCAACTGTAATCTACAGGAAAATCCTACAAGCAACAATTTGTGGGACGTCATCTAATACATTTCTTACAGTATTCCAGTAGAGTGTATAATAGAGAAGTGTTACTTAACAGTTAGGTCCCTAAGTACTTAAGCACAATTTTCGTAATTCTGCTTGCATATACCATCACAGTGGATTTGACATGAATCAATATGTGTTTGAATGGCAGACTTTCAGCTTTAATTTAAATCATGAACTTATTAAGTATTACAATCATTTTATTCATGCAGCTTTCTGGGCAGGTGAGGCCTGTTCCCTTGTTATTCCATAACAAATTTAAGAAATAGAAAATACTTCAAATGCACATTTTGACTGCAAATTCAATTCAATTCAATTCAATTCAATTTTATTTATATAGCGCCAAATCACAACAAAAGTCGCCTCAAGGCGCTTCATAGATACAGAGAAAAACCCAACAATCATATGACCCCCTATGAGCAAGCACTTTGGCGACAGTGGGAAGGAAAAACTCCCTTTTAACAGGAAGAAACCTCCGGCAGAACCAGGCTCAGGGAGGGGCGGCCATCTGCTGCGACCGGTTGGGGTGAGAGAAGGAGCAGGAGAAGGAGAAATGAAAGAGGCCAGCAGGTTGAAAAGTTAAACCAATCAGAGAAACAACAAACATTTTTAGGAGTGGTCAGTTCAGCAGTTCTGCCAGTGGAATCAGATCACTTGTGTTTATTGATAATGTGCTCATAGAAGTAGCAGGATGAATTCTGCAGATCTATACTCTGATTCAACCACCCCTGCAAAACTGGGATTCACAGAACAATGCAAAAATGGCTTTAATCTGTTTTAATCCCAGGTAATGCAACACTTCAGTCACATCTTTATTTGTTTGTTATTTTAAAAAAAATACAAAAATCATTAAGACTTTTTCAAGTAATGAGTAATGTAAGAGATTACTATTGCAGAAAAGATTACTGTTACTAACCACGCTGTGTTACTGCGTTACTAAACCGCGATTTTCTTTGTGAGAGTGTCTCATGACAATGACGTAAGCGCGAGGAAAAAAAAAAAAAAAAAAAAAAAAAAAAAAGACAATGACGTAAGCGCGAGCGACGTTCGTGGTAACAAACGTGTGCAGATCAACAATGGATAATATATAGAGTGCGGGAAAGAGTACGAGCGTGCAGCGTTTAAAATGTGGAAGTACTGACCTTACTTTGAGTTTGATTCCGTAAAAAATGACAAAAACATTAGAGTACACTGAATGGGAAGAAAATGTATTTTTACAGCAAAAACACAATCTAAACGTCTGAGCAAGTACCTAGCACACTGCCACGGGAATGTGAAATTCACAGAGAAACTCCCGTATCCCCCCACTGACATGACCACTGCAGCACCGGGCAAACCACCGACTGCTCCCCTTCTGCTAAATAGGTGAAAATAGATTTAAGAGCAACAGGACTCAGTGCTGCTGAGTCTTTGATTTTATTTATTTTCTGCTGTGTTTTACTTGCATCTACTTGAAAGAGTGAGTGTAAACAAAGAAAAAAAAACTTTATTTTATATGCTGGAATATGCAGAAAATAGGTTTAAACGCTAAACAAATTTCTTCAAGTCAAAGACTGTTGCATATAATTTAATATTTGCTTAATGCGATGTGCATGAAGTTAAAACATTAAAACTAAAAAAAACAAGTTTTAAAAAGAGACTTTTTTTCATTTGATTACATTTTATATGAAAAAGTAGAACTGGGCTGAAAGGTCTGCTGCTTTATTACCTATTTAGGTTGTGTATCATGTTTTTTAAAAGTAACTAAGTAACTAATTATTTTTGAAAATAAGTAATCAGCAAAGTAATGGGAATACTTTTTGGAAAAAGTAATCAGTAATTAGTTACTAATTACTTTTTTCAAGTAACTTGACCAACACTGGTGTGTATACGGCAATGTCATCATCACATTACTATAAATCAGGGGTAGGGAACTCCAGGCCTCGAGAGCCGGTGTTCTGCAGGTTTTAGAACTAATCAAATGATTAGTTCATTACCAGGCCTCTGGAGAACTTCAAGACATGTTGAAAAGGTCATTTAGCCATTTGAATCAGCTGTGTTGGATCAAGGACACGTCTAAAATCTGTAGGACACCAGCTCTCAAGGCCTGGAGTTGGACACCCCTGCTATAAATGGTTCAATCAAGAGTATGTTAGACTGACTCACCCCAACTTACACGGATGATCTGATATCGTCGTGTTGGTGTTGTTCTTGGAACAACATAGTAAATGTCGTTCCAGGATCAACATTGCAAGTGACCAATCACATTGTTGTGACATTATTCTTTGGCGCGCCAAGCCATTCGTGCATTTATGAAATTCCAATGTTGCAAGGACAATATCAATTCTGCTTAGCGTTTATTAAAGGGTCAGGGTCCGTTGATTGGCGGACAGAGGTGGTTTCTCGCAGCTTAAGTACAGTTTTTTGTTTTATGTCGGTTTTTCCCGAAGTCGCAAAAGTATGACGTCACAACATTCTGATTGGTCACTTGCAATGTTGATCCTGGAACAACATTTACTATGTTGATCTGGGAACAACACCAACACGACGATATTAGATCGTGCAACTTACACTAGGGTACTGCAAAGTCAGAAGTGTTGAAAATTTGACGAAAACCCTAACCCTCTGACAAGCTAGAAATGAAAAGAGCCCAAATTATCTTTGTTTTTTATTCCTTTCTACATCTTTTCGACCCCTCAAAATGATCCCATTCACCCTTTTAAAATTAAATCTACCAAGTAAAACAAGCACATGGCAAACATACAGATTAAGCTTAAATTCATGTACACTCCAGTGAACTGAAATTCCCAGTGGATTAAAACAAACTGTAAGAAAGCCTCACTCATTTGACCCCTCTGCAACACTATGTCTCTCTGCTTCTCTCTCTTTTTACTTCCATCACAGCTTGCCAGGCAGCTCCTCAGAAATAATTAGCGAGTAACGAGTCTCTCACATGGCCTCATAACAAGCTTCACGCTCTAATAATGAGCTTCTAAACAGTTCGGTGGTAAACAGCTGCCATCAGTTACACAGAGAACCTGCCGGAAGCTTTAAGCTTGAGCATAGCCGAAGACAAACCAGCCAGCCTGAGCAAGCAGAATCCACGAGATTGTTTTGTCTCTTTGGAAGATGTTAGA
The DNA here is from genome assembly GCF_963576455.1 of Neolamprologus multifasciatus. NCBI lineage: Eukaryota > Metazoa > Chordata > Actinopteri > Cichliformes > Cichlidae > Neolamprologus > Neolamprologus multifasciatus. The sequence continues at coordinate 24,303,525 of NC_140458.1, read as the reverse complement.
GGTTTTTTTTCCCCTCTCTCTGTGTCTCTCTTTTTTTTTTTTTGAAGATTCACTAATGAGAAACCACAAATGAATTCACTGCAGAAAGGCACATTTTAAATTTGCTGTGCCTATTGCCTATTCATAAGTCTACAATGCTTCACAACTTTCATCAGCAGTCCAAACAACAGAATGAAATAAAGTGTTTCCTCAGCATAATGAATGTGGAATAGTTTGGGGCTAGGGGAATTGAGAGGTGAAGTTTTATTAAAAACAGACTATTTTTGAAAAGAAGCAAACTTTTCCAGCGTTTTGAATACTCATGGAAAGGCACTCAGTCCTACCCATCGTGCTATTTGTCAAGTCTGCAACCTGCAATACTAATCAGCTATCATCAATTAGCACATATCACTTCCTGTCCACACTGGAAAGAGAATACAGCTGTAAAAACATAAAATGTAAGTGTTCACACCAAGTAGCATCACTAATTTGGCTTATGTGAGTTATTTCAAAGGACACATCACAGTCAGGTGTGTAATGATTTTTACAAGCCTCAATGAAAATGCCTCGTGGCTTGTGTGTGGTCAGTTGCAGCAGGAGCTGAGCTAACTAGCCATAAAACAGTGATGGATGATAAGAAGGTTTAAGCAGCGATGAGTAAATGCCACTGTGTTTATGAGCCGTCGCTTGGTGTTTACGACGGTCTCCATACAGAGTCTAATGCTACAGAAACTTGAGGTATAGAAATGTATATATATTTTGGGTATACTGGGGTATGTGCATACTTTATAGCTACACATGTTGCAAGCTTTTGCTTTGTTATAGTGTGATCTACAATCATTTAGAACAATGACATTTAAAATGCAGTTTGAATAAAGCAAAATTCTGAACAGCTTCTCGTGGTGTTAAACCTTTTTCTAACGGGATGGATTTGGCATCCCAGTCTTGAATTTTACACCAGTCATCTCGCAACAAGTGCAGGATGTCACCTAAGATTCAACTTTAAATAATTCATTTGATAATAAATTACCATAGATTACCATGTTAAACATTAAAAGCTGTGTGTGCAACACAAGTGTTTAATGTATCTTGTTTGCATTAGAGATCCCCCCCAAAAAATGTTTTAAAAATACACATTTTCAAGCTACAACACTATCCAGCCATTCACTGCACAGCTTTATTTATTCACCAAACACAACAGATGGACGCGCAAGATTAGCTACAACACAGGAACCACCACTGGGTCAGATGCACCCTGATATGATTCATGCTGTACCGGGAATATTTGCACCAGATTTCATAGCATTCATGAAAATCCACAAAGATATCACCGACATGAAAACTTTGAATGTATCATATTCAGTAGCAATTTATTCCCTGGGAGGGCGGGAATGACTCTACACTATTCATACGATGCTATTCTGCAGCTGCACTGAAATATTTGGATCAACAAATCAAAAATCAATATAAATAAACTAAAGCGAGCAGTATGGCGTGGTGATTAGCACTGTTGCCTCACAGGAAGAAGGACTTGGGTTCAAATCAAAGACCTTTTGTTGTGGAGTCTACATGTTCTCTCTGTGTTCGAGTGGGTACCGTTTCCTCGCCCAGTCCAAAAGCATGCATGCTTTTGCTGAAAGCCTCAGTTCCCCTGTTTCCATTAGTACAGTGTATAAAAACACAGCAATTAAAAGTGCCTCCCCAATCAATCAGTCATTGAATTTGATGTATGTGTTTCTCAGCCTGAAAGACAGAACAATAAATAAAGTCATCTCCAAGGTGAATCTATAACAGTTCCCAATAGAAAACTGTGTGCACGAGGTGTGGAGATAAAGCCATGATTTCAACAATCCAACAAAACACTCAGTGCTCAGACTAACAAGCAGCCAAGAAACACCCTTTTTTTCTCTCCCATAACGTAAAGGATAACTGTGTGTTTTATTTTGTTATGCATAGTGCTTTCTGCAGCATTGCAGGTATGGAAAGACTAAGTTTCAAAGAAGAAGGCAGAAAAACAACTGATGAAGTCAGAGGGAGGAGAAAAGGCGAAATGAAAGAAACAGGCCTGCTGAAATCACAACAGGGTGCATCCTTCTTTCTCTGCTTCTACAAAAGCTGCTTCTACCAGTCTATTCTCCTGGGCCAGGCAGTGGCAGCGAAGAGGAGACATAGCGGGAGAGAAACAGGAGAGATATCAGCACTCTATATCTAATCTCCCTACCCTCTCTAATGCACCCTCGAGTATCCTCTCCAGCACCAATATGGGCAAAAAGATAGAAGTCGACAGCTGCACGAGCTAAAATGCGGCACCCAAGTTTTACAGCAAAACGTACGCTATCCGTGTTGGGCTTGACTCTGAGCAGATATCGGGGGTGGGGGCTGTGTGTGGAGGAAGGATTCTCGAAAAGGCCCCAAAAAAGGCTTATCAATCATTTCAATCCTAAGGGCTTCTAATTCTGTAACAAAAATAGTCCACATCAACAAGACATTTACACAAATAAACACTTCAGACCGTTTTTCTTCAAAACGACAGCGGAATTCTGCCAGCAGGATGAAATTAAGACATTTTTGCTTACAGTTTAGTTTGCAAATCTTTCAGAAATCTCTGAAGGAACGTGTCACTAGTAAACAGATAATGCTTGTTTTTGCTTGCAGCAGCGTTTTTTTTTTAAAACCATGTCGATTTGCATTGCAAGTCCCACTGAAGAATTATTTCACAAAGCTAAAACTGAGATTTTGCCCATCTCCCACAGGTTGATTCCTACATTTGAAAATAAATGCGTTTTGAAAAAATCACTTTGAAAACCACAATTACAGCAGTACCAACACTGCACAGTGGTATCAGCCTTTATTGGCCTCTACTGCCTCTGTGAAAACAAGCAAACACCTACAGTGACAAGTGTGTAGGAGGGACAGTGGCAGATGAGACATTTTCTAAATTACAGCATGCAACCAAACCTGGAAGAAATGCAGAACTGCTACTACATTTGGCTCTCTGTCACTTGATGAAATATTCGATTGATATCATTGGACACATTTCACCAAAGGTTAAGCTAATGATGATAATAAAACTTAATATTCCAACACAGTACTTTGAAAATGTTCTTAAACTTACTGTGATGGTGTATAAAAACCCGTAGTCTAACAGTAAAGTGAAAATGTATGAACCTGCAAAATTGCAGAAATTCCATACAGGCAAACATGTTATTAAATGTATGGTCAGTTACTACCTTACAGAAAGAATACGTTTCCAAAAATAAAACAATGTTAAGTGAGTGAAAAAACAAAGTTAATAAGAAGAAGAGCTATGAAAGAAGCATTACAAATGCATTTTCTTGGCATTTAGAGTAAATAAGTGTTTCATTAGCCATGGTAGTGGCTCTGTGAGGATGTACATCTACACAGAATATTAATAAAAATCAGGGAAAAAAAACATTTTACATAAATTTTATGCACTGATTTGCAATTCATTGACTGAAATACGTATTTGATCCAAAAGCAAAACATGACTTACTACTTCATGGAGACACTCTTGTTAGCAAGCACAGCAGTAAGACACCAGGTTTGCTCACATCTCAGGAGGCATCTTTGGCCCACTCATTTTTATAGAAACCCTCCTAATTGTTTAGGTTTCTTGGCTAGAGCTTTACAGCCCAAAGCTTCAGCTTTGGGCACAGATTTTCTATAGGACTTAAGTCTGGAGACTGACTAGGCCACTTCATGACCTTTAGCCACTTCTTTATTGCCCTGCAGTATGGTCTGGGCCACTGTCAAGCTGTAAAACCCATCGCTGTGAATTAGCAGAAAACAGCCCCAAACCATAACACTTCCACCTCCATGCTTGACTGTGGGGATGGTACACTTGCAGTTGGTGGGTCGAGTTGATGCCAAAAGAGCCAGATTTTGGCTTTATTTGACCACAGCACCCAAGTCTTCCCATTTAGTTTCTTGGAGATGAGTGCAACATGTTCCCTGACAAACTTAAGATGGGCCTGTACATGTGCCTTATTGAGCAGAGGAACTTCGTGGGTGCAAGATTTTAACCCAATATGGTGTAGTGTGCCACTAATGGTGTTCTTGGTGACCATGGCCCTAACTGCCTTCAGATCATTAACAAACTTGCATGGAGCTCCAGACCGTGGGCAATTGATGGTTATTTAATATTTCTTCAGTTTCCAAATAAGCCATCACCTTTTCACCAAGCATCTTGCTGACTGTCTTATACCCCATTCCAGCCTTAAGCATGTCTACAGTCTTGTTGCAGTTGTCCTTTGACAGCCCTTTGGTGTTACCTATGGTGAAATGGACGAAAATGATCCAGTAATTGACTGACTAATTGTAATCTGTGTGCTACTTGGACACCGGATGGACATCATTAGTTGCCAAAATTCTGGCTGGGTGTAGGAGATCAAATATGTACTTCACTCAATTACATGTAAATCAATATATAACTTTTATGTAATGTGTTTTTCTAGATTTTTTGTTGATATTCTGTTAATTAAAATTAAACCACCAGTGTTCATTTCTTTGTAAGTTAGCAAATGTATAAATTTAGCAAATAATTATTTCCCCACTGTATATTAAAATGATCCCAAGGACAATATGTATATTATTAGCTGCTACTTTTATCATGTTTACCATTTTAAATTAGCAGTGTAGCACAGCAACATTTGTTCACTGGACACAAAATACGACAGAGGCTTAATGGCATTACTGAACAGTTCTGTAATGTGTTGTAGCTGCTGGAAAGCCAATATGCAGTGGCAATAAAACCAGTGTACACCAGAATAACTTCCTTCCACATGTCATCAAAGTCAACTTTACTTCACTGGGAGAACAATTTAGTCAAAGTAGGACTCTCCTTCACATATAAGCAAAGCCTAAGGCAAGGAGAGCATTTCAACATAATGTAACATAAAGAAGTCCCTGTGATAATATCTCTATAATACCTCTGTGTTTTGCCACAGGTGGAACTGTATGAAATGTTTAGCTGCAGTTAAAATAGCATTTCATAAATAGACTTACAGTTTGAATCTATATTCAGTAAACTGCAATAGGAAACATTTGTTGAGTATGAAGTGGATGGTGTGTCACAGATGGACCTCTATGTCTTCCTCACACATGAAGAAGCTTTCTTTAATTGGACTGAAAGCGCACTATTGGTTATATGGAGCTGCTGCAAAGAGCCAAAAGTGCCTCCCATTATCTCCACTCTGCTAAAAGCCAGAGCTGATAAAGCCTTTGAGTCCACTGCTTGAGGCATACAGGCACCAACAGGGAGAAGGGGGGGGGGGGAGGGGGAGGGAGGGGAGGTTGGAGGTGGGGTGTTGGTAGACAGGACAGCTGGAACTGAGCCTCAGTGTCTGGCAGGGAGTGGTGAAATTCCCTTCCACTCAATTCACACCTCCTTCTTCCCCTCCTTCCCTGCTTCCTTGTGCTTTTCCTCCTCACTCACCCTCTCCTCTTTGCAGGTTACTGTTGTGCGAGTAAGGCTCTCATGGGGCGAGCTGACAGCACGGATAAATAAGTGAACAGGCTTATTGGATGTGCACACACCTTTCCGAACTGAGAGGTACACTCTTACACTAGCTTTCCAACACTCATTAAGTGAAAGCAGATAATCCTGCGGACATATAACATAAAATGAGCTTTTTGAGAGGACGCAAATAGTCAAAGGAGGCTCGATTTAACAAACACACACAGTTTCTCTCTCTCTCTCTCAGACACACACAAACACACATCAGCAGATGTATAGCCAGTCACAGGAGGTTTACCAACAACCCTTCCTTTTCCTCTTTGCCTCTATTAAGGCTGACATTGATGAATGACAGAGATTACAGGACAGACTGCAGCGTAGCTTCATCAGAGAATGAATGTAATCAAACACAGAGAGTATCGGGGGAACTTTACACCCTGCAAGATGGAGGCGGGAGAGGTAACAAAACAGACAATTGTGAATGTGGAAGAAGGGGTTTACTTTGTTACATTTTTAGAAAACAATGTTCATTCAAAGATGCATGTTCATCACCCTAGCTAGACTGGAAGTTTAAAGAGTGGCACAAAGTTGCCTACCTACAACTTCTAGGAGTATCTCGGAGATGGAGGGCAACGTGATTTAGGAATTCATGACTAAAATAAGGTCAAATCTATCCCGAAATGAGAAACTGAAGCTTTCACGAGCCTGCGCTGCTTGACAACTGCTTCTCTTCAACAGAGAGTTTTCTGTCACAACCAGCAGTTTTGATAACAATTAATCAAATGTGATTGCTCTTACACTGCCTTGATTAGCTACTCCCACACTCAGTGTGAAGTCGATGAAAATCAAGCGACCGAAGGACAGACAGACGGATAGATAGACAGATAGATGCCGATTTTGGTTCAGGGTCACTCTCACTCTCTACAAGTCACCTTGGATCCAGTAAAAACAGCCCCAGATCATCACACTTGCTCCTCCATGTTTGACAGTTAATGCCACACACTGTGGAACCATCCTTCTGCCTACACGACGACTTACAAAGATCCTGCGTGATGAACGAAAGATTTCAAATTTTGATTCGTCAGTCCATAATAACTTCTTCCAATTTTCAGTAGTCCAATGGCGGTGTTTCATGGCCCAGGCAAAGACTCTTTGTCTTATTCTGATGTCTGCAGACTTGCTTACTACGACCACTATCAAGCTGTTGTCCTGTGAGCCGCCTATCACGCAAGCTGTTTACTCTTAGAAACCTGTCCTCTGATTCAGTTGTGGCTTTGCCAGACCTCTTCCCTTGCCTGAGTGAATTTTGATGGTGAAGGAAACTGTACTCACTGACACCTTGACTTTCTTTGCAATTTCTCTGTAGGAAAGACCTACATTTTTAATTGTTATGATGGTCTGTCTCTCTTCCATTGTAATTGCCTTTTTCTTGCCATTTCTGTAGCAACACACTACTTTCTGCAGTACAATACTGTTCAACTGATACTTTTGAGGGTATGTTACCACAGTGTGTTCCAACACTGCTTTTATGCAGACAGAGGGGATTGCAAGTAATCCTGAAAAGTTGGAACACCTGTAGGAATTAGTAGCACCGGCTTTACAGGCTAAATTGTTAATTTTGTGTTCCCTCAAAAAGGCCTTCTTATATAATTCTGAAATATACATATACATACATATTTTTTTAACCTCTGGCAGTTCACCATTTACCTTTGTACCATTTCAAGCTATTCATTCATTGGACTCGAGCGACCTGAATTTGAATAAATAACTGGAAATTGGGGCATTCTCAAGCTTTTGACCGGTAGTGTGTGTGTGTATATATATATATATAAATATATATATATATATATATATATATATTTATATATATTTTTTCCACCCCTCATGGTGTCAAACTGCATTATTAACAATATTCAATGCTCATAATTACAACATCACTTCTGTCTCTGCACACCACTATTCAACGATAGCAGAGGAACCACGCAGTGATACTTTTGTTTGTCTATAAACAAAAGAGGCTTTAACAACTGAGGTAAAACATAATGCGCGGATTAGCATGTTGACTATTCCAATAAACAGAGATTAGAATGAATGATTTCCAAACAACTCCGAAATGACATCAAGGGAAGACAACAAATGGGGTGGGATTTGTCTGGATCAACACAATGACATGAAACTGCTGTTTTCGGAGTTCATTTAAATGGATGTCTCAGCTAAAAAAAAATCTGCAATGTCAGAAAGTTCACTAAGATTACTGACCTACGCTGTGTAAAAATACTTCTTGCATTGTTGAATCTGACAAAAGAAACTACAGCAGCGGATAAGGTTTTATTGTTTCGATAGAATGGAACAATATAAAAAAAAAGGCTGCAGTCTGAAGCTGTCAACTTTAAGATAAAAGGCTGGAGAGAGATACTGCAGTTCAGACTTATCTTGCTCAAACAAATTCTGATAGGGCTGAGATTAATTTACTTGCACTGCAGCTTTTACCCTTTTTTTTGGTATTTTAATGTCATAGGAACTTATTTTTCACTTAAAATAAAACCTCCCAACAATCTTATGTACACATAAAACTGAATCATCCCTCTAACAGATTTTTCTTTTCCTCTGTATCGCCACTAAACTATATTTAGACCCTCTTGAATGATGCGATAACACTGACCATTTTTGTTCTGTGGAAGAAACACCATAGACATAATGAGACCACAAGTCTGCAAAGAGTCTGTGGTTCTTTAACTTAAGCTCATTATGGTTGTCCAAACAGAAGCTAAGACTAATTTGGACTCATACTGAGTTATACAGTCCTGCATCATGTGCTCATTATACGCTGGCTGCAAATCAGCATTTTGCTAAATGCCATCCTCATCCTTCTGTCCCATCTTTGCGCTCTTTCTCCACACTATAGCATCCAGTAAACAAGAAATGCCATATGTGTTCTAAAGAGATGCAGAAGAAAAGAAAATGTTTTATATGGGTTTTTTTCATGTGAGTATGGTTGTTAATATGTTAAAAACCCAATATCAGCCAGTTAAGATGTTTAAATCAAACATGTTTAACAAAAGTATTGCATTAACTGCTTGGGAATTACACCCATTTTTATATAGACATTTCAGAGGCTCAAAAGTTAACACTCAGTTGATTAACAAGTAGTTTCATGTCCAGGTGAGACCTGTTCCCTCATTATTCCAGGAAAAATTAAGCTTAAAAAATTGAACATTTAATAGCTTTTAACCAACCCAAAAGATAAGTCGACACAAGTGAAGGTTTATTTTGGTTTTTCAGCCTGTGTGTGTCTGTGTTTTGCACCTGTACAGTTTATGGATCCAGTCTCACAAGCATGAGATGATAACCGCCCCACAGTCTCATCTAAATGTGGTCATTTTTGTATCCAAAAAAACCCCCAAAACAAAAAACAAACAAATAAATAAATTCTGTGGAATAGCATCTATGGACTAGCATTCAACAACATTCAAAAATGTGGACGCCTGAAACCAGCGGCTGACATCACGGTGACTATGCTCATATTTTATAAAGAGTCCAGGCTAAACCTAACAGCAAGTGACATGACATGAACACTGTTGTTTCTCAGTGTTTTCTGGTGACCCTCAAAACATTTCACACCACTTCCATAATGTAATATCTATCATTCAGTCATAGATTTCTAAGTTTATGGGCTTATTGAATGCCCAAACATTTCACATTGTAAAAACTTAAAAAGAAATGTTATGAGGCACTTTACAAATCTAGAAAAATGGCACTGCAACAATTATTTGACTGCTACCAAAACTGCCAGGTAAACAGGAGAAAACCCTATTTACTGTTCTACTTTGCAGAAAAATTGTGGGCTTATTCAAATGGATGGATCAGCTGCAGTTTTATTTACCATAGTGCTTTTGCCTGTCTGTACTCTGGTTTATTACACTTGGAAAATAGAAGACTGGATTCATATTTACACATCATTTGGGATTACGCTGTATGTGTATTTGTTCTTCAGCAAAAGGTAAGGAAGCTGCTTGCTCCCAATGTTAGGCAGTTTCACAAAAAAATCAAGGTGATATACTGAAGAGGTTGGACAGAGGACAGACAGCGGCGGTGTGAATGCAATATGAGGATTGTTAGAGCCTGGCAGGCCTTCAATTTATTGCAGTGTCCTGATAGCAAAGCCGAACATGAATAATACTCCACTTCATGCCTATGTGAAACAGCTGAACTGTTGGGTCTCTGATTAACTATAAATACCAAGCAATACATTTTGTTTAACAATCTTTTGTTAAAACCACATTTTTGAGACAAACAAGTTGCACGAACCAGAAATTTTCTAATAACTTTGCAGTCTCTCTGGTGGTATAAGACCCTGAGGTCAAGAAGAAATGGCTAAATATAGCTGGGGTTGCCTCAAGACACAGCTTGGGCTCTGGAACCAATGTGAAGTTGCCCCTAGTGAGAGAAAACGGACAGGGGTGGGTATACTTGTGCCCTTGGGGGTGTCTGTATGATGGGGTTTTCCCTGTGGATGAGAGGTTTGCTTTCCTGCAGCTTTACGTCGGGGAATGTGTCCTGACTGTTCTTATGTGCAAAACGACAGGTCAGTGTACCCAAGAGTTCCTTGGTGCTTGAGGGTGGCCCTGTTGGGGACCACATTGTCCTGCTCGGACAATCTATACACAAGCGGGCAATGACAGTGTGACCTGGAGGGTGTGACTGGGAGGAATTCGCTGCCTGATCTGAACCTGTGCAGTATTTTTGTTGCTCCTGGCTTCGGGAAGACCCAGGACATGAAGAGATCTTGTCTGTCAGATGACTTGGGGAATACCTTGCTGTCCCCCTGGATGAGCTGGAGGAGGTGGCTGTGGAGAAGGAGGTCTGAGCATATGGACGGAAGGATGTGCAGTCTCACTTCAATGTGGCTCATTACATTAAAAAAAAACATAAAAGAGTGCCTCAGGATTCAAGACAGCAGCTCAAGAAGCTGAGGGTAGGAAATAGGTACTTGGCCTACTTTTTGAAAGTTCCCTAGAATTTTAAAGAAAATCACATTGGATTAATCAGAGGTGAAAAAACACACCGCCTGTGATAGGCGAGTGCCGGCCCTGCCTGCATCAGGACCGGATCTTTTCATTTTCTCTGCAGCTGCCACATCAGTGACACCTCCGCCACATTAATGTGCAGAAAGGGAGAAAAGGAAGAGAGAAAAAGTGGGGGTGAGACAAGTGTGAGACACAGCCAAAAAAGATTGAAAGAAAGACAAAAAAAACAAAAGAGAGAGCATGACTTTGACACAGCAGATTAAAGAAGAATAACAGGCGTGAAAAGTGTCACATCTAATAGGGACACGACACATCAGGCCTCCTCCGAGACGCCGAGCTGTCACACAGGAACAACTCTCTCTAAAAACAGAACGAGCGGCGGCGTTGCGGTGCTAATCAGAGGCGACGTTGGGAATACAACTCCTCAGTTGTAATCTATTTGCAGCAGCGACACTGAGCTTCATTTGGAGCAGATTTCATTTGCAGTGTTTGTCTTCCTGAAACTACAATTTGGTTGAGCTAATGAGTTTGATGTATCGCACATCTCAGGACAAAAGCAAGACATCACAGCCTATCAGGGGCTCACTGTTACAGGCACAATAACGTTTAATCCAAAAAGTTGTGAATTAGTTATTCGATCAGCTCTTTATCCATGTTTGAAATACGGGAAGACGTTATAGTAATTTGATATGGGTAATATAGACCTCATCTGCATTTGGCCGTAGAACTTCCAATAAAAAATATGTCTCTGTTCTGTCCATTTAGGATCTTTGCAACTCAAGAATTAGTCATAATAGGCAGAAATGATATCTCCACTGACTGTTAATTCTCTTATTAAAATCATATCACATCTTTCATAATGAACAAAAGCTATTCTCACATACACTTCCTGGTTCAGTCTTTCTCTTCATTCTACATCAGCAAATTGATTTATACTAGGAAGCAGTTTCACTCTAACTTATAAAAGCAATGGATCCAGTTTCAACTTGAACAAAAGACTCAACTCAGTGTCCACTTTAGTCACTTGTTTTGATTCTTTGAGTTCTATTTCCCCATCCTCATAAGAAAACTGTTAAATATTCAGTATTTGTGAACAAGATGTTCTAGATGCACATGTCTTTTTAAGGCAACATGGCAGAAAGACTGAAAGTGGACTTGGAACTGACAATGATAACAGAAGTCGCTGCTTGCATGCAAAAGACCCCCAGTTTGAGACTGGAAGGGGACGAATCCAGTCTCAGGTGATCACAGGTTACTGTATTCCTTGTGCCACTTGAAGCCTGAATTAATGGGATGGTTGTGTCAGAAAGGGTATATGGTGTAAAATGAAATCAAATATGTAGGTCCAAATGCATGGCAACTCCTTGGAAATATGGGAGAGGCGGAGAGTACTATTTAGGATAAGTTTTTGCAATTTACGTTGCATTTACTGGTCAATCTATGTCCCTAACCTTACCTACGGTCACAAGCTCTGGGTTGTGACTGAAAGAATGAGATCATGAATACAAGCAGTGAAAATAATTTTCCATCAAAGAGTGTTTGGGCTCTCTCTTAGAGGGTGAGGAGCTTGGGTCATTTAAGGGAGACTAGGAGTACAGCTGCTGCGTCTGCATCAAAAGGAGCCAATTTAGGTGGCTTAGGTATCTGACTAGGATGACACTTAGACGCCTCAAGGAGAGGACTTGAGGTAATATTTTTACTTGTTAACAATTATTTTGGTTATTCTGGTGGTTTATTTTAAACCTGACATGTGTTTCTTAATCACCCTGATTTCTGACATCACCTTTGTACTGACATTTGGATTATTTGGAGGGACAATGAATGAACAAAAGCGTTGTTTGTGTTAAGTATCTACCGTTATGCAACCTCACCATTTATGTAAGAAAGCAGGTGTCAACCATGGTAAATTGACTGGATAACTGAGGCTTTTTACCATTTGCATTAGAGTTTTGTTTGTTTGTTTTTTAGTGGAGCTACTGTAAAACAAACAAAAATGCAGAACATTTTCTATGGACTAACAAAATTGTGGTCTTTTATCACAGGACAAAGTCTCAGTAATGAGGTTCCAGTGCTTTTTCTTTAATTTTATTTCTTCACAGGTTTCCTCAATTTACTACAGGAGCATTTCTATATAATAAAGGTTCAGTTTCCCCATGATATCTCAGAGTGTTTAATATCAGATAATAGATACATTAACAGATCATTAGGCTGTAGTTTTATTGGTACAGTCCTCTTAACAGCCAGTTGGATGTATGTGGCCTACAAGGTATGAAATGATTACAGTGCATTTCTTTATTACCAATTACAAAACCGCTAAAACATGCTATGCTAAAGCTATTTTAACACATGGCTAAACTGGGTTTTTTTTTTTCTACTTTTATATGAAGGCAAAACATTAGTCTACGTAGGCAATAACATTGAATAGACACGTCCCTGAAAATGCCAAATAAACCATCAATAAAAACGACAACAATTACAACTGATAACAGCACAGCATCTCTGCCACTGTAGAGGCTGTGATAATGGCCAAAAGTATGAAGACCCACATTATAAAATACAAAAACTATTGTTTACACCTCAAAGTTGTATTTTCACAAAGCACAAAATACAAGAATTGGGTACATTGTAACTTCCGTTGTAATTTCGTACACTCTGCGTAGTCTCCCCTGTCATATTTAAAGAACAACCCTGTTTCTGAGTGTTTAGTTTGTGATAATTACCACCCTGGGTCAAAAGTCTAAACGATCCAACAATCCAAATGATTGCCACAAACGGAGAAATCAGCGTTTAGCATGTTCACACCTCCATGAACACATTTAGGCTATTTTATGAGTCACATAAGCTGATCTATCAGTGCAACACAGAAAAAAGGTCCATTGTTTATAGAAACTGTGCTAATTAAAGCTTGTTAAATCAATTATATATTACACGTTGCACTTGTGATTTACTAAATGTTCTGGCACAAACAGATTTTCTACACATTGGGAAATAAAGGATACATTTATATATATTTATATTTATATATTATTGCATATTAAATTACTTTGATATTACATTTAGATATTATAAACCAAAGCATTGTAAAATAATATACAACATTTCTGTCTGCTAGAGGCCAAATCAGGTTTTCTGGCCACTGTGACGTTGGTGCCATTTACTTTAAAGCATGCACACCCACACCATTTTTAAATCCCAAAGACATTTACCCAAAAATGTACTGGAACAAAGAATAAAATGGCCACAGAACTGCACTGAAAGAATTCTAACAGAGGAAACAGGGACATTTCCAAATGTACTGCTAGGAACCATCATCTCTGGCCAAAGCATCCCTCCAGTCAAAAGGTGATATGATATGCAACATATTCTCATCACTAATCCCTTGTCTGCAGTTTGAGCTTCAGCAGCGAGCAGTTTCGTGGCTAAAGCATCCCTCTAGTAGCAATTCAGCTGGATATGCAGCATGATCTCATCATGCTAGCGTGTCATGTTTAGGGCAATGTAGCTCCAGTATTGAGCAGCATCCTCTCTAGCCAAACTGTTCATTTCTGAGCTGCACAGCCGGATGCTGACAGAAATCCACCCAGGGGACGGTTAAGCACAGCTCTGAGCGGCCTCATCCACAGCCTTTGTGTTGTGGCAGAATATTGTCAGCATGTCTCGGCTGGAAAACACTCAAAATTCTTTCACTGTTGAGGTGCTTTGCCCCTCGTTCTAGTAGATGCCTGTTGACTTTATTTTCATATAGTGCTGGCTTTCTTGCTGAGACTCTTAGGAGAATAGGAGTTTGCTTAATTTAGCAAAAACATTAGGAGCAGGAGAAAACAGCTTGGCTATTAAATAAACAAACAAAGGTTTAAACAAGCTCCTCGTAAGCTAATAATAATTTTTTCTTGATTTTTGCTATAGTTGGAGAGAGCCCATTTCTCTTGGTAGGTGACCTGGACTAACCATAATCTGCTTCCGCTAATTATAGTTCTGTTCATCTTACTCTCATCAAGAAGGCTGAATCGTTCTATACAGAGTTTCAATACATAAAATGCTTTGGTATATACACACATATTAAAGATAAAAACATGAACATGCATTAGAGTTTGCCAGGAAAGTTAACAATTCACACTTCAGTGACCAAATAACAACTTCTCCTTTATTCTTCTTAGCAAAGGCTAGTGATGCTTAATGCTGAAATAATTAGCAACTCAGTTCAGCTAATTTCTTTACAGAGCATTAACGCTTAATGACAAATACTAAATTTATTGCATTACTTTTTCATATCACTTAAAATCATAAATTAAATTCCTTTGGATTTGGAGAAACGGTCAGACAAAAGACTTCATTTAAGGCTAGGATCATAGGTATTATATTAAATAGCATGAACTGATTACTTGTTAATTAATTAAACAGAAACATTTTAACTGTAACTCTAACAGTAAAAAAAAAAAGATTAAAAAAAAAGAAAAGAAAACTGCAGGCTGGTCTAGAGCTGTTATCTGCCATGCAACCAGCCATTACGAACCACACTGAGAAAATACATTTTCTCTCGTGCACTTCTTCCACACCAAGCTGAGTGAAATGCTATTAGTGTGTTTGTGTACGTGTGCTTTTTCACATCTCATTCTACACTGCCCACAGGTATCAAGCTGTCCAACTCAGCAGCCCTTTGTAAATACCATGCAGGGCCTCGGACATGGCCAAGAGCTTATTAGTTGGACATGAAAGACAGAATTTGTGAATCACTGGCAGTCGGCTAAAGGAGGGAAAGAGCATGATTGGATTCAACAAGAATGTCACTGTCAGTGTGTGTGTGTGTGTAAACCCAGAACAATATTTTAAACAACTACGCACGTGCTCCGGTTAATTTAGCTCGAGTTTTGGTAATTGCAAAACCAACCACTGGCAGTAGATTCATTCACAGGCAGCAGTCACACACAAATGTCCACACTTTGTCTGTGTCCGTATACATTCACACCTGCTGTGTAAGGGAGAGGCTCTCTACAGCAGTGTAATTAGGCCTGGTAACTGCAGAAACATTTTAATGGATAACCCTGCTTGAGAATGGCCAGGGGCAGCACTACGTAATTGAGCATGGTGTGATATGTGCTGGCTTGTGTGTGTATGTAATTCACAAAGGGAGGGCTACAAAAAGGGCAATTCTTGCTGCTTGCTTTGTTTTGTTTCAGCTTTCTTGATTATGTGTGCAGTAGCACCTAATGAATGTGGATTTCAAAGCACTGTGTCTTTGCGATCACACAGATACTCAAGGATCTGAGAAGAGATCTGGTGGGGGAAGCCAGTGATGCTTTCATTGTTTTTTCTCTCAACTGAGTGGGGGTAGGGGGTCGGGGCGAGTGTTACTAGATTTGATATGCGGGAGTTGACCTCTGAAATTAAAGGTATGCTTTCTTCCTTTTCCTTTGTTTATTTGTGGCTACCTAAAAACTCATTCAGAGGTGTAACCAGGATGTGCGCTAAGTAGCAAGACTTGAGGAACTTTAGTTGATGCCATTGAGCTGTCTGCTTTACACAGCTACAGTCTATAAGGAAGTTTTTAAACGGGACTCCATGAAAATTGCATCCCATCATTTGGTAGCTTCCAGAACCCCCTTTACCAGCAATAACTAGAAGAAACAGTAACAGTTATGACTTCATCAGTTTCTTATATCACAGTTGAGGGATTTTGGTACACTCTTATTTACAGCGCTGCTTCAGTTCATTATCTTTTGGGCATTTGTTAGTGCACAGCTCTATTAAGTTCCTGCTACAACATTTCACTCAAGTTGAGATCTGGACTTTGACTGGGCCATTGCAGCACCTTGATTCTTGACTTTTTTCCTTTTTTTCCCCCGGCCATTTTGTCGTAAATTTTCCAGTGTGACTGGGATTTTTGTCATGTTGCATGACCCAATTTTTGCCAAGCTTTAGCTGTCGGACAGATGGTCTGGCATTTGATTCTAGAATACTTTGGATTTTGCCAAACATGGCTCTGTGCTTTATAGCCAAAGATCTACACTTTGGTCTCATCTGTTGGGACATTGTTCCAGAAGTCTTGCAGTTTGTTCAGATACAACTGTGCAAACCTAATCTATGCTTTCATGTTCTTTTCACTGAGAAGAGGGTTTCTCCTGGCAACCCTTCCAAAACAGCCCCACTGTTTCAGTCTTCAGTTCAGTTCTTTAATTGAACTTGAACTTGCTAACTTTGGTCTGTAGAGTCTGAGATGACTAGGAAGCTGCTAAGTAGCAAGACCTGGAACTGCAGAACTGCAAAGATTCCTGTGAAAACCAACTAATTTCTGACTATTAGCCAATGGACAAACTTTCACTAGCAACTAGGTAGTAGTTACTTTCACAGAAGCTACAGGATGCTTATATTAAGAGCAACATACAGTATTTAAACCCAGCAATGATTTTAATGACTGCACTCTTAAATCAAGCAGAAGCATTTGGTGACTTCTTCATCGTGCAATTATCCAATTTCCCTAATTACCTCTGACACCTCAGCAGGGCAGGGCAAAGCTCATTGTTGGGCCTGAAAGGGTTTAATATTAAAGGCAATGCTGACTGAATAATGTAACCTTTCCATGCCGCTATTGAAACAGTGATTCAGAAAATCATCAAAATGTACTGTAAATGCTTGTTTGATATCAGCCACATGAAAGAAGCAAACACATTAAAGCAATATTCAAAGTCAGCTCCCCCCTATATGATTGAAGTCATGGGAAGCTGCCTGCTGATTATGTGATGGGTTGATTTCAAAGGACTGACACGGGGCCCCATAACATCACAGCATATAGAACAGCAGGAGTCACTGTACTTTCTTGAGAGCCTCAAGTCCTTAAGAGGCAGTTGCCATGGTGAGGAATGGGTGTGTGAAACAATCAAAGTAACTTGCATTTGAGAAGTAGGAGCTAATGAAGCTCACATGCAGAAGGATAACTGCAGCCTGCATAAGCAAGGAGACCAAAGCTGACTGCTGCTGACAGGTTTTTATCAGCTACACCAAGTGTTTTTACATATCCAGCTGATTGGTTTTCTAAAAGAGACTCCTCCAAAAAAGCCAACTTAAATGGGAATTTAATATGGATGTGATACTTCCCCTTACAAAGGTCTGTGGCATGTGACTGAAAGGTCTGTAAAATTCACAAAGACTGGACCTTTATGTGAGCTCCTCGGGACTGTAGGATAATAAATCCCATGATACAGCATATTGATGCATCTTAGTTGAATTATTCATCAAAAAATTATTTACATGAAGTCATTTTGTTATTGCAGAAGTCAGACAGGTTGTCAATGTGACTGACATTGTGCTTCTTGTTGTAGCAGCCAAAGCTGCAGAGTTAGAATATGTATCTACCGCACATACCTGCTGCAACTGAGGAAATCACGAGCAGCCTCTTCTGGCCTTCAGCAGAGCAACTCATATAATGAATATTACATGGTAGCTCAATGGACTTGGATGATTGTTTTCATAAGTCTAAACTGTAGCGCTAAATCATGAGTTCCCTGCAAACGAGTGACGCGACAGCCTTGCAACCACACCCAAAGGTTGTGTGGTTGATTCATTCCAAGCTCAACAAAAATGAAAACCCAGCTTTTCATTTTATTTATTCCTTCACAATTATTTTCTTTTCTTCTTTGCACATAAAGCTT
Source organism: Neolamprologus multifasciatus (assembly GCF_963576455.1). Lineage (NCBI taxonomy): Eukaryota > Metazoa > Chordata > Actinopteri > Cichliformes > Cichlidae > Neolamprologus > Neolamprologus multifasciatus. The sequence continues at coordinate 24,285,397 of NC_140458.1, read as the reverse complement.
TGTATGATGCCACAGTGCCATACAGCACCAGGATTTCATTCTTTCTTTTTCGGTGCATAATGTACAGCTTGGCCTAAAAAAATAAAATCAGTTCAGTTTTCCGAAATGAGTCATAAGGAATCAACATTGAGCTAACTTGTAATACAGCTGCCTACTCTGGGAAAAGAAGCAGCAGAAATCAGAGGGACTCTTCAGAGAACAATGGTACTTCACTAAATTATGTGGCACCCCGCTGAAGGCTGAGGAGCTCTTTCAGGCTGCAAATGACTGATCCTGGACCATGGATACATAACGTTCCCCTCTTCGCCTGCCTCCTTCCTCCTCCTCCTCTTCCTGCTTCAGTGAGACTGCCAACAGATGAATCCTGCCAAGTGCCTCCCCAGGAGAAGTGTGTGTGTGTTTGTGTGTCACTCTCTCTGAGTCTGAGAGTCTTTGTTTATGTGTGTATGTCTCTACTTTGATGGCAACGTTGGCAGTAATGTGTCTAATGGAAGATAAGCAACACTCTCTCAGACAAGACTTCACAGCCTAGCACTTCGCTCAACATCATCATGCTGAGAGGGAATAAGGGAATACTCTATCCCCCCTCTCCATCACTTGGCACGTATACACACACACACACACAAACACACGCACAATTCAGTAGTGTACATCCATGCAAAGCGCACACACTGAGACACAGAACACAGAGGGTTTGGATCATCTCTGTCAAAGCTGCCTTTATCATTTCTCACACAACGTCCACAGGGCTTCGCACGCATGCACGCGCAGCACACATCCACGGGTCAGATGATGAGTTCCCGGAGATGAGTTTCTGTCATAGAGGGACACCTCAGAGAAAGTGTAGTTTTGGTAGCTGTCTGCAATCATTTCCCCTCCCAAAGTGTCTACCCCCACCTCCACCCACGCACACACAAAACCATAAAGTCTTTGTAAGAGAGCGCGGCAGAAGGTACTTGCACAGAAAGACAGAGTGAGAGTCCTTGACTGCCGGGTGACCCCCGCAGCTTGTTTGTGCCGATTTTCAAGAGAGTTCCGATCGAGGGAGAGGAGAGGTCTCGTAGTGTAGTACACACAACACGGCGAGCAGTGACAGCCGAGGAAAGGGAGGAAGAGGTGATGGAGGACACAGAAGGTCTAAGACACGTTGTCTAGCAACGAGCAAAACACCTGAACCAGTGCCATGCTTCCATACAGGTTAGCCACGTTGATCGTCTTCAGTGACTCCGTGTTGTTTTGTCAAATAATATATTTTCTGGTCGCAGAACAAATATAAAATAGCAGGAGTGACATTTAAATGTTCTGGGCATTTTCTATTATTTTTCTTTCTTTTTTTTAACTGGTCGTTTTTTCTTAAAATCCATTATTCATTTAATTCACTTTCTACATGAATATAAAACAAACTGGGTGGAGCCACAGAACAGCAGTTTCACTTCAAAACCTGCAGGGTTAACCTTATGCTTTTTCACATCAGTCCAAGTACAGTAATGGCCTATGACAGTGGCAAGACTGCATAAGCCAGACTGTCCCTAAAGTCAGTCATTGTGTTATAATTTCATTAACTGCAATTTTGTTAGAGTTAATTGACTAAACTGATAAAATCCTTAAAGAGCAACTCACTGAAAAATGTATTCAAAAACACTATGAGCATTTAATTTTCACCACACCAAGACCGCCTGCGGTGCTCATGCAGCTGTTACTGTCAGGAAATAAGTGACAATGTCTGTGACTAATCATATGAGTTTCTAAGACACTGTTAAATAATTACAATACTATCACAGCCCACCTCTGTTTGCCATTGGCTCTATTTTAAAAGGCTACCCAGATAAATTGTGGCTGGCTACTCAGGTTAAGAGAGTGCTCTGGCCAGTCATCCTGGTCGCTTCACACGCCACCGCAATATCCTCACAGAATCATTTCCATTTATGCTTGCTGTTAAGGCCACTGCAGTATTCTCCTGAAGAACAGGCGTCACCACTAAGACAATACACTCACATCAGCTCTGATAAAGGAAGGGTCAAAACTGGAAGCAATGACATTGCAGTGTTTTTTCCAAAGAGGTTCTAGTTTTCAGACTGCTCCAACACATCCCTCTGTATATGTGCGTCGCTATCAGTGTTGCTGTGAAATGACAGTGAATGCCAACGGATGTGACATCATTTTTGGCGCATGCCACTGTGCGACAGGGAGTAAGCGGTGAGCATAAAAGCAGTCTTTACCCCTTTGTCTTGCACTGCCGCTGGTGGCTGTAGCTTTTGTTTGGCTCTGTTTCTCTTAGCAAGCAACTTGTAGTAGGTGGAGAACTGGTTCATGTGTCACTATGCACACCAAGGCTACAAAGAACAGGGACTACTTTTACCAGCTGCAGACATCTGAGAGGCAGAAGCGTATGGATCTGTTCTGTTGTCTGTGAAGGTTCTCAGTCATCCAGTTCATCGTAGTCTAAGGAGCTTGAAAAGAAAAGCGTCTCTTGAAGACGTTTCACCTCTCATCCGAGAAGCTTCTTCAGTTCTGAACTGAACTGAGCATAAATAAAATCTAAATCACCGCACAGTCATCATGTAGCTATAACTTGACTATGCTTAGATAAACAGCTAAAGTAACAAAAATCGCATTAGTGTCCAAAACTATATTGAAGTAACGTTATTATGGATGGTCCCATCTAAGACTCTTTGCTGGCTTGGTTTAAGCTCAGGATACTTTAAGGAAAGCAATTTAAATCTGACTGTGAAACAAATCAAAAACTTGAGCAGTCGTGCTGTGCTGAGACTAACAATACCAAAGTAGCTACTCACCAAGTTGCGGATCATTACCAACCTGACCCTCCAAAACACCACTTTCAGCTAGTCTTTAATTGTGTTAATTAAAGCAGCTCTCAAGGTTTTGAGAGTTTGTTTTCAGAAATGCTAAATATTTTCACTCTCAGCAGTGCCTAGGTGTTTATTTGCTTTTGGTAACTGAAGGAGCCTTTGGGTTAATTATGCCACCCCTAGGAAGAAGCATGACCCATCAAACTGATTACGTCTATGACTACAACTAAGAGATTTCACATTTTATTTTATTACTTCAAAATAATAAATAATAATCTCGAGTTTCCACTACTATGTGGCAGTGCTTGAAATTAAACAGCTATCATGAAGACGTAGCTATCAGCGAATGGCGAAGAGCAGGAAGAACCAGCGCCTCTTAATGTGAAAATATCACGAATTACCTTTCTGAGTACACTTTGCTCACAAAAAGATGTGCAGGCAAAGTCGGGAAGACATGAAAAAGATTAATTTTTAACTCCTGAGAAAACTAAAGCTGTGTATTTTGCAGAGGGAAGCTGCAGCTACAGTGGTAAGTTCTCTCCTTTGTGTAGTTTATCCTAGGCTGCCCTCCAGCACTTGTCTCCTCAGTGAGGAGTATATACTGAGGTCAGGACCTAAATGCATTAGCTCTACCTACTGCTGAGCACCAACAAGCTTTAAAACTGTCAGCCTGTCCCTCTCCCTCACCCGTCCTTCCTGTTTGTTCTGACACAGGCCTTCTTTTTCTATTTTTGAATCCCTTTCTGTGCAGCACATTCACTGACAGTAGCAGAGAGACAGAGAGAGTATACGCCTGAAGGAAATTCAGGCTACAAAACCTATAAGGAAGAAAAACAACAACCCAACACATATTGTCAAATTAGCCATCTTATTGACACAGTCTAATCATTTGAGAGGCAGAGTAAACAGAGGCTTGTATATGGTGGTGCATCAAAGGAATGCTGATAGTTTCATTTCCAAATAATTAGATTTTTAGTGATTAATTGTTGTCTGTGAGAAAACGGAAATTTTCACAGTTTTTCAAAAGCTATTGTTTTTTCCCATCAACACTAGCAAAAAAAAAACCCAACCATATCTTATTTATGATGGCACCAAAGAGAAAAAGCCAGCAACCTCAAATGCTTAGTATTTTTTAAATAAATAATTCAAACAAATGTTTATCAAACCTGCACTCAATTCATCTGTTAATTGCTAAATCAATCACATTGATCAACAATGTTGTAAACCCCCATATGCAGTGTTGGGTTGGGTGTACAGCGCACTACACCCTGTGTCCTGAATCTATTTATTATCCTCTTTAACTCGTTACACAAAACTTTAACAGATCTTTAAACTGTAGATCACAGTTTTTGTTGAATATTGTAAAAATTAAGATATGCCTTGCTCTTGAAGCCAATATTCACCTTCTATGTATTAACCCAGGAAACCATCTTTTCCCCGGTGTTAACAAAGCAGCCTGAGACATAAAACAACAACAACATTGATGCAATCACCTGAAGTTTGTTGCTTAGCTCTGTTAAGAGTGGTTATTTCTGTAAGATGACGCGCAGCTGTGTACAACTCATCCCCAATGTTGCCATTTCCTCATGGCAGTTAGTTATGGTGGCTACATCTTACCAATGTTCCTAATCCCAGCTACAAAGCTCTGGCTGATTGACTGGAAACAGGATTCAATGTGCTCAGCTACTGATCTATTCTCCACCCACTCAAAGGAAGGATATGGCTAGTAATTCAGGGGATGATGTCGAGAATCACATTAAGTTTCCAAATGCTTTATCAATCCCTGCCCATTAAAGTACATTATTATAATCATGGGGCTGGCTTAATAAGCCGTAAAATTTAGCACTAAACAGTAACACATGCAGTGCATTTATTTTGCGTCTAAGGAATTTATCCTGTGTTCTCTTGGAAAGGCTAGTAAACGCATGGCCCACGGTCACGAGGCCGAAGTTGAAGTATGACTCACTAACAGACTAAGGAGCAGATGTGAAAACTGAAACACTGCTCTCATTTTCTTCATTACCTTTTATTTAACTGAATATTGTTACAAAATCTCTCTGAGATGAAGCAGCTGTTTTGGTAATTATTCCTGAAAAAGCAAATACGACGCATTGTTTACTCAGTGCTACTGGGATAGGTGCCCATATTAGCTGACCCAGTTCAGTCTTCTATATATGTAACAGTAATTCAGTGCACCTGACTGGCTTTTTTTTTTTTTTTTTTTTTTAACGACAGCCATTCTTCTTTGTAGTCACTGCAGTGATGATGTATGGAGCCCCAGTATCATGTACTGAGTCACCACCATCACATGTGAACCGCGAGTGCGGCGATGAGCACACATCGACATTTGGTGTGCGATTCCATAGAAGACAGGAGTAAACCCTGCAAGCTGCTGCGCAGTGTTTGCCAGTGATACTGTGTTGGCTGCTGATAAATTTTTAATAGTCTAACAGTATTGTGATGTCATTAATTGGTGCTCCAGTTTGCCTTCACTGAAAGTCCCATCTGCACCTCCTATATTTATAATGCAACAAATCCTCAAAAAGGGCGTTTCAGTCGGTAAGAACAGTTGTAAAGGAGGTGTAACCATCACAGTCCGTGGCTGCATGTGTGCCAGATTGTTTGGGGCGGGGGGGGGGGGGGGGGGGGGGGGGGGGGGGGGGGGGGGGGGGGGGGGGGGGGGGGGGGGGGGGTATGCTCGTGCGCCCATTTACTATGTTCTTCTCAAATAACTGTCACTTTGTGGAGGGGCAGCCATAATTGGAGGGGCACCTTCATTAATTGATCACCTTCATTAATTGATCCAATCTATTAATGGGAAAGGTGTGCTGGTTTCTCTGGTGGCAAAGGTCAACTTTTGTGAAGATAAATGAATGGTGTTAAGTGAAGGCTCACAAACATCTATTCTTTAACATGACCTGTTTTACCTCGGAAAATGGTTTTATGCTGAATAAAAGGGGTTAAAGATGAGACATAGACAGCTCTGGTAATATTATTCAAACTTGAGCTCTGTTTTCTTATTACTTTCTTTCTTTCTTTTTTTTGTTTTACATTGTTATTTTCCCCCAATGGCTCATTTACCCTCACTGATTGGAAGCCAATTGATTGGTTGGAATAATGGTTTCACATCCTCCTAATTAGGAGTTAATTGAAAAGCATCAAAGACTAAAACAGCGTCTGGGCAGATGCAGTCAGGAAATCCTTGCTCGATTTTCATAAAGTTCAAGGCTGTTTTTCTTTCGACACTTATTTGCTTCTCTTCATTCCCACTCTTTTGTATACAGCTCATGCAGGAAAGGAAAAGCGAGGATGAATTATGACCCCCAGAGGCTCAGAAACCACAAATACGATCCAAATGGGAAAGAAAATGAAAGTCTCTTGATTTCCCTCAGTTGACCCTGTCGTGCCATTTGTTGAACATGACTCACGGTGGTGCAGCTCATGCTGTGAATTCACCTCATAACTATGGATGTCATGGAAAAATTGTCTTCTGCAAATACAAAGGTGTTAACTGAGTACAGGTGGGTTTATCCCCATCAAAATCGCTGAACCTTCATCGCTCCTACCCTCCTCACTCATTATGAAAAACAATCCATTTGAAAATCCTATTAGACTTAACTCCATACCACAGTATTATGCACCGTGCTTTACTAATTATTACATTGCAAGGCCATTTAGTATTTCAATTAGGAACTAGACTACATGAATCTGGTAATGCACTTGGTTCTGCAGGAGTTTTAAATCTCTTGTTGCCCTCCTCTTTTCTCTCATTTTTACCCCCCAGGACAAAACAAAAACAAGTGTATCTGCACACATTCATTTCCATAAAAATCTTGCACATCCACTGTCCTAAAATATGTCTTCCCACAAGCACGTTATTCAGCTTGAAGTAAGGAGTCAGAGTCCTTATTTTACAGATGCACCGCGACCTGTCAGGAAATATTTTTCATGTTGGTCCATATGGAACAAAATGATAAATATTTTAAGCTGAAATGCTAGTGTTTCACTAGGATGTGACTACAAAGGGGGTGCATTCTAATGAATGGTGTATATAATGAGAATCCAGCCCAGACTTTACACCAGGTTGGATGCTGCTAAATCATGTTGCCAGAGAGAGTCCCTGTGGTGACCACAGAGCATCCAATATATTTGGATCCCTGCAGGTACAAACCTTAAGGCAGGCCCCTTAACAAATATATATAGTGAGATAGTGATGATCCCAGACAAACGTCTTAATGATATGTGGATACGGACAGCCTCATCCATCTGTAAACGTTAAACAAAAACATGTGACATGGTTAACTGTTGAGGGGTCAAAGGTTTTTCCTCCATAAATGAGCACCTGTTAACATGTGACTACGATCTACATATATAAAACCACATTAAGGAGTTCAGCTCAGCTTGTTACAGAACCACATTCATCAAATTCAATTTAAAAAAAATGTGAATTTGCTGACTTTTAAAGGTGCAGTATGTGGAACACGTTAATCTAGAAGGGGGTGCTGTTGCTTCAAGAAAAAAAGAAAAAAAAAGCATGCAGTGGCGGTTCCAGACCCAAAGAAGTGCAACTTTTATGTCTTAGCCCAACTTAGTTTAATCTCTACTGGACGTGGACATCTGCAACCAATGTTCATGTCTAGCAACAAATCATCCAACAGTAAACCTGCATGGTGATCTGCTGGTGGAGCTACACAAATTATTTTTGCTACTGGAAGTAAGCCTCCAGACTTCTGCACGGACTGATGCTGATGGCCGGGGTGTCAGTGAGGGGTGGCAAGTGCTGTAAGCAGAGTCTAAGGAGACATACCTGCAGCCATTAGTGCTAGGTTAAAAAAAATCTCTCCAGTGGCTCCTCACCAGAAGATACAGCATCTGCTGCTTTTCTACTTCATTCATCATTGATCTGCCCTTCAATAAGATTGACAAGTAGCCAGAATTATTGACTCTGTAAAGGAAAAGAATGTGATCTCTGTTGCTTATTTCTTCTCATGTTGGACAGAAGAATTAGATTATGCTAGGTTCACAGCAGCATTATAAAATGGACCAGCACTAGCTAGTTAGTGTGCTTACAGACTGAAGCCTGGATCGGTTGCGCGCACGGACAGCTAGAGACCTGAAGGCTGAATAGTCATTCCTGTTATACTTCTTTGAAGTCCACTACCTGAGCAAATGCGTATTGTGCGTAATGAGTATTATAGATATTTAGGATTATTTTCTGTTCTTGTTTTTTTGTTTTGTCAAAAATATCAACATTTTCACAGCTCTGGTTTCAGCCACTTCTCCATTATTTTATATTTATGCCTTTGTTTGAGAGACATTGCATCTCATTTTTGATGTAATCATGTTTTAAGGTGCATTTTTACATTACGAATGGCGTGCCTTAGAGTCTGAGTGCACATTTACCACTGAAAGAAAAGTGTACTTCTTCTTTTTTCGACCCAGACAAACACAACCCTGCCAAGCACATCTGCCAAGCTGGCAGCATGACACCTGTGGAGATTGGCAGGCTCAGCCAAAGTTGCCAGGACAAACTGGGGAGCTGTGGCATTCACTGTGTGTTTGACTTTATGACATAGCCGAGCGTAAACCCTGGAGGCCATTTAGGAAAGCTCCTGCTGAGAAAGAAGAGGGGCTGATCCGAGCCAGATCAAAGGTTCCTCAGTAAAGATTTTACTCGGATATGACAAGAGAATATTAACATCCACCTGTCAGCTGGCATCACCTCTCCTCTGGCGGGATGAATCACGCACCGATCAGGAGGCAGGAGGATGAGCAGAACTGGTGGAAAGCTGCAGCACTCAGAGAAAACAAAATCATGCCAGTCATGAGGGCTGGCTGGCTCGCCATGCATCACAAGATCACAACTCATTAAAATGGTGATCACATGAATCAGATTTCACTGGAAATGGTCTAAATTTAAATGATAAAGCTTGCTGGCTGACTGGTTGATGAACACTTTTTGTATTTCCAATTTTATGCATGAACGCAAAACAAAAACAACAACAACAAACAGAAGCACTTTTAGTGACCTAAACACACACAAAGAAAACACACATTTCCACTAGTTGGCATCATCATCGGCACCAGCCTCAAGCCCGTGCGATGCTCTTTTGTTTAATTCCACCTCTGCATATGAGCAGATGGCATCACCTGTGCCACCCTCTCCACAGCCTCCTTTTCCATGAAAGAAAAGAAGTCCGAAGCGGAGCTCACACCTACCGTTCCCAGAGATGTGGTTCTCTATCTCGCCGTGTCCAGCTTGCCTCGTGGAGACACTAAGTTGCATGTAGAGTCCCATGTAATGTAAACTCCCCAACAGCACCCTGAACGCTCCCATTTCGCTTATGTTTTGTCTCGCGCTCTTTTTCACATCGAGTGGAGTGCACGTCGAAAACAAAAATTTTCTCTTTTCTTTCTTTCTTTTGTTGTTGTTTAATCCGGAAGGATTGTTCTGGCGACGAAGGGAGTGGGATACCTGCGAGAAATAACGAGGAAGTCGCCGCAGCCTCCTCCTGTGCCAGCTGACTGACTGACTGAGTGAATGTGGCTCTGCTTCCGCTCACTCGGTCCTACATGCGGCGGAGGGAGACTTTTCCCCCCATTAGAAAGTGCCGCGGCTTGCAGTGGGGAATATCAATTATGAGAGGAGTGATATTACAAGCATTCAGCAAACTTAATGACGCTGAATTTGTCATTAACGAAATCCGCTTTTATGAAGCGGCGCGAGGCCAATAAAAGCTGAAAACCCTTATTAAGCTAGTATTCAAACTAATTAGTATTTTAGTATTATAATGTTTTCATAATATGAGTTAATGTCGTCGCGGATGTGTTTTTTCACCAGACAAGCGTGCAAGGGAGGTATCAAAAATTAGGATTGGGTAAACAAAGTGTTGCTCTCACTACATGTAGTGAGAGCCAGTGGCTCGTTTCATCACTGTACACACACACTGCTAAACTCTGAAATAACTGAGCCCACAGTGGGCATCCCAACCACATATGGCTAACTGCTTTTTTTCCTGTCCACGCCAATGTTTCCTGTGCACCCACATACATTGGCGCTGTTTGGGGGTGTCATAGCTCACCTCTTGCGTCCAATGTGAACCACTCACTACCAATGGGAGTGGTGGGAAATAATTGTTTCTTTTGATGTAGCTGACAGTCTGCTCACTGATTCATTGCATTGTTTAGACTAGCAGAGCCACAGTAATGAGCTTCATCGCTGATTTGGTGTGTGGTTTGTTTGCCTTAGAGACTGAAGTCAGGGGCACGCTGCCTGCGTATTGTGTAGCTGTCCGTGGTGCTGAAATGTAGCCTCACTGCTGTTCGCATGAGCAGTATAGAGATCAGATTTCTCAATATAGGGCAGCCCAGCCAAGAGCATCATTTTTGTCCACCTATTTAACCAAAATAACATAAAACTCTGGATGGTGTTTTTTTCTTATCAGCTCTGCCAACTGGATTTTTTTGTCTTAAAAACTGTGCAAAAAAGAAATTAAAACTTTACTTTGAATACACATATGTAACTTATAATATGTTTTATTATATTTTATTTAATGTTTCTGTCTACCTCACAACTTTGAATTACTTAGCTTAAGATATGTATTTGTGTTATTTTCCAGTGGTGAGTCTGTTTCACACAAGGCACAGTTGAAATATTGAATCAAGTCGCTAAAGGGGCAGCTGCCCCTCTAGTCTTAGGTCAGTATGCAGTAGCATTGCACTCTCTATCAAATATTGCCCGTTCAACATAATTTGTCCAGTGTTTTGTTCCAATAACCTTGTGAAAGCTATGCATTCTTTGTTTTGGAGGCAGGAAACAATTTTTCATAGTATTTTTTTCCTCCTGTCCACTAACACCTTTCTTTCAGTTTTCCTGTTTTTCCCTCAATCATAGGTGCTTGTAGGACATTGAACAGAACTTGAGCAAGAGCATAACTCGCTAGGAGGACACTGTTGTTGTTTTGCTTGTCATTCTGGTTGTAATACCTGATAGTCACTTTGCAGGGGTGCCATTAGGGCACACTTACAGTTGTATGTGTGCTAGTAATATTTTGCCAGGTCTCACTGAAAAACTATTTTCACAGTAGGGAGCGAGAGTGGATACTCTGGTGGAAACATCTTATGCAGCAATAAGTTCAGCCCCTATGCTGAGTTCTGGTGCAGAGCGGCATTTGGACTACAGGAGCAATTAACTTTTTTTGAGCCTGCGAGTTTTAGTGCTGTTAGCTTTATGTATGCGAACTGCTAATGAGGCAAAGTTGATGATGCTGAGAACTTAAGGAAAAATCCGTTTCAATGGTGTAAACTCACGGCCACATGTACCCCACCAATATCGATCGACCAGTCGGGGCAGTTAAGGCACCATGCCGGCAGACTGAATTCAAAACCAATAAGAGACAGTTGTCATTAGACCAAATCTCACCTGTCTGCTTCAGGTTTTCTGCTGTCTCTTCCTTTACCTTAGACAGCCATTAATATAGGTAGAGGGTGTTAAACAGCCAGCCTGCCTCTTTCCCTGTCACCACCGGTATGCTTACTCAGTAACTGCTGTCTACATGGGCGAGCTCATGACTGAATATGTCAACTCCCGGCCTGCTAGATGTGTTTAGCGAAAGTCGCATACAGTGATTTTGCCTGGCAGTATACATAGATTGTTGCCATCCTTCCCCCCTCATCACACTGCTTTCAGCCTGCTTTTGTTATTTCTTGCCATGTTTACTGAGGGTCAAAATACACAGCTTTTATTATGCCAACATTTCAAACCTAAATATTATTAGTGCTAATACAAATAAGACTTAGCTACAGAGCTATATTTAGCCTTACATGTTAACTTTACAGATTTTATCTGGTGTCTGTGCAGATCTATTTCTCTATCTATCTCTCTCTCTATATATATATATCAAAGCATTTAGGTGTCTGTTTTGCAAACTTTACCAATCCCTCTGCTCACTCTCAATATCAGAATACCTTCTTCTTCCCTACTAAAAAGAGAAAAGCTCAAAACCACAGTGGTGCACAGTGTTTGCACTCAGTCATTCGGAAAATACAATTATTCTCCCTCCCCTCGGCTGTGAAATTGCTGTACAACCGCTGTTAAACACGCTGCAGTCATAATCACTGATAGGAGATGCATGGGGCTGGGCCTCCTCTGCCAATACGGTATGCAAACGACGCCCCGCCGCTCTACCCATCTTGTTACTGAGTGATATTAGACTTTGTAAAGGCACTTAGGAAATGCGGCAGATGTGGCAGCTGTCAGTGAGTATCCCACCCAGTCCCTCCCACCACTGCTGCCTCCTGTCAGCAGTCATGGTCAAGGATCTGGAGAGGACATGGTGTACTTAAATGGGTGATTGATAATGTAAGCCCGTTTCTAACAAAAGTTGGGATATAGTGTAATAAAAACCGGAAGCCATCAATGTAAGAAAAATCTAACCAAGGCTGAACCTTTCAAGGTAGAAAAGCACTTTCCGTGCTCCACAGTCAAATAGTTTAGATTCAGGATCTGCAAATAATCTTAATATTTAATCGTCATCATCTATGGTTCAGATGCACAGAAATCTTTACCTGCGATAAGAACAGGCTCTGATCTTTGAGCCCTGTCTGAGTGTTTTGACAGAAACCTGACATAGCTGCGTCATATGAACCTCTTAATAGGCTCAGATGGACTTGGGCACAACCATATGCAACTGTATCAATGTTCTAAATAAATTTGGCTCTGAGGTTTATTGCTCTTTGTAGATTTAACCAACTTAATTCAACAAGATATAATTAGACATAACACCTGCTTCCCAACATCTATCAAGTATAAAGCTAGTATGAAGGTGGATATTTTAGATTTAAGAATCCTCAGCTAAAATCTAAAATTGGTGTGTGGCCTGACTTAGCAATGACCATAATCGACACAAGTGTCCTGCACAAGTCTAACACAGTTCATCACTTCAACTTCTGCCTCTGCACCTATGAAGAAAAAAAACCCCTGTCCAGTATTTGCAGTCAATAACACAAAATGATTGTATTTAATTTTATTTTCAATCAGCCCAATGAAGCACTTCATTCTCAGACTCGTGCCTTACTTGTGGTTCCTAACGTATTACAAAGAGGAAAGAGGGGGAGCTTTCAGGCTGCTCTTATGTGAAACCAGCTCCCAGTTTGGATTCAGGAGACAGACACCCTTTTTGCTTTTAAGATAAGCTAAAAACTTTCCTTTTTGATGAAACTTAATAATAATTAGGGTGACCCTGTATCCTCCCTTAGGGATGCTGCAATAGGCCTAGGTTTCTGGGGGATTCCCATGTGTTTATACACAACTGTGCATTAAATCCTTAATTATTCTAATCTCTGACTTTATTCCACAGTGTGTCTTTTGTCCCGCCTCCTCGCCCTCCTCCCCAACCAGTGGCCGGCTGATGGATGCCTATCCCGGAGCATGGCTCTGCTGGAGGTTTCTTCCTGTAAAATTTAGTTTTTCCTTCCCACTGTCGCCAAAGCGTAAATTCAGTCTTTATATAGAAATTACTCTTATCAGATAATGATGATACTAGGCTGATATTCTCTCT